>NC_137155.1:4433887-5117689 GCF_951394435.1 Stenella coeruleoalba | reverse complement strand
GGCCTGGATAGAAATAAATGGTCAAAGGAGAATGGGAAGAGTTCAGTGAGGAGACAGAGCCTGACTTGCCTCTTCATGTTTAAGGATTCAGGGGTTATCCTAAGAATAATCAGAAGTCCATGATGAGCAGAACAGTCATTATTTCCGGGGAACTTTATGTCAAATACTATACTACCTCTTAGAGGGTAAACAACTCTTTGAATTTCTCCACGGAGTCTGTCACAGTTCCTCAGATGACCACTCTGTATTCCCCTCTCTTTATCCATCATGTGATAACCTGTGTTGTCTTAATCTCCAATCTGGACACTAGCCTCTCAAGGTCCCCAGGGCAGTAAGTCTGGAATCATGTTTAGCTCTCCTTCCTCTTTCTTCTTGTCTACGCTCTGGGCACCATGTCCTACAGATGCTGTACCTCACAGTTTTCTTAAATATAATTCTTCTTAGGCCTCTTTCTAGAGCCCTAACTCAGCCCTCACAGCAGACCTATAGCAGCAGCCTTCAAGTTACATAATCTCTCCCTTTGCAGCCTTATATTTGACTGTGGGACTGTGCCTGCATTCATTTGAAAATCACATTTGATTTTAATCAGTTTTATTTTCTAAGTGTAAAAATACAACAGAACCCCAATACATTTCACAGCGTATGTCTCAATATCTCTATGCATTAATGTATTTCTGCAGTCTTGTTTCCACACAATCCTACTTGCCTATGATTTTGTTGCACTTCTTTTAACTTTATCATCTTTTTCCAGTCTTTGCTATTGCTCTCAGCCTGTGGAGATCCTAATTATGCAACATGCATTTTTAATTGTCTCTGGTTTTACATGTAATAAGACCAGCTGCAAGACTATTTATTGAGTGCTTACTCTGTGCCAGGCACTGTTCTAAGTGTGCTCATTCACAATGTGCCTTGTGTGGTTTTTAATACTAACCTTATTTTTACAAATAAGGACATTGAGTCTCAGAACATCATGTGCATGGTAAGCGGCAGAACACAGATTCCAGTGCTTAAGCATCACCTCTGGGTCCCATATGCTAAACCACATTGCCATTAATTCTGATGTACTTCTGTGTATATATATCCATACCATTTCTGATATGATTTATACAGTTATCTCTTCCACTAAATTAAATTATCATCTCTTATTGTCAGCATCTATATTTTACTTTGAGTTTTGTTTTCCCCTTTTAGCCTTTATGCAAGAATACAAAGGGTCATTAATAGAAACATGTTGAACTGTATGCAGTAGCATTGCATGTATTAGAAGCATAGTGTGCCTCTCAAGTCCCAGCTACCTGTTTGTTAGCAGTATAACTTTAGGAACCTTAAACTTTCTCTTCCTCAGTTCCCTCATATGCAAAATAGGGAAAATATCAGGTAGTATAATCTCTCCATAAGTTATTATGAGAGTTACCAAGATATGGAATGAACCTAAGTGTCTACTGATGAATAAATGGATAAAGATGATGTGAGATATATATATATATATATATATATATATATATATATATATATATATATATATATATATTAGAGGAATGAAATCTTGCCATTTTCAAAAGCATGGATGGCATTATTCTAAGTGGCATTATGCTAAGTGAAATAAGTCCGACAGAGAAAGACAAATATTGTATACTCTCATTTATACCTGGAATCTAAAAAAAATAAAATAAAAGCAAAAACAAAAACATGAAGATCATAGATACAGAGATCAGATTGGTGGTTGCCAAAGGCAGGAGTAAGGGTTGAAAGAAATGGGTGAAAGAAGTCAAAAGGTACAAATTTCTAGTTATAAAATAAATAAGTCATGGGGTTGTAATGTCACAACATGGGACTATGTTAAACATACTGTATTGCATACTTGAAAGTTGCTAAGAGAGTAGATCTTCAAAGTTATTATCAAAATAAGAAAAAAGATTTAAACTATATCAGGTGAGAGATGTTGTTATGGTGATTGTTTAACAATGTATACCAATATGGAATCATTATGCTGTACATCTGAAACTAATTTAATGTTACATGTCAATTATACCTCCGTTGAAAAATTTAAAAAAGTTAAATTAAATTTCAAACATAATAAACTTAAATAGGTATGATGAGGATTGAATAAGGGGTGTGTGTTTGTGTGTTTGTGTGTGTATGTGTGTGTGTGTGTATCTTAGAGCAGTCCATGGTCTGGCTCAAATTAAATACTTACGTAAGTGTAATTGCCAGCACTATTTGTTATTGCCACTAGTTTCCATACTTGCTTCTAGTTGGGTATTCTCTCAATTAACTCCTATTTCTCTATTTTCTTCGATAATGAAAAAAAATATTACGTAAGGAAGAAATAAGAAATTGCAGATGACGGGCACCCTGCAAAGACTGCCCAGCCTGGAGACACTGAAGGAGAGATGCTCAAACTCAAACTCTTTTTAGTCACCCTGTCCTGGAAGACCTGCCCACCCATGCCCAGCCCCTCTGGCACGCATATATGGATCCTCCACACTTTTGAGGATTTTGCCCTTCTCTTGCATTTTATCCCCCCCGTCCTCTCACCTGGTCCCAAATATCACTGTCCTATATGCTGGAAATTTCCTTATCAGAACAATACTGCCTCCTTCTAAGGCAGCTATGAATAGGACTCGTTCTTAGAAATACAATTCTATTGATTTCCTTTTCCAAAGAAAGTAGGTGAATTTTTCCAGCAACTAAATCATCTCCTGTTATCTTTCTTATTTCTACATGGCCAAGGGATTCTGAGGAAGACAGCAGGGAGGCAGTGAAAACACAAAACAGGAATATATGAATAAAACCCAGGAAAAGAATACTTCTTATTTCCAATCAAGGAACAAAATAGATAACTTTACTAAAAAGGTAAAGACCACAAGTTCCACAGGCACTTTTTCTTTATAACGTCAATATTATTTGATATGCTAGTCTCTTTGCCCCAAAGAAAATGTTTCCCATTTATTTTTGAGTATTCATTCTGCCTGAAATACTGACTTTGACTTTCCCTAATTGGAACAGATGCTAATCTTTCTGGTGGAGGTTCATCTATCTCCACATTCTCTCTCATTAGTGGCCATAAATAACCATTATAAGGATAACTCCTCAAATCTCTTTTTCTTCACTCATAAGTTTTATTTGAAGCCCTTTTCAGGTGCTTAAGCAGCATCTCAAACTAAGCTTTGTTCTGAAATGTATGGATATTTTTAGAAAATACATTTATTGCTACATAATTTGAGATAACAAAACAGTGGATGGAGGATATCACGTCCTTAGATTATGTTGCAAAGGCAGAAATTTCAAGTGGCCGGTAAAGAATACTACCAAGAGAGGAGGAGGAGCACCGTCATCTATGATTTCTCTTCTCTCTACAGATGTTCTTTCCACAGAGCATGTGAGAAGGAAATGACTGTGAAACTGCTTCTGTGGCTTTAGCCGTCTGTCATGTTCTAATGCACAAAGTTCCCAAATCCCTACTGTTGCATTATTACCAGAAGTGTTGAGAAAACAGCAGTTGAACACAGAGTATGTGTAATGCAACAACGCCTCTTACTATAAAGTGTGGGAGATGCCTTCTAAATAAGTTTGAATTCATTGTCTTATACCTCAGTGTAAATCAACATTGTTCAGACAATATGCTCAATAAAATGTAGTCACTATGAACTTTCTCCCTTCCTTTTAACACCAAACTTCTTTAATATGGTGCCGAATTATAAACACACCTTTTACTTTAATCTGCTTGGACAGCTCCTTCTCTCTTTTCCTGAACTAAAACCTTGCAGTGGGACTGATGTCAAGTCTTCAGATGATTCGCAGTCAGGATTGGCTTAATTCTTCATGGCTCTTTGCAGACCATAATTTTCTTACCCTTGTGTCAAAACCCTTCCTTTTTCAAACTTCAAGCCAGCTGGTCATGCTGGCTATCCTTCCCCCTCATTCTCATTTTCTCTAAGTAATTAAAGTAGGCATACCTTGGACATTTTCTGAACTGCCCACCTTCCTGTTATATATATAAGTAGCACAATATATGTGGTACCTGCAGTCATGTTCACACTCTATACTATAATATTTATGCAATCACGTATGTATTGGTCAGTGCTGCTCTATACTATGTCCATAGCTGAGTGTAGTTGGACCAGAGCAGACTCTCTTGACCTAAGAGGAGCCAACTGAAGAGCCCACTGATTGGTTCACCAGTAGAAAATGTGTTTTTCTGAAAATTTGAATTAAGTTTGTACAGACTTAAAGAGTGATATAACAATGGATTACAAGGGCAATGGTTTATCAGCACAGGTCTATTCTACTCCTCTACCCCCTGAAACCCTGGTTTTAACCTTTCCTGTATTCAATGCCTTATCTCACTTTCCTTCTAACAACATTGGTATATATTCATTCACTAAGTGTATCATCCTTATTCTAACCTTTCCTTCCTTCCAAAAAACTGGTTTCCCTGATAAGTACTACAAGAACCCTGTATCAGGTAGCTACTACTGTGTAAAAAACAACTCAAAACTTTGTATTGTTGAAACAACAACCATTTATTTATTCACAGTTGTTCAAGTTAGTAATTTAGTCTCATCCCAAGTGGGACCTGCCATGCATCTCTACTCAATCACAAGTTAGACATGTGGCTTTCCTGACCTTGGCTATGCTCTCTACACATCACTGAAACAGCTGCTCTGACTTGGGACTGTTTCATGGTTCTTCATTCCCTATGGGGCTGGCTTGGGGCTGGTCTCACGACATAATCAGGGATCCTGAGAGAGAAAGAGAGAAAACATGCCAGTCTCCTTGACACCTAGACGTGAAACCTACACATCGCCACTTCAGCCACATCTGTTGAGCAAAGCAAGTCACAAGGACAGCCCAGACTCAAAGGGAAGAGGAATGGACTCCATATCTTAATGGGAGAGGGCACTGGGTTCAATTGCAAAGCGTGTGGAGTCAGGAGGAGTGTAATCAGTTTGTAATCTACTACACACTCACCCTTATGCGATCTCAGCTGCTTGGCCTTCTTACCTCTATGCAACATTTGCCCCCCTGTAGGAGGTTGCAGCACAGCTGAGCAAAATCCTTTCACCGTAGAAATTAATCTCATGACGAAAATTACTGTTACCATATTGAGATAGACTTTGCAAAGCCCTCAGGCACTCTTTGAATTTTCCCGTGAGGACTCTCTCAAGTCCCTCATTGTCAGTTTTGAACTCTCTCCATTCTCCTTGAACCACATATACAACTATTTCAAACCTGTGAGAGACTAAGATCAACACTGTTCATGTGATGCTTTATTTTATGAGTGCAGGTGTCATCACTCTTTGCTACAGCTCAGTAATATTGAAAGGTCTGGGTGGGGAAAGATGCCAAATTTTATAAAGAAGGGAGTATTATCTGAAAAATGGCATTATTGTGGTGCCAGTCATCTGCAACTCATAAAATTAATGCATCACTTAAATGTAGAGTACAGTCAACATATCTAGTGTAGAAAAATGTGAGAAAGCCAAAACTTACCTCTCTCAATTATTAGTTGGAAACTGTGGGCAAGGCATTATCTTTTCTGGACATCTGTTTATTAATCTGTAAAATAAACAGGTGGAACAAAATGATTAGTAGGGTTACTTATAGCAAGAAATATATTCAACTAGGGAATGTGATCTGGAGACATAAAAAAATCATAAGTTTAATGCTCTTAAGAAGTAAAACAAAACAGACCATTTGATGTTTAATGGATAAATATTTTAAAAACATTCTTCTTAGAGATATTTTGCTCATGTATTTTTAAAACTTCTTTTTTTTTCTTTTACTATAAGCACATTTAAAGAAAGACACACTTGTTCTATAATAGATATCCATCTGTTACTTATTTTATACTTTGTTACAATAACATATTTTCATACTTCTAGTATAATCATTTCTCTGTAAACAACAATAAAACCACCATTTAGGGTTGCAGTAATTTGAAGAAATGGAGAGGGTACAGATACAGTAATATTTCCAAACATGCGGAACATAATCCTTCAGCTATCACTAACAGTTAGCTTTCAGGATGGCCAGCTTAAAGTTTATTTACAACATTTCTCGATTTATCAATTTTTAACTTTCTGTTAAATATCCACTCCCTCCAAAGACAGAAGATAGGCTGATATGCTGAGGCTGTATTCTCTTTCTAAGATAAATTTGGTGGAATTCATGGCCAATGCGTTACAATGATTCCGTGCTGAATACGCCTCTACTGCAAATGCAGAGCTATCATAGAAAATATAGAAAAAAGAAAAAAAAAAGAAAATATAGAAAAAAGAAAAAATGAGAAAGACACACAAAGGATTAACTTCACATTAAAACTTCCACTGAAAAACTAGGACTTTTGTAATGAAATCAGAAAGCAACTCAATAACCCCTCCACCCCACACTTACTTCTGTACATGCCCATTTTCAAGGCTATTTCTTCCCGTAACATTGAGCTAGATTTGGAGCAGGTTCTATTTTTCCTCTGGTTACACACAGATAATGAAAAATCCTCCAATGTTATGTAGTCACAAAATGGTCTTATCTCTGTAATTAATATGTCCAGCCCCATGTCATAAATGAACCTAAGTTAGATAAGTTTCTCCCTTCCCCAGTGTGGGCCATTGGTGCAGAGAAAACAAGGAAGGTGGCTTCTTCCTTCATGCCTCCTGTTGCTTCCATGCCTCCTCATCTCTTTCTTTTTTTCCCCTAGTTTTATTGAGATATAATTGACATATAGCACTGTATAGGTTTAAGGTGTACAGCACAAAAATTTGACTTAACATATATTATGAAATGATTACCACAATAAGTTTAGTATCCATTATCCATCCATTATCTTATATAGATACAAAATTAAAGAAATTAGAAAAGAGATATTTGTTCTTCATTATAAGAACTCAGGATTTACTCTCTACATAATTTTTATATATAACATATAGCAGTGTTAATTATATTTATCATGTACATTACATCCCTCATAGTTATTTATTATTTATTTTTTTTTACAGTAGGTCCTTGATGGTTATCTATTTTAAATATAGCAGTGTGTACATGTCAATCCCAAACTCTTAATCTATCCCTCCCCCCACACTTCCCCTCTGGTAACCATAAGTTTATTCTCTAAGTCTGTGAGTCTGTTTCTGTTTTGTAAATAAGTTCACTTGTATCTTTTTTGTTTGTTTGTTTTAGATTCCACATATAAGTGAGAAGGCAAGGATCGAGAAGATGCAAGAAATGTTTAACAAGGACCTAGAAGAACTAAAGAACAAGCAAACAGAAATGAATAATACAATAACTGAAATGAAAAATACACTAGGAGGAATCGCAAACAGAAATGAATAATACAATAACTGAAATGAAAAATACACTAGGAGGAATCAATAGGAGAATAACTGAGGCAGAAGAACGGATAAGTGATCTAGAAGACAGAATGGTGGAATTCACTGCCTCCTCACCTCTTTCTAACCAGTGCTGCATTGGATCCATGCAAAGTAGGGTTGAGATCAAGGAAGGGAGGGAAGCGAAGAAAGAGGAGCAGGCAAACCCCTTTGTGACTAATGCCATGGAAAGCTCTAGTGCTTTCTGTGCTTGGCTGATATCAAAGATGACTCTTGTCATATTGTGTGTGTGTATGTTCTTTAGAGAATCTTCCATCTCCTACATCACATTTGTATTCAATAAAGATACCTCTCTACCTGCTGGGCACTAATGACTTCTTACTTAGCTATCAGCCCTCTGGGGCACACCCCACATCATCTGCAGTTGTCTCCAGCCCCTTCCTGGGCCCTCTGAATCAGAGTCTAGGGACACCTCCTGTCAGCTGTCCCACATACATGGCCCATTTCTAGATCATGGGAGACATTGGTGCATACTTGGGCCTAAAAATTTCTGGCAACACAAGCCAATTACTAACCAGTTACATCTGCTTTGCTCCATCATCAGGGCTGCAAGCCCGTCATCACCTCACACCTTTATTTTCTGGAGAAAGTTGTTAGGGCGCAGACTCTGGGCAGTGCCATGTTCCTGGGATGCATGTGCATTCTCTGGTGGTCACTCATTGGTTTCCAAACATAAGATCAAAGTAGAATATCCACCCCCCGTTGAACACACAAACTCCTTACAATGTGGGGGAGGGCAGGGCTCACACATGGCTGGCTGTTCTGTCCTGATCCACACCCCTAACCTGCAAGTACTTGCTCAGTGTCTCCAAAGTATTTCATAAACTGGACATCAGTTACCAATTAAAGCACTAGTTGTCAAACACTCTATTTTCCTGAAAGAGTGATTACTGATACCTCTATCTGGAATATATCAGCAAAAACTCAAGTGAAACTGGGACTAAAATAGTTATGATTCTATTTTAAACACACTGTTATCGATGTTCTAGATGCAAAACCATGAGTGGGGATTGCAGCCTCAGGCCTCATGAATTTCAGGTACAAAGCAGAAGTGGCTGATGAGAAGGCAGATTCAGAAGTAAGCAGATGTCTAAGGGGGTCCACAAGTGAGGACCAGAACTATGCCCACTGGGCTGAGACAGCAGTAGGATTCTGATTCAAGGTTTACTTGAAATGAAAGGGCATAGATAGAGCTGGATCCTGGGAGCACTGGCCAGGCAGAGGGAAGTTTGGCCTCTATGATGGGTGTGTTTATACCATGGAAATAAGCAAATGCTTCTAGTAGCTGTGTTTTACCCTGGTGACTGGCTGTTAAACATTTACTAGTCCACTAACTGATATAATTATACATGCAATTCAATATAAAAATTAACATGAAACATGGAGGTGGTGTTTAATATCAGAAAAAAAAATGGATTTAAGGCAAACTCTTGATATACATATGTGGGTAACATATAATGATTCATGGAATGGCACAAGAAGGAATAAAAGTCATGAACATATATATTAACATGAAATATATACAGCAAAAATCTATAGAAATACAAGGAAAAATTAATAATTCCACAACCTAAAGGGAAAATTTTAATACATTTCTCTTAGACATAGATTAATCAAGCAGGAAAAATATTAGAAGGTAGGTAGGCACTTTGAACAAGAGAATTAAAGGGATAAATTTAGTGGAAATTATAGAGATACAATTTAAACAATAGGATATTTTATTTACCAATATTGAAGATTACGATAAAAATTTGATTAAAATTAGCATTTAATAGAATTAACTCAGATATATATACTTCCTAATACATTTTCAGCTGTAAGAAAACTTAAAACAATGTGATATGATTATTATTTTTAATTTGTGTTGCCATTTTCTAAGGCTGTGGTCAAATTTTTCCATGTACCTTATGTTTGCTGATACCCATATTCTGTAGTGAAACCATCAGACTTCAAGTCTCATTTTAAAACACACAAAGAATTTCATGAAAGTTGATTAAAAATTTTAAATCAAAGTAGAAGGATTTTCAAGTGTCCTAGAAACTTATGCTCAGTGTGACAGCGAATGAAAATTCATGAAACCTCTTTGTACCATCATATTTAATTTCAAGGGCCAGAGATGCTGAGATAATTGGAATGACACATAGCAAAAATTCTGTCAAAGAAATGGTAAAATGGATAATCATAGACAAAGCAAGAAATTGACTGATAAGACATGCTTGTCCAAAGGACACTGTGCACAACAGAATTAGAGATACAGCCAAAATTTTAAGTTCACTATTTCAGTTGTAAATATTAAAAAGGCAGTATTATCTATTATCCACTGATGAAACTACTGCTGTGAACCCAGCAGTTTTTTGGTAATTACCAGCTTGGAGGTGTAAAAAGAATCCCTAAAGTCACAGTATACTGCAAATATTTGCTGATTTGTAGAAATGGAGATAGAATTTTTAAACAATGTTGTACACTGGCAGCACTACACTTGCATAAATAAATATAGGGAAATGCAAAGATTTGTCCAAAAAGAGGCTTTCATCCACATTTCATAGTGTGATGTAAAGAAGGGTGCTCTGGCTGATGATGTATTATCTGAAAAATTAGGAGATGTTGTTAAGGTTAGGCAATTGCCAACCAAATTAAGAGCAGGTCATTGAATATTTGTTATTTTTTCTCAGTTTTATGAATATGGGGGTGGAGATTAAATTAATTCTTGCTTTATTCTGAAGTTCATTGATTTTTACTAAAGGAAAGTTTCTTATGTTATTGACATTGTGAGAACTTTAATAACGTTTAATGAAAACTTTCAATATGAAAGATTTATGCTAGGCACAATATGATTGTTTTAAGAAGACAGCATCTTGAAATGAAAATGTGTATATCAATGATCATTTACACTATTTTATCTAAGAGTATATGGTCTCAGTGTTCAGACTTCTCAGGAAATTCATTAACTTTTTTTGTTGTTTTTACTAATCTACACATCGGTGTTTGGATCCTCTCAGTGAAGAATGATTTTCTTTTAGACATAGAACAACTATGGCATGTTTATACAAATAATACTGGCTAAATATCCCTTCATTACTGAATAATCATAAATATTACAAAACTTTTCATTAAAGGACTTTTTAAAAATTAGTTAATTAATTATTTTTACTTTTTTGGCTGTGTTGGGTAGTCATTGCTGTGTGCGGGCTTTCTCTAGTTGTGGTGAGCGAGGGCTACTCTTCGTTGCGGTGCACGGGCTTCTCATTGCGGTGGCTTCTCTCATTGTGGAGCACAGGCTCTAGGTGCATGGGCTTCAGTAGATGCGTCATGTGAGCTCAGTAGTTGTGGCTCATGGGCTATAGAGCACAGGTTCAGTAGTTGTGGCGCACGGCCTTAGTTGCCCCATGGCATGTGGGATCTTCCCGGACCAGGTATCGAACCCATGTCCCCTGCATTGGTAGGTGAATTCTCAACCACTGCACCACCAGGGAAGCCCTGGACTTTTTTTCTAGTGAGTATTTTTGCAACATTTGAATGTGCTTTTACAATTTATTGTTTATTTTTATTTCACAGTTTAATCTTTAATTTAATAAGGTTGTTTTGATAATTTTTATTTATAACAAGTGTTACTGGTTTTCCATTAATACTAGTGATATAAAAATTTCAGTTTAAGTATATTTTGTAACTAAAAATTGAGTGTATATAAAGCAAAATAATATTAAGTAGATTATAATATAGGTTGTCAACAGTTATTGCAATATAGTTGGTAAATAAATGAAGCTTGGTAGCATTTTGTCATATAATAATGAGTCGTAAGTATTTTTGTGTCCCTTTTATATAAGAAATTATGTAAGAAAGAAGAGAAAGGAGACATTTTAAAAATAAAAAAAAATATTGATTTTCCAATCTATGTTGGGTGCTATAGTTGGCACTTTGGACACACTATTCTGTTTAATTCCTATGAAAATCTGATATTGATTTCTTTATCTCTAGTTTAAGATGAGAAAATAGAGCACAAAGTGACTAGAAACATAATCAAAATTCCATTAATAACAAATTCTATGTAGTACATTTGAATTCCAGGCATCTCACTGCATAGTATTCTGCTTCAAGTGCATATATTGAATGGTACAGTAGATATAAACAGTATGATTCCTTCCCCCAGAGCATACACAGAAGAGATGGACATAATAAAAAATGATGTTTCAAAAGCACTGTGAGTACTGTGTAGCAGCATAGGAAGGGAATGCTGCTCTGAGCATCTATAAGACATGGAAAAGGAAGTGACTATTGCTCATGACTTGAGGATGGGCTGGAGCATTCAGACAGAAGAGAATAAAAGGGCAGTCAAAGTAGAGAGATGAGCAGATGGACAGAAAGGAGTATATCATAATGCAAAATGACCTAATAAGCAATTCCAAAATTAATTATAGATGCTTCAAAATAAAATCATAAAATTTCTCTGCAGCAGAGACTGCAGTTGAGATGTTTGCTCCATGTGCTTTCTCCCTGCCACATGCCTGAAGGGGAGTCCTTGACTGATTCTATCCAATTGGTTGAGAGAACAGAGCATGCGGTTTTCAGGCTGGTGAATTTGAAAGGGTGCACCAACCACGATGTGGTTCTCTTTACCCCACTGTGGCAACATATAAGACTTTATGATGGCCGTGTTCACGATCAAAGTGTCTTGTGTGCCTGTTCTTTATTTCATATTTATCATGGAGGACTGCATCATCTGCATTGGGACCTGTATTGTTGATATAAATAAACGTTTAGTGAGTTAGGTCACTGAGATTTAGGGATTAATTTGTTACTATAACAAAGCATAGATATTCTGACTAATACAAACACAATGAATAAAATTGTAATTAAAATGATAAACTGGAAAAATATTTGCAAAATATGACAGAGGTTAAAATCAATAATGTGAAAAGTTCACACAAATTAATTAGAAAATGATTATCCCCCTATAGACAAAAGTCTCAGAATATGATGAATTTGCAACATAAATAACTTCAAATTATATGAATAGATGTTCTTTATTCATTGACAATTACAGAGTTGAAGATTTAAGCAATCACAGCATGCCAACTACTTTGTTTTCAAAATTAGCTAATATTCCAAATGATAAGGCCAGAGACTTGAAGAAAACACCACAAAATGTGGCAGGGGCATTTTTCAGTTGGGGGAGCATAGCTTCTCTTTGTTTTAGACACTTCCCATACATTTTCAAAAGCATGCAATGATTTTGTTATCAGGAAAATATTATCATTCAAAAACTAAAATCATTAAAAAAATCAGAATTATTTAAAATAATATTAGGTTAATATCTATATGGTAAAATCTCTTATAGGTAAAAAACATTTCAAGAGCTCCAAAATAATATATCTATGAATTTAAATATATTTTAAAAGTACTTGGGTCATTAAGTTATCATAAATAAATTGAAAAGTACAAAATGTTTTGTGTGAACATGAAACAAGATTCAAAATTTACAGAGAGGTAAGATTATTCTATTCGAACAGCCTATAAATATCTAACTGTCAAGATAGGTAACAGAAGGACACAGAGACAGTAAAGAAACTGGTTCTGGTCCAGATCTGGGGACCCTGCCAGGACTGGGGGCAGGTGGAGGTGGAGCCCTGTGCCCGCACAGCTCTGGGTTCACCTCGCCTGAGCAATGAGCCTCAACCTGCAGAGCAGCTATTTCTCCTGCACCCTTAGGTGTGGGAAGCTCTCTGCAGACAGTGACCTGGCAGCACTTCTTTTGTAACTAAAATGTATCCTACTGAGATGAGAGTGTAATAAATTGTCATCTTTGTCATAAAAATATGACCAGAAGAGAGGAGTCATGACTTGAGTGAACGTCACACATTGAAAATGTCACAAGGGAGTTTTCCAGTAGCTGTGGAAACTTTAAAAACAGATTGCAAGAGATATCATTACAAATCTTATTAAAAAAGATCAAAATGGATACAGCACTACTTCAATAATTCGAACCTCTCAGATCCCTAAAGGTTCAGCAGGGACATGAAACCAGCATCTACAAGTGACAACATGAAAACTCTCAAGGGAATACTCTATCTTCTGGATATCACATTTAAAAGTCTCTTCCACTGAAAGGAAATTTTCTCAAGATGGCTTTTACCTAAATAGTATAGAAGAGATCTCCGACTTACTTAGATAGTCCATGCAATGCATTTGCATTGTTTCTCACTCGTGGGGAAGTTATGAGCAAAATATTGAATGTTTTATTTTTATTTATTTATTTTTTTTTTGTGGTACGCGGACCTCTCACTGTTGTGGCCTCTCCCGTTGCAGAGCACAGGCTCCAGACGCGTAGGTTCAGCAGCCATGGCTCATGGGCCCAACCGCTCCGCGGCATGTGGGAACTTCCCGGACCGGGGCACAAACCCGTGTCCCCTGCATCGGCAGATGGACTCTCAACCACTGCGCCACCAGGGAAGCCCTGAATATTTTTTATTAATTTAAATTCGAAACTGTTTTTGCTTATGGAAAATGTTAGTCTTCAGTATGAAGAGGAGACAAAATAAGGCGTCTGTTAAAAAAAAACATACCAATTAGGCCTCTGTCAACAAAACGGACCACAAACTATAAAAAGCAAAGAGGAACTTTATTTGTCATCTTAGAAGTGCATTTGAGGGATCATAAATTCCAGAGGAAACCAGAAGAGTGTGCTACCAGAGGAAAACGGGCAGGGTTTTTTACAGAAAAAGGAGGGAAGTTAACTCAGGCTTACACAATTTGTTTGAATCAGAGGGTAAGATTATTGTATACAGATGATTGGGTTATGGCATGAATATAGATCATGAACAGTTCCATCAGGCCTTTCTGTAGTAGACTAGATGTTTCCTGTCAGTAGAATGGTACAAAGACTGAGGAACTGGTTCATGAAGGGCTCAAGTTACCTGAGAAACTGGTGTTGCCACACCCATGTTCCTTCTCTGGAGTTTGCCTGTGTCTGGCTTGGCCTTCTCCAGCTAAGCTTGCAGGTTACTTGATATAAGTCAGAGATGGCTTGGATCATAGGTCTGTATTGCAAGGTTAAATTCTTCTTCAAGGTGGAGGGATCCTCACTGACCTTGGGAAATTACTTAGCTACGGACCATAAGTCTGCAGGGACCTAAGGCTTCTGGTCTTACAGATTGTGGGTGCCATCAGGGCTCAAAGCAGTGACAAAGGGAAAGGTTTTTAAGGAGAGCTACTACATGGGGGAGATTTTGGAGGAGGAACAGGAGAATCAGAAAAATAGAACGGCAGCTCAGCAGGTTCTGGGTAAGTTGGAGTCAAAGGAGAATGAGGGGAAGAAGAGACCTCTTGAGCTTTTTCTGGAGTATTTAGATGAGATTAGAGATCTTTATTTGCAGTGGTTAGCTTGGAAACAGTATCCTGAAGTGAGGCACTTGTATTTTATTTCATTTTATTTATTTATTTATTCTTAAAGTTTATTTTATTTTATTTTTTGGCTGCATTAGGTCTTTGTTGATTTGTGCGGGCTTTCTTTCGTTGCAGTGGCTTCTGTTGTTGAGGAGCATGGGCTCTAGGCACTCGGTATGCCTGAACCATCAGGAGTTCACCTTTGCCAAATCCACACTTGACTGGTGGAAACAAATCCCAAGGGCAGAATTTACTTGTATCTGATAAGGAGCTCTAGACCTCCAGATACCATTGTAAAAGCTAAAAGCAGGTCACCAATGGGTGAAGGATACAGAGAGGAACTCATTCTTGTCTCAGAATTCTTCACAGCAACAATCCATGACAGAAGAGCAGAGAACTGCATTCACCAAACAAATCAGGAAATAAAGTACAATTATATTTATATATATAATAATATAAATAAAATATTTTAATTAATATTTTTTAATTTTATAAAGTATTTATAATAACATATATACCCAGTCAGGTTACTATATACATATAACACAACAGTCAGAGATCCTCAAAGAAAAAAGCAAGCAACAATAACCAAGTAAATCTGGGAAAATGGTGCCAAAACAAACAAAAAATAACTGAATGAAAAAATCCAGCCAATACAAGATAAATCATAAAAAAAAATCTCAGAAATACAGAAGCTGTTGCAGAATGACAAAATAAGTATTGAGTCAATTTAACTACAGAATCGTGTCTACCCAACTAGAAGGATTAAGATTTCAGACAAGACAGTAAATATTATGTCTTAGCAATGCTAAACAGTGAAACACAAACACAGAATTTGCAGGAGAAGCAGTATGGCCAAATTAAATCCCAGTTATGCAATTTTAATAGCAGATATTCATCAATAATACTAGAAGAAATTTTCCGGGTTTATAAAATATTTTACCTCAAACCTTTGTGTGTATGTGTGCCTATAGAGTGAAGCCAAACAGGACCCCACAGGACCCTATCAGGTATAAGAGCCCCACCACGTCCCCTTTTCCTTAAGTGAAAGCCTTTTCTTCAGGCCTCCGCTGAGTTTCAAAAGGCTTGCTCAAGAGTTAATGATTAAGAAAATGTAAATATGTAGTAACAAAGAATAGCTGTTGGGTGGGAAACTGGTACCAATTTAAACAATAGATCAGCCATATAACATTTTTTTTTTCCTGTATTTTTTACTTTCAAAATCTGGACATTATCTCAGCACTGGCAATGTACTTGGGGCTCAAAACTATGCTTGAATTCATTGTTAACTGGATGTATAAATAAATTTGTAAGTGAATGATAGGAGGTAGCATAAAGCAGTAACAGGTATTCTGTTGCTTGTTTTTACATTTGCAAATTTGTGTTTGCTATTTTAAAATCTATCTTTCCTTTGCACTCCTCTTCTCCATTCCTTTCTCTTTATCATCCTCCTCTTCCTTCTTCTCTCTGATAATTGTGAGTGTGTGTGCATGTTTCACTTTTATTCCCTCTTTTTGTGAATTGCTATATTACATCCTTTACCAATTGTCCTATAGGTTTTTAACTTAATATTGGTGCTTTGCTAGCCTTTTAATGCAATATACTAACTTTTGTGCAAATATTTATGCTATACTTTGTCTTTTTTATTTAAACTAATTTCTGGATTTTTTAAACAGAATTTTTAACATTCTATTCAGTCAATTTCAAAAAGAATCAAAGTATTAAAAGAGTCTACCAAACTTTTCTGTGTGATTTTTGCCATAGCATATGAAAATATTCTTGCTTAGCACAGTTACATAAATGTAAACAAATTCCTTTCATGGTTTTAATTATTTTATATTCAACGTTTTTATTAAATTAAAATAAATTAATTTGGAATATACTAAAGTTCTAATTTCGGTTATTTCCAAAACATTAACCACTTAGCTGAGCTGCCATTAATTAACTAAACAATTCCATTTTCATTTCTGTGGAATGCTACTTTGTCTCTCTGTCCACACTTCTACCATTTATTTCTATCTGTCCCATTCTGCTATGCTCTAATACTTGAGGATAGGAAAGCTATTTCATCTTAAAATATTAACTTATTTTTGCAATTAGTCAACTCACTGAGGACTTATGTTAGTTTATGTAGATTTTCAGATTCTTCATAAAGTTAAAAATTATATACAAATAATATTTATATTTTCCCTTATGATAGTTATATCTCTATTTTAGTTGATTTTGATAATTGTAGTAATTATTACAAATTCTTCCACAACATGTATAGTGTTGCTGATAAACATCCTTTTTTTAATTCCTTATTTTAACAATTATGATTCCAATTTCTTATTAAATAAGATACTATATTTTACATAAATATCTTAATGAGTTATTCCGTTCAGTTTCTTAAAGCTTAATACATTTGAATTCAAGGTTGCATGTAAAATCAATAGTGAATGTTGAACTGTAATGTGTTTTTTACATTTTCTGTACATTTGTAAAACATATTCATGGTTTGAATGGCTTGTCAGTTGTATATAAACATTAATATCCTCTGTGTCACATTCAATGTTTTTCTTCCCTTACATTATTTATTTATGTCTTTTAAATATTTTGATTAATCTGTTTACAATCTCTCTCTAGTTGCCTGAATTTACAGTTAAATTTTTTTTTGCTTTAATGCAATCCAGAAATTTGGTAATTTAATAAGGATAAAACATTTTAATCTCTTTAAGTGTATTCTCATAATTAAATGGTATCTTTAACATCTTGTCTCCTAATATTTGTATGCTTTTTAGATATTTCTAGTCTTTGCTATTTCAATACACTTCTTTATTTGTGCATTTCTGTATGTACACGTATGCATAGCAGACTTTTTTTTTAACATCTTTATTGGAGTATAATTGCTTTACAATGGTGTGTTAGTTTCTGTTTATAACAAAGTGAATCAGCTATACATATACATATATCCCCATATCTCCTACCTCTTGTGTCTCCCTCCCACCATCCTTATCCCACCCCTCTAGGTGGTCACAAAGCACCTAGTGGAACTCCCTGTGCTAAGCAGCTGCTTCCCACTAGCTATCTATTTTACATTTGGTAGTGTATATATGCCCATGCCACTCTCTCACTTCATCCCAGCTTACCCTTCCCCCATCCCTGTGTCCTGAAGTCCATTCTCTAGATCTGCCTCTTTATTCCTATCCTGCCCCTAGGTTCCTCTAAACCATATTTTTCTTTTTTCTTTTTTTTTTTAGATTCCATATATATGTGTTAGCATACAGTATTAGTGTTTTTCTTTCTGACATACTGCACTCTGTATGACAGACTCTATGTCCATCCACATCATTACAAATAACTCAATTTTGTTTCTTTTTATGGCTGAGTAATAGTCCATTGTATATATATGCCACATCTTCTTTATCCATTTATCTGTTGATGGACACCTAGGGTGCTTCCATGTCCTGGCTATTGTAAATAGTGCTGCAATGAACATTGTGGTGCATGACTCTTTTTGAATTATGATTCTCTCACGGTATATGCCCAGTAGTGGGATTCCTGGGTCGTATAGTAGTTCTATTTTCAGATATTGTAGGAACCTCCATAATGTTCTCCACAGTGGCTATATCAATTTACATTCCCACCAACAGTGCAAGAGGCTTCCCTTTTCTCCAACTCTCTCCAGCATTTATTGTTTGTAGATATTTTGATGATGGCCATTCTGACTGGTGTGAGGTGATACCTCATTGTAGATTTGATTGGCATTTCTCTAATGATGAGTGGTGTTGAGCTTTCTTTCATGTGTTTGTTGGCAATCTGTATATCTTCTTTGGAGAAATGTCTATTTAGGTCTTTTGCCCATTTTTGGATTGGGTTGTTTGTTTTTTTGATATTGAGTTGCATGAGCTGCTTGTAAATTTTGGAAGTTAATCCTTTGTCAGTTGCTTCATTTGCAAATATTTTCTCCCATTCTGAGGGTTGTCTTTTCGTCTTGTTTATGGTTTCCTTTACTGTGCAAAAGCTTTTAAGCTTCATTAGATCTCATTTGTCTACTTTTGTTTATATTTCCATTTCTCTAGGAGGTGGATCAAAAAAGATGTTGCTCTGATTTGTGTCATAGAGTATTCTGCCTATGTTTTCCTCTAAGAGTTTTCTAGTGTCTGGCCTTACATTTAGGTCTTTAATCCATTTTCAGTTTATTTTTGTGTATGGTGTTAGGGAGTGTTCTAATTTCATTCTTTTACATGTAGCTGTCCAGTTTTCCCAGCACCACTTATTGAAGAAGCTCTCTTTTCTCCATTGTATATTCTTGCCACCTTTATCAAAAATAAGGTGACCATATGTGTATGAGTTTATCTCTGGGCTTTCTATCCTGTTCCATTGATCTATATTTCTGTTTTTGTACCAGTACCATACTGCCTTAATTACTGTAGCTTTGTAGTGGAATCTGAAGTCTGGGAGCCTGATTCCTCCAGCTCTGTTTTTCTTTCTAAAGATTGCTTTGGCTACTCACGGTCTTCTGTGTTTCCATACAAATTGTGAAATATTTTGTTCTAGTTCTGTGAAAAATGCCATTGGTAGTTTGATAGGGATTGCATTGAATCTGTAGATTGCTTTGTGTAGTATAGTCATTTTCACAATATTGATTCTTCCAATCCAAGAACATGGTATATCTCTCCATCTTTTTGTATCATCTTTAATTTCTTTCATCAGTGTCCTATAGTTTTCTGCAAAAAGGTCTTTTGTCTCTTTAGGTAGGTTTATTCCTAGGTATTTTTTCCTTTTGTTGCAATGGTAAATGCAGAGAAATGGTAAATTCTCTTTCAGATTTTTAATCATTAGTGTATAGGAATGCTAGAGTATCTGTGCATTAAATTTATTTCCTACTACTTTGCCAAATTCGTTGATTAAATCTACTAGTTTTCTGGTAGCATCTTTAGGATTCTCTATGTATAGTATCATGTCATCTGCAAACAGTTAAAGTTTTACCTCTTTTCTGATTTGGATTCTTTTTATTTATTTTTCTTCTCTGATTGCTGTGGCTAGGACTTTCAAAACTCTGTTGAATAATAGTGGTGAGTGTGGACAACCTTATTTTGTTCCTGATCTTAGTGGAAATGCTTTCAGTTTTTCACTATTGAGAACGATTTTGGCTATGGTATTCTCATATATGACATTTATTACATTGAGGTAAGTTCCCTCTATGCCTAATTTCTGGAGGGTTTTTATCATAAATATGTGTTGAATTTTGTTAAAGCTTTCTCTGCATCTATTGAGATGATCATATGGTTTTTCTCCTTCAATTTTTTAATATGGTTTATCACATTGATTAATTTGCATATATTTAAGAATCCTTGCATTCCTGGGATAAACCCCACTTGATCATGGTGTATGATCCTTTTAATGTGCTGTTTGAATCTGTTTCCTAGTATTTTGTTGAGGATATTTGCATCAGTGACATTGGCCTGTAGTTGTCTTTCTTTGTGACATCTTTTTCTGGTTTTGGTATCAAGGTGATGTTGTCTTCATAGAATGAGTTTGGGAATGTTCCTCCCTCTGCTATATTTTGGAAGAGTTTGAGAAGGATAGGTGTTAGCTCTTCTCTAAATGTTTGATAGAATTCACCTGTGAAGCCATCTGATCCTGGGCCTCTGCTGGAAGATTTTTAATCGCAGTCTCAATTTCAGTGCTTGTGATTGGTCTATTTATATTTTCTATTTCTTCCTGGTTCAGTTTTGGAAGGTTGTGCTTTTCTAAGAATTTTTCCATTTCTTCCAGGCTGTCCATTTTATTGGCATATAGTTGCTTGTAGTAATCTCTCATGATCCTTTGTATTTTTGCAGTGTCACTTGATATTTCTTTTTCATTTCTAATTATATTGACTTGAGTCTTCTTGATGAGTCAATTTTGTTTATCTTCTCAAAGAACTATCTTTTAGTTTTATTGATCTTTGCTATTGTTTCCTTCATTTATTTTTCATTTATTTCTGAGCTGATCATTATGATTTATTTCCTTCTGCTAACTTTGGATATTTTTTGTTCTTCTTTCTCTAATTTCTTTAGGTGTAATCTTAGGTTGTTTCTTTGAAATGTTTCTTGTTTCTTCAGGTAACATTGTATTGCTCTAAACTTCCATCTTACAACTGCTTCTGCTGCATCCCGTAGGTTTTGGGTTGTTGTGTTTTCATTGTCATTTGTTTCTAGGTATTTTTTGATTTCTTATTTGATTTCTTCAGTGATCTCTTTGTTATTAAGTAGTGTATTGTTTATCCTCCATGTGTTTGTATTTTTTACAGATTTTTTCCTTTAATTGATACCTAGTGTCATAGTGTTGTGTTCGGAAAAGTTACTAGATTGGATTTCAGTTTTCTTAAATTTACCAAGGCTTGATTTGTGACCCAAGATATGATCTATCCTGGAGAATGTTCCAAGATCACTTGAGAAGAAAGTGTATTCTGTTGTTTTTTGATAGAAGGTCCTATAAATATCAATTAAGTCCATCTTGTTTAATGTATCATTTAAAGCTTGTGTTTCCTTATTTATTTTCATTTTTTACGATCTGTCCATTGGTAAAAGTGCAGTGTTTAATTTCCCTACTATGAATTTGTTACTCTTGATTTCCCCTTTTATGGCTGTTAGCATATGCCTTATGCATTGAGGTGCTCCTATTTTGGGTGCGCAATATTTACATTTGTTATATCTTTTTTTTGGATTGACCCCTTGATCATTATGTAGTCCCCTTCTTTGTCTCTTGAAATAGTCTTTATTTTAAAGCCTATTTTATCTGATACAAGAATTGCTACTCCAGCTTTCTTTTGATTTCCATTTTCATGGAATATATTTTCCATCCCCTCACTTTCAGTCTGTATGTGTCCCTAGGTCTATAGTGGGTCTCTTGTAGACAACATATATATGGGTCTTTTTTTTTGTATCCATTCAGTCAATCTGTCTTTTGGTTGGAGTATTTAATCCATTTACATTTAAGGTAATTATCGATATGTATGTTCCTATTACCGTTTTCTTAATTGTTTTCAATTTTTTATTGTAGGTCCTTTCCTTCTCTTGTGTTTCCTGCCAAGAGAAGTTCCTTTAGCATTTGTTGTAAAGCTGGTTTGGTGGAGCTAAATTCTACTAGCTTTTGCTTGTCTGTAAAATTTTAATTTCTCCATTGAATCTGAATGAGATCCTTGCTGGGTAAAGTAATCTTGGTTGTAGGTTTTTCCCTTTCATCACTCTAAATATGTCCTGCCACTCCCTTCTGGCTTGCAGTTTCTGCTAATAGATCAGCTTTTTACCTTATGGGGATTCCCTTGTATGTTATTTGTTGTTTTCCCTTGCTGCTTTTAGTATTTTTTCTTTGTATTTAATTTTTGATAGTTTGATTAACATGTGTCTTGGCATGTTTCTTTCTGGATTTATACTGTAGGGGACTCTCTACGTTTCCTGGACTTGACTGACTATTTCTTTTCCCATATTAAGGAAGTTTTCAACTGTAATCTCTTCAAATATTTTCTCAGTCCTTTTCTTTTTCTCTTCTTCTTTTGGGACCCCTATAATTCAAACGTTGGTGCATTTACTGTTGTCTCAGAGGTCTCTAAGACTGTTCTTAATTCTTTTCATTCTTTTTCTTTATTATGCCTTGAAGTAGTTATTTCCAGTATTTTATCTTCCAGGTCACTTATCTGTTCTTCTGCCTCAGTTATTCTGCTATTGATTCCTTCTAGAGAAGTTTTAATTTCATTCATTGTGTTGTTCATTATTGTTTGTTTGCTCCTTGGTTTTTCTAGGTCCTTGTTAAAAGTTTCTTGTATTTTCTCCATGCTATTTGGAAGATTTTGGATCATCTTTACTATCACTATTCTGAATTATTTTTCAGGTATACTCCCTATTTCCCCTTAATTTGTTTGGTCTGGTGGGTTTTTACCTTACTCCTTCATCTGTTGTGTGTTTCTGTCTTCTCATTTTGCTTAACTTACTGTTTTGGGGTCTGCTTTTCACAGGCTGCAGGTTTGTAGTTCCCACTGTTTTTGTTGTCTGTCCCCAGTGGCTAAGGTTGGTTCAGTGGGTTGTGTAAGCTTTCTGGTGGAGGGGACTAGTGCTTGTGTTCTGGTGGATGAGGCTGGATCTTGTCTTTCTGATGGGCAGAACCACGTCCAGTGGTGTGTGTTGGGTTGTCTGTGAACTTATTATGATTTTAGGCAGTCTCTCTGCTAATCAGTGGGGTTGTGTTCCTGTCTTGCTAGTTGTTTGGCATAGGGTGTCCCGCACTGTAGCTTGTTTGCCGTTGAGTGGAGTTGTATCTTAGCATTGAGGAGGAGATCTCTGGGAGAGCTTTCGCCATTTGATATTTCATGGAGCCAGGAGGTCTCTGGTGGACCAATGTCCTGAACTCGGCTGTCCCATATCAGAGACACAAGCCTGACACCAACTGGAGCACCAAGACCCTGTCAGCCACATGGCTGGGAAGAAAAGGGAGAAAAAAATAAAGAATGATAAAAATAAAATAAAACAAAATAAAATAAAGTTAATAAAGGGACTTCTCTGGTGGTGCATTCATTAAGAATCGCCTGCCAATTCAGGGGACATGGGTTCGAGCCATAGTCCAGGAAGATCCCACATGCCGCAGAGCAACTAAGCCCATGTGACACAGCTACTGAGCCTGTGCTCTATAACTCATGAGCCACAACTCCTGAGCCCATGTGCCACAACTACTGAAGCCCACACTCCTAGAGCCCATGCTCTACAACAAGAGAAGCCACCGCAATGAGAAGATCATGCTCTGCAATGAAGTGTCACCCCCACTCACTGCAACTAGAGAAAGCCCACACACAGCAACAAAGACCCAACACAGCCAAAAATAAAATAAATAAAAGCAATAATTAATAAATAAATAAAATAAAGTGGATACTTAAAAATGTTATTAAAAATAATTATTTTAAAAAATTTAAAAGTAATAGAAAAAAGAAAAGAAAAAAAAAGAAAGAAGAGAGAAACCAATCCAAAAAGTAAATCTACCAGTGATAACAAGTACTAAAAACTATACTAAAAACAAACAAACAAAGAAACACAGACAGAGAGAAACCTAGGATAAATGGTAAAAGCAAAGCTATACAGACAAAAATCACACAAAGAAGCATAAACATACACACTCACAAAAAGAGAAAAAGGAAAACAATATATTTATCTATATATAAGAAAAAAAAGGAGGAAGAGATCAATGAAATCAATAAACAAATCTACCAATGATAACAAACTCTAAATACTAAACTAAGATAAACATAAAACCAGAAACAAATTAGATGCAGAAAGCAAACCCCAGTTCTACAGTTGATCCCAAAGTCCACTGCTTCAATTTTGGGATGATTCATTGCCTATTCAGGTATTCCACAGATGCAGGGTACATCAAGTTGATTTTGGAGATTTAATCTGCTCCTCCTGAGGCTGCTTGGAGAAATTTCCCTTTCTCTTCTTTGTTCGCACATCTCCTGGGGTTCAGTTTTGGATTTGGCCCCGCCTCTTCATGTAAGTCACCGGAGGGCATCTGTTCTTCGCTCAGACAGGACGGGGTTAAAGGAGCTGCTGATTCGGGAGCTCTGGCTCACTCAGGCTGGGGGGAGGGAGGGGCATGAATGCGGGGCGAGCCTGCGGTGGCAGAGGCTGGCATGACCTTGCTACAGCCTGAGGTGTGCCGTGCGTTCTCCTGGGGAAGTTGTCCCTGGATCACGGGACCCTGACAGTGGTGGACTGCACAGGCTCCCAGGAGGGGAAGTGTGGATAGTGACCTGTGCTTGCACACAGACTTCTTTGTGGCTGCAGTAGCAGCCTTAGCAGTGCATGTCTGTCTCTGGTGTCTGCACCTATTGCTACAATTTTTGCCCATCTCTGGAGCTCTTTTAGATGGTGCTCTGAATCCCCTCTCCTCACGCACCCTGAAACAATGGTCTCTTGCCTCTTAAGCAGCTCCAGACATTTTCCCGGACTCTCTTCCAGCTAGCTGTGGTGCACTAGCACCTTCAGGCTGTGTTTATGCAGCCAACCCCAGTCCTCTCCCTGCATCCGACTGAAGCTCGAGCCTCAGCTCCCAGCCCCTGCCACATAAAACAGTTTAATTCTGTTTGAAATGCCCATTCTTTTATTAAACAAATATTTATTTATAGGTAAATCTCTGCTGTTGTGAAATTTATAATCTAGTGAAAGGAGATAGACAAAAAATAAGTAAATATTTAAATTACAAAATATATTGGATGAGCTCTGTGAAGAAAACTAAAGCAGGAGAGAAATACAGGTAACATGGGGAGACTATTATAGAAATACTAAATATATAGGTATACTAATGTGTGTGTATATATATACATATATACAGTGTGCATATATATACACTGTATATACATATATATAGTGTGTGTGTATATACATATACGTGTGTGTGTGTGTATATATATATAGTTTATCTCTCTAAAGTGTTTGAATTTTTCAGAAATTGTCATTTTTTTCATTTTGGTAAGAACTTTTCTAGATAACATCCTCCTGATTTATACCTGTTGCACATGGCAGAATTTCATTTTTGTTGTTGCTGTTGTCCTACATTGAAAAATTATAATCACCTCAAGAAAATTTATTTTCTCTGTACTAAAGTCCTGTGTGGTCTTCCTATTCATTCCTTTCCCCACCATCTCCTGGAAATCACTGATCTTTTTACTGTCTCTATAATTGTGTCTTTTCAAGAATGTCATGTATTTGGAATCATATATTATGTAGCCTTTTCAAATTGACTTCTTTCACTTAGTAACATACATTTAAGCTTCCTCCATATCTTTTCGTGGCTTGATATCTCATTTCTTTTTAGCATTTACTAATATTCCATTGTCTGGATATACCACAGTTTATGTACCCATTCACCTACTGAAGACATCTTGGTTGCTTCTGAGTTTTGGCAATTATGAATAAAACTGCTATAAATATCCACATGCATGTTTTTGTTCAGTCATATACTTTCACCTCCTTTGGATGAACATGATTGCTGGATTTACGGTAAGAACGTGATTAGTTTTGTAAGGAATCTGCAAACTATCTTCCAAAGTGGCTGGTGTCATTTTGCATTCTCACCAGTAATGAATGAGAGGACCTATTGCTCTACATCCTTGCCAGCATTTGGTGTTGTCAGATTTTAGCCATTGTAATAGGTGTATAGTGGTATCTTTGTTGTTTTAATTTGCATTTCCCTCATGACATGTGATGAGAAGCATCTTTTCATAGGATTTTTTGCCACCTGTACACCTCCTTTGGTGAGGTGTCTGCTAAGATATTTGGTCCATTTTTTAATTGAATTGGTTGTTTTCTTACTGTTGAGTTTTAAGAGTTATTTGTATATTTTGGATGACTGTACTTTGTCAGATGTGTCTTTTGCAAATATTTTATCCCAGTTTTTGGCTTGTGTCATTTTCTTGGGATTTAGTTCTTTTTTGATGCTGAATACTATTCCATGGTATCTATATACCACATTAGTTTTATCCATCATCCAATGATTGACATTTAGGTTGTTTCCATATGTTGGCCATTGAGAATAATGCTGCAGTGAACATGGGAGTGCAGACATGTTTTCAAGATTCTGATTTTAATTGTTTTAAATAAATACCCAGAGGTGGGTTTTCTGGATCCTATAGTAGCATATTTCTAGGACTCTCCATACAGTTTTCTCTAATAGCTGTGTCAGTTTACAATCCTACCAACAGTGTGAAAGTGTTTCCTTTTATCCATGTCCTCACTAACACTTACCTTTTTTTTTTTAATAATAGCCATCCTAATAGATATAAGGTGATATCTCATTGTGGTTTTGATTCTAATTTTCCTGATTATTAGTAATCTTGAGTAATCTTTTCATATACATTTTGGTAATTTGTTTGTCTTTTTGGAAAAATGTTTATCAAGTCCTTTCTCTAGTTTTTAGTTGGTTTATTTTATTTTATTTTGCTAGTGAATAGTAGAAATTCTTTATACATTTTAGAAATTAACTTCTTTTCAGATATATGGCTTGCAAATATTTTCTCCTTTTCTGTAGGTTGCCACGTTGCCTTGTTAATTGCTTCCTTTGCTGTGAAGAAGCTTTCTAGTTTGATGTAGCCCCATTGTCCATTTTTGCTTTTGTTGCCTGTGCTTTAGGTGTCGTATCTAAGATATCATTACCAAGATCAATGTCATGAAGCTTTTCCCATATGTTTTGTTCTAAAAGTTTTATAGTTTTAGGTCTCACATGATAATGACATTCAAGCCTTATATTTTGGTATTGAATACATTTTAACTTATTTGTATGATGTAAGATTCCAACTAAATTATAAAAAGCTTTTAGAAAGTAAACACTTTTTTTTCTCCCAATCTTTCCTACCTGTACACACTTAGTAGGAAGATAGAACCACATTCCCTGAAAAATTAAATGATTAAATTAGCAAAGTTACTAGTTTTTTTCCAAAATTAAATCAAAATAGCCCTCCCAGCACAAACTCTGAAATTTTCAAACATATAAAAGTGCCCATACCACCTTAACCCAAATGGCAATCTCTTTCCCATGCTGCTAAAAATAATTAGGTGATCTGTGGTTTTTATGAGTGCTTTTTCATTCCATAAGATAATTTTTTTAAAACTCCTTTCTATATTGTAATCTTTAAGGAATATGTATTTGAAAATCTGAAGTATGTTTGAGTTATATAAGACTTCATTTATTACCACCCAATAAATTCTGATAAAATTTTAGCTCATTGAAAATTAATTTTAAAAAATGGAAAATTTTAAATGGAGGATAATTTTAAGAACTGTTTTCCTATTTTCTAGCAAATTTAAATTCATATTTTAATCTTGCATAATAAATTGTGGGCTATCTCTCCTACATCTTCAATCATTTTTTAAGTTTTTTTGGGATATAACACTAAGACATTTGGAAAAAATCAATTATTTATTATCACATATCACATTCAGAATGCATAGAGTTTTTAATTCTTACTTTAAATTCCACAGCATGGATGTACTACTAATTACCTTCTTAGAATCTTTTGCAAGACTTTCCTTTTTCCAGTATTTTTTAAATCAAAAAACACTTCACATATAATTCTTGTATATGCAACAAAACACACACACACACACACACACAGTTGACCCTTGAACAACATGGGTTTGAACTGTACTGGTGGACTTATGCACAGATATTTTTTTCAATAAATACTACTGTATTACATGATTGACAGTTGGTTGAATCCAGGGATGTGGAACCACAGATAAGGAGGGTCATCTGTGGAACGTGAGAATCTGCCAATTTTGGTACCTGTGGAGGGTATTGGAACCAATCCCTCACAGATTTTGAGGGATAAGTATATTTATTATTTCAGTGAGTGAAAAATAGCCATTTAGAATTTTATTTTTTGTATATGAATTTGAAAATCTTTTTCTCTATGTATTAGAAATGTATAAAGGCTTCAAAATTTTTCTTATACTATCAAAAATATCACTGTTTAAAAAGTATTTTAAGGTTTTTCTGGTTACTTTAATGGATTAATTTCATTATGTTTAAATCATTGGACCTCTGGGATTTACTTTGAAATAATGAGTGAGATATAGACCCAGACTTTTTCAAATTGGTAGCCAGTATCCCACCTATCATTTACCAAGAAAACCAATTTTCCCTCTGATTATAAATGCCACATTGTATTAAATCCTCTTATAATATGGAGCTATCTTTAGACTTTCTTGACTTTTCTTCTGTACCACAAGTTTTTAGTCATTATCATTTCATAATTTATTAAAATATTTGATAGGGCTGAGTTCTAATCATAACTCTTGATTCTAGTCTTTTCTTAGCTATTTGTATTTATTTATTTTTTCAATTAAAAAATAAATCAAATACATAGCAACTATAGACAAATTCCTATACAGTAGACACTTTTTCTCAATTGAGTCTGAGAATATAAGAAATTGTATGAACTGTAGGTATTCTTATTAATTTGAGTCATCTTTTATGTTTCTCCATGAAGTGTTGCAGTTTTATTTAAAAATATCTACACATTTTTATTATGTTTATGACTACATACTACTTTTTAACAGAAGCAACTTTAAAATGCAAATTACACCTAAACTTCATATATCATAAATGAATTGTTTTACAAGAGAGAAATATGGCATAAATGTTCTAAATAATCTGCTAAACAGAAAATTAATTTTTGAGCTTATACCCTGTGGTAGAAAAAGTGATAGCCAATTCCAGTGGGTAAATAAAATAGAGTTGTTCCCTCATTGAGCTTACAGTTTAATGGGTGAAATAGATTATGAAAAACTAAGCAATAAAAAATAAACAAACAACCTCAGCAACAGAACTGATCTTTTGTTGCCAACTCCAGAGCATTTCCAACTACTTCACATGTCATCATATTTTATGTCCAGCATATGAGCCTTTTAGTGCTCTCATCTGTCTATTAGAGTAGCCAGAATACCCAGCATGGTCATGCGCACACAGCTAATTGAACTGGGAGCATGGCTCAAGTTTAAATGTGCAATGTAGAGTAGAGCAGTGCACAATTGCTCAGATAAAGAATAGCAATAATAAAGTTGTTGAAGCAATGCTGTTTACTATTTGAAGTGCATAGGTAACTGATAATATTTTTCAGTAGCATTGGATTAGTGTGTGTGTGTCTACAGGAAATGCACCCATGGAGACTACCATGTTGATATAATTGACTGGATCATGAAAATAACAATCAAAAATGTTCAGCCCCCTTTATAATTTTATTTGAAGAAATAACTCATGATTAATTTTAAGAAGAATAAAGAGATAAGCAATTCTATGACTAATACTTTATCAGTATTCATAGTATTAAACTTTACATTTTATCAAATATTTTCCACTTATTGTTTTAATTGGTCCTCAGAATAAATTGTTAAAATCAGTAAGCCATATTTTTATTTATGTATTTTGTGATAAGAAAATTGTAGTTTAAAAGGTACAATGTTTTGAATAAGTTTCCATTGCTACAAAGGGGTTTGAGAGTAGAACTTTTAATGTAATAAAATTAGTAACATAAAAGTATAGTGTGAGTATCAAAGCATATTACATTTTAAGGGTTAAATGCCTTTCTTTGCTCTTTCTGCTAAGCTACATAGACAGTTCTTTACATGTTCTTCCACCATTGCTCTGCTTATCCAATTGATAATGGTACTGAATAGTATTTCTTTACCTTTTTCAGATCAATAAAAAAATGTGTAAGACTTTTATGTGTGTTAAATGTGTAGTCTTTTCTATGCACAAAATATTTTATTTGAAATGAGGTGTTAGTTGCATTTGAGAATCAACAACAAAGAAAATCCATACTCATATAAATTTTTATATGAAGTAAATCATGCATTTCTATCTAAAAAATCTGTGAGATTAAGAAGACAATTTTCTGATATAGTAATAACAAAAATAAAAAAATTTGCTTAATGTTTTGTTCTTACTGGCTTTCATTTCCATGACATCTGTAGAGTTCTTTGAATACAATCAATTATGGGAACAAATAGAAGACCAGTGTAATAATACCTCCAACACTATAGAAATTACAAATAAATATATTGTGTTCCAAAAGAAAATTCACTATTCTCTTTATTGTATTGCACAAAACTGTGTAATACAGTAAATAAATCTAAAATACATTAATATCACATCTGTTTGCTATATCTCTTGAATATCTGTAGTGTTGTCTCATCTAGTGAAGAAAGTAAAATTTCCAATTTTCACTTCCAAGGTGATTCATCTTTAGATATGCTATTCCCTTTGAACCAATTTTCATATTATACTATAGGCCAAGACAAGGTTTCTAATTTATACAGGAGAAGCATCTTGTTTCTCAACTTAGAAAGTTACATCTAACTGAAACCATTATTAGTGAAAGCATAACTTTGGAAATGATACCACATGGCCTTTTCCTGTGAGAAACACCTCAGGCATTTGTTAAAAATAATTATTTCAATCTATAGTTTGAGGTAGATATTATACATTGCAACATATGTGGCATATATTTTGAACTATAGTTCCTTCTGAATTTCGTTAGGTAGAACACTGTCTAAATAAATTATTACTTTGTTTTTCAATTTTATGTCATCCAGGTTGTGCTGTTATTTATATCTGTGTGTGCACTCAGAAACTGCTTTCTACATTTTTCAATTTGTTGCAAAATACTGAAAATACTAAAAACCATTTATATACAAGTCCAAGTGTAAAATTAGTTTCATCACCCTTGACCTGAGTCACTAATGAGTAGAAATTCTTATAATGGACTGTATGATTCCTCGATTTTACCTTGAATATACTTACAAGGAAGGCATGAACTAGCTAGAATTACTTGCATGTATGTAACATGCCAGGCATTGTTTTAGCTTTTTTGCACACATCATTTTTCTTTAATCCACCTAACTACCTTATGAAATAAATAGTATTTTTTCCTCACTTTAGAAACGTATGGGGTTTAGGTGAATAAAATAACTTGACCAAATTCACACAGTTCCTTAGAGTTGAAGCAATGATTCTAACCCAAGTCTACCTAGCTGAACTACCCTCTTTCTCTACTGTCTTAGTGATCAACCTTCAGGTAACAATGTCTTCCTCCCAGAGGATTTGGTATTCTATTGATTCATCCTTGCAATAAAAATTTCTGCCTCTGGTCTCTTTTCAACCTGTCACATATTAAGTTCGATTTTGCTCTGAATTCTCAGCTACCTTGATTGGTAATATCTATCAGTATCATCTCAAACACTAAGAAATGAAAGTTAGGAGTCCAATAAGGATATATTTGACATTTTTATATCAGTTTATGCTAATGTGGCCTTAATTAATGAATATACTTTGATTGTGGTAGAAACCTGGTTCTGAGTCCCTGCTCCACCAATTAACCATGTGATACTGTGGCTGTTGTACAAGAGCCATCCCCAGTGGCCCCACACACGGGAGTTCAGAGTAAACTGTGCAATGAGAGAGACGTGGATTTTTTAAATAAATAAAACAAGCCGTATTGAGCAAAGAGTAAATTTCTAAAGTTTAGTCAGCAGAGACTAGAAGAAATGCGTCTCCCACCTTCCCTCCTTTCACAGAGACCTGCACTGTGGCTGATCCACCAGCAGAGGAACTGTAACACTTTGGATCTCATGTTCTCATAGGGCAAGTGTGACAAAGCAGCCTTGCAGCAGAGGAATTAATGGACTGTTTACTGCTAAGTAATGTTGTTTTGGGGTACTATGGTAAGCAGCTCCTTTGCTCCTTTTCTGTGTGCTCATCTCTGTTTGCCTCAGCGCTTAATCATAAAGATAAGATCACTAAGCAACATTTAACCTAGCTCCTGATTTCTGCTTTACTAAATATACACAACACCTTACCTAGCCAGTTGATTCCTTTCCTGAATTAGAAGGAGTAAGAATGAAGAATTCAGTAGATAAAGAATGACTGACTCTCTGCCCTTAGCTTCCCCTTAGTAAATTTGTAGGTGGACCTCATGGGTGCAGGCAGACCATGTGGGCAAGAGAACAGCTGATTGAGACAGACCACATGAGCAAGACAGTGTCCCATGGGAGATCAGGAGAAGTCAGCAGGTCTGCACGCAATGGAAAAATAACAAAGAATCTGACCTCCTGCCTTAATGATTAACTGAGATTGTTTCCCCCTTTTCTCTTTAAAAATTGTCATGGCTGAGCAGAACCTTCAGAGTTGGTCTCTGCACACAAGTCCACCTTCACCTCAGATTGCCGGCTTTCCTGAATAAAGTGTCTTTCCATTCTACCACCTTTTGCCCCTCAATTATTGGCTTTCAAGTGACAAGCAGCTGAACCTGAGTTCAGTAACGCCACATAATGGAGTTTTATGGAAACATGATCTGCTTGGCCCTAAAGACCTTGGAGATATTGGGATGTTAGAGCATCGTGGCTTGAAGGAAGAATGTACACACCCCGTGGGAAATAAGTGAGCTCCAGTTCAGCTCCAACCCTGGAGAAAATGGTTCCAGCTCACAGGTTTCCAGGGCAATCCAGGTGTCACCCTGAACCATTTCCAGATAATTTTGCCCTTTGAATCACAATGCCTCATTTATTTCATCTGCAAATGGTGATAGTAATATTAACTACCTTATAGAATCATTAAGAAAATGAAATGAAAATTAATAAATTAAAATTAATTTATAAAACAGGTGCCTGAAATATAGTAAAGGAGACATCACTTAGTGTTATTACCAATTTATTCTATGAAACAGGTCCATCATCCCAGGTACAGGGTCCAGACAGTTGCATATAAATTGAATACAACCCTCAACACACAGCAAATTCCAATACATTTAATGAAATATTTCTCTATTTTTTTTTAAACTTTTAATCATTTATCTGTTGACTATGCAGTGGGATATTTTTTTGCAAATAGTGACAGAGAATTTGTTTTAGAAATTGAATGAGGGCTTTGGAGTCTGGGAAACTTGTTTTGTATTGAATTTGCTCCACTTACTATATGAGTGGCTTTGGGCAAGTTGCTTAACCACTGTGAGCCTCAGTTTCTTCATTTGGAAAATCAGTTAAAACTTATATCCTGAGGTCATCAGGATGATAAGAGTAGATAACACTCAAATGCTGTCTGACATATTACGGGTGCTTAATTAATGCTAACTCCTTCCCTTGCCCTGCACATGATTAATAGTCTTCTCAAATGTAAAGTTTATTAAAAAAAACAAAATTAAGGTTTATTTGATTTTAAGATTGCTAAAGAAGACAGACACTTAGGCTATTTAGTTGATTCAGCTGTCTGGTGGAGTTCCTTAGAATTAAAGTAGTATTATTGCTTGTGAATTTTTTATGAGATTGAAGTTACTTACATAAGAGTTGCTGTGGCCTAAAACTGTAATGTTAATAGTGAGTTATGCTCCATTTCAGAGGCTTTCAGCAGATTTAAGCACTTTTGAGTAGGATACTTTGTATTTGCATAGCATTCCAAAACAGTCAACGAAATCATCTAACAATATCTGAATGTTGTGAATTTTGAAGACAGTTCCATTGCTCACATTATGAAGGGGGATACTAAGGAACACCCCTTCACAGCACCAGTTAGATAACAAATGATTCCTTTTTTAAGGCAAAAATGTCACTGCCCTTTCAGACTCACCAACATGCGACAGCATAGTTACCCTACTCTCCCACCAATACACACATACCCAGGCTCTCTGGAGGAATGAATATTACAAAGGATAATAGAATCATCAAACTTGCGTATACACTTCTCTGCTGCTGATTCTCCTATCACCCCATTAGCCTAAGTGGCTGCACTAACTCAAGCCTTCAGCAGACTTCTCTGACATCACAGAAATGGTCTCCCAGTCTCCATCTTGGCCTTGAACAAATTATCTCCATATTGTACTCATGTGCTCTTTCTCAGACTTACCACTTTTCATTCCTCCTTATGTCAAAAAGTATATTCATCATGTGTTGGGGGACCATAACATTTTATCACCAAAGTTGCACACTTTTGAGAGTAAAATATAGTTCTATTAGAAATTACACCAAGACAACAGGAGTCCCCAGGAACTCTTTTGAACAAATATAGACATCTGTGTATTTCGGGAAATCATCATGCTTGCTGTCCTTGAGCTATGTTCTGGCTATATTAAATTGGTATAGAGCTCTGAAAGGGCTGTTTTGTCCCTTTTCCTCAAAAATAGATAACCCTGTGTGATCTATCCTCTCAGATCAAATCGTTTCTTCTTTGATCTCATCTTCAATTCTCTATGTAAATCCTCATCCAGCCTCACTGACCGTCTCACTCCTGGACCTGCCAGGCTTACTAGTGCTCAAGGTTTTGCATGTGTTGTACCCTCTCCCTACACTGTGTTTCTCCTAGAGCAACATGCTCACTATTTCCTCTACATCTTCACTCAACATCACCTTCTCAGTGGGACCTTCCCAGTTTACCTCAACTGAAATGGTGATCCTCCTCCTCACTCTATTCCATACATCACTTCTCTGCTTTATGTCTCCCTTACTATTTATTTTCAAACAAACTCTACATATATAATTTACATATATATTATTATGTTCACTGTTATATTTACAGCATGTACAATGTTCATCACATAGTGGTAAATACATATCTGTGAACTTGAGTGTGTCTCTGCCCTTGAACCACTCTTTGTCTATATCATCCCATCCTTCTTTCTTTGTCTGGTGAAGTTGTATTTATTCTTAAAAATTCAGCTCAGTTGTAACCTACTTTAGGAAACCTTCCCTCACCTCCATGTTTGTCACAGGCACATTGCTCTGAACTTGCATCATACTTATTATGTATTCTTCAACTTTCCTACCTCATCCTTAGACTGGGAGCTATGTCAGATCAGGGAATGGCATTTATCCTTGTTTCTCCAATGCAATACAATGCCTGTAATGCTGAGTGGATGATTAATTACACACTGTGTTAGTGTGAGCAGCTCCTTTGCTTCTTTTCTCTTTGATCATTCCTGTTTTCTCTAGACCTTAATGATAAAGATGAGATCATTAGGCAACATTTAACTTAGTTCCTGATTTCTCCTTTATAAAATATACCAACACCTTACTTAACCTGTTGATTCCTTTCCTGGATTAGAAGGAGTAAGAATGAAGAATAAGGTAATTAAAGAATGACCCTCTACCCTTAGCTTCCCCTTAGTAAATCTGCAGGTGGACCTCGCAGGCATAGGTGGACCATGAGGGCAAGAGAACATCCAATTGGAGGCAGACCCTGTGAGAAAGACAGTGTCCCATGGAAGACCAGGTGAAGTCAGCAGGTCTGCATGCAATGCAAAGATGATGAAGACCTTCTGTCTTAATGATTAACTGAGATTGTTTTTCCTTTTTCCTTTAAAAATTGTCAAGGCTAAGCATAATCATTAGAGTTAGTCTCTGGACATAAGTCCACCATCTCCTCAGATTTCCGGCTTTTCTGAATAAAGTACCTTTCTTCCCTACTGAAGCTTGACCTTCAATTTATTGGCTGTTGAGCAGCGAGAAGCCATACCTCCATCCTGTTATTATACATTAGGAAAGTCACTACATTTACAGTCAATCCAATTCATCTTTAAATGGTTCTAATGCTCACACCTTTCTCTAAAATTTCTTGATTAAAAACTAGCCATCCTTATGCATGCCTAGTACTCCCTAGGCTAATCACAATTCAATGTGATATTTTATAGCATTGTGCATTTAGTGTCACACCTAAGAAATCTTCATCTAATCTAAGGTCAGGTAGATTTTCTCATGTTTTCTTCTAGAAGTTCTATATGACTGGATCTTTTATTTAGGTTTATAACATATTTTGAGATATTTTGTGTGTATGGCATGAGGTAAGGGTGAAGATTTTCCTTACCCTTGACCTCCTCCTCTTCTTCCTCTTTCTCCTCGTCCTCCACCACCTTCTTCCTTCCCCCTCCCTCTTCCTTCTCCTACTTCTTCTTTCTCTTCTCCTTCTTCTCTTCCTCCCTCTTCTTCTTTTCTTTCTCTGTTTCCATGGGTATATCCACTTGTCCTGGCATGATTTGTTGAAAAAACAATTCTTTCCCTCATTGAATTATACTGGCACTTTTGTTAAAAAGCAGTTGACCATGAATATAAAGATAAACTTCTGGACTCTCAGTTATGTTCCATTGACCTAGCTTATTCTTTTGCCTATAACACAATATTTTCATTACTATAACTTTATAGTCATTTTTGAAATTTGGTAGTATGTGTGCTCCAACTTTGTTCATATTTTCTAAAACTATTTTGTCTTCTGCATCTTTCATTTCCATATAGTTTTTGAGTCAACTTTCAGTTTATACAGATATGTATAAAGGGATTTTGACAGGGATTCTTTAAAATGTTTCAATCAATTTGAGTAGAAAATGATGTCTTAACAATATTGAGTCTTCCAACCATGAATGTAGAATATCTCTTGATATATTTAGATCTTTAATTTCTCTCAGCAATGTTTTGTAATTTTCAGTGTACAAATGGTACACTTCCTTTGATAATTTATTCTTAGCTATATGATTCTCTTTGAATGCAATTGTGAATGGGATTGATTTTTGTAATTTGATCTTGTATCTTGTGACCTAGCAAATTTGTTTATTAGTCTTGATAGATTTTTGGAGCTTTCATTTATTTTTCATTTTAGCATATGCCATGAGAAATTTATATTGCATATATAATTGTATATTGCATATATTATTGTTTATCCTAATCACCTAATATCCTATCTGCATGTTTATTATAAACTAAATAATATCGACTTTCCACCTCACAGGTCTTAGCTATAAGGCAAACTTGCACATCCTTAGGCTTGTTTCATTTACTTTAGCAGGAAACAAGAGCTCACTATAACCAAAGAATTCTTCCTGATGCTTAGGTGAGCAATATGAAGTCAGGTTTGAATACAAAATTGTAATATCTCTCAAATATCTTTTGTTTAGGTATTGTTTTGCAGTTTTCATATTGCTTTCACACATAGTATCTGATTGATTTGTACATGAACCCTATAGAGAGAACAAGGCACATTCAATTATTTCCCAATTAAGAAAAGAGCAGTGTAAGACTCAGAAGATTATGTTTCCTAGTACTTGGCAAAGTTTCAGAAAAAATATCAGTAATCCCTGACCTCTCTCTTGAGTTCTTTCCATGAACCACAGAATATATTTATTTAGGGGGCAGCATAAGAAAATATAAACAGTCCCACTATTTGATAAGGTGCTTCTTTTGATGATGCTTTCTTTCCTGATGACTTCAGAATCTCAAACCATACTTCATCATCTGTGGTAATTATTCACAAATCAAAATTTTATTATCCATGGAAAAATATATCAACTTTTCAAAAGTACCGATGACTTCCCATAAAATACTCCTTGAGCTTATAAAGGTATATACATTTATTTTTACAAAAGTCTAGTTTAGAAAATAGACAATGCTTCTAATTTATATTCAATGTAATCATCTGTTATCTATTTAAACTAGATAAAGGAAATAGACACCAATTTACACTAGCTATTAACTCTCCCAGGGGTATGCTATTAGACCTAAAAAAGGTTTATTGAGATTGTCCTTCAATTGAATTTCATTTAGAAATATCACTAATGATCCCATTAAGGATATTAAAAGTTTCCTTTTCTGATCAATCTTGAGAATATTGAACTCTATAAACTATCTATTTACTAATCAGCTAAATAAGTCAAGGTCACCTTTAATATGGCATCCTAAAGCTGATTGTGAGCTTGTTACACAACTCTCATCCAGAGGTAGCTATTTCCTTTAAGGAAAGGATCACAGAAGATGAATTACTGCATTTGCTTATTCAACGATCTATTTTGAGGACAGGTTTACTCAAGAAGACTTCCAATAAATTGGCAGGAAAATTTGAGGTCATAACTTTTTCAAAATGCAGCATCTATCTCTTGTATCTCTATTACATCCAATATTTGGATGTTTACAGTATAAAAGTTTGCAGTCTAAAAGTGATTTACATAAGTTTGATCACAGTTTTGAAATTCAAAGTTAATATTTTTCTTTCTCAAAATATAGTTTATCTTTCTCATATTTAAGAGTTCTTCACTGTATTTCTCTTTATTTTACATCAATGTACTTCTCTTTATTTTACAAAGAAAGACTAAATATTACATAATTTGTGGATCAGAAAATATGTATTGCTCTGTTATCATTAACATGAATAGCTACCATGATTCATTATATTGAGTTTGTATGAGCTAAGGACAAGTATGTGGGATATCAATAGAATTTCTCAGTAGTGTAGAGCTAGAGGGGGCCCAAACCAAATAACAAATGAGTATAAATTACTCATTTTGTAAGGGAGGAAACTGCAGTAGGAAAGTCTTTAGAAAGACTTTTTCTAAATAAGATTAATTGGTGGCCTAAATAGGTCTTGAATATACTTCTCCTCATCCCCAGATGATAGAGTTGGGTTTCATGAAAAGTAAACTATGAGATCAATGTTCAAATGTTTGTGTGCAAGAAGTGTATTGAGAAGTGTTTTTGGGATGAACATGATTTTGGGCAGGAAGGAACCAGGATTGAGCAGAGGAGAAAGTGAACTGCTCGGCCCTCCCACAAGTATCCCAGCCAACTCTTTTCTCTAGGGAGCTCTAAAGCTGGAAAGACACTCCAGTTCTGTCCCAGATGGGGCAAAGCAGCTGGACTTTATCTGCCTACATTGGTTAGTCATTCTGTATGGGCTGTCCCTTCGGAGGAGTCCTGACCATGGAACAAAGTGGCTTTCTTCAACCAAGGGGAAGTCTCAGAGAGGGACTCAGCTGAGAGTTGCCTGTGTCAACCCTCCCAGCAGCTCTGGAATGAGTGCTTCCCCCTCTGTGGGATGCCTGGGAAGTGCACCACCACATACACTGCATTGAAGTCATGCATTTAACTGGAAGGCAGGGTCTCCTATTTTGTCAGGAGTGAGACACTGAACAAAACTGACCTAAAAATCACATTAAAAATGATTCTTTACTACGTATTTTTTCCAGTAGAAAAATACAACATTGAATAATACTATTTGGAAATAACATTTGAAAAGTAATTTATTCTACAACTTGGGGAGATTAATATCTTTTATATTGATTTAGAAATTAGATTATGCAAAGTTTCTAGAAATGAAAATGGAGTAAAATTTACTACTGTCTTAATGTACCTGGAATATTTTATATTTGTTTCCTAAGGCTGCTGTAACAAATGATCACAAACTAGGTGGCTTTAAAACAACAGAAATTTATTCACAGTTCAGAAGGTCAGAAGTCTGAAATCAAGGCATCAGCATGGTTGATTCTTTCTGGAAGTTCTGTGGAATATCTGTTCTGTGACTCTGTCTTAGCTTCTGCTGGTTGTCAGCAGTCCCTGATATTCCTTGGCATGTGGCTGTCTCACTCCAATCTCTGCTTCTGTTGTCTCATGGCCTCCCTCCCTGTGTGCATCACTGTGTGTCCTCCCCACCTTGTATAAGGACAACAGTCCTTAGATTCAGGGCTCACGTAATCCAGTATGACCTTATCTTAACGAATTACTTCTGCAAATACCCTGTTTCTAAATATGGTCACATTTTGGGATTCCATGTAGATAATTATCTTTTGGGAACACTGTCTGTCCCACTACATATGCATTAAATCTTTTCCTTGTTATTGCAATTAGAGAAAAGAATCATAAAACATCAAATTTTCCCATGAATTTGAAAATATATTTGAGGTTCATTTCTACTATTCATTATTGCAATAGCATGTACCCTTATAGTAAATATTGAAAATGACTAGATTGAAAAGAAACACAAAATTATGCTCTTAGTATCATCCTAAGGACATTAATACCTTGAGTTTATTCATTGTACTTAAGACCTCACGTACTATAAACAGAGGGATACAGAAAGAGCACATAAAATACCCTGAACGCCACTGTACATTTGGTATGAAATAAACATAAGAGGAAAAATAAACTTCCATTAAAATTTAACAAACATATATTGATTGCCTTGGAAGTAAGAGAGTATAGGAAATGATTTAAATGAATTACATTTCTTTAAAATACTACATGCAGAAGTTTCACCATGTGTATTTTTTTTTCTGGCTAAACTTTTCTTGTTTCTCTAGAAGCAGAGACATTTTAACGTCTTCCATTGATTTTAGGGCTACCTCATAGTAGTTTTCTAGACATTTCATAAATGCTTGTGGTGCTCTCATCTTCATGATAATGATGTTTTTCTTAGTGATATTTTTAAATGTAAGGCCTGACCCAGCATTTCTCTCTTCATTTGCTCTCATTTCCCAAGTTATTCAACAATGACCTCAATATTTTACTCTTGAAAAGTTACTGGGAAACTGGTGCCTACCATCCAGTTGATAAATAAATCATCTTTGTTAAGCATGACAAGTTGCTATTCAGTTAACTCTTAAGTGACAGGAAGGACTGAATCTGTAAGACACTTTAACAGGTTGGAAGAACAGGAAACACAATCTAGCAGGACTGCCTAAGTCAACCACAACACATTTACTCAGGATCAAAAGGCCTCTTAAAACTTCCAAGAATATTTAGCAGAATTTGGCTGTACCATGCTATTCTCTGGCCTGCTGGTTCGATAGGTCTCTCTTTTTCTTTTTGTTCAAATGTTCTTGAATTCCTCCCCAAACTCTCCACAGCAATGCAAGTAGATTACTTTCGAAGTAGAAGTTAAAATTCTTCTTTAGATGTTTTAGGTATACATGAATGAATATAGAGAGAGATATGATAGATAGAGAGATAGATGATAGATAGATAGACAGAAAGATGTGATAGATGGATAGATGATAGGTAGATAGATAGATGATAAATAGATGATAGGTAGATAGATGATAGATAGATAGATAGATAGATAGATAGATAGATAGAAGGATAACAGGTAGATAACCTCTTTATAAGAGTCTAAAAAGGTAAAGAATAAATTAGAACATCAAAAGACACCGATGACTGAAATGAACTACCTGAGGTTGTACTGAGTGTTAATGCCAGAAACAACACAAAGTATCCTAGTGACTCTTCTTTCCACCCTGGCATGTATCCTGAGAGAAATGCCACTTCCTGCTGAGAGATGTATGTGACAATGAAGAGGACTGTATCTGACAATCCAAGTCTTTAAGTTTGGGGATGTGGGTTTGTAGTTTTTAAAAAATAGATTCTTCCCTAGAGAAAATGTGGGAACAAGGGGGTCACTGGAATTAAGAGATTATGGGATTGATTAGTGGGAACTAAAGTTAAGAGGAAATTGAAACAGCAAGTATTTGGGAGCAAAGAGAAGCAAAGGAGAAATGGGGTCCATGATATGGAAGTGGACAGCAGTCAGCAGAGAGTAACTAGAGAAGTGCTTATGGCCTCAAAAGTAAAAAGCTATCTTGAAAAGACTGATAATCAAGAACTTTGCTAAAAAAAAGAAAAAAAAAAAAGAACTTTGCTAAAGACTTCTAAGAAGGGATAATGGGAACAAGCTTTACCCTCTCACCTGAAACAAACAGAATTTGACAATACCTATGAAACAATGGGTTTAAAGACACCAGGCATAATGCAAAAAGGACAACAATCTCTGACAGATGAGAACCAAATGAGATGAGTCTTATGATTGCCTCAGTTCATTATCTTAGAAGAGTTCCCAGAGCAAGATACAGGTATGGTAGTATGAGTCAAGGTTCTCTAGAGAAACAGAGCAAATAGGATAAAAATATCAATCTATTTCATTAGGAATTGTCTCATGCAGTTGTAGAAGAACATGGAAATTTGAGATCTGTAGGACAGGGTGACAGCTGCAAACCCCAGAAAGATCTCTATTTTACAGTCTTGAAGCAGAAGCCTCTCTTTTTGGAAACCTGCATTTTTGCACTTAAAGCCTTCAACTGATTAGATGAAGCCCACCCACATCATCAAGAGTATCCCCTTTACTTAAGGTCAACTGTTTGTAAATTTTAATCACATCTACAAAATACTACCTTCACAGAAATATCTATATTAGTTTTTGACCAAAGAGCTGGGTAATATAGTTTAGCCAAGTTGATGCCTATAGTTCACCACCATAGATGGAAACTCATGAACTCATTGACAGACTTGCTGAATTAAGGATGTAGAACTGAGAGCCTAGGAATACCATGGCAGCTAGAGTTTGCTGGGCATAATGCCAGGGAATAGAAAATTACATCTAGAGAGAAGTCTAGTGATCTAAAGGGGGTCTTCCCTGAATATTTAGGACATGCATGTGAGAAGACTACGTGACACTTGGGAAAGAACAACCCTGAAACATTAGAGATAAAATTCCTGTGCTCTCTCAGATCAGGAATAGTACCTGTAGTCATCAATCAGACTTAAATTCATTAGCGTGTGGTACTGTATTCAAGAAACTTGCTTCACTAGTGGGAAATAATTAGCTCTAAACTGAGTACTGCTGTGGACTTTTCTAACAAGTCATAAAACTAAAATCTGAAAAGATCAAACTGTTTCCAAGTAACTTCTCTCATCCAACCACAAAGCTTAAGGAGATTTATAGGAATAGAAAGATATATAACATCCAACAAGGTAAAATTCACCATGTCTTGAATCCAATAAAAATTTTAACCCATATACAAAGAAGCAGAAATAAAATTAATCAATATGACCTTATTACTACTGTGATGTTTCTATTCACAACACTTCTGACACCAAATGTGTGGGTTTTCCACACCAAAAAATTATCTCATTCTCTGTGGATACCAACTGCATGTCCTTAAATTTTATACTGACACTAACTACCTCAGATGAACAGGTACATAGGGCAGGGTCAGGAAGCATCCTGAGCCCAGGAGTTTCTGTCCCCATGGAGGGTAGGATGCACCCCCTCTCAGCATAAGAACGCATTCATTAATCTGGAAGCTCTCCAAACCTTTCATTCAAGATTTTTATGAGGTTTTATTAGGTAGGCATGATTGGTTAAATCCTTAGGCATTGATGATTAACTCAATCCCAGGCTTCACTCTTTCCCAGAGGTCAGAGTTAAGGTGAAAGTTACTACCCTCTAATCACATGGTTGATTCCTCTGGCAACAAGCCCCCATCACAATTCTGTCTAGGGCCTGCCAAGAGTCATCTCATAGACCTAAATTCAGGAATGATCAAAAAGGTCCCACTACGCATAAAAAGTGATGCTCCTCTCACCCCATCATTTAGAAAATTACAAGTGCTTTAGGATCTCTGTGCCAGGATCTGGGGATAAATAAATAAATAAATAAATAAATAAATAAATAAATAAATAAATATATATATATATATATATATACACACACACACACACACACACGTATACATATATATATAATATATAATACAATAATTATATATATAATAAATATATAAATGTTACAATATCAGAGACTGAAAACTGGCATGGATTTTATAATTAACAGAAAAGGATAGTGATATAGTTTAAATATATGTACTGCAAATATGGGAAATGGTAAGTAGAAACATGGAAGACATAAAAAGACCCAAATAGTACTCATAGAGATATGAATTAACATGTCTGTGATAAAAGATATGCACCAGATTAACCCTTGCAAAAACATTTAGTTGAGCTGAACACATAGTAATATAAAATATTCAAAATAAAACCAAAAGAGAACAAAACAACTCAAAACAAAACAAAACAAAAAGTAAGCAGAACATCAGGGACACTGTGAGATAATATTCAGCAGTGTAGTTCCTTGATCAGATGGTGTATTTGCAGTCCCCAAAGGAGAGATAAGGAAGGACAAAAAATATGTGGAAAATATTACTGAAAATATTCTAAATTTGATGAAAATTATAAATCCACAGAGCCTAAGCAAAGAATAAACCCCGAGCATAAGCAATATGTAAAAAACTACACTTACATCATAATCATATTGCTCAAAACCAGTGGTAAAGAAACAGAAATAAATGAAATGAAGAGAAAGAAAAACATGCTATTGCTATGTACAGAATAGCAAAAGGAAAGGATAGTGCCAATTTGGAACTAGAAAAAATGCAAGTGAGAAGAAATAGGTCATTATATTCTGAAATATTAGTACTAAATTATCATTACTGAAAGAAAAATGAAGCATAAACAAATAAACTTAGAATTCTATATCCAACAAAAACCCTTTTCAAAATAAAGGTAAAATAAGTAAATTTTAGTCACAGAATAATTGAAAGAATTAATCACAAGCTGACCTGCACTGTAAAATATGAAAGGGAGTCTTTTAGGCTTTTGTCAAATGGAAATATAAATCAATGAAAAAATTAAGAACATTGGAAATGGTAACTACGTGGGTAAGTGTATAAGATTTTTCTTATTACTGAAATGTCTCAAGATAAAATTAAATGCTACATATATTAACAATGCAGTTATACATAATTAATATAGTATGGGGTTTATAACATATGTAATGATAATGTAACATATAACATATGTAGTGAAACAGAGAGAGAGAGAATGTATATATATATATCTATATGTATGCTGGGTAAATATATAATCTATGACAACTGTAGCACAAAAGCTGTAAATATAGAAATGGAAGTATACAATTGTAAGGTGCTTATACTATAGGAATTGATGGAACTATAACATAAAAGACTATAGTGGACAGTGTGGTAAGTCAAAGATGTATACTATGAACCCTAGAGCAAACATTAAAATAACAAAACAGTGTAGTCAGTAAGCCAACAAAAATTGTATTGAATTGTAAAAAGTAGTCAATTAATGAACAGAGAAATTAAAAATTAATGAAAGGGGAAAAATGAGAACCCAGAACCAATGGGACAAATAGAAATACAATGGGCAAATAGAAAATAAATAATAAGATGGTAGATTTAAATGTAACTATTATCAATAATCATATGAAATTTAAATAATTTAAACAACTCTTCATTTCAAAATGATAGTTTTGCTAGATGGAGAATTCTTGATTGATAGTATTTTCCTTTTAGCATTTTAAATACAGCCTCCATAGTTTTTGATGAGGAATCAGCTGATAACTATATTGCAGATCCATTTTGTGTAAGTCACCTCTCTGATAGTTTTCAAATTTCTTTTGTATTTATATTTCAACATTTTTTTGTAATCATGTGAACGTGTTTAGATCTCTTTGTATTTATACTATGTGAAATTTTCTGAGCTTCTTGGATGTGTATGTTCAGATCTTCTATCAAATTTGGAAAGTTCTCAGACAACAATTTTTCAAATATTCTGTTTTCCCTTTTGTCTCTCTCCTCTTATTCTATAGACTCTCTTATGCATAGGTTGCTATGCTTTATAGTGTCCCACAGTTCTCAAGGCTCTGTAATCTTTCTTTATTCTTTTTTCTATCTGTTCCTCAGGCTGGGTAATATCAATTGACCTATCTTCAGATTAATTGGTTATTTCTTCTGTTTGCTCAAATCTGTGGTTGAACTTCTCTCATGAAGTTTTCATCCATTATTATACATTTCATCTCCAGAATTTTTATTTTGTTCATTGTAATTTTTATGTTTATTTATATTCTCTATTTGGTAAGACATCATTCTCATACCTTTCTTTAGCCTTTTGACACAGTTTCTTTTAGTTTATTGAAAATATTTAAAAGAGCTGATTTAAAACCTTTGTCTAGTGAATCTAACATCTTCATTTCTTCAAGTACAGTTGATATTGACTCCCCCTACCCCATTCCAGTTTCCATTCATTTCTTTGCATACATTGTACTTTTCTGTTGATAATTTGACATTTTAAAATAATATAAAGTGGCAACTCTGGAAATCAGAACGCTTCTCCCATGCAACAGGGTTTGTTGTTGCTGCAATTTATTGTCTTTGTTGTTTGTTTATTTAGTGACTTTCCCTAATTAAATCTGTAAAGTCTGTATCCTTTACTATTTAGTGCCATTAATTCTCTGCTTTGCTGTGTTACTAGTCAGCAAATTACTGGGCAGAGATTTCTTTAAAGGCTTGAGCTTCCACGTTTCCCACCCTTGGCAGACACTCCATGTGTGTTGGGGTATCCCTTCAATACTCATAGAGGTAGTTTACAGTGATCAGTTTACTTTCACTTCCTATAGTACAGAGCCTCCAGTTTAGCCAGAAGCCTGAGCTTATGTCCTTCTCAGGTCTTTCCTGGACATGGGCACATCCCTTACCATATATATGAACCTCTGGATTCCCAGTAATATGTTGGAGCTTTTCAAAATCCCATATGAATACCATATTCCCCAGCTTATTCTTTTAAATTTGTTGGTCAACTCCTCTTTGCCATAACTGTTATTACTGCCTCAGGCAGTTATGATATTAAACAATTGTCAATAATTTTTTTTTTCCCACAAATACCCCTGGGAAAAAAGTTATTTGCACTGAATGATCTCTGAATTAGGTCACACAGAGAAAAGTCTGTTAATTGGGGGTTTTCAAGAAACAGCCAGACAGATATAATAACTATGTCAATCAATGAGAATTACTTTAAATATGTCCTGCACCCTTAAGTGTCTGTTAGGCTGCTGGTTTTCACAGTGATTGTGAAGTTGTTGGTTTTCAAGACTCCTGGGGATCTAGAGAGATTTGGATAGGAGTAGGACTACTCAAAGTGCCACAAAACTTGCTGTCTTTATTGCTACTCAGCCATTTTTGTTGAGTAAACACTCCTCTGATTGTTTCAAGACTTTGGTTAACTTCCAGAGTTCTGAAAAAATTGACTTTACAATTTTTGCCAGTGTGAGTTTGACTCTTGAGGCACTGACAATTTTTGGAGGTTCTTATTTCACTATTCCCACTGATAGACTAACCTACATTTACTGTCATTATTTACTCAACATTTATCTTTAGACTCATCAGTTTTACCCTATTCATCCTAAGTAGTAATACATATTAAACTGTTTGTTTTAAAAATATTACAATTATATTATAAGCTTAATATTACAAACATTCTTGATATTACCTATTATGGATAAAACACTTATGTTCTCCCAAAGTCCAGATGTTGAAGAACTAACCACCAAAGCAATGGTATTTGGATATAAGGTTTTAGGAGAGGTAATTAGGGTTACATGAGTTCATGAGGGTAGGATCCTGTTTTGATGAAATTAGTGGCCATATAAAATAGACCAGTGGACTTTCTCTCTCTCTCTCTTTCTCTCTCTGCCATGTGAGTATATAAAGACATGGTAACCATCCACAAACCAGGAAGAGAGCTTACTCTAGAGCTCAACTCTGATGACACCCTGATCTTGGACTTCCATCCTCAGTGCACAAGAGTTCTCTTTTTTCCACATCCATGTCAGAGTTTGTTTTTGTTGTGTTTTTGATGATGGCCATTGTGACAGGTATGAGGTGATATTTCATTCTGGTTTTGATTTGCATTTCCCTAATGATTAGTGCTATTGAGCATCTTTTTATCTGTCTGTTGGCCTTTAATATATCTTCTTTGAAGAAAGGTCTATTTCGGTACTTTGCCCACTTTTAACTGGATTATACACTTTATTTTGTTTTGTCTTGTCTTTTTTGCTATTGAGTTGTATGAGTTCTTTGTATGTTTTAGAATTTAACCCCTTATCAAATATAAGATTTGCATCTTTTTCGCATCTTATTTGTCTTTTCACTCTGTAAGTGGTTTCTTTTGTTGTACAGAAGCTTTTTAGTTTGATGTACTCCACTTGTTTATTTTTTTATTTTATTGCTTGTGGTTTAGGCATCATATCCAAAAAAATCATTACCAACACCCATGTCAAGAAGCTTTATTCCTATGTTTTCTTCTAGAAGTTTCATTGTTTCAGGTCTTACTTAAGGCTTTAAACAATTTTGAATTAATTTTTGTGACATATAAGATATGGGTCCAGTTTCATTCTTTTACACATGACTATTCAATAATCCCAGCACATTTTATTGAAAAGGCTGGCTTTTCTGCATTCAGTATCCTTGGCCCCCTTGTCAAGTATTAGTTGACTATATACTCTTGGATTTATTTCTGGGCTCTCAATTCTGTTTCATTGGTCTATTTGTCTGTTTTTGCATCAGTACCATAGTGTTTTCATGACTATAGCTTTATAGTATAGCTTGAAATCAGTGTGATGTCTTCTGCTTTGTCCTTCTTGCTTAGGAATTTTTTGGTTATTCAGTGTCTTTTGTGGTTCCCTATACATTTTAGAAAAGTTTTTCTCTACTTTTGTAGAAAATGCCATTAGAATTTTGACAGGGATTGCATTGAATCTACAGATGGTTTGTGTTTCTACTGATATTTTTACAATACTAATTCCTCCAATTCATGAGCACAAAATACCTTTCCATTTATTTGTATCTTCTTCAATTTCTTCCATTATTGTCTTCCAGTTTTCAAAGTAGAGATCTTTCACCTTCTTAATTAAATTTATTCTTAAGTATTTTTTTGCTTTTGATGCTATTATAAATGGAATCTAATTTTTTAAATTCATTTTTCAGAAAATTTGTTGTTAGTATATAGAAATGTCACTGATTTTGTATGTAATTTTTGTATCTGTAACTTTACTGAATTCATTGATTAGATCTAACAGCTTTTTGGTTGAGTCTTCAGGATTTTATACATATAAAATTATGACATCTACAAATAGAGACAATTTTATGTCTTACTTTCTAATTCTGCTAACTTTTATTTTTCTTGCCCAATTGCTCTAGCTAGGATTTCCAGGCCTATATTTAATAAGAGTGATGAGAGTGGGCACAGTTCTTTTTCCTAATCTTAGAGGAAAAGATTTCAATTTTTCACCACTGAGTATGATGTTAGCTGTGGGTTTGTCACATAGGGCCTTTATTATGTTGAAATATGTTCTATGTTGAATTTGTTAACAGTTTTATCATGAGTGGATGTTTAATATTGCCAAATACTTTTCCTGCTTTGTAGATGATCATATGATTCTTTTATTTCATTATATTAATCTGATACATCACATAGATTGATTTGCATATGTTGGATCATCCTTGAATCCCCAGGATAAATCTTACTTAATCATAGTGCATATGATCTTTTTAGTGTACTGCTGAAATTAGTTTCCTAGTATTTTATTGAGAACTTTTGCTGCTATATTTATCATGCAAATTGACCTTTACTTTTCTTTTCTCAAAGTATACTTTTCTCATTTTGGTATCAGGATAAGACTAGCCTTGTAAAATGAGTTTGGGAGTGTTCCCTCCTCTTCAATTTTTTGAAAGGGTTTGGGAAAGACTGGTTTTATTTCTTATTTAAATATTTGTTAAAGTTCACCATTGAACTCATCTGATCCTGGACATTTTTTGCTTAGGAGATTTTGATTACTGAGTCAATTTTCTTACTACAAATTTATCTATTCAGATATTCTATGTCTTCCTGATTCTGTCTTAGTAAATTGATTGTTTCTAAGAATTTTTAAATTTCTTTAGGTTGTCCAGTTTTTCAGCATATAGCCGGTCATAGTAGTCTTTTATGACCTTTTGAATTTCTGTGATATCAGTTGTATTGTCTCCTTTTTTTATTTATGATTATGTTGATTTGGGTCCTCACTCTTCCTTCTTTGGTTTGTCTAGCTAAGAGTTTGTCAATTTTGTTAATATTTTTAAATAACTAACTTGTAGTTTAGTTAATCTTTTCTATTTTTTGTTCTCAATTTTATTTATTTCTATTTTAATACTTTTCCTTTCTTATGTTGTATTTGGGTTCAGTTTGTTTTTCTAGTTCCTTAAGACACAAGTTGTTTATTTGACTTTCTTCCTTTTAAGTGTATTGCTATGAACTTGTATCTTAGAAACTGGTACTGGTCTATCCTTCAAGTTTTGGTATGCCATATATCCATTTTAGTCTCAAGTAACTTTTTAATTTCCCTTTCAATTTCTTCTTTTTTCCCTCGATTGTTCAGGACAGTGTTGCTTAATTTCTATGTGTTTAGGGATTTCTCAGTTTTCCCCTTGTTATTGATATCTAGTTTCATGTCATTATTATTAGAGAAGATACTTGGTATTATTTCAATTTTCTCGAATTTGCTAAGACATTATTTGTAGTCTAACATATTGTCTATTTTAGGAAATGTTCATGTGCACTTGAGAAAAATGTGTATTACACTGTTGTTGGATAAATTGTTCTGTATCTTTCTGCTATGTTCATTTGGTCTACAGTGTTGTTCAAATCCATTGCCTCCTTTTTATTTTAAACATCTTTATTGGAGTATAATTGCTTTACAAGGGTGTGATAGTTTCTGCTTTATAACAAAGTGAATCAGTTATACATATACATATGTTACCATATCTCTTCCATCTTGTATCTCCCTCCCTCCCACCCTCCCTATCCAACCCCTCTAGGTGGTCACAAACCACTGAGCTGATCTCCTTGTGCTATGTGGCTGCTTCCCACTATCTATCTATTTTATGTTTGGTAGTGTATATATATCTATGCCACTCTCTCACTTTGTCACAGCTTACCCTTCTCCCTCCCCATATCCTCAAGTTTATTCTCTAGTACGTCTGTGCCTTTAATCCCTTCTTACCCCTAGGTTATTCAAGACATTGTTTGTTTGTTTTTTCATAGATTCCATATATATGTGTTAGCATACGGTATTTGGTTTTCTCTTTCTGACTTACTTAACTCTGTATAACAGACTCCAGGTCCATCCACCTCACTACAAATATCTCAATTTCATTTCTTCTTATGGCTGAGTAATATTATATAGTATATATGTGCCACATTTCTTTATCCATTCATCCGATGATGGACACTTAGGTGGCTTCCATGTCTTGGCTATTATGTACGTGGGTTTATCTCTGGCTTTCCCTCCTATTCCATTGATCTATATTTCTGTTTCTGTGCCAGTACCATACTGTCTTGATTACTGTAGCTTTGTAGTATAGTCTGAAATCAGGGAGGCTGATTCTTCCACTCCATTTTTCGTTCTCAAGATTGCTTTTGCTATTCGGGGTCTTTTGTGTTTCCATGCAAATTGTGAAATTTTTTGTTCTAGTTCTGTGAAAAATGCCAGTGGTAATTTGATAGGGATTGCATTGAATCTGTAGATTGCTTTGGGTAGTAGAGTCATTTTCACAATGTTGATTCTTTCAATCCAGGAACATGGTATATGTATCCATCTATTTGTATCATCTTTAATTTCTTTCATCAGTGTCTTATAATTTTCTGCATACAGGTCTTTTGTCTCCTTAGGTAGGTTTATTCCTAGATATTTTATTCTTTTTGTTGCATTGGTAAATGTGAGTATTTTCTTAATTTCACTTGCAGATTTTTCATCATTAGTATATAGGAATGCAAGAGATTTCTGTGCATTAGTTTCGTATCCTGCTACTTTACCAAATTCATTGATTAGCTCTTCTGGTAGCACCTTTAGGATTCTCTATGTATAGTATCATGTCATCTGCAAACACTGACAGTTTCACGTCTTCTTTTCCAATTCGGATTCCTTTTATTTCTTTTTCTTCTCTGATTGCTGTGGCTAAAAATTCCAAAACTATGTTGAATAAGAGTGGTGAGAGTGGGCAACCTTGTCTTGTTCCTGATCTTAGTGGAAATACTTTCAGTTTTTTACCATTGAGGATGACATTGTCTGTGGGTTTGTCATATATGGCCTTTATTATGTTTAGGAAAGTTCCCTCTATGCCTACTTTCTGCAGGGTTTTTATCATAAATGGGTGTTGAATTTTATCAAAAGCCTTCTCTGTATCTATTGAGATGATCATATGGTTTTTCTCCTTCAATTTGTTAATATCATGTATCACATTGATTGATTTGCATATATTGAAGAATCCTTGCATTCCTGGGTTAAACCTCACTTGATCATGGTGTATGATCATTTTGCTGATGGATTCTGTTTGCTAGTATTTTGTTTAGGAATTTTGAATCTATGTTCATCAGTAATATTGGCCTGTAGTTTTCTTTCTTTGTGACATCTTTGTCTAGTTTTGATATCAGGGTGATGGTGGCTTCGTAGAATGAGCTCAGGAGTGTTCCTGCCTCTGCTATATTTTGGAAGAGTTTGAGAAGGATAAGTGTTAGCTCTTCTCTAAATGTTTGATAGAATTTGCCTGTGAAGGCATCTGGTCCTGGGCTTTTGTTTGTTGGAAGATTTTTAATCACAGTTTCAATTTCAGTGCTTGTGATTGGTCTGTTCATATTTTCTATTTCTTCCTGATTCAGTCTTGGCATGTTGTGCATTTCTAAGAATGTGTCCATTTCTTCCAGGTTACCCATTTTATTGGCATAGAGTTGCTTGTAGTAATCTCTCATGATCTTTTGTATTTCTGCAGTGTCAGTTGTTACTTCTCCTATTTCATTTTTAATTCTATTTTTTTATTCTTGATCAGTCTGGCTAATGTTTTATCAATTTTGTTTATCTTCTCAAAGAACCAGCTTTTAGTTTTATTGATGTTTGCTATCATTTCCTTCATTTCTTTTTCATTTATTTCTGATCTGTTTTTTGTGATTTCTTTCCTTCTGTTAACTTTGGGTTATTTTTTGTTCTTCTTTCTCTAATTGCTTTAGGTGCAAGGTTAGGTTGTTTATTGGAGATGTTTCCTGTTTCTTAAGGTAGGATTGTATTGCTATAAACTTCCCTCCTAGAACTGCTTTTGCTGCATCCCCTAGATTTTGGGTTGTCGTGTCTCCATTATCATTTTTATTTTTTGATTTCCTCTTTGAGTTCTTCAGTGATCACTTCGTTATTAAGTAGTGTATTGTTTAGCCTCCATGTGTTCGTATTTTTTACAGATCTTTTCCTGTGATTGATACCTAGTCTCAGAGCATTGTGGTCAGAAAAGATACTTGATACAATTTCAATTTTCTTAAATTTACCAAGGCCTGATTTGTGACCCAAGATACGATCTATCCTGCAGAATGTTCCATGGGCACTTGAGAAAAATGTGTATTCTGTTGTTTTTGGATGGAATGTTCTATAAATATCAATTAAGTCCATCTTGTTTAATGTATCATTTAAACCTTATGTTTCCTTATTTATTTTCCTTTTGGATGATCTGTACATTGGTGAAAGTGGGGTGTTAAAGTCCCCTAATATGATTTTGTTACTGTTGATTTCCCCTTTTAAGGCTGTTAGTATTTGCCTTATGTATTGAGGTGCTCCTATGTTGGGTGCATAAATATTTACAATTGTTATATCTTCTTCTTAGATGGATCCCTCGATCATTATGTAGTGTCCTTCTTTTTCTCTTATAATTGTCTTTATCTTAAAGTCTACTTTGTATGATATGAATATTGCTACTCCAGCTTTCTTTGATTTCCATTTGCATGGAATATCTTTTTTCATCCCCTCCCTTTCACTCTGTATGTGTCCCTAGGTCTGAAGTGGGTCTCTTGTAGACAGCATATATATGGGTGTTGTTTTTGTATCCATTCAGCCAGTCTGTGTTTTTTTGTGGGAGCACTTAATCCATTTACATCTAACATAATTATCTATATGTATGTTCCTATTCCCATTTTCTTAATTGTTTTGTTGTTTGTTATTGTAGGTCTTTTTCTTCTCTTGTGTTTCTTGCCTAGAGAATTTCCTTTAGCATTTGTTGTAAAGCTGGTTTGGTGGTGCTGAACTCATTCAACTTTTGCTTTTGTGTAAAGATTATAATTTCTCCATCAAATCTGAATGAAATCCTTGCTGGGTAGAGTAATCTTGGTTTTAGGTTTTTCTCCTTCATCACTTTAGTTATGTTCTGCCACTCCCTTCTGGCTTCCAGAGTGTCTGCTGAAAGATCAGCTGTTAACCTTATGGGGATTCCCTTGTATGTTATTTGTTGTTTTTCCCTTGCTGCTTTTAATATGTTTTCTTTGTATTTAATTTTTGATAGTTTGATTAATATGTGTCTTGGCATGTTTCTCCTTGGATTTATCCTGTATGGGACTCTCTGTACTTCCTGGTCTTGATTAACTATTCCCTTTCCCATATTAAGGAAGCTTTCAACTATAATATCTTCAAATATTTTTTCAGTCCCTTTCTTTTTCTCTTCTTTTTCTGGGACCCCTATAATTTGAATGTTGGTGCACTTAATGTTGTCCCAGAGGTTTCTGAGACTGTCCTCAGCTCTTTTCATTCTTTTTTCTTTATTCGGCTCTGCAGTAGTTATTTCCACTATTTTATCTTCCAGATCACTTTTCCGTTCTTTGGCCTCAGTTATTCTGCTATTGATCCCTTCTAGAGTATTTGTATTTTTATTTATTTATTTATTTATTTATTTATTGCAGTACGTGGGCCTCTCACTGTTGTGGCTTCTCCCATTGCAGAGCACAGGCTCCGGATGCACAGGCTCAGCAGCCATGGCTCATGGCCCTAGCCAGTCCATGGCATGTGGGATCTTCTCAGAATGGGGCACAAACCGGTGTCCCCTGCATCAGCAGGTGGACTCTCAACAACTGCATCACCAGGGAAGTCCTAGACTATTTTTAATTTCATTTATTGTGTTGTTTATCATTGCTCATTTCCTCTTTAGTTCTCCTAGGTCCTTGTTAAATATTTCTTGCATTTTCTCTATTCTATTTCCAAGATTTTGGATTATCTTTACTATCATTATTCTGAATTTTTTTTCAGGTAGACTGCCTATTTCCTCTTCATTTGTTAGGTCTGGTCGGTTTTTACCTTGCTCTTTCATTTGCTGTGTGCTTTTCTGTCTTTTCATTTTTCTTATCTTACTGTGTTTGCAATCTCCTTTTTGCACACTGCAGGTTTGTAGTTCCTGTTGTTTTTGGTGTCTGTCCCCAGTGACTAAGGTTGGGTTCTGGTGGATGAGGCTGAATCTTTTCTTTCTGGTGGGCAGGTCCACATCTGGTAGTGTGTTTTGGGGTCTCTGTGGTCTTATTATGATTTTAGGCAGCCTCTCTGCTAATGGGTCGGGTTGTATTCCTGTCTTGCTAGTTTTTTGGTATAGGTTGTCTAGCACTGTATCTTGCTGGTTGTTGAGTGCAGCTGGGTGGTGTTGTTGAGATGGAGATCTCTGGGAGATTTTTGCCATTTGATATTACATGGAGCTGGGAGGTTTCTTGTGGACCAGTGTCCTGAAGTTGACTCTCCCACCTCAGTGGCACAGCCCTGACACCTGGCTGCAGCACCAAGAGCCTGTCCTCCTCAGGGCTCAGAATAAAAGGGAGAAAAAAAATGAAAGAAAGAAAGAATATAAAATAAAATAAAGTAAGATAAAATAAAATAAAGTTATTAAAATAAAAAAGTAAATATTAAGAAAAAAAATTTAAGTAAAAAAAAAAAAACAAAAAAAATAAAAACCAGGCTGTCAGAACCCTAGAACAAATGGTGAAAGCAAAGCTATACAGACAAATTCTCACACAGAAACATACACATGCACACTCACAAAAAGAGGAAAAGGGGAAAAAAATAATATATCTTGCTCCCAAAGTCCACCTCCTCAATTTGGGATGATTTGTTGTCTATTCAGGTATTCCACCAATGCAGGGTACATCAAGTTGATTGTGGAGATTTAACCCACTGCTTCTGAGGTTGCTGGGAGAGATTTCCCTTTCTCTTCTTTGTTCACACAGCTCCCAGGGGCTCAGCTTTGGATTTGGCCTCGCCTCTGCATGTAGGTCGCCGCAGGGCATCTGTTCTTCGCTCAGGCAGGATGGGGTTAAAGAGCGGCTGATTCGGGGGCTCTTGCTCACTCAGGCTGGGAGGAGGGAGGGACACGGAGTGTGGGGCTATTCTGCGGTGGCAGAGGCCAGCGTGACGTTGTACCAGCCTGAGGCGTGCCATGTGTTCTCCCGGGGAAGTTGTCCCTGGATCCCGGGACCCTGGCAGTGGTGGGCTACACAGGCTCTCCAGAAGGGGTGTGTGGATAGTGACCTGTGCTTGCACAGGCTTCTTGGTGGTGGCAGCAGCAGCCTTAGCGTCTTATGCCCATCTCTGTGGTCCGCACTTATAGCCGCAGCTCGCACCCATCTCTGGAGCTCCTTTAAGCAGCGCTCTGAATCCTCTCTCCTCACGCCCCAGGAAACAAAGAGGGAAGAAAACGTCTCTTGCCTCTTCGGCAGGTCCAGACTTTTCCCAGACTCCCTCCCGGCTAGCTGTGGTACACTAACCCCCTGCAGGCTGTGTTCACGCCGCCAACGGCAGTCCTCTCCCTGTGCTCCGATCAAAGCCCGAGCCTCAGCTCCCAGCCCTGCCCGCCCCGGCTGGTGAGCAGACAAGCTTCTAGGGCTGGTGAGTGCCAGTCGGCACTGATCCTCTGTGCAGGAATCTCTCCGCTTTGCCCTCCACACCCATGTTGCTCTACTCTCCTCCCCGGCTCTGAAGCTTTCTTCCTCCGCCACCCACATTCTCCGCCCACCAAGGGGCTTCCTAGTGTGTGGAAACCTTTTGTCCTTCACAGCTCCCTCCCACTGGTGCAGGTCCCGTCCCTATTCTTTTGTCTCTGTTTATTCTTTTTTCTTTTGCCCTACCCAGGTACGTGGGGAGTTTCTTGCCTTTTGGGAGGTCTGAGGTCTTCTGCCAGAGTTCAGTGGGTGTTCTATAGGAGCAGTTCCACGTGTAGATGTATTTCTGATGTATTTGTGGGGAGGAAGGTGATCTCCGCATCTTCCTCTTCTGCCGTCTTCTCCAGCCTCCCCACATCTTTATCCATTCGTCTGTCAATGGACACTTAGGTTGCTTCCACGTACTGTTTGCAGATGACATGATACTATACATACAGAATCCTAAAGATGCTACCAGAAAACCACTACAGCTAATCAATGAATTTGGTAAAATAGCAGGATAGAAAATTAATGCACAGAAATCTCTTGTATTCCTATACACTAACGATGAAAACTCTGAAAGAGAAATCAATGAGACAGGAGACAATCCCATTTACCATTGCAACAAATAGAATAAAATACCTAGGAATAAGCCTTCCTAAGGAGACAAAAGACCTATATGCAGAAAACTACTAGGCACTGATGAAAGAAATTAAAGACGATACAAACAGATGGAGAGATACACCATGTTCTTGTATTGGAAGAATCAACATTGTGAAAATGACTCTACTACTCAAAGCAATCTACAGATTCAGTGCAATCCCTATCATACTACCAATGGCATTTTTCACAGAACTAGAACAAAATATTTTACAATTTGTATGGAAACACAAAAAAAAAACCCACCAAATAGTCAAAGCAATTTTGAGAAAGAGAAACGGAGCTGGAGGAATCAGGCTCCCTGACTTCAGACTAAATGATATTTAGATGCAACTTTGGACTTGATTCGCTGCTGGAAGGAGTCAGCATTTCTGGGGCTGTTGAAATAGAAGTATATATTTTGCTTTTGAGTAGGGCATGGATTTTGGAAGCACAGGGACAGATTGCAATGGATTTTGTGTTTCCAAAATTCATATGTTGAAGACCTAACCCTCAATGTAATGATATTTGAAAATGGGGTTTGGAGCAGTTAATTATGTTTAGACCAGGTCACGAGGGTGAGATCCTCAGGATGGGATTAGTGACCTTATAAAAAGAGGAAAATGATCTCTCTGTCTCTCTCTCCATGAACACATACCAAAGAAGTTCCCAGTGAGCACACAGCAAGAAGGCAGCTTTCTGCAACCAAGGAAGAGGATCCTCACCAGACACATAACCTGAAGGCACCTTGATCTTGGACTTTGAGCCTCAGAACTTTTGGTAATAAATGTCTATTAGTCTATGGTGTTTTGTTATAGCAGCCCTAGCTCAGTAAGACAGCCTGTGAGAGAAAATGAGGACAAAGTTGGACAAGGCTGAGATAATAACATGTCTGGATACAATATTAAATCCTACAAAATAGAGAGTGGAAGAAAAGAAGTTTAGATAGGAAGACTATTAGATGGCAGGGCAGTCCTATGAGAGTTTGGGAAGGTTGATGGGTAAAGTCACCCCTCAGGAGAGTATCAGGGCTCGCAGGAATGTGCCTGCAGTAGCTTTCCTGCAATACATACCAGGTGGAGAGCAGCCTGTTGGAATGTGGTGGTAGAGTCAGAGCACAGCAGCTGTGGTCATCAGTCAGCTGTCCTCTCCATGGTAGGTGACGTAAGGAACACACTTTCATGGATATATAAAGGGCATTGGTTTTGAACCAGAAAACCCAGGGTTCAAGTCTGAGGTTTGATATGTTCCATTTGGGAGACACGGAGCAAATGAGCTTTCAAAATTCTGTTTTCTCCTCTGAGAATGGCCTAAAAAGAAGTACCTCTTTAATGGCATGATTCTAAAGATACACACATACACACACACACACACACACACACACACTATATATATATATATATACATATGTATACATGTATATGTATACATATGTATACATATACATGCATACATATATACGTATATATGCATACATGTATATGTATATATATACATATATATGTGTGTGTGTGTGTGTAAAGTGCAACAACAGTCCCTGGTGCACTGTGCAGACATAATAAACGCTATTAGAATTATTAACATACATGCTATCAGTATCCCAGAGTCTCATATAAGCAATCAGAATTCCATCCAAATGCAAATTATTGCAGCCCTGCTGGTCTCCGCTCATCCAGTTCCAATTATCAGATCAATTTTTAATGGAAAACCCTTTTACCAGCACACACAGGCACACAATTTCCACAGATAAGTTGCTTTGATCCCAGCCTATTATAAACTTTGAAATGCTTACAATGCTCTTGATCAACATTAAATTCCTTGGAACTGTGAATTCAGACAGACATATTGAGACACATTAATTAAGGAATAAGAACGCTTGAATTTATTAGGGAGCCGTAATTTACTCATATTTTAGCGGAATAGTGCAAGCTAAGTGACAGATGCTTTGAAGCAGGTATAGTTTGTGAGGTGAAGAAGCACTAGAGCATCAAATAATAAGCTGTACATGTGGCATAACTTATGAGGTGGCGTCAGTTGCAGTGGAATTCCCAGTGAAGACCCACTTATGTCTTGGGGAATCAAAATAAGCCATGCTGACATCTAAAATGTCAAAACCTCCACAAAAGATCTTGATTTCTCCCAACTACACTTACAGTTTTCCACAAAAAATTTAATTGAGGAATTTGATTTTCCCATCAGTTATTAATTCTTTTTTAACCCAAGATTAAAAGAAGACTTTCCAAACCCACCCCCACAGGGGGCTGTCAGTGACAGCTGGTTGGAGCGTCTTAATCTGCGTACTCCTGTGTTGTCCTTTTGGATAAGGAATAAACAACCAACTGAACAGAGGCAAATAAAAACCCTGCCTTCCACTAAGAGCACAAACTGGTAATAACAGATTCTGAGGAAGTTACCTACACGTTTTATCCTTGTAAACATGGAACCCCTCTAGACGACATTATAGGCTATAACACTGCTCCCCTTGGAGATGTTTCTTTTCTGTAAGATGCAATTATGGATTGTTTGGTTCCTTTGAAATAATGGAAATGCACACATATATATACTTACATATAGTTGTGTGGCTTTTAAAAGTCTCAGCAGAGAGCATTTGGGTTCTTTGACCTCTTGAGCATCTTCTTCTAAGATATGATGAGGGAAGACTTGTGAGGAACAAAATCTAGAACAAAAATCCACTGATAATGAGGTGGTTGATGTTGTGTTACCAGCCTGGACAGAGGACAGACCAGGGGGCAGCTGTCCACAGGGCACAACTCCAGTGGTTCAACATCTCTGGACTTTTAATTCCAGATACTCAGATTTTCCACATGTATTTCAGTACATAGCTGATGAAAAATAAATTAGACTACTTCTACTGAGATAGAAAATATTGTCATGGGTTATTTTTGAAAAATTAAAAGGAAGCACACACACACAGAGCCTTCTCATTGCTACCAACGTTATGCAGTTGACACTGTTTGTAATTCTTGCCATTAAGATACATTGGATGGTGGTTGACTGAGGTCTACAGTAGCAAATATACAGGTGAAATTTTAAAACAATTCAAAGCCAATTCTTTTAATAGAGGACAAGCTATGTGTTTTCCTATTTGAATTATTAAAATATTGAATGATTTCATAATCTTTCAAAGATGTTCTGTGATTCTGAAAATGGCAGACTATTGACCATTGCATTAACTTCCTTACTGTGAAAATACATGATTTTTATGAACAAAAAGTAGTTTCTCTTTGGCTTTACTAAATGGATATTAAACCAACATTAGGAAAAATAAACTAAAAGACTATTATGAGATTAGATAGTCTAAAGTGAAACTTTGATTGACCCTTGATGTCACAAGGACATGTCTTGATATAGGTGATGGCACATTCATTCTCAGCTCAGACTGCAGACACAAAATTACACTGCAAAGAAGGTGTAAAATAACCTTTGTGTCACTGCAGAATCAGAACACAGGTTAAAGCAGAGTATGAAGGCAGGAAAGAGAGAAGTTAAATTAAAATTGCAATATTGAGGTTAGGGCAAACAATAAAATCATTCTCTTATTTTCATTAATTTAAGTAACAAACAATATAAAGCCAACACTTTGCAAAATATGTTGGAAATAAAACCATCCAAAAATTAATTATTAAAGGTCATATTTTAGGAAGTGCTTTAGAACCCTCACGTGCTGTCTCTGTTTGGTAATAGGGGCCCTGTAGCAGGGAGCAGCTGGTGTAAGGCAAGAGGGTGTGGAGCTGGAAGTCATGATCCTGCCTGACAAGTCGGGGGCTACTGCCTGATATCACTGTGAGGTTCGTGATCTGATCCTTATTGACAAGTAACTAGAAAGTTATATCAGCTCTCCTGGAGTGTCCTCTGTAGTCTCTCATATATATGTGCGTGTAGTTGCACTTATCCTAAACTGTACATGCGTGGTAAATCTCAACAAAATTTTGTCATCTTTGTAAAATGAGAACTAAATAATCCTTAGTTTTATACAATTGTGCTAGTTTGCTAAAGCTGCCGTAACAAATTATAATAGATTGTATAACTTAAACAACTGAATTTTATTTCTCACAGTCCTGGAGGCTAAATTGTGAGATCAAGGTGTCAGCAGGGTTGATGTCTTCTGAGACCTCTCTCCTTGGTGTGCAGACTGTTGCCTTCTCCCTAGGTCTGTGTCCTAATCTCTTCTTGTTAAAAGGACATCAGTCATATTAGATTAGGGCCCACACTAATGACTCCACTTTAACTTGAGAAACTTTTTGAAGACCCTATTTCTAAATACGATCACATTATGAGGTACTGGGTAGGAGGTTAGGACATCAACATATGAAGTTGAGGGGGCACAATTCAACTTATAGCAATAGTTGATCTCTAACATATATGGATAGATTATACATATATGTATATAGTCGATGTCTATATATAATTAATTATGTAACCTCTCTATATATAGTTCATTAATCTCTATCACTATTGAAATCTCTAAGATGTATATATTTTCACCTTGAAAAAAATTCAAGACTCTTCAGTATATTTTGTAAGGTTTAGAAGGAAATAGTGTCATACGAATATATTTCTGACATAGTAGCAAGGATTCTAAAAATCATAGATAACATAAGCCTAAAAAATAATTATATATATATATTTTATTAAATTATTCTATATATTTTAAAAGGTAGAAAGTAGATTGCACTAATTATAGAGCAGTCAGTTTGATGTAATCCATGGTTTATATTCTAATTTTAATTATTAAATCATATTTTGGATTTTATATATATACAATATATGATATATATACATTATAATGTATATATAAGTGGAGTGTGTGTGTGTATATATATATATATATATATATATATAAAGAGAGAGAGAGATTTTTGATCACTAAGAACAAATATAAAATTCTCTAATACAAAGTACATTTAATTTTTTTTTTTTTTTTTTTTTTTTTTTTTTTTTGCGGTACGAGGGCCTCTCACTGTCGTGGCCTCTCTCGTTGTGGAGCACAGCCTCCGGACATGCAGGCTCAGCGGCCATGGCTCACGGGCCTAGCTGCTCCGCGGCATGTGAGATCTTCCTAGACCGGGGCACGAACCCGTGTCCCCTGTATTGGCAGGCAGACTCTCAACCACTGCGCCACCAGGGAAGCCCACCTTTAATTATTTTTTTGCAATTTTGTAAACAATACTACATAGACACATATTTGGCAGATAAAATAAGTTCAGATTTTCTAATATGTTAGAAGTAATTAAAAGTAATATATAAAGACTTGTAAATACTGTTAGAAGAGCAGCAAGGTTTCCTAAAACAAGAAGAAAAATTTGGTCTTACCCTTGTAATATGAAGGTACAAGAGCTACAGCTATTTAATTAGATTTATTTTCTGTCAAAATAAAAGGCTCAGAATGGTATGCTGGATAAAAAATGAAATTGATATTTGTGTTAGCTCAATAACAGGATTTTATGAACCAAGTGTCTGATAATATTACATATCCATAAATGGGAGTGTTCTAGGAGAAGATCTTTACAACATTGTACAAGGAATTCAGACATTGATTGATTATATTACATTTAAGTTCCCTTCTAAACTTAAAATGTTATATTAAATTATGATATAGATCAGAGAGGGTTTTTGATTAATATTTAATAGTTGCTTTCTTTGGATTTTAATGCATGCAATAAACTCAGGTTGAAACCCTGAATTTGCAGGATGATAATCAACTCTCAGGCATTTCATACTGCATAGCTAAAATTTTGAAAATTACAAATGTATTGTACTTGTAGTGTAATAACCATACATTTTTTTCAAAGTTTTAACCTTTTTATTTTTGAATAAAGTTAAATTTGGAGAAGAAGTACAAAGATAGGACAGAGAATTCCCACGTAACTTTCATCCACCTTCTCTTAATGTTAACATTTTACATAACCATGGCACAATTTTTGCTCTCTTTATAGATAAAAAATTAACATTGGCACAATACTATTATTTAAACTACAAACTCTGTTTGGAGTTTACCAGTATTCTCGCTAATATCCTTTTTCTCTGTACCAGGATCCGATCAGGATAACACACTGAATTCAGCCATCCAGTCTTTAATATACTTCTATCTGTGAAAGTATCTCAACCTTTCCTTATGTTTTTGAACTTAAGAATTTTGAATAGTACCAGTCAGGCATGTTATAGAATGTCCATCAATTTGGGTCTCTTTGGTGATTTATCATGGCTAGACTGGAGTTACATATTGTTGGGAAGAATGCCACAAAGATGAAATGTCCTTATGACAACAAATCAAGGAATCCATGACACCAACATGACATCACATGATGTTAACCTTGATCACTCAGGGTGTTGTCTGCAGGTGTCCCCATCATAAAGTTACTATTATTCACTTTAAACTCTCCTCTTTGGAACAGAATCAGTCAAACTCACACTTAATGAGAGAGGAATTAAGCGCCACTTTATGGAGGGGAAATAACTTTTCCATACGTTATTTGGAATTTTTCTGTTCAAAAAAATTGTGCTTTTTCCCATTTATTTGTTTTTTCAATCATTTAATTATAGCAGCGTGAACATATGATACTTATTTTATTCTTTGTGTTCTAACATTATTCTTTCAGTTCTTTATTACTATTTTTTTGTTGTTTGTCAAATTACCAGCTTTGACCATTGAGAGATATTTGTTTGGTTTCTGTGTTCTGTAGCTATGTCTCTGCCTCCATGCTTCTTTTTCTTTTGGTGGGTGGAAGCATACCTTTCTTTTCGGCATAACAAGATGCTCCAGGCTCGTCTCGCATTTGCCTTGGCTCTGTCATTTCGCCAAAGTTTACCTGTTCCATTTTGTTGGAGGATGACATTTAGAAACCGAGATCTGAGCGCTAGGTGTGCTCATTGCTATGGAGGGCTCACAGCTTCCAGGCCTTCTCAGCAGACATTACTAAGAGATGTCTGTATGTATAATAATCCATGCATACTTTCATATCTACATTTATTTATACATGTATCTATGTGAACATATTTTAAGATAACTGAGTTCATACTGACATTTCCAAAGGTAATCCAGAACCACAGGACTCATCCTATTCTTCCCTGCTTGTTTACTAGTAAATTCTTTCTCTGACAGTGAGAAACCTGGCCCCTGTTGTCTGTAATTCATTTACTTAATTGTTCAACACTAGTACATATGTAAAATAATTTCAGAATTTGTGAACCATGTCCCTTTGAGAAAGAAATTTACCAACTAGATTGCAGTGTTTATGGGCAGTTCCTTTGAATCAGTTAAAATACAGATTTCCGAAGTATTGAACTTAGGTCATCTCCTTTCTTCCACTTCCTTCAGTGACATTTTTAATGCATTTAGACTCATTTCTTGCAGACTACATTCCACCCTGGAATCCCCTAATGTTGATTTATTTTTAATTTATGCATCACAATGTTCAGTCTTTGTGGTGTACATTTCTATGAGTTTTCACAGACACATAATTATGTCTCTAACACCACAGTACAATATAGAATAGTGTTTTAACCCTGGAAATTCCCCTGGGTGCTTCCTTCTTGAGTTAATCCATTTTCTCTCACCAAACACTGATCCGTTTTCTGCTTCTCTTATTTCAATGTTTTCTGAATGTCATACAAATGGAATTACAGTATATGTAACCTTTTGGGTTTAGCTTTTTTCACTTAGCAAAATGTGTTGAATATTCACCCATGTTGTTGCTTGTGTCAATAGCTCAATGCTTTTTATTTCTGAAGAGGATTCCACTATATGGATACATGAGAGTTTGTTAATCTACCCCCCTCTGAAGGGTATCTTGGTTTTTGGTGATTGTGAATCAAGCTGCTATAAACATTTATGTGCAGCCTTTTGAGTGAACACCAGCTTCCAATTTACTAGGGTAACTCTTAGGAATAAAATTGTTGGGATTTATTGTAAGCGTATGTTATACTTTATAACAAATTGCCAAATGATCTTGCAAGGTGTACCATTTTGCTTTCTCACTAGAAATGGATGAGGTTTCCTGTTGTTCCAACATAAATAGACTTTGATATTGCTATTAAAATATTAAAAGCACATGAAACAATATTAATTTCATCAATAGTATGTACTTTTTCAAGTAATAATAACATTTTGCATATGTTAAATGCTTTATAAACTTTGACTAACTTATGTTTCAGTCCTCTCGGAATACAGGGGCTCAATCAAGTGGCATCGTTAGTTTTTATGGTGATGTTCAAAAGAACTGTAAAATTTACAGTTCAATGTTAATACTACAGAAAAATTAACTCATGTTTCCAGATTATGATTTACTAATTATTTATTTCAATTATTAATATCTGTACTCAATATGATTTTATAATACTCTGAACTTGTTACAACATGTATTTAATAAATCATTTCAGAAACTGATAAGAGTAAAGAAGTATTATCTTTATGATCTTTAAAACTCTTTCATTGTCTGTCTCCAATTGTCAATCTTATTGTACCCCAGTGCCTGACAAAAAGTAGACTCTCAAAAGTAAAATATGTATTTATTTTATTTTTTATTTATTTATTTTTTTGCGGTACATGGGCCTCTCACTGTTGTGGCCTCTCCCGTTGCGGAGCACAGGCTCCGGACGCGCAGACTCAGCAGCCATGGCTCACAGGCCCAGCCGCTCCGCGGCATGTGGAATCTTCCTGGACCGGGGCACAAACCCGTGTCCCCTGCATTGGCAGGCGGACTCTCAACCACTGCGCCTCTAGGTAAGCCCTGTATTTATTTTTAATGAATAAATAAATGGATGATCACTTTTCATGTGACATTTTTAAGGACTTAAACCATTTTCATCCAGTATCAATTTCACTGTAAATTCTAATCCGTCTTGCCAACAGGATCAGGTAAAAACAAATGGGCTGTTCTCTTTCTGTGTTTCACACTTTGTATTTACAATGGTAAGATGTAAATCTTGCTAAGACAAATATTTGTGTGTTTATATTGTTCTAGTTCTGTGGCGTAAACTATATCTATTGTGTGATAACAGATGGACAAACAAAGTGGCTACGAAGACACTGCTTGAGATAGGAATTGAGATAGGCTTAAGATAATAGAGTATATTTGGGAATAAGGGCAGTTTATGGCTGGTGGAAAAAAATAAGATTTTTTTTTAAATGGCAAGAGGAACATGAAAAGATGCTCAACATCACTAATTATTAGAGAAATGCAAACCAAAACTACAATGAGGTATCACCTCACACCGGTCAGAATGGCCATCTTCAAAAATATCTACAAACAATAAATGCTGGAGAGGGTGTGGAGAAAAGGGAACCCTTTTACTCTGTTGGTGGGAGTGTAAATTGATACAGCCACTATGGAGAACAGTATGGAGGTTCCTTAAAAAATTAAAAATAGAACTACCATATGACCCATCAATCCCACTCCTGGGCATATACCCAGAGAAAACCATAATCCCAAAATATACATGCACCCCTATGTTCATTGCAACATATTTACAATAGCCAGGACATGGAAGCAACCAAAATGTTGCTTCCATGTTGCCATCCAACAGAGGAATGGATAAAGAAGATGTGGTATATATATGCAATGGAATATTACTCAGCCATAAAAAGGAATGAAATTGTGCCATTTGCAGAGACATGGATGGACCTAGAGTCTGTCATACAGAGTGAAGTAAGTCAGACAGAGAAAAAACAAATATCATATATTAATGCATATATGTGGAATTTAGAAAAATGGTACAGATGAACCTATTTGCAAAGTAGAAATAGAGATACAGACATAGAGAACCAACATATGGACACCAAGGGGGGAGGGGCGTGGGATGGACTGGGAGATTGGCATTGATGTATGTACACTACTATGTATGAACTAGATGGCTGGGGAGGGCCTAATGTATAGCACAGGGGTAAAATAAAAGAAGGTACTTTTATTTTATATGTCCTGCTTGCAGGACATATATTAAATTAACCTTAAAAATACATTACAATATACATTAGGTGCAGAAAAATACTGTTTGATTCCACTTATAGGATGTACCTAGAATAGTCAAATTCATAGAGTCCGAAAGTACATTGGTAGGTGCAAGGGGGCCGGGGTGTGGGGGGGTAGTGAGGAGGAATGGAGAGCTAGTGTTTAAAGGGGACAGAGCTTCAGTTTAGGAAGGTGAAAATTTGGGGAGATGGGTGATGGGGAGATTTACACACAATGTGAATGTACTTAGTGCCACTGAATTGTATAGTTAAATATGGATATTCTAGCAAAGAAGAATAGGACAGAGAAGGGAATGGCTGGTGTTTAAGCAAGTGAAAGTGTTCTCCTCCACACCCTATAAATTTCATTTCTAATAAAAAAATATAAAGAGGAAAAAATATTAAAATTTGAAAGTGGTTTTGAAATGCTGTAGAGGAGGATAGACTAGAGTGAAGACATGCTAGTAACCTATGTGAGAGATAAGGTCATTGTTGAGGAACTTAGAAACCAGATTTGAGATGTGACCCATAGAATAAAGAACCTATATTAGAATACCTCTAAGTTTCTTTTCTGCACTAATATATTTGGACCTTAAGTTCACACCTCTTTCTTATAAATCAGTGCTTCTCATTATTATCCATACCATTATGGCAGGAGTGATTTTTAACACAATTTGCACACACCTATACAGGATTACACTTAATTCACATTACACTTTACTGTCTAATGCAGTAGTACTGTGTTGGGGCATGATGAAGATTTATCTATTGTATAGCTTAATTTAAGTAATCTTTAGCATTATGACACTAATGATATGACTGGTAAAATTCTCATTTCATAACGTCCCAAAACAAATATTTTACTTAAAATTCTTAAAAATTAGCAAAATATTGAATTTTATTTTCCCCCACTCCCTCCTTGCAGATCTAAATTTTATCCCAACCATAATTAACCCAAGGAAAAGTTTAAAAAATAATAATTAAAAAAAAAGTTGCAGAACTGCAGGACAGAGAAATTCTGAAGAAAGTTTGCCTGAATTTCATTAGCCACTGAGGGACATCCAGGAAACTAATGGATTGTCATGCAGGCACAATCAGGGTAGCACCTGCTGGACAAAAAGGAATCACAACCTTAAATTTATAGCAGAGTGTAAGATAATTCATTTGCTTTCTCTTATGACAAATTGTCCCTGCTGTGAAGCTGAGAGCTGGAAACGCATCAGTTTAGTACTCCCAAATAATATTACACCTTGATGACTGACAGCACATTACCCAGTCCAGGTCATAACAATAAAGCAACCAGGTGAATCATCAAGAATAAGTAATATGCTAGCTTCTTTTGTTTATTTCCTGGTGAGTTGAACAAGTATTGACCATAAAGCACCACCAGAATAGTTTTTATCATGTAATTTGTACTTTTATACAAACTTGTAGTGTAATTGTGTACCATATACACACACATATATACACACACACATATGCATAGCTATATGTATATATCTAATTAGTCATTTACCCTAAATTTAGAACACTTGAGTTGTCAGAGAGTAACTGTGAATATTTTTAATTATAAATATAATATAATTATAATTAAATTAAATATCATTATATTTAGATTTGATTAAATCTACTTTGAGATTACATCTGAGTCCACCAATTATAACACATGTATAACTGGAAGATCTAAGTATTCATGGCAGCTCCAGGAAAAGTAAACATATATCCAGTAATATCCAGTAAAAAAAATCTGGTGTGGCTTTAATAACTGCGTGTAGCACCTGTACCCATTACTGTCCCCACGACCTACACAGTTCAGACAGAGTTCTAAATTCTGTTGCTCCCTTGGTGAGGAAGTGGTATTCCAGCGTATCGGTTAGGGCTTGGTTAGCACTTAATCAACAAAACCCCCAAATGCAGTGGCTTAATACAATGGAAGTTTATTTCTTTCTCATCAAACTATAAAACCAGGATTCCAGAGCAGTGAGAAGCTCTTTTTTAAGTGATAGAGTAAGGGCACAGACCCTGTACATCTAGGGACTCCACCACTTTCAACATATGGCTTGCGAGGTCGGATGCAATCCTGCTTCAGTGCTGGGGAAGGAGAAAAAGCTCAGAGTGGACCAGGTGTATGGGGTGTGTGGGGGGGTGAGCTTTGGAAATGGTGCCAAAACTAACCTCAGGCCTAAAATTTGTAGTCTACATGTGTGCTTAGAAATGAAATGAGATGGGATGGGTATTTTTCCCCCTCGTATTCAATATAATTTCGATAGCAAATACTTTCCTATCATGTTATCAAGTTAACCCAGCACCCATAGTGATAGCCTTAACCAGTAGCCATCAGTGTGGTCCCAGCCTTGGTCAGCAGCACAGGTAGACCCTGAATAAAGAACCCCTTGCTGTTAAGAATCATAAGTGGCTAAGCTCACTGGACCAAGCCAACAAGGGAAGGCTACCCTTGAGTATGTTCTGATGGACATAACATATACATGTCCTTCTTATATACTTCTGGTTGATTGTTTGTCTGAACTTATACTGGTTTCCCAAGGAAAGCCTTTTAACTGTGAATAAATGGGATTCTACTGGGGTTCTCTGTATGCTCTAGAAATAAGACTCTGACTCAGTAACCATTAAACTAAAAACAATAAAATGTTCATCTGCTTTCTTTTTTATCTGCACTGATATCCCTGGTAAAGTAGAATTTTAAAAAATCACCCTAGAAATAGCCCATTTTTTGAGGAAAGTGTGAAAATGAATAAAGGAAAACTCATTTAAAATGGAGTCGGGAAGCTCTGATGCAGGGGGTCTCCTGAAGGTACCACTCACCACAGTTTACAGACCCCAGAAGGAAGAATGCTCTCCTCTGACCCAGCAACAACAAGTCGCCCGATGCCTGCAGCCAATGAAAAACCCCACAGTGCTCTCCAGTTTCCTCCTTTCCTCTGTAAAAGCAAGCCCCTCTCCTCTATTCTCTGGACGTGCCTATGGTTCTCCGTAGTTTGCTTGTCACAAATTGCAATTCTTGGCTATTCCCAAATAAACTCATTTTGTTGGTAAAACTCCTGGTTCCTTTGTTTTTTAATTTCAGCAGAGGAAAAAGACAGCACATTGAGTAAGGTCAGGACCAGGTTTAGGGCTAAAGATTTTAAATTTTCCAGTAAAGAGGACCCAGTAGGTTGCTGAAATGGAGTTAAATATTTCTAATGGAATTGCACACAAGCCTAACTCAACGGGGAAGAACTGCAAAGGTAATAATCACCAGTAAAATGTGTAAAACGTGGAATAATGCATGCTGCTGTCTGTAGTGGTATCAACAGACTCATCCCTAGAGACATATGTCTTATGTTCATATTATGAATGTTTTATCCAAATTAGGTAAATAATAACCAATAAGTTAATGTAGTATTAGTTCTAATGAATCATTTCCATGTAATCAAGTCAAAGGAGAACCTTTAAATGATCCTCAAAGTAGTAGAGAAGGATTTGACTAGATCTGCTAGTACCCTGAGTACCCTAAGAAAGTAATGTCCCCTTATTCAGTACCCACGTTAACACGTCTCCTTGGTGCTGATTAGGTGAAATAATAATTGTTTCAGATAACAGACCTAGAGTCCTCCTCAGTTTTCTCTTTAGTTGGGGGTAGAAGTTGGGAGGCAGAGGGCCTAGAAGAACTAAACCTAACTAGGAACACAGAAACCAGCAGGAAGGGCCCCTGAGTCTGTCTACATGAAAGACATGTTGGTAAAATGAATAAAAATGTGAAAAAGGCTCATGAGTATATTGTCCACATATTCTGGTTTCTTACCCTCTGTTGGTCGGGACACATGGCAGAGAGGATGGGAAAGAGCAGGAATGACCTGTTTAATTCCTGCTGCTGTATCTGAACATGAGTCTCCTAAGCCTCCCAAACCATCCCCTAAATAATCCTGATTTTAAATCAAAGCATTAAATGGCCTAATCTCAGTAAAATGTCCGCAGGGTGATTGCACAGCTCTTGTGTCAGCCCCTGGGCCTTGGTCCTAGCAGCCCCTTTAGTGATAACAGGACACCTTTTGCCACAAATTCTGAGATGACTCAACCTAACACTCACCTGGGCCAGAATATATTGCCCCTGGGTTGACTCTGAGTCATTTACAGAGATGCACACAAATGACAGGGTTCTTAAAGCTCAGCTCCTATATTAGACCTTCTATCTCCTCCTGGTGCCAGCCCACCAACTAGAGGTCTGGTTTCTTTGACCATGCTTGTGTTAAGGGGTCATTTTGAAGTTGGGTTCAGGAAGCTGCCTTCCTCACCATGATGGTTTGAGGCTTCCTTACTTCTGCCACCTCTCCTTCCCCACAGTCTAAGAATGGAATCCTGACCCTGTTGTACACCCCAGCTTCTCTAAAGAGACATGTTACTGCTGGGGATGTCCTCCTCCTCTGTGGATGCCCAGAGCTGTCCTCTGGGTCCTCCTCCCTGGGTGTGGGGATTCTGGTGCTTATTATTCAGTCTGTCCACTATCCCATATCCTGCATGCTTGCTGGAATATCCCTAGCTCTTTGAACCTGGTCTATTCCTGAACACTACCCCTTGTTGGAAATAACAAGAAAAAACTAATCATAGGGCTAATTCATGGTATAAATATTAAACAGTTGGCTGAGCATAAATTATTTGTAAAATTTCATCAGTTTCAAAAAATAACATAATAGAAAAAACACAAAGAAAACTAAAACTATATTTCTAGAATTGAAAAATCACTCAATATAGGAATGAAAAAAGAAATGGGAGAAATTCCCCTAATCTTTGTTTTTCCAACAGCAGAAAAAAATATACTTATATAGCCCACCTCCAGAGCTACACAACTGTCCTCAAAACTCACTCCATTATCCTTTTTTAAAAAAAATTTATTGAAGTATAGTTGATTTACAATGTTGCGTTAGTTTCAGATGTACAGCAAAGTGATTCAATTATACATATATATCTATAATTATAATATAATTATCATAATACATATATATTCTTTATTTACATTCTCTTCCATCATAGGTTATTACAAGATATTGAGTATAGTTCTCTGTGCTATACAGTAGGTCCTGTTGGTTATCTCTTTCATATATAAGAGTGTGTATATTTTAATCCCAAACTTCTAATTTATTCCCCCCTTTCCCCTTTGGTAACCATAAGTCTGTTTACTATGTCTGTGAGTCTTTCTGTTTTGGAAATAAGTTCATTTGTTTCATATGTTTTTTAGATTCTACATATAAGTGAAGTCACATGGTATTTGTATTTGTCTGGCTTACTTTACTTAGTATGACAATCTCTAGGTCAATCCATTTTGCTGCAAATGGCATGATTTCATTCTTTTTGCATGGCTGTCACTCCATTATCCTTGTCATGTTTCAAAGCTGTGTCCCTAAACCAGCACCCTGCTAATGGAGACAGCTGTGTCTAGAACATCTTCATTATGGTAAATACTTAAGCCACTTCAGCAAAAGATTTTCTAGAACTCTTTCTGTTCACTCTTACCATGACCTATTCATTACAGAAAGAGTCAAATTAGATGGAAAGGCCAATGCATTTAGTATACCCTGACTTTCGTAAGTTCTCACTTTTGTAGATTATTTAAACTGCCATTCTGAATCATTCCAAGATGCACATGTATTTTCAAATAAAGTAGATGGAATTAGTGCCTAGAAAAGCACTATGATGTCGAGATGCCAATTTGTCTTTCCCATTAAATAATTACTCATTGGAACTTAGACTTTGACAGAATGAACAATAACAGCTACTTGCTTAATTCACCTGAACAGGTAAAATCATTATGGAACAGACGAAGCCTGTCTGTGTGGAGCAGCCCACTTGTCAGTTCAAGCACATCTATGAAAACGACAGGCTCAATACTCTGTAACACCCCTGCCCTTGAATTTCCGCAGTCTGATAAGGTAGTTTTCATCCTTGTTCTCATAACTGGACTCAGCGTGGGGAATGTCAATCTCCAGTTTCAGGGGGAAATGTGTCCTTTGGTGCTCAGCTCCTGAACTGACATACTGGTTCACACTGGATAAGGAACTGGAACTTCTCTGTATCTTATATCTTTATTTGTAAGACGAAAAGATTCATCTTCGCCATTTGCTTTACAAGGTATGACAGAAAAAGTGAAATTTTATTATTGGTACTTTAATATTTTCCCCCTGGGACTAGATATGCTCCTGCCAGCAATTCTTTGTCACCTTTTCTTACATCTAAAAATGAATTTTAAGTATGTCAAAAATGGCTATAAAAGTATTAGAACTCCTTAAATAATGAAATATATGTGTACTACTTATACCTTTATATTCCAATTCATGAATAAAATGATTAAATATTCCCAGAACTCTAATAGTCATATCATGGAAAGTATTACATTTGAGTTTGATGTACCACTGCTACTGCCCTCAAATGTTAGCATATAGTATGGATTTATACATTAATTTTAATGTTTGTCAAAGAAACTAGCACTTAGGCCCAGATCATCTTAAAGTGCATTTAAGCACACAGTGAGTGCTTGAAGTCTCATGCCCACAAGCATCAGCTGTGCCATTGTTCTGTCTCATTTACTGCACCTCTGTTACAGGGGGCTGGGCATCCAGAGTCAGGCGACCTATGCTGACCTTCCACTGGATGGTTGGCTAGCATGTGAACAATACGGTTACGAAATCCAGGCAGCTCCAGAGCCATCTTGTTCCATAGTGTGATGGGCATGAAGTTCATTTCCCTTCAGCCAGAATATTTCTCTTGTTCTTTTCTTCTTGAGAAACAAAGCTTTTTTCCACAGCTTTTACAGTCTGAGCAAAACGCTTAAGGTCCCACTTGAAACTCAAAATCAGCCAGTTTCTGAACATGGTTATTATATGAGGGTCCTCCAAAGAAACAGAAGCAGTTTACATATATATATATATTATATATATATATAATATATATAAAAAATATATATAATATATATACAAATATAACTTATATTTATGTTATTTAATTATAATTTATATGTAATTTTATGATAATTTATATATATATAGATAAATAATGTGTATATATTTATTTTTAAAGAATTGGCTCATGTGCTTTGGGGGACTGGCAAGTAAACAAATATATTTGTAATTTAACTGTGTTTATTTTTAAAGGGGAAAAGTAACAGAATGTTATAAGAACAAATAACAGTGTTGAAGGGGGAATGGGAAATTAACTTTGATCTGGGTGGTCTAAGGGTACCTCTTTAAAGAAAAACTTCTGGAGTTATAAAGGATGAGAACAGGTCAAACTTGATGAGAATGGAGATAAAACAATTCCAGAGATAATTTCATATTGAAAACCCTAAGGTGAAAAAGAGCTTGGAGTGTTCAGGGCATGAAAAATGTTAAGGGTTTAGATTTAAGATGACAGGGAAGCCAGTGCATGACAGTTGAGCAGGATGGTGATGTGAGGGATGAGAGGTGAATGGCTGCAGGTGTCTGGAATTAGCACCTGGATGGATGTTAGTTCTGTTTACTAAAATGAGAAGGATAAGATTTGTCTACTGAAATGAGGACAACAAAATAGGCTTGGAGGGCCGTGGAGGGACCAGATTGGAAATCCTAGAGTTATTTCTTACAAAAAATGTAAGTCATTCAAGTGTAGTTATCAGGGATGCAACTGGATACAGGGTTCTGGATCTCAGAAGGGAAGTCTACAGTAGAGACAATCTGGGGCAGGACAAGTGTTGCTAGGACAGCAGTAATTTGGTTCCCCAGATGGGCATGGCCTCACCTTCCTTCATGTGGTCTATCACTAGTGTGGTGAACTTGTCACTAATATTAATTAATCACTTCTAATGAAAGACCTTGGAACATGATTTTAATATATTCTAAAATATAATATTTAATAATATTCTAAAGTTCTTAACTTCAACATTATAAAGTTAAGACCTAATGATAGGTCTATTGATATAATTTTTTAAAAGAGAATATCAAGGGTCAGAAAGGTCTGGGTTCAAATATATGAATGTGGGAAAATTAAATTGAGTCAATCTCTGTCTATATTTAGATTTAAAAAACAACAAAAAATAAAATTTGAGTGTTTTACTGAGTGCCAAAGAGCTAGTAGATTTCCTTCTCAGTGAGCCTCATATTTTTCTTTAAAATTTATCAAGTTATCATTGACAGAATAACCTTTTTAAGGAAGTATTTTATTTGCAATACTTACTTTTTTAACTTTTTAAAATTGAAGTTATATACATATTGAAAAGTCATATATCATTTCATACCTCCATGTACCAGTCATGTACCTGGATGCATTTGCTAAAACTGAAATCACTCATGTAACCCTCAGCAGATCAAGGAAAAGAACATTATCAACACCTGGAAGCAGCCTTCCCCTCATCACTTCTCATCAAGAGTAACTGGTAACCTGGCATCTAAGAGTATGGATTAGTTTTGCCTTCAAACATTTATGTTTACTATGTATAAAAACACACTTATTCAAAGTAAATATAAGCACTCCCAGTTGGACTGTAAGAAAATTCCTAACAGCACTAGGCAGTAGAACACATATTACTTTTCCAAGACTATTGGGTTGTATCTTCCATCTTTGGAAAGCTCACTAGTCTAATGCTAAGAGAAAAACCAAAATGTTGGCAATTTATTAAAAAAATCAAAAATCTTGTGATAACCTTGTCATATGAAATAGAGTGGTGGATATTTACTATAAGAAATATTTTTGGTTTTAGAAACTATTAGAGTATTATTAATTTTTACCATCCTAATAGTTCTTAAATAAAAAGTAGTGCAGTAGCAAAGTTTTATTGTGGTACATTTTTTCCAGTAATGGAAAAGATGCATGATGTAATTCTCTCTGGGGTATTTCAAGTTCGAATGAAGGTGGCACGCCATTTTTAAATTTATAGAAGTGTTCCTATAGTGCTTACTGGATTCTTCTTGGAGCTTGGACCTACTAATTCATCTCTAATCCCCTGTTCCTTCCTCTGTAAAAGGACTAATAGCACCTTCCTCCAAGGGCCTCTGAATGTTTTGAATGAGATATCACAGTGACACAATATAGAAGCTTATATTAAAACTTGTATTATGAAGAGGCTATTCATTATTTTTGTACTATGTGGTATATATTTTTCACTTAGATTCAGGTCTTCTCAGAGCCAAAATGGGCATGGCTAGGCCTGGATTTGTAATGTACACAGTGGCAACTCTCTAGTTCATATACGTGTGTGATGCTAGTGAGTGAAGGAACACATGTCTAGTGGTGGTGGGCAAATGATGGGGAGTGTGTCCTGAAGGTGTGATTTCATTCTCTCTGTGATTCCACCATCCCTAACACCAGCTCCCCTGCTATTCTGCTATCATTTGATTGTGCAAGTTTTAGGGCTGGAGAGCCTTTCATTGTCATAACGAGTTAGAACCATGATCATATAACTGATAGGAAGCCATCCCCAAGAACCATGTGATTTCCAATTCCCATCTCCTCTGAATATAAGATGATAATATTTAGAGCAGCATTGATTTTCTTGTGGCCGAATAAGGCCAGATTGCCTAGATTTCTATTTCCACATTGTCCCCTTAATAAACCTGCAGAACATTCAACGTTCATTCAAATATTCTGAGCAACCATATGGATTCAAATAGCCATTATTTTTCCATGTTTCACTGGCTTAATATTCACAACTAGAGAGAATGAAATCACAAAACATTAATATAAAACATAAAAACAATTTGTACAGCATTATTCAAAAGATCTCAGTGAGTGATCAAACAGGCATTAAGAGCTATTTGAAAAGAGATCTCCACCTGGCTAAAAGCTTATGTGTGATCTTTCATGTCCAGCCATAGGTAACTACAGAGACTTTATCTGGCAGAGGTCATAGGAAGACTGTATCCCATACACCTGACTTGGTGCACAGCCTCTGAAGGGAGGTGTAGTCAAGGACTCAGGCCCTGGGCTGGTGATGGTCTTTGCATATCCACATTCCTAACCCTTCAAGTCTATTTTTCTTTTTAATTGAAGGATCGTTAATTTACATTGTTGTGTTAGTTTCAAGTGTACAGCAAAATGATTCAGTTATATATATTCTTTTTCAAATTATTTTCCATTATAGGTTATTAAAAGATATTGAGTATAGTTCCCTGTGCTACACAGTTTACCTATAGTAGTGTGTATCTCTTAATCCCAAACTCTTAATTTATCTCTTCCCCCCACTATCCCCTTTGGTAACCACAAGTTTGTTTTCTATGTCTGTGCGTCTCTTCCTGTTTTGTAAATAACTCAAAGCCCCACTTTCCAGGAGTTTATAACCTTTTCTAGGTCTCTTTATCCTAGGTTTTGGGCAAAGGTCTTCTTCAGGTGCCTCCGCTGAGACCTATTTATGGGGTGAGCCTTAGGGGAACCCTGTGGACAACTCTCCATATTCTGACTCCATACCCAGTATTTTCTACTCCTTGCTCTCCCAGGATTCACAAAATTTCAGGAACCTTTTTTTTGGGGCTCCTCAGTAGTGAGAGAACACCCATGTCCAGGCAGACCTACCTGACCCTCAACCAATGTGCCAGGCCATGCGGCAGAATGGGTCAGGGAAAGCTGGTACTTCCTCAGGTTTTAGATGTGCCTGTCAGTGAGCAGTTAAAGACCTAATTATTTCATTTTTGGCATGTTGCTTTAATTGGCCACTCCGATAATTTGATAGCTCATCCCCTCTCAGCTCAGCGGGCCTCCTGACAGCACCAAACGTTCCTCTTTTGATGACTTGGACATTCCAAGCACACTTTTTGTCAATATTATGGTCTTGCCCAAGTGTAAATCAGTAAGAAAGTGAAATTCTAGGCTTCCTTCTGATCTGCTGCTTCATCAAACTCATGATCATTTTTTTAAACTCAAAAGTATCCTAAATTCCTTTTTCCAAGTCAATACATTCTTTTGACTATCTAAATTTTCAGACATAAGGGAAACATGAGAAATCATTAAATGGAAATGAGAAAACAAAAAAGAAAATTCCTGGAAATTTAAAAAAAAGTAATAAATGTAAGAACAATCTTTCTGGCCTAAAAAATGGTTTCTTTTCCATTCACTTAATATTACCAATTATTAATGATACATGTATTAATTAATTAATTGTAAGCTTATAAATAAATGAAATTAGTTAATAATATAGGTAAATTAATAATACTATTATTAATAAGATCATTTAATTATAAAATAAACATGCTGAAAATGAAAACACAATGTTTTAATTGCATTTTATATGCTAATTTTATGAAGGCAACACAGTGTGGAGTTAAAAGCAGGGCCCCAGGAACTATACTGCCCATGTGTGTACAAGTCCCAGCCCACCACTTCCTAGTGAGGCAAGTTAGAGAGCATGTTACAACCTCAGGGATAGAAAGAAGAGTTATCCTCAATTCCATGATAGGACTCTAAGGAGCATTAAGTTAGTTACCATTAATAAGGGTCCCAAAATCATTTGTTAAAGAAATTGAATATAGCCTTACCAACTTTATTGTGCTTCAAAGGTATTGTATTTTTCACAAATTGAAGGTTTGTGTCAACACTGCATCAAGCAAAAGACTCTTGGGATCATTTTTCCAACAACATTTGTTTGCTTCATGTCTCTGTGTCACATTTCAGTCATTTTCCCAGTATCGTAACCTTTTCATTATATGTGTTATAGTGATCTGTGATCAGGGATCTCTGATGCTACTACTGCAAAAAGATTACAACTCACTGAAGGCTCAGATGATGGTTAGCATTTTTTAGCACTAAAGGATTTTTAATTAAGTTACATACATTTTTTAGGCATAATGCTATTTCACACACTAGAGTATAGTGTAAACATAACTTTTATATTCACTGGAAAACCAAAAAAAAAAAAATTGTGTGATTTGCTTTATTGCGACATTCACTTTATTGTGATGGCCTGGAAAAGAGCCAGCAGTATCTCCAAGGTCTCCCTGTACCTGTTTGGAGCAAAACCTTTATCTATTTCTGTACAGCAATGTACTTGAATCTGCTTTTTTATTAGTTATATTCTCCAGATGAGATGCTGAGGGCTCAAAAGTAAAATGATTTAAACTGTATGGATTATTCTAAAGACTTCAAGTTTTACATATATATATATATATATATATATGATTTATATGTTTGATGTCTTATTCTTGCTTGTAATTTATATTTTACCTATATAATACATAAACCTGTAATTATTTTTCAAAATGTGACAACTTTGAGAGTGAAAGTGGGCACTGCTAATACAATCCTGCTGGGATAACTGGTCTGACCAGGAATCTTTACATGTATTTACACTTGTTCCTCTGCTGTATTTCAGGGTAAGTGTTACACATGTTCTTTGATGTATTCTCCTTTTTGGTGGGGAATCATGTAGGTAAACAAATTTATAGACACACCTAGCAGATGCTGCCAGTGCCTTACCTACATACCCCTGGCATTCACCTTTTTGTATACAGCAGGCTGCATACAGCAAACACCTGCAGCACTGCCTGATTTGTTTTTCTTTCTGTAGGAGCACACAAGCCAGAGTATGAGTTGGTGTTCCTGGAAGCAGCCCACAACCAGTGAGGCATGGAGTGTTCTAGAGTAAGAAACCCAGCCTCCTCACCTGTCAGCTGGAATACCTCTACAGCAGGGTCACATGGCAGTTGTCAGACTGGACAGCACATCCTCATTGGCCCATTTCTTCCTTGTCTCACTCTTCCGGGTCTCCTCCCCCACAGTAAAGCACATACACGGGAATCTGGGTCTTCAAGTTGGTTTCTGTGGAAACTCAAATCAAACATATGAATTAATAAATGTATTGGGCAGTGATTATCTAACTTGTCAACTCAAATAAAAGCTTTCCACAAAAGTTTCAGACCCATTGTTCAGGATATAGGGACATGCCATTTCAGGAAGAATGATTTACCTTAAATTCAGCACTCCTAAATTCAAATAATTCCTTCCTGTGTGTGGTATATTTGTGGTGGTGTTACCAACCAGGGTTCTTGGCCTTCCCCAGTCAATAGAAATTGATCAGGGGCCAGACAAGAAATTCAGGCAAGGCTTTACTGGGGCCCCTGCTGCAGTGGGGCCAGTGAGAACAAACAACAGGTTCCCTGGCGTGCTCTCTGAGGGTGGGAGGTGGGGAGCTTGTACCTTATATGGGATTAGGGTAGGGATGTGTCCAGGGGTTGGGCCAGAGGCATGGCTTAGGTGGTTTGCTCACCCTTCTGGTGGTGTTCTGTGCAGGTGGCGTGTGCCGTGCCCCTGCTTTTGCTCCCAACACCCTGTTTTTGGTCCAGGCTCTTCAAAAGTAGCAGTTAGGTTTTGTGGTCTCTTTGTATTTTTCAGATCCAGAATTTGTCCCAACTGTGTATACACACAGTTATTTTTAGTCCCATACAGTTTCTTTGTATTTTGTTTCTTGAGGACAGGTGTGTGCAGGTGCAAGCGTTGCAGCACTGCATCAAAGGGTCCCAGGCCCCAGCCTGTCTCTCTGTGTGTGTGTGTGTGTGTGTGTGTGTGTGTGATAGAGAGGGAGAGAGAGAGATCAATGATACCAGATCATTAAAGGATAATCTTAAATTTAGCTAAACTAACTGAATCAAGATTTTTGACAAAGGATGGATTAGACTAATGACCCTAAAGAAAGAAGCTAACAACAGCATTTCTTTTCTTTTCTGCTTTCTTTTTCTTTTTTTCTATTTCTTCTCTTCACATCTAATTGTTCCACTTACTACAAACCTTCTAGGGATTTAAAATCATGCTGGATGGGCCTCAAAATCTTGGCAACCCTCACTCCTCACGAGTGGATATTAAGCATGTTTCTAACCTTCCTTGAAGCTGAGCTATTGTTGAACTAAAATGAAGCAAATTGGCCTCAGGACCACCCAGGTTTCCTGAGTTGGAGTGTTCTTTTTTAATTACAATATAATTCACATACCATCAAAGCCATCACATTACAGTGTGCAATTCAGTGTTTTTATTACGTTCACAGTCTGTGCAACCATTACCACTATCTAATTACAGATGTTTCCTTAGCCCAGAAAGAAGCTGCATGTCCATTAACGGTCACTCTCCACCCCTCCCCTTCCCCTGCTCCAAACCCTGACCACTTTTTATCTACTTTCTGTATCCATGGATTTGACTATTGTAGGTATTTTCTAGAAATAAAATTATATAATCTGTGGCCTTGCTTGTCTGGAGTCTTTCACTTATCATCATTTTAAGGTACATCTAAGGTGTAGCCTGTACCATTACTTCAGCTTTAGTGCCTCAGTGATATTCCATTGTATGGATATACCACCTTTGTTTTTCCATTCATCAGTTGGTGGGCGTTTGTTTGTTCCCACTTTGGGACTATTAGGAATAACACGGCAATGAACATTCATGTACAAGCTTTGGGCACACATGTTTTTTCTTTTTTGACAATTTTTATTTGACTCCATCCTTCTCCTGGTCCCCTTTTATTTTCTATTTTTATGACATATAACAAACATGTTAGTTTAACATGTACAACATAATGATTTGCTATATGTGTATGTTGCAAGACAATCACCACAATAAGTTTAGTTAACATCCATCGTCTTACATGGTTACAAATGGGCACAGTGTGTAATTCTCTTGTATATTTACCTAGGAGTTGAATACGTGTATTACGTGGTAAATCAAATGTTTACCTTTTTGAGGACCTGCCCTATTATTTTCCACAGTGGCTGAACCATTTTATACTCCCACCAACAAAGTATAAGGGTTCCAGTTACTCCACATCCTCCTCATTGTGGGCTGAACTGTGTCCTCCAAATTTATGTATTTAAACCCTAACTTCCAGTACTACACAATGTGGTTGTATTTAGATATTGGGGCTTTAAAGAGTGGATTAAATTAAAATGAGTCTGTTAGCGTGGGGCCCGATCCAATAGGACTGGTGTCCTTAAAAAAAAACAACAACAACAGAATTTGGACACCCAGAGAGACACTAGGGCCACAGGTGCTCACAAGCCATGTGACAAAGCAGCAAGAGTGCAACCCCTGGACTGCAAGCCCAGGTGAGAGGTTTTAGAGGAAATCAACATTGTCCACACCTTGATCTTGGACTTCTAACCTCCAGAACTGTGAGAAATAAATGTATCTTGTGTAAGCCACCCAGTCTGTGGTGGTTTGTTATGGCAGCCCTAGCAAACTAACACATTCTCCCAAATTTGTCATTTCCTTTTTTTAAAAAAATAGCCATCCTATTAGAAGTGAACTGGTTTTTACCCGACTAACAATGACTAACAAGGTTAGGCATCTTTTCATGTGCTTAATAGCCAAGTGTATATGTTTTTGGAGAAATGTGAATTCAAATTCTTTTCTTTATTTACAATTGCATATTTGTCATTTAATGTTTGTCTGTAAGAAGTCTTTATCTTTCTGGATACTTGACCATTAGATATAAATGTTGCAAATAGTTTCTTCCATTTGGGAGTTACCTTTTTAAGTCCCCGATATTGTTCTTTGACACAGGAAGCATTCTAATTTTGATGAAGTCCAATTTATCAATATTTTGCTTTGTGGCTTGTGCTTTTAGTGTAATATCCAAGAAACCATTGACTGATCCATATTCAAAAAGATTTACGTATATGTTTTCTTCTAAAAGTTTTATAGTTTTAGCATTTAGGTCTAAATGCAATTTCAGAGACATAAATGTATTTAGGTCTTTGATGTAGTTTCAATCAATTTTTGTATATGGTGTGAGGGATGGCTTCAAATACATTCTTTTACATGTAGATATCCAGCTGTGCCAGCAACGTTTGTTCAAAACACCACTCTTTCTCCATTGAACAGTTTTGGAAAACTTGTCAAAAATCATGTGTTTATTTCTGCACTTTCTGTCCTGCCCCATTGCTCTGTATGCATGGTCTTACCATCACCACATTACATTGCTTCCTGCAGATTTCTTGTAAGTTTTGAAATCAGGAAATGTATGGACTCATTCTTTGCACTTTTCTTCCAATATCGTTTTGACTAGGCTGGGTCCACCTTGCATTTCCACATGGATTTTTAGATCAGCTTATACATTTCTGCAAAATGACAGAATTGAGATAAGAATAGCATTGGATCTGGAGAATATTATCTTCTTAAGAGCATTAAGTCTTCCAGTACATGAGCACATGAGCATAGGTTGCTTTTCTATTTATTTAGATTGTCTTTGATTTACTTCAGTAATGCATTGTAGTTTTCAGTGCATAAGACTTGCATTTATTTGGTTAAATGTGTTCCTAAATATTTTATTTTTTTGTTACTTTTACAATGGAATTGGTTTCTTAATTTCATTGTCATATTGTTCACTGCTACATTATAGAAATAGTTTTTATTTTTTAATATTGATCTAGTATCTGGCAACTTTGGTGTACTCAGTTATTAGCTTAAATAGCTTTTTGAGAGTTTGGAGTTATTTACCTCACCAGTGTTCATCTTATTCCATCAGTGATCTAAAGAATCACAGTGTACAGGGATATATCTATTTTAGTCTAACTTTCTGGTCTTCTTTATTTCAGTCTACCTTTGACCTGTGCCTTCATTTCTTTCGTTTCTGATTTTTGCACTGAAACATTTTTCATGTTCTGAGCTCATGATCTCATCCTAGGGGATATATAAACTGGCATGTATGATTGGTCCTATATTCCATCTATCCTGATTCTTTTAAATTAAAAAAACAAGTGTAACTTTTTTTTTTTTGGTCATTGGTTCATCTCATTGATTTTCACAATTGTTTTTAGTTAACTCATTGAATACTTTGAAGCTAATATTTGGGTTTTTTAATGAGCATATTGGAAAGTGAGCTTGTAATCTCTCTTTTATTTTCAAGTTACACTATTTATTCATCTATAACTGTGTTTTACTAGGTGTAAATAAATCTCTTAGCACCTATCAACATTTAACTTACTGTTAACTGGAGAACTTTGAACACATGTAATAATGTCAAATATAAATTCTAAAATTTATACTGTCTATTTATTTATTAGCATGGTCCTCAGTGTGGATGACACTTATTTCTATTATTTTAAAAATAAGATGATCTAAAATGGCTTAAGTTTAAATAAATAAATATATAAATATAGTTTATTTGGCAAGGTTTGATAGTAATAAGCTATACAAATTGTTTTACAAACATCAATTCATTTCATTTTTACCAAATTTTGTATAATAAATATTATGCTAAATTTAAATTGAAAAAGTACAAGCCTCAGAGAGTTATTATTTTTTAAATCAAATCACATACACAGTAAGCAGCCTAAATCTTCTCTTTCCTTATTCAGTTTATTTTCCTACAGATACCAGGCTGTCATAAAAACTGAAAAATAAGAGGAGACCATCATGTAAAGAACCAAATTATCAAGTCTTTCTCCTAGGAAATAAATATGGACTATCATTTATTGACCAGTTAATATATGATAGGTGGCTAATTTATACTAAATATACATGACCACAATTAACTTTTACAAATAACATGTACTGTAAATATAAACATCCCCTTTTTGCAGATAGAAGAATTACTTACTTAAAGTTTGAGAGTGGTAAAGAACTAGAATGGGAACTTAAAATCATATTGGCAGATAGTTTCAAGATGATGGAGGAGTAAGACGTGGAGATCACCTTCCTCTCCACAAATACATCAAAAATTCATCTACATGAGGAACAGTTCCTACAGAACACCTACTAAAAACTGGCAGAAGACCTCAGACTTCCCAAAAGGCAAGAAAATCCCCATGTACCTGGGTAGGGCAAAAGAAAAAAGAAAAAACAGAGACAAAAGAAGAGGGATGGGACCTGCACCTCTGGGAGGGAGTTGTGAAGGAGGAAAGGTTTCCATACACTAGGAAACCCCTTCACTGGCAGAGACTGTGGGTGGCGGGGAGGAAGCTTCAGAGCCACAGAGGAGAGCACAGCAACAGTACTGCAGAGAGCAAATTGGAGAGCTTCCCACACAGAGGATCACCACCAACCAGCACTCACCAGCCTGAGAGGTTTGTCTCCTCACCCACTGGGGCAGATGAGGGCAGAGAGCTGAGGCTCAGGCTTCGGAGGTCAGATCCCAGGAAGAGGACTGGGGTTGGCTGTGTGAACACAGTCTGAAGGGAGCTAGAGTGTCACAGCTAGCCAGGAGGGAGTCCAGAAAATCTCTGAAACTGCCTAAGAGGCAAGAGACCATTGTTTCAGGGTGCATGAGGAGAGGGGATTCAGAGCACCACCTAAATGAGCTCCAGAGACAGGCTCGAGCCACGATATCAGCATGACAACAGAGATGGGCAATAAACGCTAAGGCTGATGCTTCAGCCACCAAGAAGCCTGTGTGCAAGCACAGGTCACTATCCATATCTCCCCTCCCAGGAGCCTGTGCAGCCAGCCACTGCAAGGGTCCCATGCCAGGGAAAACTTATCCAGGAGAACACATGGCGTGCCTCAGGCTGTTGGAATGTCACGCCAGCTTCTGCTGCTGCAGGTTTGCCCCTCATTCTGTACCACCCCTCCTCCCAGTATGAGTAAGCCAGAGCCTCCTAATCAGCTGCTACTTTAACCCCATTCTGTCTGGGCAGGGAACAGGTGATTTCAGACAAACTTCATGCAGAGGGGTGGCCAAAGGAAAGCTGAAATCAGGAGCAGTGCGAACAAAGAAGAGAAAGGGAAATCTCTCCAGGCAGCCTCAGGAGCAGCAGATTAAATCTCCACAATCAAACTAATGTGCTGAATCTCTGGAATACATGAATAGACAAAAATCACCCCAAAATTGAGGTGGTGGACATTGGGGGCAACTGCAGACTTGGGGTTTGCTTTATGCATTTAATTTGTTTCTGGTTTTATGTTTATCTTAGCTTAGTACTTAGAGCTCATTATCATTAGTAGATTTGTTTACTGACTTGGTGGCTCTCTTCCTCTATTTTTTTTTTAACGTTTCCTTTTCTCCTTTTTTGAGTGTGTATGTGTATGCGTCTTTGTGTGATTTTGTCTGTATAGCTTTGCTTTTACCATTTTTCCTAGGGTTTTATCTGTCTTTCTTTTTTTTTTTTAAATAGGTTTTAGCACTTGTTATCATTGGTGGATTTGTATTTTGGTTTGTTTGCTCTCTTTTTTATTAATTCCTTCTTTATTTTTAATTATATTTTTTTAATTTTTATTTTAATACCTTAATTTTATTTTTTCTTTCTTTCTTTCTTTCTTCCTTTCTTTCTTTTTTCCCTTTTCTTCTGAGCCATGTGGCTGACAGGGTTTTGGAGTTTTGGCTGAAAGTGAAAAACCTACAAACAAGATTAATCTACTCAGCAAGGATCTCATTCAGATACAAAAGAGAAATTAAAACCTTTATAGACAAGCAAAAGCTAAGAGAATTCAGCACCACAAAACCAGCTTGAAAAGAAATGTTAAAGGAACTTCTCTAGGCTGGACAAACAAGAGAAGAAAAACACCTACAATAACAAACCCAAAATAATTAAGAAAAGGGGAATAGGAGCATACATATTGATAACTACCTTAAGTGTAAATGGATTAAATGCTCCAACCAAAAGACATAGACTGGCTGAAAGGATACAAAAACAAGACCCGTATATATGCTATCTACAAGAGACCCACTTCAGACCTAGGGACACATACAGACTGAAAGTAAGGGGATGGAAAAAGATATTCTATGCAAAAGGAAATTGAAAGCTGGAGTAGCAATACTCATATCAGACAAAATAGACTTTAAAATAAAGACTATTACAAGAGGCAAAGAAGGACACTACATAATGATCAAGGGAGCAATCCAAGAAGAAGATATAACAATTGTAAATATTTATGCACCCAACATAGGAGTACCTCAATACATAAGGCAAATGTTAACAACCATAAAAGGGGAAATCGACAGTAACACAATCACGTTAGGGGACTTTAACACCCCCTTTTTACCAATGGACAGATAATCCAAAATGAAAATAAATAAGGAAACACAGGCTTTAAATGACATATTAAACATGATGGACTTAATTGATATTTATAGCACGTTCCATCCAAAAACAACAGAATACAATTTCTTCTCAAGTGTTCATGGAACATTCTCCAGGATAGATCATATCTTGGGTCACAAATCAAGCCTTGGTAACTTTAAGAAAATTGAAATCATATCAAGTATCTCTTCTGACCACTACGCTATAAGACTAGATATCAATTACAGGAAAAAACTGTAAAACATACAAACATATGGAGGCTAAACAATACACTACTAAATAACCAAGAGATCACTGAAGAAATCAAATAGGAAATCAAAAAATGCCTAGAAACATATGGCATTGAAAATGCGACAACCCAAAACCTATGGGATGCAGCAAACGCAGTTCTAAGAGGGAAGTTTATAGCAATACAATCCTACCTCAAGAAACAAGAAGTATCTCAAATAAACAACCTAACATTACACCTAAAGCAATTAGAGAAAGAAGAAGAACAACAACAACAAAAAACTCCAAAAGTTAGAAGAAATCATAAAGATCGGAACAGAAATAAATGAAAAAAATATGAAGGAAACAATTAAAAACATTAATAAAACTAAAAGTTAATTCTTTGAGAAGATAAATAAAACTGATATACCACTAGCCAGACTCATCAAGAAAAAAAGGGAGAAGACACAAATCAATAGAATTAGAAATGAAGAAAAGAAGTAACAACTGACACTGCAGAAATACAAAGGATCATGAGAGATTACTACAAACAACTATATGCCAATAAAATGGACAACCTGGAAGAAATGGACAAATTCTTGGAAAAGCACAACTTCCAAAGAGTGAACCAGGAATTGAAAATATAAACAGACCAATCTAAAGCACTGAAATTGAAACTGTGATTAAAAATCTTCCAACAGACAATGATGCAGGACCAGATGGCTTCACCAACGAATTCTATCAACTATTTAGAGAAGAGCTAACACCTATCCTTCTCAAACTCTTCCAAAATATAGCAGAAGGAGGAACACTCCCAAACTCATTCTATGAGACCACTATCACCCTGATACCAAAACCAGATAAAGATGTCACAAAAAAAGAAAATTGCAGGCCAATATCACTGATGAACATAGATGCAAAATCCTCAGTGAAGTACTATCAAACAGAATCCAACAACACATTAAAATGATCATACACCATGATCAGGTGGGGTTCATTTCACAAATGCAATGATTCTTCAATATACACAAATCAATCAATGTGATACACAATATTAACAAATTGAAGGAGAAAAACCATATGATCATCTCAATAGATGCAGAAAAAGCTTTTGACACAATTCAACACTCATATATGAAAAAAACTATCCAGAAAGTAGCCATAGAGGGAACTTACATCAATACAATAAAGGTCATATATAACACACCCACAGCCAACATCGTTCTCAATGGTGAAAACCTGAAACAATTTCCACTAAGATCAGGAACAAGACAAGGATGTCCACTCTCACCACTCATATTCAACATAGATTTGGAAGTCCTAGCCATAGCAATCAGAGAAGAAAAAGAAATAAAAGGAAGTGAAAACAGAAAAACAGAAGTAAAACTGTCACTGTTTGCAGATGACTTGATACTATATATAGAGAATCACAAAGATACTACCAGAAAACTACTAGAGCTAATCAATGAATTTGTTAAAGTAGCAGGATATAAAATTAATGCACAGAAGTCTCTTGCATTCCTATATACTAATGATAAAAATCTGAAAGAGATATTAAGGAAATACTCCCATTTACCTTTGAAATAAAAAGAACAAAATACCTAGGAATAGACCTACCAAAGGAGACAAAAGACCTCTTTGCAGAAAACTGTGAGACTAATAAAAGAAATTAATTGTGATACAAATAGATGGAGAGATATACCATGTTCTTGGATTGGAAAAATCAACATTGTGAAAATGACTATACAACCCAAAGCAATCTACAGATTCAATGTAATCCCTATCAAACTACCAATGACATTTTTCACCGAATTAGAACAAAAAAAATCACAATTTGTATGGAAACATAAAAGACCCCGAATCGCCAAAGCAACCTTGAGAAAGAAAAATGGAGTTGGAGGAATCACACTGCCTGACTTCAGAGTATACCACAAAGCTACAGTAAGCAAGGCAGTATGGTACTGGCACAAAAACAGATATATAGATCAATGGAACAGGATAGAAAGCCCACAGATAAACCCACAGACACATGGTCACCTTATCTTTGATAAAGGAGACAAGAATATACAATGGAGAAAACACAGCCTCTTCAATAAGTGGTGCTGCGAAAACGGGACAGCTACATGTAAAAGAATGAAATTAGAACACTCCCTAACACCATACACAAAAATAAACTCAAAATGGATTAACGAGCTAAATGTAAGGCCAGACACTATCAAACTCTAATAGGAAAACATAGGCTGAACACTCTATGGCATAAATCACAAAAAGATCCTTTTTGACCCACCTCCTAGAAAAATGGAAAGGAAAACAAAAATAAACAAATGGGACCTAATGAAACTTAAAAGCTTTTGCACAACAAAGGAAACCATAAACAAGACAAAAAGGCAACCCTCAGAATGGGAGACAATATTTGCAAAGAAGCAACTGACAAAGGATTAATCTCCAAAATATACAAACAGCTCATGCAGCTCAATAGCAAAACAAACAAACAATCCAATCCAAAATGGGCAGAAGACCGAAATAGACATTTCTCCAAAGAAGATATACAGATTGCCAACAAACACGTGAAAGGATGCTTAACACCACTAATCATTAGAGAAATTCCAATCAAAACTACAATGAGGTATCAACTCACACTGGTCAGAATGGCCATCATCAAAAAGTCTACAAACAATAAATGCTGGAAAGGGTGTGGACAAAAAGTAACCATCTTGCACTGCTAGTGGGAATGTAAATTGATACAGTCACTATGGAGAACCTTATGGATGTTCCTTAGAAAACTAAAAATAGAACTGCTATATGACCCAGCAATCTCAGGGCATACACCCTGAGAGAACCATAATTCAAAAAGAATCATGTACCATAATTTTCATTTCAGCTGTATTTACAATAGCCAGGACATGGAAGTAACTTAAATGTACATTGACAGATGAATGGATAAAGAAGATATGGCATATAGATACAATGGAATATTACTCAGCCATAAAAAGAAACAAAATTGAGCTATTTGTAGTGAGGTGGATGTCTGTCCACTGTCATACAGAGTGGACAGACAAAGACTGTCATACAGAGTGAAGTAAGTCAGAAAGAGGAAACAAATACCATATGCTAACACATATATATGGAATCTAAAAAAAAAAAAAAGATTCTGAAGAACCTAGGGGCAGGACAGCAATAAAGATGCAGATGTAGAGAATGGACTTGAGGACACAGGGAAGTGGAAGGGGAAGCTGGGAGGAATTGGGCTAGTGGTTTGGACACATATACACTACCAAATATAAAATAGATAGCTATTGGAAAGCAGCCACATAGCACAGGGTGATCAGCTCGGTGCTTTGTGTCCACCTAGAAGGGTGGAGTAGGGAGGGTGGGAGGGAGACACAAGAGGGAAGAGATATGGGGATGTATGTTTATATATAGCTGATTCACTTTATTATACAGCATTAATTAATGCACCATTGTAAAACAATTATACTCCAATAAAGATGTTTTAAAAATCATATTGGCTTTGAAGATAAATGAAATCATAAAAAATGACTCAATACAAAAGCAGACAAAAAAGAAATCAGTGATCAAAGAAGAGATTTAAAAGTACACAAAGTTCAAAAGCCTGTTTTTTTTTTCATAACCCTATTTTATTTTTATTGTATCAGAAGTGATACATAGAAATGGAAACTACTAATTATATCATGATTTTCTAGAATTTATTGCACTTTGAGAATCATATTTGCCATAGAATAGTATAACCCAGAAAAAAAAATATTGTTAAGTGATCACTAGTGAAAAATGATTCAGGAGGGAATATAACAAAACACATCTTCTTATATTTTATAAGTAAATTTAAATTAATATATAATTTCATTATAAATTTTCAGTGAAAAATTTCTGTGTTTAAAATAGAGAACATGTCAATATGTGGAAGAATCATCAATACATTGATTATTCAATTTTTACAATTTCATTAATATATAGTGTGTCTTCTGCCCTTATATGCATGACAATTTTGGCGCAGTAATTTGGGTTTTTTTAGTCAGTTTAAGTGACGTATAATTTCTACATATTAAAATACAACCTTTTCAGTGTATGGTTCTCTGTGTTTTGATAAACATGTACAATCATGTAAATTTCACCACTCTCAGGGTGCAGATCAGATACATCTCTGTAGAAAACTCTGTAGTGGCCCTTTTCAGACAACACCAAGGCCACACTCAGCAACTATTGACCTGCTCTGATTGAGTTGTGAGAGTTCTTTATTTATTCTGGACATAAATCTGTTATCAGAAATGTGCTTTTTATACATTTTCTCTTAGTGTATATCTCTTTTTTTTCAATTTTTGATAGTGACTTTTAAAGGGCAGAATATCTTAATTTTGATGAAGTCTAGTTTATCAAAATTTTTACTTCACAGATATTTTTGGTATTGTAGCTCAGAAATACTCATCTAACTAAAGCTAAAAATATTTTCTGCTTTGTTTTCTTCTAGAAATGTTATGTTTTGGTTTCTGCACTTAAGCATATGATTGATTTTTAGTTAATTTTCATATTGAGTAGGAGATATGAATCAAGGCTTATTATTTTACATATGGATGTCCAAATGTTCCAACACATTTGTAAAAAAGACTATCTTCTCTCCATTTAATAGCTTTTGCTTTTTTGTTGAAAACTGAATAGCCATTTATGAAAACATCTATTTCTGGATTCTCTATTATTTTCCTTGGATTGCATGGATATTCCTACTTCAATATCAGACTTGCATTCCCAGGATAAATCTTACTTGAGCATGGTGTAACATATAAAATTGTTAAATTGTCCATTTCTTTTTTCAGTTCTATCAGTTTTTGACTCATGTATCATGAAGCTCCCTTGTTAGGTGCATACACACTTAGGATTGTAATATTGTTTTGATGAATTGATCTCTTTATCATTAGACAGTGTCCCTCTTTATTTGCTAATACATTTCCTTGATTTGAAGTCTACTCTGTCTAAAATTAGACAGTTGCTCCAGGCGTCTTTTACTTAATGTTTGCAGGGTACATATTTCCCCATACTTTTAACTCATTTATGTCTTTATATTTAAAGTGAATTTTTTTAAGCAACATTCTTTGATTGAGTGTCTCATTTTTTAATCTATTAAGCCAATTCTGCTTTTAAAATTGGTATATTTAGATCATTTCATCTAATAAAATTTTGTATTTACCTGAGAAGATAGTTACCATAGTGACATTGATTTTGTGTATTTTTTAAAATCTCTTCTTTGATCACTGATTTCCTTTTTTGTCTGCTTTTGGATTGAGTAATTTTTATGATTTCATTGTATCTACACTATTAGCTCATCACTTATACCACTTTATTTTAAAGTTTTCAATTGTTACCTGAGGATTTACAATGTATATTGAAATTAATCATAGTCAACCTTCAGGAATATTATGCTGCTTCATGTATAGTATGAGAAACTTAACACAGTATAATCCTTATTACACTGTATTTTATTTATCTTATTTTGTTGTACATTTTATTTTTATTTATGCTATAAACCCACAAAAGTTTGCTACTGTTTTTGCTTTAGATAGCCAATTATATTTTGAGTGATATAAAATAAGAGAAATATTTTTATATTTACCCTTATTTGAACAATTTTCTAAAGGTGTTCATATCTTTGTGTAGGCCCCACTTCCCATTTGATACCAGTTTCTGCCTGAAGAACTTCCTTTAACATTTCTTGTAGTACAAGTCTGTTGGTAATAAATTGTTTCAGGCTTTTGTTCATCTGATAAAATATTTATTTTTAAATGAATTGACAGGTTTTTTTTTTTCCTTTCAGCTTTCTAGTGTCGTCTGGGATACATGTTTTCCAGGGCCTGCCCCATCTTAATCAGTCTTCATGCAAAGACTGAAGATGCATTTTTCTGTGCTTGTTCAGAGATATGAAGCCTTTACTTTTTAGGGGAGAAAGGTCCAGGCAAGGCTTCTTTCTGATTCTGCAGCAGTGGTCATGCCCCGCTTTCAGGCCTGCATCACAGAGGGAGGCTTCCTCAGATGTCCACACCTGTGTTAGTTATTTATCACTGCATCACAAATAACCTAAAATTTAGATTACAACACCACAAGTACACTAACTCATAGTTTCTGTGAGTAGGGAATCTGGTGTGAGTTCCTGGACGCTCTGACAGTTTGCAGTCAGGATTTCTGCTGGGCTGCACTTTTGCCTGAAGACTCCACTAGGGTAAGTCTACTCTAACTCACTCCCAGGTTGGAAGGATTTGATTCCTATGGACTGTTGAACTGAGGATCTCAGTTCCCAGATGTTAGTGTGCCAGCCAGCAAGTCAGAAAAAATAGTCCTCTATAACCTAATCTTAGAATTCAAATCTCTCTTAGTCTGTTGGGGCTATCATGACAAAAGATGATAGACTGGGTGGCTTAAACAGCAGAAATTAATTTTCTCCCAGTTACGGAGACTGAAAGCCAAGAGCATGGTTGGGTTCTGATGAGAGCTCTCCTCCTGCCTTGTGGATGGCCAACTTCTCCCTGTATATGTACATGGAATAAAGAGAGAGAACAAGTTCTCTGGTATCTTTACTTATAAAGGCACTAATCCCATCATGATGGTTCCACCCTCATGAGCTCATCTAACCCTACTTACATCCTAAAGCCCCCACTTCCAAATGCCATCACACTGGTGGTTAAAGCTGACACAGGACTTGGTTAGTGGGAATAAACATTCAGTCTGTAACAACATCCTATCACTTTCTATATTCTAATCATTAGAAGCAAATCACAGGGTTAGGCCACACAAAAAGGGAGATCACTCAAGGGAGAAGATACCAGGAGGTGGGGATCCCTGGGACTCAATTTAGAAGCAGTGTTCCAGCCACCCCCCTACAATGATTTCCATTTCTTCTAAGTACAAAATGCATCACTCCTTCCTGAGAACCTCATAAGTCTCATCCTATGACAATGTCCATAATCTCATTATTTAAATCAAGCCCACATCTTAGAGTTGGTTCATGGAAAAGACTATGTGAACTTCCCTTGTATCTGTGGCTACCAAGGTTACTGTATTGTCATGCTGGTATACACTTGGTCATTAACAATCCATTAAAAGTTTCAGCTGCTTACCTGCTTATGGGTGTCATCCATGGATTCTTCCCATGGTCTGCCACAGGTGGACAAGAGACTGCATCTCATCTTTGTTAGGTGGAAACTATCTTTCTTGAGATTTCAGGGTATTTAATTGCTCTGAACCACAGGTCTCTGATAAGTCCAGAAAGTTATCAAGTTTTATGGTATCCAGTATTTTTAATATATATAGTTTTGATGGAAAAATAAAAACACCCTGTCTAACTGTCTACACCTTTGGTAGAAGCTGGAAATTCTGGCAGTAATTTTTGACCTTATATGCCAGTATTTTTAAAAATGAAAATATTCAATAGACTTACCTTCCTGTTTGTTGTTTTGACCTTACTGTCCCTTAATGCCCTGAGATCGTCTCACCAACCTCCTCACAAAAGATTAAACATTATACTAACACATGCCTCAAATGTGGAGATACATGGGATTGTCCTGACTCTGCATTTTCTAAGAGAGTTGGTGCACTCAGCAGACTTCCTTAACACACATGTTTAATTGAAACAGAGTTCCATTATGCAAATAAGTATATTAATGCATAAGTGTCAGACTACTTAATATATTTCTTTTTACTATTCCTGGAAGGATTTATATCTGGATGATATTTCTTTTAAATTTCAATTTAAGCTTTATTTTATTGAGTGCCTTTTACAATTTTAGGTTAACCTAATATCTTGAAGAATGGCTAAACTGATAAGAACGTAGAGCATATTATTTCCAAGTATGTAGCTAGCATTAGAATTGTAAGAATAGAAACAGCAATAAAACTATATATAGTATAATTTGAAACTGAGGGTCATGAATGAAAGATTTTGACAAAATATGCAATGTGATTTGGTGAAATATAATTCATAAAGATAAATCATGTTGTTCAAATAAATAATAAATTTATGCTGGTTTATTGAAAACTCTAAAAAAATCTGAAATTGGCAGCTTTTGTAACCACCATCAACTCTTAATCAATTGTCTTAAAAATGTTATTATTGTATAAAATTGTCCTTTGATTAGTATTCAGCAAAGTGAAGATAATACAAAGAATTTTAAAAAGGTGGCTAAGATGAATAAATATTGGGTTCTGTGAAATAGATTCTATTTATTGATGATTTGGATGTTTGGGAAGTAGGTGTAGGTAACTAGGCACCCCCGGTTTTCAGCAACTGAAACATCTGGGTTTGAGTTAGACTTATGCAGTCATCTGTGTAAAGTTCTGCTATGCTCAGTCTCACAGTTCTTGTTGTTTTTGTTTCCATTCTTTTTTTTTTTTTTTACATCTTTATTGGAGTATAATTGCTTTACAATGGTGTGTTAGTTTCTGCTTTATAACAAAGTGAATCAGTTATACATATACATATGTTCCCATATCTCTTCTCTCTTGCATCTCCCTCCCTACCACCCTCCCTATCCCACCCCTCCAGGCGGTCACAAAGCACCGAGCTGGTCTCCCTGTGCTATGTGGCTGCTTCCCACTAGCTACCTACCTTACGTTTGGTGCTGTATATATGTTCATGCCTCTCACTCGCTTTGTCACAGCTTACCCTTCCCTGTCCCCATATCCTCAAACCCATTATCTAGTAGGTCTGTGTCTTTATTCCTGTCTTACCCCTAGGTTCTTCATGACATTTTTTTCTCTTAAATTCCACATATATGTGTTAGCATACGGTATTTGTCTTTCCCTTTCTGACTTACTTCACTCTGTATAACAGACTCTATGTCTAACCACCTCATTACAAATAGCTTAATTTCATTTCTTTTTATGGTTGAGTAATATTCCATTGTATATATTTGCCACATCTTTATCCATTCATCTGTTGATGGACACTTAGGTTGTTTTCATCTCTGGGCTATTGTAAATAGAGCTGCAATGAACATTTTGGTACATGATTCTTTTTGAATTATGGTTTTCTTAGGGTATATACCCAGTAGTGGGATTGCTGGGACATATGGTAATTCTATTTGTAGTTTTTAAGGAACCTCCATACTGTCCTCCACAGTGGCTGTATCAATTTACATTCCCACCAACAATGCAAGAGGGTTCCCTTTTCTCCACACCCTCTCCAGCATTTATTGTTTGTAGATTTTTTGATGATGGCCATTCTGACTGGTGTGAGATGATATCTCATTGTAGTTTTGATTTGCATTTCTCTAATGATTAATGATGTTGAGCATTTTTTCGTGTGTTTGTTGGCAGTCTGTATATATTCTTTGGAGAAATGTCTATTTAGGTCTTCTGCCCATTTTTGGATTGGGTTGTTTGTTTTTTTGTTATTGAGCTGCATGGGCTGCTTATAAATTTTGCAGATAATACATTGTCAGTTGCTTCATTTGCAAATATTTTATCCCATTCTGAAGGTTGTCTTTTGGTCTTGTTTATGGTTTCCTTTGCTGTGCAAAAGCTTTGAAGTTTCATTAGGTCCGATTTGTTTATTCTTGTTTTCATTTCCATTTCCCTAGGATGTGGGTCAAAAAGAATCTTGCTGTGATTTATGTCATAGAGTATTCTGCCTATGTTTCCCTCTAAGAGTTTCATAGTTTCTGGCCTTACATTTAGGACTTTAATTTGTGTGTATGGTGTTAGGGAGTGATCTAATCTCATACTTTTACATGTACCTCTCCAGTTTTCCCAGCACCACTTATTGAAGAGGCTGTCCTTTCTCCACTGTACATTCCTGCCTCCTTTATTAAAGATAAGGTGACCATATGTGTGTGGGTTTATCTCTGGGTTTTCTATCCTGATCCATTGATCTATCTTTCTTTTTTTGTGCCAGTACCATACTATCTTGATTATTTTGGCTTTGTGGTATTATCTAAAGCCAGGGAGCCTGATTCCTTCAGCTCCGTTTTTCGTTCTCAAGATTGCTCTGGCTATTCGGGGTCTGTTGTGTTTCCATACAAATTGTGAAATTTTTTGTTGTAGTTCTGTGAAAAATGCCAGTGGTAGTTTGATAGAGATTGCATTGAATCTGTAGATTGCTTTGGGTAGTAGAGTCATTTTCACAATGTTGATTCTTCCAATCCAAGAATATGGTATATCTCTCTATCTATTTGTAACATCTTTAATTTCTTCAGTGTCTTATAATTTTCTGCATACAGATCTTTTGTCTCCTTAGGTACGTATATTCCTAGATATTTTATTCTTTTTGTTGCAATGGTAAATGGGAGTGTTTTCATGATCTCACTTTCAGATTTTTCAACATTAGTGTACAGGGATGCCAGATATTTCTGTGCATTAATTTTGTATCCTGCAACTTTACCAAATTCATTGATTAGCTCTAGTAGTTTTCTGGTAGCATCTTTAGGATTCTCTATGTATAGTATCATGTCATCTGCAAACAGTGACAGCTTTACTTCTTCTTTTCTGGTTTGGATTCCTTTTATTTCCCTTTCTTCTCTGATTGCTGTGGCTAAAACTTCCAAAACTATGTTGAATAAAAGTGGTGAGAGTGGGCAACCTTGTCTTGTTCTGATCTTAGTGGAAATGCTTTCAGTTTTTCACCATTGAGGATCAGGTTGGCTGTGGGTTTGTCATATATGGCCTTTATTATGTTGAGGAAAGTTCCATCTATGCCTACTTTCTGCAGGGTTTTTATCATAAATGTGTGTTGAATTTTGTCGAAAGCTTTCTCTGCATCTATTGAGATGATCATATGCTTTTTCTCCTTCAATTTGTTAATATGGTGTATCACGTTGATTGATTTGCATATATTGAAGAATCCTTGCATTCCTGGAATAAACCCCACTTGATCATGGTGTATGATTCATTTAGTGTGCTGTTGGATTCTGTTTTCTAGTATTTTGTTGAGGATTTTTGCATCTATGTTCATCAGTGATATTGGCCTGTAGTTTTCTTTCTTTGTGACATCTTTGTCTGGTTTTGGTATCAGTGTGATGGTAGCCTTGTAGAACGAGTTTGGGAGTGTTCCTGCCTCTGCTATATTTTGGAAGAGTTTGAGAAGGATAGGTGTTAGCTCTTCTCTAAATGTTTGATAGAATTCGCCTGTGAAGTCATCTGGTCCTGGGCTTTTGTTTGTTGGAAGATTTTTAATCACAGTTTTAATTTCAGTGCTTGTGATTGGTCTGTTCATATTTTCTATTTCTTCCTGATTCAGGTTGTCAGGTTGTGCATTTCTAAGAATTTGTCCATTTCTTCCCGGTTGTCCATTTTATTGGCATAGATTTGCTTGTTGTAATCTCTCATGATCTTTTGTATTTCTGCAGTGTCAGTTGTTACTTCTCCTTTTTCATTTCTAATTCTATTGATTTGAGTCTTCTCCCATTTTTTCTTGATGAGTCTGGCTAATGGTTTATCAATTTTGTTTATATTCTCAAAGAACGAGCTTTTAGTTTTATTGATCTTTGCTATCATTTCCTTCATTTCTTTTTCAATTATTTCTGATCTGATTTTTATGATTTCTTTCCTTCTGCTAACTTTGGGGTTATTTTGTTCTTCTTTCTCTAATTGCTTTAGGTGCAAGGTTAGGTTGTTTATTCGAGATGCTTCCTGTTTCTTAAGGTAGGATTGTATTGCTATAAACTTCCCTCTTAGAACTGCTTTTTCTGCATCCCATAGATTTTGGGTCATTGTGTCTCCATTGTCATTTGTTTCTAGGTATTTTTTTTTTTTTTTTTTTTTTTTGCGGTACACGGGCCTCTCACTGTTGTGGCCTCTCCCGTTGCGGAGTACAGGCTCCAGACGCGCAGCCTCAGCAGCCATGGCTCACGGGCCCAGCCACTCCGCGGCATGTGGGATCTTCCCGGACCAGGGCTCGAACCCGTGTCCCCTGCATTGGCAGGCAGATTCTTAACCACTGTGCCACAAAGGAAGCCCTGTTTCTAGGTATTTTTTAATTTCCTCTTTGATTTCTTCAGTGATCACTTCACTATTAAATAATGTATTGTTTAGCCTCCATGTGTGTTTATTTTTTACAGATCTTGTCCTGTAATTAATATCTAGTCTCGTAGTGTTGTTGTCGGAAAAGATACTTGATACAATTTCAATTTTCTTAAATTTACCAAGGCTTGATTTGTGACCCAAGATATGATTTATGTTGGAAAATGTTCCATGAGCACTTGAGAAAAATGTGTATTCTGTTGTTTTTGGATAGAATGTCCTAGAAATATCAATTAAGTCCATCTTGTTTAATGTATCATTTAAAGCTTGGGTTTCCTTATTTATTTTCATTTTGGATGATCTGTCCATTGGTGAAAGTGGGGTGTTAAAGTCCCCTACTATGAATGTGTCACTGTCAATTTCCCCTTTTTTGGCTGTTAGTATTTGCCTTATGTATTGAGGTTCTCCTATGATGGATGCATAAATATTTACAATTTTTATATCTTCTTCTTGGATTGATCTCTTGATCATTATGTAGTGTCCTTCTTTGTCTCTTCTAAAAGTCTTTATTTTAAAGTCTATTTTGTCTGATATGAGTATTGCTACTCCAGCTTTCTTTTGGTTTCCATTTGCATGGAATAACTTTTTCCATCCCCTCACTTTCAGTCTGTATGTGTCTCTAGGTCTGAAGTTGGTCTCTTATAGACAGCATGTATATGAACCTTGTTTTTGTATCCATTCAGCCAATCTGTGTCTTTTGGTGGGAGCATTTAGTCCATTTACATTGAAGGTAGTTATCCATATGTGTGCTCCTATTCTCATTTTCTTAACTGTTTTGGATTTATTATTGTAGGTCTTTCTCTTCTCTTGTGTCTCTTGCCTAGAGAAGTTCCTTTAACAGTTGTTGTAGAGCTGGTTTGGTGGTGCTGAATTCTCTTAGCTTTTGCTTGTCTGTAAAACTTTTCAATTCTCTGTCAAATCTGAATGAGATCCTTGCTGGGTAGAGTAATCTTGGTTGCAGGTTTTTCTCTGTCATCACTTTAAATACGTCCTGCCAGTCCCTTCTGGCTTTCAGAGTTTCTGCTGAAAGATCAGCTGTTAACCTTATGGGGATTCCCTTGTATGTTATTTGTTGTTTTTCCCTTGCTGCTTTTAATATGTTTTCTTTGTATTTAATTTTTGACAGTTTGATTAATATGTGTCTTTGTGTATTTCTCCTTGGATTTATCCTGTATGGGACTCTCTGTGCTTCCTGGACTTGATTAACTATTTCCTTTCCCATATTAGGGAAGTTTTCAACTATAATCTCTTCAAATATTTTCTCAGTCCTTTTCTTTTTCTCTTCTTCTTCTGGAACCCCTATAATTCGAATGTTGGTGCATTTAATATTGTCCCAGAGGTCTCTGAGATTTTCCCAGTTCCTTTCATTCTTCTTTCTTTATTCTGCTCTGCAGTAGTATTTCAACTATTTTACCTTCCAGGACACTTCTCTGTTCTTCTGTCTCAGTTATTCTGCTATTGATCCCATCTAGAGTATTTTTAATTTCATTTATTGTGTTGTTCATCATTGTTTGTTTCACCTTTAGTTCTTCTAGGTCCTTGTTAATTGTTTCTTGCATTTTGTCTATTTTCTTTCCAAGATTTTGGATCATCTTTACTATCATTATTCTGAATTCTTTTTCAGGTAGACTGCCTATTTCCTATTCATTTGTTAGGTCTGGTGCATTTTTATCTTGCTCCTTCGTCTGCTGTGTGTTTTTCTGTCTTCTCATTTTGCTTATCTTACTGTGTTTGCAGTCTCCTTTTTGCAGGCTGCAGGTTCATAGTTCCCCTTGTTTTTGTTGTCTGTCCCCAGTGGCTAAGGTTGGTTCAGTGGGTTGTGTAGGCTTCCTGGTGGAGGAGACTAGTGTCTATGTTCTGGTGGATGAGGCTGGATCTTGTCTTTCTGGTGTACAGGTCCACGTCTGGTGGTGTGTTTTGGGGTGTCTGTGGACTTATTATGATTTTAGGCAGCCTTTCTGTTAGTGGGTAGTTTTGTGTTCCTGTTTTCGTAGTTGTTTGGCACAGGGTGTCCAGCACTGTAGGTTGCTGGTCGTTGAGTGAAGCTGGGTGCTGGTGTTGAGATGGAGATCTCTGGGAGATTTTCCCCGTTTGATATTATGTGGAGCTGGGAGGTTTCTTGTGGACCAGTGTCCTGAAGTTGGCTCTCCCACCTCAGAAGCACAGCACAGAATCCTGGCTGCTGCATCAAGAGCCTTTCATCCACACAGCTTAGAATAAAAGGGAGAAAAAGTAGAAAGAAAGAATTAGTAGAAGAAGAAAGAAAGAAAGAAAGGAGGGAGGGAGGGAGGGAGGGAGGGAGGAGTGGAGGGAGGAAGGGAGGAAGGAGGGAAGGAAGGAAAAAAGAAGATAAAGTAAAATAAAATAAAGTAAGATACAATATAATAACATTATTAAAATAAAAAAAATTAAGAGAAGAAAAATTTAAAAAAAACAAAAAACGGATGGGTAGAACCCAAGGCAAATGGTGGAAGCAAAGCTGCAGACAAAATCTCACACAGAAGCATACAAATACACACTCACAAAAAGAGGAAAAGGCGAAAAAATCATAAATCTTGCTCTCAAAGTCCACCTCCTTAATTTGAGATGATTCGTTGTCTATTCATGTATTCCACAGATGCAGGGTACATCAAGTTGATTGTGGAGCTTTAATCCGCTGCTTCTGAGGCTGCTGCGAGAGATTTCCCTTTCTCTTCTTTGTTCTCACAGCTCCCAGGGGCTCAGCTTTGGATTTGGCCCCGCCTCTGCATGTAGGTCGCTGGAGGGCGTCTGTTCACTCAGACAGGACAGGGTTAAAGGAGCTGATGATTCGAGGGCTCTGGCTCACTCAGACCTGGGGGAGGGAAAGGTACGGAGTGCGGGGTGAGCCTGCAGCGGCAGAGGAAAGCGTGACGTTGCAACAGCCTGAGGCGCGCCATGCGTACTCCTGGGCGAGTTGTCCCTGGATCCTGGGATCCTGGCAGTGGCGGGCTGCATAGGCTCCCCAGAAAGGGGGTGTGGATAGTGACCTGTGCTCGCACACAGGCTTCTTGGTGGCGGCAGCAGGAGCCTTAGCATCTCATGCCTGTCTCTGTGGTCCGTGCTTTTAGCTGCGGCTCACGCCCATCTCTGGAGCTCCTTTAAGCAGTGCTCTTAATCCCCTCTCTTCACGCACCAGGAAACAAAGAGGGAAGAAAAAGTCTCTTGCCTCTCTGGCAAGTCCAGACTTTTCCCTGGCATGTGTTCACATATCCCTACCTGTTCTTTAAAAGGTCAGACGGCTGTGATCTCAGTCTTCAGTTTCCTCGGGAACAGATAAACATACTAGCAGTGAGAATAACAGTACTTGGGAAGCCAGCTTATCTTTCAACCTCATTCATGGCCTCTTTATTTTTACCTTTTTGGTTGATCTTATCACCACTGTCCACAACTTGTAGAGACAATTTTATCTTTCTTGATATAACAATGATTATATTCAATAATAATACCCCTGTTATGTAAAAAACCTCTCTATTTTGAGTGCAACTTTCTGTTAAAATAACATTATATTTTTATTTGTTTATTATTTTTATCAATAGTCCATAATTTTAGTGGCCTGAACCATCCATATTATCAATAATATTATTTTCTGAGACTTGAATGGAGGTATCAGAATTCGTGAAGTCTGATGTGGGTTCTTCATTTGAGGAGATGATTGAAAATGATGTTCTTGTAGTTCTAGAATATGTAACGGTCACCTAATAATGTATAGGTATGCAATGAAAGGAAGTACTGCTGTTTCTGTGAGAGACTGCATACTGAGCAAATCTTCAGCCAGGAGAATTGAAGCAAAGGAGAAACTCTAAACCCATGGATGTCATGGGAAGCACCTCAGGCACCAGCAGATAAGCCTGCTGGGTTCAGAATTGATTTGTAGGTAGGCTTACCCATAGGCAAGTTGACATATGAAAAATGGATATATAAAAATTACTGAGTGAGGAAAGCAAACGTCTATATCAACAAAGATAAGGAAACATCAAAGCAATGCTTAGTAGCCAAAAACTATACCCATAAATGTAAACCATTTTGATTTCAGATAAATTTATTTTCCCAAGACAAATTTATCTCTGTTATGCTATATGAATATGTATAAACTTGAACTTCATATTTGAAATTGAAAGAGCTACACATAATAGTCTTTTCCACAAAACAAATATTGGGAAACCATGCTCCCTGACTTGAGACTATACCACAAGGCAATAGTAAACATAACAGCATGGTACTGGCACAAAAACAGATATATAGATCAATGGAACAGGATAGAAAGCCCACAGATAAACCCACAGACACATGGTCACCTTATCTTTGATAAAGGAGACAAGAATATACAATGGAGGAAACACAGCCTCTTCAATAAGTGGTGCTGCGAAAACGGGACAGCTACATGTAAAAGAATGAAATTAGAACACTCCCTAACACCATACACAAAAATAAACTCAAAATGGATTAACGAGCTAAATGTAAGGCCAGACACTATCAAACTCTAAGAGGAAAACATAGGTTGAACACTCTATGACATAAATCACAAAAAGATCCTTTTTGACCCACCTCCTAGAAAAATGGAAATGAAAACAAAAATAAACAAATGGGACCTAATGAAACTTAAAAGCTTTTGCACAACAAAGGAAACCATAAACAAGACAAAAAGGCAACCCTCAGAATGGGAGACAATATTTGCAAAGAAGCAACTGACAAAGGATTAATCTCCAAAATATACAAGCAGCTCATGCAGCTCAATAGCAAAAAAAACCAAACAATCCAATCCAAAAATGGGCAGAAGACCGAAATAGACATTTCTCTAAAGAAGATATACAGATTGCCAACAAAATCATAAAAGGATGTTCAACATCACTAATCATTAGAGAAATGCCAATCAAAACTACAATGGGGTATGAACTCACACTGGTCAGAATGACCATCATCAAAGTCTACAAACAATAAATGCTGGAGAGGGTGTGGACAAAAAGTAAACATCTTGCACTGCTGGTGGGAATGTAAATTGATACAGCCACTATGGAGTTCCTTAAAATCTAAAAATAGAACTACCGTATGATCCAGCAATCCCACTACTGGACATATACCCTGAGAGAACCATAGTTCAAAAAGACTCATGTACCAAAATGTTCATTGCAGCTCTATTGACAATAACCAGGACATGGAAGCAATTTAAGTGTCCATCAACAGATGAATGGATAAAGAAGATGTGGCTCATAGATACAATGGAATATTACTCAGCCATAAAATGAAACAACATTGAGTTATTTGTAGTGAGGTGGATGTACCTAGAGACTGTGATACAGAGTGAAGAAAGTCAGAAAGGGGAAAACAAATACCATATGCTAACACATATATATGGAATCTAAAAAAAAAAAAAAAAGATTCTGACGAACTTAGGGACAGGACAGGAATAAAGACGCAGATGTAGAGAATCGACTTGAGGACATTGGGAAGGGGAAGTGGAAGCTGGGACGAAGTGAGAGAGTGTCATGGACATATATACACTACCAAATGTGAAAAAATAGCTAGTGGGAAGCAGCCACGTAGCACAGGGAGGTCAGTTTGGTGCTTTGTGTCCACCTAGAGAGGTGTGATAGGGAGGGTGGGAGGGAGACAGAATAGGAAAGAGATATGATGATATCGTTTGGTTGCTCTCCTCTTTTTTAAATTTTTTAATTTATTTTATTAACTTTTATATTTTTATTTTTTATTGCATTTTATTATTTTGTCCTTTTTTTTCTTCCTTTTCTTCTGAGCTGTGTGGCTGACAGTGTTTTAGTGCTCTACACGGGTGTCAGGCCTGAGCCTCCAAGGTAGGAAGCCAAATCCAGGACACTGGACAACAAAAGACCTCCCAGTGCCATGTAATATCAATTGGCAAGAGCTCTTCCAAGATCTCTGTCTCAGCACTAAGACTGAGCTCCACCCAATAGCCAGAAAATTCCAGTGTTGGATGCCCCATGCCAAACAACTAGCAAGACAGGAAAACAACCTCACCCATTAGCAGAGAGGCTGCCTAAAATCATAATAAGGTCACAGACGCCACAAAACATACCACCAGATGTGGTCCTGCCCACCAGAAACACAAGATCCAGCCTCACCCACCAGAACACAGGCAGCAGTCCCCTCTAGCAGGAAGCCTACACAACCCACTGAACAAACCTTAGCCACTGGTGCCAGACACCAAAAACAATGGGAACTCTGAACCTGCAGCCTGCAAAAGAAGACCCTAAACACAGTAAGTTAAGCAAAATGAGAAGAGAGAGAAACACACAGCAGATGAAGGAGCAAGGTAAAAACCCACCAGACCAAACAAATGAAGAGGAAATTGGCAGTCTACCTGAAAAAGAATTCAGAGTAATGATAGTAAAGATGATCCAAACTCTTGGGAATAGAATGGAGAAAATACAAGAAATGCTTAACAAGGATCTAGAAGAATTAAAGAGCAAACAGACATTGATGAACAACACAATAAATGAAATTAAAAATTCCCTAGAAGGAATCAATAGCAGAATAACTGAGACAGAAGAACAGATAAGTGACCTAGAAGATAAAATATTAGAAATAACTGCTGCAGAACAGAATAAAAAGAATTGAGGATAGTCTTAGAGAATTCTGGGACCCCATTAAATGTACCAACATTCGAATTATAGAGGTCCCAGAAGATGAAAAGGAAAGGGTCTGAGAAAATATTTGAAGAGATTATAATTGAAAACATCAAAAATGTGGGGAAGGAAATAGTCAATAAAGTCCACAAGGCTCAGATAATCCCATATAGGATAAATCCAAGGAGAAACACACCAAGAAACATATTAACAAAACTATCAAAAATTAAATACAAAGAAAAAATAGTAAAAGCAGCAGACAAAAGCAACAAATACAGAATACACTTTCTTCTCAAGTGTGCATGAACATTCTCCAGGATAGATCATGTCTGGGCCACAAATCAAGCCTCAGTAAATTTAAGAAAATTGAAATTGTATCAAGTATCTTTTCTGACCACAATGCTATGAGACTAGATATCAATTACAGGAAAAAATACTGGAAACACATGGGAGCTAAACAGTATGCTACTAAATAACCACCCAGATACCAAAACCAGACAAAGATACTACAAAAAAAAAAAAAAAAAAAGAAAGAAAATTTCAGACCAATGATGAATATAGATGTAAAAATCCTCAACAAAATACTAGCAAACAGAATCCAACAACATATTAAAAGGATCATACACCAAGATCAAGTGGGGTTTATCCCAGGAATTCAAGGATTCTTCAATTTACACAAATAAATCAAAGTGATACACCATATTAACAAACTGAAAGGCAAAATATATATGATCATCTCAATATATGTAGAAAAACCTTTCAACAAAATTCAACACCCATTTATGATAAAAACTCTCCAAAAAGTAGTCATAGAGGGAACCTACCTCAACATAATAAGGCCATATATGACAAACCCACAGTCAACATCGTTTTCAATGGTGATAAACTGAAACCATTTCCACTAAGAGCAAGAGCAAGACAAGGTTGCCCACTCTCACCACTATTATTCAACACAGTTTTGGAAGTTTTAGCCATGGCAATCAAAGAAGAAAAAGAAATAAAAGGAATCCAAATCAGAAAAGAACTAAAACTGTCACTGTTTGCAGATGACATGATACTATACATAGCGAATCCTAAAGATGCTACCAGAAAACTACTAGAGCTAATCAATGAATTTGGTAAAGTAGCAGGATACAAAATTAATGCACAGACAGAAATCTCTTGCATTCCTATACACTTATGATGAAAAATCTGAAAGACAAATTAAGGAAAAAAATCCCATTTACCATTGCAACAAAAAGAATAAAATACCTAGGAATAAACCTACCTAAGGAGACAAAAGACCTGTATGCAGATAACTATGACACTGATGAAAGAAATTAAAGATGATACAAACAGATGAAGGGATATACCATGTTCCTGGATTGGAAGAATCAACACTGTGAAAAGACTATCCTACCCAAAGCAATCTACAGATTCAGTGCAATCCCTATCAAACTACTCATGGCATTTTTCACAGAACTAGAACAAAGAAATTCACAATTTGTATGGAAACACAAAAGACCCTGAATAGCAAAAGCAAACTAGAGAAAGAAAAATGGAGCTGGAAGAATCAGGCTCCCAGATTCAGACTAAACTACAAAGCTCCAGTAATCAAGACAGTATGGTACTGGCAGGAAAACAGAAATATAGATCAATGGAACAGGATAAAAAGCCCAGAGATTAAACCACACACATATAGTCACCTTTTCTTTGATAAATGTGGCAGGAATATACAATGGAGAAAAGACAGCTTCTTCAATAAGTGGTGCTGGGAAAACTGAACAGCTACATGTAGAAGAATGAAACTAGAACACTTCTTAACACCATACACAAAAATAAACTCAAAATGGATTAAAGACCTAAATGTAAGTCCAGACACTATAAAACTCTTAGAGGAAAACATAGGCAGAACACTCTATGACATGAATCACTGCAAGATTCTTTTTGATCCACCTCCTAGGGAAATGGAAATAAAAACAAAAATAAACAAATACGATCTAATGAAACTTAAAAGCATTTGCACAGCAAAGGAAACTCTAAACAAGACTAAAAAACAACCCTCAGAATGGGAGAAAATATTTTCAAACAAAGCAACTGACAAAGGATTAATCTCCAAAATATACAAGCAACACCAAAATATACAAGCAACACATGCAGCTGAATAGCAAAAAAACAAACAACCCAATCCAAAAATGGGCAGAAGACCTAAATAGACATTTATTCAGTGAAGATATAAAGATTGCCAAAAAACACATGAAAGGTTGCTCAACATCACTAATCATTAGAGAAATGCAAATCAAAAGCACAATGAAGTATCATCTCACACCAGTCAGAATGCCCATCATCAAAAAATCTACAAACAATAAATGCTGGAGAGGGTATGGAGAAAAGGAAACTCTCTTGCACTGTTGGTGGGAATGTAAATTAATACAACCACTATGGAGAACAGTATGGAGGTTCCTTAAAAATCTAAAAATAGAACTACCATATGACCCAATAATTCCACTACTGGGCATATACCCTGAGAAAAGCATAATTCAAAAAGAGACGTGTACCACAATATTTATTTTAGTACTATTTACAATAGCCAGGACATGGAAGCAAGCTAAGTGTCTATCAACAGTTGAATGGATAAAGAAGATGTGGCATATATATTCAATGGAATATTACTCAGACATAGAAAGAAACAAAACTGAGTTTTCTGTAGTGAGGTGGATGGTCCTAGAGTCTGTTATACAAAATGAAGTAAGTCAAAAGTAGGAAAACAAATACCGTATACTAACACATATATATGGAATCTAAAAAAAAAAAGGAAAAAAAAGGTTGTGAAGAACCTAGGGGCAGGACAGGATTAAAGACTCAGATGTAAAGAATGGACTTGAGGATACAGGGGGCAGGGAAGTGTAATCTGGGACGAAGTGAGACAGTAGCATCAATATATATACACCACCAAATGTAAAGTAGATAGCTAGTGGGAGACAGCTGCATCAAACAGGGAAATCAGGTCGGTGCCTTGTGACCACTTAGAGGGGTGGGGTAGGGAGTGTGGGAGGGAGACATAAGTGGGAGGGCATATTGGGATATATGTATACATATAGCTGATTCACTTTGTTATACAGCAGAAAATAACACAACATTGTAAACATTGTTATACTCCAACAAAGTTGTCAAAAAATATTAGTAGTTTCTAATTTAGTACAAAGCAAGATAAAAATTTGATAATATTATCTCATAAGAGATATTTTATATTAAGGATGAAGAAAGAGGAAATTACGATACTAGGATTTAAGTTAAAAAGTAATGCACCACAGTGTTCATTGCAGCACTATTTACAATAGCCAGGACATGGAAGCAACCTAAATGTTCATTGACAGATGAATGGTTAAAGAAGATGTGGCACATATATACAATGGAATATTACTTAGCCATAAAAAGTAACAAAATTGAGTTATTTGTAGTGAGGTGGGTGGACCTAGAGTCTGTCATACAGAGTGAAGTAAGTCATAAAGAGAAAAACAAATACCATATGTTAACACATACATATGGAATCTAAAAAAATAAAAAAAAATGTTTCTGATGAACCTACGGGAAGGACAGGAATAAAGAAGCAGACATAGAGAATGGACTTGAGCACACGGGGAGGGGGAACGGTAAGCTGGGATGAAGTGAGAGAGTGGCACTGACATATATACACTACCAAATGTAAAATAGATAGCTAGTGAGAAGCAGCCACATAGCACAGGGAGAACAGCTTGGTGCTTTGTGATGACCTACAGGGGTGGGATAGGGAGGGTGAGCGGGAGATGCAAGAGGGAGGAGATATGGTGTTATATGTATATGTGTAGCTGATTCACTTTGTTATAAAGCAGAAATAGTCCCATTTTTCCTTAAAAAAAAATCACTTGCCTGTGTGGAATTCTACGGTGCTTTATTTTTTCCTTTGTAGAAGATTTTCTTCTACTATCTTTCTAGTTTGCCGTGTTCTTGAAAAAAAAAAACATCTCTTTCTCTGTACATAACATGCACCCCTGCTCCAACTTTGACTGCTTTTAAGATATTCTCATTATGACTAGTTTTGAGTATGATGTTCCTAGTTGTTTTGTTTGTTTGTTTGTTTTTGCTTAGCGTTCTTTGAACTTCTCATTTCTGTGAGTTCACAGTTTTAAACTTTTTTTGAAAATAGACATTGTTCTTCAATCTTCAAATATTTTTCATCTCCACTGTTTCTTCTTTTGGGACTGCAATTACACATATGTTAAGCTGCTTGAGGTCATCCCACACTTTACTGATACAATGTCGTCATGTTAACACATCTTTTCTACAGTCTACTTTTTGTATCTCATCCATTTCATTTTTTAATCTCTAAAAATTCCAACATGAGTCTTTTTTATCTTTAAATATCTTTAAATTTCTCTACTTATGTTCAATCTTTATCTCCTTGAACATGTAATGTTATAATAATGGTTTTAAAGCCATTTTCCGTCAATTCTGTTATTTGTGTCATTCTGTATCTGCTTCTACTGATCAATTTTTTTCATCATTCTGGATCATACTTTATGCCATTGTTAAATAACTTTATTTTTTGATCAGTTGCCAAACCTTGTAAATTTTACACTGCTGGGAGCCTTATAGACAGGATAAGACATGTCTAGTCTAGGGCTAATTTATACCAATGTTGAGACAATAAACTTCTGATTATCTTGACTTACAAATTTTCCACAGTGGTGAGGGAATATCAGAAATTTCTGTATGAGCTCTCAGATTTATTCCCTCTGTACCCATTGGGTGATTCTCTCCCCAGCTTTAGGTAGACAGCTCATGCACTGATCGTTACCAAGCTTAAGATTCACATGGGACCCTCTCTGTAGCTCTGAGGGTTTGTCGCTCTGCAGCTTCCTCTAGTCTGGTACTCTCCCCTGACAACTCCAGCTGCCTCAGCTTTTGGGCTTCCAGCACCACATTTCCAATTCAGAGAGAATGCTGGTTTCTACTGAATGTCCCCTGACTACTCTCTGGCCTAAAACCTTTCTCCCAGAAGTTAGCTGGGAAGAGCATACATTTTGTTCTCGCATCTCAAGGATCACTGTTCTAAGTTGCTTAATGTCCAATGTCTGAAAAACCATTATTGATATATTTTCTCTGTGTTTTTAGTTAGTTCAAGAGATATTTTTATTGAACACTGAATCTAGGTTAGGTGTTTTTCCTTTCTGGAATTTAAATATATTATTCATTTTTTTCTTGTTTGCAACATTTCTTTTGTGAAGTTATCTGTCAATATAATTGTGATTTCATTTAAGATCATATGCCCTTTTCAAGGCTTTCCTCTTTGTCTTTTATTTTTCAGCAGCTTTGATATATGTCCCTAGTGAGGCTTTCTTCATCTTTATGCTATCCTGGGTTGACCTACCTTCTTGAAACTTTGGGCTGATATATTTCACCAGTTTTGGAAACTTCTTAAGCATTGCCTACATTTTTTCTATAATTTTTCTGTGTATCTGATTTTTTAAAAATCTTCATTAGCTAAAGTACTTCATACTAATTTTATGTTTTTCAAAATCATAGTCTGTGTAGACAGCCTATGATTATATTTCTTTTTTTGTCTTATTTCTCTGATAATTTTTTTTCTTCTTTGCTTGTTTGTTTTGGTTAATCTTACTATAATTATTTGTATTTCATTATTCTTACTTCAAAATACAAACAGGTTGTATTGGTTTTCTTTTTTATGCTTGTTTAATCTCACATTTTTTCTCTTATATTTATTATTTAAGATTTTCTATTTTATTTTTCTTCTTATTGAGATGGACACATAGGTAATCAAGTTTTTAATAAACTTTATTTTCACAACAGTTTTATATTTACAGAATATTTGAAAAGAAAGTAAAGAGAGTTTCCCTATACCTTGTCTCCAGTTTTCCTTATTATTAACAACTTGTGTTAATGCGGTACATTTGATAAATTAAAAATTAATGTTGATACTTTAGTAACTAAAGTCCATACTCTATTCAGATTTTCTTAGTTTTTTTTTTTTTTTTTCCACTGACATTTTTCTGTTTCAGGATAGCACATTACGTTTGGTCATTATGTCTCCTTAGGCCACTCCAGGCTCTGAAAGTTTATCAGACTTTCATTGCTTTTGATAACCTTGACAATTTGATGAATACTGGTCAGGCATCCTGTAGAATTCTTCTCAGTTGGGATTAGTCTGATATTTTCCTCATGATTATGCTGAGATTATGTGTTTTGGGGTAAAATTTCACAGAAGTGAAATGCCATATTCATCACATCCTATCAAGGTTACAGATTATCAGCATGACTTACTTCAAATGATGTTAACTTTGATCACCTGGCTAAGCAAGTGTTTGTCTTATTTTTCCACTGTAAATACCCACCCACCCCTTTCCATATGCACAGCCCATATTTAAGGAGTGGGGAGTTATGCTTCACCTCACTGAGAGTGAAATATCTACATGAATTATTTGGAATTATTCTTCATGGGAGACTTTGGCCTTTTCCCTCATTTTCTTTGTTTATTCAATTATTTATTTACAGCAGGGTAGACTCGTGGATATTTTTCATATTTTTCTTAATAATCCATTGCTACTTTATTTATGTTGTTACTCAGATTATTTCAGTTTTGACCCTTTTAGTGAACTCTGTGTTCTTCTGGCATACTCCATTATTCTGTGTGTGTGCCTGTGTTCAGTACTTTCTTACTTTCTGGCACTAGAAGATGCTCCAGGCTCAGCTCTAGAATCCACCCTTTCTCCAAGGAGGCTTACTTTTACTTATTGGAGAATGGCATTAGACTCCAAGATCTAGCTGCCAGGAGTACACATTGTTACTGAGATTTCATTTCTTCTAGGTCCTCTCAGCTAACAAAGCAAGGGACTGTATGTGTGTACGATGACTCATACATGTGCACTGGTATAAATAATTCTGTATATAGCCATCTGTATCTATATTTAGCTAAATATGAACTTATACTGATGCTTCCAAATGTAAGTCATTACCGTACAGGATTTTCTAGCCTCCTTCACCTTCTTACCTTTAAACTCCCACCTCAACAGCCTTGCTCCACCATTCACCATCTATTTACTTCGTGGTTAAGTTCCAAGATACACGTATTAGATTATCAAAATTGGATATTTAGGAATGATCTATTAATGAAAGTACAGTGTTTATATATATTTTCTTTTGCCTTACTCTTAGAGGCTCCACTCATTTTCAAAATTGTCAGTTGTTTTCCAGTTTTCTTCAATGACAGCATACTTTTCATGGTGGTCCTAGTTGAACATTGAGGTTTATATTTTTTATTATAAAAATCATGCACATTATTTTGACTTTTTCTTTACATTATATCTTGGTCAATGTCCTATTTATTTTTCATAATTGTTTTAAAGTATCCAGTGTTATGGATGAACATTTATATGTATATGATATAAATATGTAATGTTTTCTCTGTAATTTTAATTGTTTGATATATATTCAGTTGTATTTTGCATTAAAATTGTATACAGAAGTGAGCATCCCTATCTGGAAGAAACATTCTTAAAAGTGAAGTCAGTAGATCAAATTTACTTGTAATATTATGATACATAGTATCAAATTATTTTCTAAAGGACATTATATTGATTTACACTAATGCATGGTGAATGAGACTGCCAATATCCATATGACTTACACTAATGCATAGTGAATGAGACTGCTAATATCCATATGCTGTGGCTGAGAACTGCATAAGCTCTTCTAAGATTTTTTCCCCAAATTTATAAGCATATTGGTATTATGAAATTTGTATCTAATTATGACCATGTCGATATTTGAATATTACTGAATTTCTAATTTTTATAAATTTCTCCAATTATCTTTTAAAATTATTGTTTGACAAGAGCAATTTTTATAGATTTGAAATGAGACCACTGTCATATTCAAAATCCCCACATAGATTGAAGCTCTTTCTGGATTATCTGTTATAGTCCACTGATCTTTTAATCTGTGCTTATGTTAGCAATAAAGGATTAATCAGTATATCTTACTAATATTCTGTAATGACTCGGTAGGCCTACTCTGCTACCATAAGATATTTTAATGAAATGACTTCTACTTATGTTACTATATTAAAGTTATACAGTAATATAGACTATTACACATGAATTTAGATCTCAATCAAAACACCACCACTGAAAACTGACAGTAAAATAATTAAGAGATAAATTGTAGTAATTTTTAGATGATTTTACAAAAAGTTTAAAAACATTTTAAATTTTCAGACTTTTCTATATTGAGCATATATTACTATTAAGTTGGAATAAGCAAAACCTTATTAAAAATAAATAAAAGTCTATGAAATTGAGTATAGACAAATTTCTATAGTCATTTTATTACCTTTAACTTTTAATTTTTCATATTACTTTTGCATAGAACACCACTTTTTGAGAATTTTGTATTTTAAACTATCTTGTGATCTATGATACATAAAGTATCACATTTAATTTGATATATTGGCTGTTTTCAGCTTAAGTTAGAAATCTTGAAACATGCTACCTAGTAACTTAAACTTTTATAAAACTTTTATTCACTTGTTAAGTTTGGGCCAAGAATTCTTTCTTCCCATGTTGTTTATGTTTCACTGATGAAAGAAAATACATGTAACATTTGATGCTAATTTAAAGTTGACCTCTAGGAGGAAAGTTTGGGTTGCTAGTAATTCAATCAATGGGTTGCCCAGTTAATCAGACAAAATTAATTTATAGTCTTTGAAGCAGAAAGAAATTCAGAGCTATAGAAGCCAGTCTCTTCTATAATTATGCACTTTCATTGCACTGTAGGACTCACAATCAATAGGTAGTCACATCTAATTAGCATCCCAAATTTACAGAGTGTGCTATCTGAATTTCAGCTTTCTCAGTAAATGAGATTGCTACTTAGATTTGGAAAATGTGTGAAATTAGCCTGTCTTAACCAAAGTACTTAATTCAAAACAAAATTTTCAATTCAACAAATAGGTATTTTATAATATTCAGATACTCTACTAGATGTTCCAGGACATTCGAATGAATATAAATAATAGCTTACCCTCCCATTCCACTCCCCAACACCATTCCAGACATTGTTCTTAGTTCTTTATATATATATATATATATATATATATATATATATATATATATCTCCAAGTATATATATATCCATGTAGATCAGCTTTTGTAATCTAGCCCCACAGGTGCTGCAGCTCATCTTCTCCAATGAACTTGTCCTCGTCCTTGCCTTGGCCACTCATTCAAATGGTTACACTTTTCCACCTTCTGAGTTTATCATTACCTATTCAAGTACCCCAGAATAGCATTTGAAAAATTCCGCTCTCCTACTGACTCCTGTCTTTTCATATCACTTTCTCATGTACTGCATCTCCAATGAAAGTTTAGCACTAAATAGCTTCTAATGACTTGATTCTACATTTGTAATTCCTACCCCCTTTATCCTTGCACTTCCCTATTTATCCAGTTTAAAATCAATGGTCAATCATTATACCACTTCCTGTGCCTACATAGGTAGTCCAAGACTAGCTTTATATCTAGATAGGGCAATAAAAACTCTCTGATTAAATTAATATCTTTGACAACCCCATCCCTTACACCCTGGTAGCTATTGTGATGAAAGATACATTTGTAATCATGCTGAAAGAGATCTTTTTAAATTCACAATCACTGTGCTGAATTGAGTCCTTGAATCAGTCCAGCAATCCTGCTCTATTTCCTTATTCTGTTCCTTCCCCAGCACTTCAGATCTTGCCTGTTTACATTTAACCTACAACACAGCTTTCCCCCATTCATGCCTTCAATTCTTGATCTTACAATTTACTTCTCCGAGATAACTGGTGCACCCTCTACCTTCCTACATGTGTGCCTAACTTCTTTCCTGTTATTATGATTATTGTTATTGGAACATTCTTTGTTCCTGTTAAGACTGAAGTCTCAGGTGGGCTTTTGGTCTTGCTCTATGCTTGCCCCTTTCAATCTATTCTCAACACAGAAGTCAGAGGAGTCCTGTTAACAAGGAAACCAGATCATGCTGTTACCACACATTATTGATGAATGGATAAAAGAGATTGTAGTTTATTCTGCAATTATTTATTGTCCCTTAAACACTAATTGTTTCATTACCAGTGACCCTGTACAATTCATTTCAATTGTTCACTACCATGAATATATCCTGTGTCTTATGCACCACAACTTTTCTACTTCTGAAATAAAAACTATATCCCTTAATCTTATCAAAGCATTCTTTATATATATATATATATATATATTCTTCATATATATATATTCTTCATATATACATTATAAGTTTATATTTTATATATAAAAATAAATATGTATATTTTAAATACATATACATTACTAGTATATATAACTCCTTTATTTTTATTTTCCAGTCCTATATTATCAAGGAAATTTGCAACATTTGATTCTTCATCTTTTCCTGTAACTTGAGGTTTTTGGTCATATCTCTGCTGAGTGCTGACAAAACTTCAATTCTCATGGACCTGACAGACTTTATTTCTCAAGCCAGGCTACTGAGTTTTCTTGGAGAATTTCACTCAAAAGCCCCACTTTATGCTATTGTAAATTCGTGATGACAGTTTCATATAGGCCACCCTGTCACTCAGTGACCTTTATTTAGCAAGTCATTTCTCTCCCTCATTGTTCACACACGTCTTCTTTATTGCTCACATTCAAACATTCCCTCTTCACTTTTAGCAAATGAACATAATTTCTCTGCACTGAAAATAGACTCTTTATGCAAAATTTTGCAAAACTACACTATCACCTGCAAGCTCATATTTAAATACCACCTTCTCCCGTTACAGGTAGAGGTGTCTCTTATGTAAGGTTAATACTTTCTTTTACTACTTGGATCTAATTCCTTCCCAATTTTGCCAGAACTATGGCCTCTGTGGCATGGCACTTCTGGTGAAAACTTTCATTCTCCTTGTGCTGCTCCTTCTTAGGCTTCTTTGAGCACCATGTCCTCAGCCTGTCCCTTAATGATCAGTGGTTCCTCCAGTCTCTGCCTCATGCTCTCCTACTTTCTCCTTAGTTTTCTCCTTAAGCAGCTTCTCCCATGTCCCTACCTTCAATTACCACCTATAGATACATATCTCCCATGCATTTCTCTAGTCATTCTCTCCATGGAACCCCTGATCTATATATTACAGCTACTTTTTAGACTTCATACTTGGATGAGTCACATCCACCATAACCTGTCCCAAACTGACTGGCCTTCTCCTTAAAATCTACTCTTCTGATTCCTATTGTAATAAATGACTTCACCATCTACAAATTTGCCCAATTAACAACAGGGGTATGAACTTTAACTCTCTCCTCTCATTTTCCATATCCAAATAACAAGCTCTGCAATTTATACCTCCTAAATTTGAATATAATTTTGACATCCATCCACTTTATTCACTCCCCACTAACTCTTCCTTAGATCAGACTCTTCCATCTCTCACCTAACTTCCTTCAACACACTCATCACTAGTCTTGTGGCTTCAAGTATTTTTTCCCTCATTCTGGCACTGGTTCCTAATGCATCCAGCGTGGTCTATCTTTTTTTTTTTTTTTCTTTGCAGTACGCGGGCCTCTCACTGCTGTGACCTCTCCCGTTGTGGAGCACAAGCTCTGGACACACAGGCTCAGCGGGCATAGCTCATGGGCCCAGCCGCTCCACGGCATGTGGGATCTTCCCGGACCGGGGCACGAACCCATTTCCCCTGTATCGGCAGGCAGACTCCCAACCACTGCGCCACCAAGGAAGCCCCAGAGTGGTCTATCTTTAACCAAAAGATGAAGCCATCACTTTTAAAACACTGTAATGATCTCTTCAATCTGCAAGTCAAATCTAAACTTGACACAGTTGGCAATGGTCTACGTGACCCAGCTTCTGTTTATCTTATAGACTCTGACTCACCATTGCTTCCTTTGCACACTATTCCCAGCTACAACTATCAATTTAGGCCTTAAGTTTATCATATTGTCATTTTCTTTGGAATTTATTATATACTTTATATCTGCCTAAAATATTTCTACCCCTCCTTCTACTCCTTCTCAGCAATCCCTGTTCACAGCTGTACATCTTTACCTGGTGACACTCAGGTATATGTGGATTAGAGTCTCTTGTCCTGTGCTTCCCTAATACTCAGTATCTCCTCTCCCCATTTTTATACTTGTTTTGTTTGAAGAATTGTCTGGAGATGACAATATTGCCATCTCTCTGAGAGCAGGAGCAATGCCTCTTTTATATATCATGTTTATCTTTGCATACTGACAAAAAGGAGACACTCAATAATTATTAGTAGGATGAATTAGCTGATTTTTTTGTCATCTAATATATATAAAACATGTTAATCTTAAGATATGTAACTCTACTTAAATATTTAAATAGCTTTCACAAGAAAAATAAATTAAATTTATTGTATGGTTCTACAGTGCAGAATCAGGGTTAGAAAGCAAAATTTATAAAGAAGAATAATTCACTTGAATTCACTGAAGTACTTTCCTGATGGTCAGAAATGTTTCAAAATAGAAAGTCTGAGCTCAGAGGAGAGTAAGCCCCCAAATCAAAGGATGGATTATGACAGTGGAGGAATAATGTAGAAGCAAATCTTTTATGTATTCAGTCTCACCAGGATTTCACAAAGTTGTGCTGCATTATGAATGGTTTGGAGGCACTAAAAAAGGTTTAGAATGATTTATATATTGTTATTCCAACCCTGCAGTTGGTTTTGACAAATGCAACAGTATGATCTTAGTATGTACAGAAGAAGAAAAGGTGCCACTTTATTTGTTGGTTTACATTAATAGTGGTGCCCCAAAGCCTCGGACTATGATGGTATTATTGAGAATAGGGACAATTGTGTAATTAAGCCTGTACTAAAACATCTCCCAAACATTCATAATTGAATCGTGATCTCCATGCTCTGGAGATTATTTCTGAGGAGAGTGTTTTCACTTTTCCAAGGCAAAGGAGGATGTACATCTAGAGGCAAGATAAGCTTCATAGGTTGCTGTCAATGCAGTCGCACAGGGACCCAGGTTGAGAGGGCCCCATGCTTAGGGTTTGAATGTTCTGTGACTGTTGACTTGAAATTTTAATGATTTATCTTTGAATTTGTGGGTTGTTTTAAAATACAGCAGGTTCTTATTAGTTATCCATTTAATACATATTAGTGTATATATGTCAATCCCATGCATTTGCATCTTAAATCCGATAGAACAGTGGAGAATGGGGTAGAGACTCAGAGCCTCAGCTCACGTGCAGTCCCAACTCTCACTGCACCCTTACTGCCCCTGCTTCATGACCACTACTGCCATCCACCTGGAGCAGTGACCACGAAGTCTGGAAGCATGAGGTGGGAATGGACACAGTCTGAGGTCACTGTCTGCCCCTCTGTGGGGATTTGATCTCCTGGAGGGGTTGAGGGTCATGTGTGTAGCCAATGGCATCTCTGGGCAGGTCTAGGCAACGGCCATCCCATCCTGGACTGACAGGGCCGTGGTGCATTGATCTCTCACCCATTCACAATCCAAGTACTGAGAGCTTCAGGCAGGGAGGTTGCAATGTCTTGAGGTCAGCTGTCCATCATGGGTTGGGACAGTAGACTCTTGGAATGTGGGTGTTAACTTCCTCTCTCCCAGCTTGGGTCTAGGATTTTCATTTAGCACGAGGCCTGCAAATTGCATAGCCAGCATTGTCTAGAAGCCAAATGCATATTCATTTACGTCAATGAGGGCAGGTTAATGATATGCGTTGGCGTGATTTTGTGTCCAAATGCTATTATATTTTGGCTTTAATGAAACACATTTTCATATGAATAAGTTTGGATAGACAAATGAGAATTTTGAATATGTTAAAACAAGGATACACTCTGTAAAGAAAGACAGTTAAGAATCAGAAGTGTGGGGTATTTTCATGCTTGCATTTCACAAGATAATAAATGTACAAAATATATTATTTTAATTAGTCTTTTAGCCAAACATCCTGAAGACCTTTGTGGTACTTTTACACTGTGATCCTAGGCTGTTTCTGTGCCTTGTGTTTCTTAGTGATCTTATTTCACAGGAACAGTGTCAGGTTAATTGCACCCGTGGCTTTTGCTATTTCAAGTCTCTAGAAAGTTATTCAGTTACATAAAGTAAGTAGTTATCTCCCAGGTGGCAGAACTGATATGATAAACTAGCTTCTTGAGTCTGTTTAAAAAAATTCATTTAAAAATTAACCTTTATTTGACATTGATATAGACTCTTTTTGCTTATGGGGCCAACAACATTTCATCTCTATTGCTCATACCCTCATCTGTGAGGCTTAAAAGCCATGGTATGTTTCCTATGAATGCAAATTTGTCTGGATAAGACACATTCCAGTAACTTCCTGTGAAATACTAACTGATCAAATTTCAAATGCCCAACCACTATTTTGGTCCCTTACCTCTTGGGACTAATTCATGGAAATTAACTTATAGATCAAAGTCAAATGTGCCAACCGGGCAGGACTTTTTGCTCAAATTTGCTATTCTGCTTGAAAAAAATACCTCTCCGCTTACACTTTAGCAGTCTGAGTTTAACTCCCAAGCTCAGTGGACACAACACCATAGCCTCCAAGGTAATAGATTCCCCCAGACAGAGAGCCATGTGCTGTTCTTTCTCAGAAAATACTTTCTGTTTTGAACGCTGCCTGTTATAAACAGTGAATTTCCTACAAACCAACAAATTACAAAGCTTTGTAATTTCCTACATATGCTTTTGTGAATCTCAAGGTAAGATTACATGGCACTAGGGATGAAGAAGTGGAAGTCAAATCAACGTGACCATTTTCAATACCATTCCAGTGGTTAATTTGTACACATATTTTTGCTTTCTTTCTCACAGCTTTGACTTCTGTTGAATTATCTTCCAGGAAAGAAAATACAGAAAAGGGTGATTAAAAAATTTTCCACTGAGTCTGAAGTTACAACATCTATCTGGGTAATTTGTTCTTATCCTGATAATGGAATAGTAAGCAAATGATAATAATAATAATTAATTGAGTTCAATAAAGCCTTAGCTTGATAATGGTCATAATCAACCCTGATATCCATGTAGAACCAGAGTTGCTGCTACGTAATAGGGTCTGAGAGAAGTATGCTGGAACCCAGGGTGCTCACTTGGGCATTTCTGGTGATTCCAAGCCTGACAATCATTGTGCAAATAGTATTTTTCAACCATGGCTTGATGAGAGCAAGGTAACAATATATCCTATTGATTATAAAGAAAGATCTGTTTCATCCCACTGGAAATCTGGACTGCTTGAAATGCTGAATGAATTTGAAACAGTGAGTTGATAGACCTCAGTTATAGGCTCCAGGCCTTTTTCAGCAGCAGAGACTCTATGTAATCTCATTAAATCTCCTAACATTTAAAAAGAAATCAGTGAACTACTACTTCAAAAAGTTAAGTAACAATGTAGACATAAAGAGTACAGACAGACATGAGCCCTGAAAGGAGTGGACTGACCTGCAGGCTTTTGGCTTCTTGTTCACAGTGCCTTGGTCCAGCTCTGATTTCAGTTCTAGCTGTGGTATACAGTTCCTTGAAGGTTGGATTCATGCTGACAGCCTTCTGTTCAACAGCATATTATGCATTTTTTTCCTTTTCTGCCTTAGAGTTTCCCCTGAAGACATAGTTACTCAGTTGGTTTGTGCAAAAGTAAAGCCCAGAAGGGCAGGGAATTTAACATCTCAAAGAACAGGGATAGGAGCTGGTGGGTAGATGCCCCAGCATCCCGTCTCTAGGTAGAGAACTTCAAGAAGCAACCGATAAGCTTGTCAGAGGTCTTGGTGGTATGATGACTCCATTGACTACTGCAGCAATCTCAGTGATTTATCTTTACATTATATTTTCCTCTTTTCTGTCATTTTCCTGCTTCCTGGAATCATTTCTCAAATAATCTATATGTTCCCAGTCCATATTTGAGTTTCAGGTTTCAGAGGACACTAATTACTACTCAAAATAGGTGTTTTAATTTTCTTGACTGTATACTTAACAGTGTGTGTTATGAAAATGATGTTAATTTTTGATTTTAATAAATTGCCACATATCTCAGAAAATGACACTGGGATTTTTAATATGCTTCATGTCCAGTTGGTTCTTTCATCATATATTCCTTCCTACTACTTTTCTTTCATTGTAAGAAATATCAAATCTTTTTTTGGATTGAGATGTTGTATAGCACATAAATTAATAAAAATAAATAAAATTCGTGTTGGTTCTGAAACACGTACATATTTGTTTTAAAGTGTATGTAATGACATATGTGTTTCTTTCTCCTTCCAGATTGTAAATTCCTTGAGGTTAGGGGAATAAACTATTTATTCTTTCTTCCATTAAATTGCCAGGCAATGTAATTGTTTTTAGTGTCAAATTCACTTTTGGTGCCCTCTATCCTATAAACAAAACAAAACAAAAAAAACTCTGACAAAAGTTAAGCAAGTTAAACTTGCTGAAAATTCTCACTGAAATCCAAAATAGTAAGGTTAAATATTTTGATTTAAACATTATAAATTCTTATCCAAATTCCTGGTGAAATGAAACAGTATTATATGTCCCAATTAAAAAAATAAAACAAACAAGAAATTTGGGAAAAATAGAACTGCTTTAAAATTTTCAGAGAATGGAAAATTTTGTGCAGAAATGATAAAATTCTAGAATGACAATAGTTCTAGAGTAGTTATTACTGAGAAAGCACAACAAAATGCTTGAATTTAATGCCTAATTGAGACTAAATCTTCTGCATTCTCAGGTTTTGGTCTTAGGGTAGTTAGGATGAAGCCATAAATTTAAACTTAGCTATCAAACTACTTTTATCATCCCATGATTGTGTTAGTTGCTAGAGAAAAGCAATAGCCTGGCATCTCATCACTTAGATGAAGCAGATCTAGCATACTTGGTTAAAGCAACTTAAGCTGAGCAGAGATGAAACTATGAAGAAATAAGATGACACAAAATGGATGGTTGTAATGTATATAACGGGAAAAAAAAAGACATTTTTACCATGGGCTGGGATAGTCATAAAAGAATGTATTTGAAAGAAAATAACTGAGGAGAGGTAGAAAAGATTAAAATACATTTTTTTGAAAGGAATGCAAAGCACAGGAGAAGCTAAAGAGATAATAACATGTATTTATAGTGCAGGAGACAATTTGAATTCAAGAAAATATTTGTAATGATTAATGATGGAAAATATAATTAAATAGTTATCATAAAGAAATTTTACAGAAGTTGTTGAAAATCAGACTGAGAGGGATATATTTAAGGCAATAGTAGTAGCAGTGGTACTGGTGGTGAATGTACATTTGTTGGTCCGCTTGAGGGTTAAGATTGGAGAGAACCAAAGATAACTACTGGTTTCCAATTGGGATACTGGAAGAACATGGACATCAGTGAAAACAACACCACAGTTGCAGAGGCAACTGATGATGGGCAAAGTTAAAACTCCCATCTAAAGACTGTGTTCTGGATTCATAGAATATAGAAGTGAGTAATCAATGAGAGGAAAAGCTGGAGACATTAGCCATCTTAATTTAGAGGTGATAGTTGAATACATTAAAATAGAATAACCTATTAATAAAGTAAATAAAAATACAGGAGAAAATGAATAAAATCAAAACCTCAAATAGCATGCCTATTTAGAAAGAGAAAAAGCATCAAAGAAACTGGAGAAATAGTTTTAAAAAGAGGAGTAGTAAGGACCTTCAAGATGGCAGGGAGTAAGATGTGGAGATACATTCCTCACCACAAATACATGAGAAATACATCTAAATGTGGAACAACTCCTACAGAACACCTACTGAATGCTGGAAGAAAACCTCAGACTTCCCAAAAGGCAAGAAACTCTCCACATACCTGGCCAGGTGGCTGACAGGGTCTTGGGGCTCTGGATGTATGTCAGGCCTGAGCCTCTGAGGTGGGAGAGCCAAGTTCAGGACATTGGACCACCAGAGACCTCCAAGCCCCAAGTAATATCAATCGGTGAGAGATCTCTCAGAGATCTCTGTCTCAATGTTGAGACCCAGCTCCACTCAAAGACGAGCAAGATCCAGTGTTCTACACCCCATGCCAAAAAACTAGCAAGACAGGAATACAACTCCACCCATTAGCAGAGAGCCTGCCTAAAATCATACTAAGTTCACAGACACACCAAAACACACCACCAGATGTGGTCCTTCCCACCAGAAAGACAAGATCCAGCCTCATCCACCAGAACACAGACACCAGTCCCCTCCCCGAGGAAGCCAACAAAACACACTGAAACAATATTAGCCACTGGGGGCAGAAACCAAAAGCAATGGGACCTAAGAACCTGCAGCCTAAGAAAAGGAGACCCCAACACTGTAAGTTAAGCAAAATGAGAAGACAAAGAGATGTGCAGCAGATGAAGGAGCAAAGTAAAAACACACTACACTAAACAAATGAAGAGGAAATAGGTAATCTACCTGAAAAAGAATTCAGAGTAATGATAGTAAAGATGATCCAAAATCTCAGAAATACAATGGAGAAAATACAAGAAACTTTTTAACAAGGATCTAGAAGAACTAAAGAGCAAAGGAATAATGATGAACAACACAATAAATGAAATAAAAAATCTTTGGAAAGAATCAATAGCAGAATAACTGAGGTAGAAGAATGGATAAGTGACCTAGAAGATAAAATAGTGGAAATAACTACCACAGGGCAGAATAAAGAAAAAAGAATGAAAAGAATTGTGGAGAGTCTCAGATACCTCTGGGACAACATTAAATACACCAACATTCGAATTATAGTGGTCCCAGAAGAAGAAGAGAAAAAGAAACGGACTGAGAAAATATATGAAGAGATTACAGCTGAAAACGTCCCTAATACGAGAAAGGAAATAGTCAATCAAGTCCAGGAAGTGCAGAGAGTCCCATACAGAATAAATCAAGGAGAAACACTCCAAGACACATATTAATCAAACTATCAAAAAATAAATACAAAGAAAAAAATTAAAAGCAGCAAAGGAAAATCAACAAATAACATACAAGGGAATCCCCATAAGGTTAACAGCTGATCCTTCAAAAGAAACTCTGAAAGCCAGAAGGGAGTGGCAGGACATATTTAAAGTGATGAGAGAGAAAAACCTACAGCCAAGATTACTCTACCCAGCAAGGATCTCATTCAGATTTGATGCAGAAATTAAAATCTCTACAGACAAGCAAAAGCTAAGAGAATTCAGCACCACCAAACCAGCTTCACAACAAATGCTAAAGAAACTTCTCTAGGCAGGAAACAAAAGAGGAGAAAAAGACGTATGATAACAAAGCTGAAACAATTAAGAAAATGGTAATAGGAACATACATATCGATAACTAACTTAAATGTAAATGGATTAAATGCTCCAACCAAAAGATATAGACTGGCTGAATGGATACAAAAACAAGGCCTGTATATATGCTGTCTACAAGAGAGTCACTTGAGACCTAGGGACACATACAGACTGAAAGTGAGGGGGTGGAAAAAAATATTTCATCCAAATGGAAATCAAAAGAAAGCTGGAGTACCAATACTCATATCAGACAAAATAGACTTTAAAATAAAGACTATTAGAAGAGACAAAGCGGGACACTACATAATGATCAAGTGATCAATCCAAGAAGAAGAAATAACAATTGTAAATATTTATGCACCCAACCTAGGAGCACCTCAATACATAAGGCAAATGCTAACAACCATAAAAGGGGAAATTGACAGTAACACATTCATGGTAGGGGACTTTAACACCCCACTTTCACCAATGGACAGATCATCCAAAATGAAAATAAATAAGGAAACCCAAGCTTTAAATGATACATTAAACAAGATGGACTTAATTGATATTTCTAGGACATTCCATCCAAAAACAACAGAATACACATTTTTCTCAAGTGCTCATGGAACATTTTCCAGCATAGATCATATCTTGAGTCACAAATCAAGCCTCAGTAAATTTAAGAAAATTGAAATCATATCAAGTATCTTTTCTGACCACAATACTATGAGACTAGATATGAATTACAGGGAAAAAAAACTATAAAAAATACAAAGACATGGAGGCTAAAAAATACACTACTAAGTAAACAAGGGATCACTGAAGATATAAAAGAGGAAATAAAAAAGTACCTAGAAACAAATGACAGTGAAAACATGAAGACCCAAAACCTATCGGATGCAGCAAAAGCAGTTCTAAGAGGGAAATTTATAGCAATATAATCTTACCTCAGGAAACAAGAAACATCTCAAATAAAAAAACTAACCTTACACCTAAAGCAATTAGAGAAATAATAATAATAATAAAAAATTAGCAGAAGGAAACAAATCATAAAAATTAGATCCATAATAAATGAAAAGAAATGAAGAAAGCAATAGCAAAGATTAATAAAACTAAAATCTTGTTCTTTGAGAGGGTAAACAAAATTGATTACCATTAGCCAGACTCATCAAGAAAAAAAGGGAGAAGACAAATTAATAGAATTAGAAATGAAAAAGGAGAAGTAACAACTGACACTGAAGAAATACAAAGGATCATGAGTGATTACTACAGGCAACTATATGCCAATAAAATGGACAACATGGAAGAAATGGACAAATTCTTAGAAAAGCACAATTTTCTGAGACTGAGCCAGGAAGAAATAGAAAATATAAACAGACCAATCACAAGCACTGAAATTGAAACCGTGATTACAAATCTTCCAACAAACAAAAGTCCAGGACCAGATGGCTTCACAGGAGAATTCTATCAAACATTTAGAGAAGAGCTAACATCTATCCTTTTCAAACTCTTGCATAATATGACAGAGGGAGGAACACTCCTAAACTCAATCTATGAGACCACCATACCCTGATACCAAAACCACACAAATATGTCACAAAAAAAGAAAACTACAGACCAACATCACTGATGAACATAGATGCAAAAAAATCCTCAACAAAATACTAGCAGACAGAATCCAACAACATATTAAAGAATCATACACCATGATCAAGTGGTGTTTACCCCAGGAAGGCAAGGATTCTTCAATATACCCAAATCAATCAATGTGATACATCATATTAACAAACTGAAGGATAAAAACCATATGATACTCTCAATAGATGCAGAAAAAGCTTTCGAGAAAATTCAACACCTATTTATAATAAAAACCCTCCAGAAAATAGGCATAGAGGGAACTTACCTCAATATAATAAACGCCATATATGACAAACCAGCAGCCAACATCGTTCTCAAAGGTGAAAAACTGAAACAATTTCCACTAAGATCAGGGACAAGATAAGGTTGCCCACTCCAACCAGTATTATTCAACATAGTTTTTGAAGTTTTAGCCACAGCAATCAGAGAAGAAAAAGAAATAAAAGGAATCCAAATTGGAAACGAAGAAGTAAAACTTTCACTGTTTGAAGATGCCATGATACTATATCATGAGAGTCCTTATGGACATAGAGAATCCTTAAGATGCTACTAGAAAACTCCTAGAACTAATCAATGAATTTGGTAAAGTAGCAGGATATAAAATTAATGCACAGAAATCTCTTGCATTCCTATACACTGATGATGAAAGAGAACCTAAAGAAACACTCCCTTTTGCCATCTAAATAAAAAATGGTTCTGAAGAACATAGGGGCAGGACAGGAAAAAAGATGCAGATTTGGAAAACGGACTTGAGGATACAGGGGGCAGGGAAGGGTAAGCTGGGACAAAGTGAGAGAGTAGCATTGACAAATATACAATGCCAGATGTAAAATAGATAGTGGGAAGCAGCCGCATAGCATGGGGAGACCAGCTCTGTGCTTTGTGACCACCTAGAGTGGTGGGATAGGGAGGGTGGGAGGGAGGCACAAAAGGGAGGGGATATGGGGATAATTGTATACGTATAGTTGACTCACTTTGTTATACAGCAGAAACTAACACAGCATTGTAAAGCAATTATACTCATAAATATGTTAAAAAAAGAAAGGTAGTTAGAAATGCACATAGAATTAAACCTGAAAAGTGAACAAAATAAAACCAGTCCAAACCTCATATAAAACAAAAGCAAATTATGGAAATATTAGGAACTCTAGAGTGCACAGTTATTGAATTACATTGAATATTTATTTGTATTTCTTTTGGTTTTAGGGTATCTCTCACTAAGGATGTAGAGTGAAAATATTATTTAAAATCACTTAAAATATATAATTTTATATAAAAATAGATTACAAATTTCATACACAGCTGGTTGAATTAGTTTGTTTTCAGTTTTGGGGATTGCTTTTTCGAGTTTGTTCAATTTTATTCAATGTGCCATACACTAACATAATTAAAAATCAAAATTTGTAAAAATATATATATTTATTAAGAATAATCTCACTTGCATTTCTGTACTCCTTACCCTCTTCAAACATCACATTTCCTGGAGATACCAGCAAAATGAATTTCTGGTTTATTTATTCAGTATTTTATATACATATATATTATATTGTATTATATTATACTGTACTCTATCATATAGAGTACCAAATGAACATATAAAATATATATCTATATTTTTCCCCTTTCTTACACAAGATTAAGGCTACTATGTTTGTCAATTTGCATTTAATTATGTAACCTGGGAATCACTTCACATTAGCTAATACCTAACTTCCCTGTTTGTTTTTATGACTGCATAGGACTAGTTATATGTATGTAATATGGATATCCATTTTTCCCTGTCTTTTACTGCCAGAAATAATACCACAATAAATCATATTGTATTGTACATGTGCTCAGTTTTATTTCTTCAAGTTCATGTTTAGAAGAGGTTTCTGGGAAAAGGATTATCAGGACAAATATGTACATAGCTATGCTAAATATTTGCACAATGCCACCCTCCCCAGCCCCCCCCAAAAAAAGGACTGTGCTATTTTGCATTTCTACAAACAATGTATCAGACTTGATTTTCTCCTATAGCATCAAGTAATCAACTCACTGAATAATTTTATGTTCAGTGCAATGGCACACCTACAGATTTGAAATCTCCTGCAGGAAATTTTTTGTTGTCTCTGGAAACATTTTATAACAGAGTCACAACTGTGAATGGAAGAACAATGGAGAACCTTTCTTGAGCTAAACTACTTTACTTGGATACATGCAAGAAGAGTCTGTATTTCCTGCCAGATGAGATTCAGATAGTTACAGGGTAGGCAGAGTTCTAAAACATCTCTACTAATGACTTTAACAATTTTATTTCATGTGACCAAATTATCTTCAGTAATTATGAAAGGAAATACAAGATACTAAAGAAAAAAAAATACAGATGGTGAATATTTGATTGCACTGAACTTCATATATATAATAAAGTCATTTAAAATAGAAAAATACAAGGAAATATCATAATACAAAAATAAAAAAAATGATTCTTTTAATACATTAGTGCATTTTTAAACAGTGGGAAACAATTATACTTACATTTTGGTCTGTCATAGTAATGAATAATACATTTACTATTGCTGTTAAGTTTTAACTTCTGCAAATGTGACAATGACTTTGTCAAAATTAATTTTTTATTCATTTTCTTGTTCTATACAGGATATAGACAGAGTTATCTACATTTCTTCTTTCCTAGTTGATTGAATAACTCTTTTTATTAATTTTTAATTTTAAGATTTTATTTTCCATGGAGAATCACATATACAAATATTAAGAAAAACTATTAAGCACAAGGATACATTTGTAAAGGTCTCATACACTAAAATTTTCCAACAAATTCCATAAATTACAATACTGTCCATTACTTTGTTTCTACAAGAGAGGTTTTAGCAGGATTCAAATATCTCCCTAGTCAGAAAATGTAAAACACAAATTAAATATGCCAAGTGATTTTGTACACTGTAACAATTGGTATAATTCTAGTTATTTTGCTTTGTACCAGTATTTACAATCACTCTGTTCTCATTGCTAATTGTATCTAGTATTTAAATCACATGTAAATTACCCACAGGTGCTAGAGCCATGAAACATATCCTAAATGAACTTTAAAGATTTGGAAGACTTAAGAATCTATCATGAGCAAAGACTGTTGCTTCGCCTGCGTTAATGGGGAGCCGTCAGTGTAAGGAGAGGTCACCATATTAACTTCTATGTAGAACACAAATTTTAATGGATAAATAATAAAAAAAAATTGCCATTTCGAAGTTGTGTACCATTAGTAAAACTCAATATTACTGAACCAGGTTGATTTTGCCCCAAGCACAGCAAACTAAAATGCTGACACACTGTGGTTTGCAGCAAAGGGTGGTTTTATTCACAAGGGAGCCATACAAGGAAATAAATTTCAAACCTGCCTACCTCAAGGTGAGGGACTCATGGTATTTAGGGGATAATGAATAAAGAAACTGGACGGTCTGAGGTAGGGGGAGTGTAGGGCCAGGTGATTGGGAAAAGGTAGGGTAATTTTGTTTCCGTGCAAATATAACTAGGCTACCAGACTCTGCACATTCAAAACGTCAAGGATTGGGCATTTGCTCATGCCCAGTTGGAGGGCCAGTGGTCCTATCCAGTCTTAACCAGCTCAGCTCCAACTACACACAGCTGACTCCAAGTTCCTAGAAAACAATTCTGGCAAACATCTTATTGTTAGACTATGTGCCACTTGGAAGACATGCAAATTATAAAGCGACCTTGATTGGTGAAGGAAGGTGAAATGAATTTAACCCATGGTTTCATCAACAGTAACTACAGTAATTGTTTAAAAGTGAGACTGACACAGGATTCTGGAGGGAAAGAATTTTTTATCACTGACATATTTTAGAAATACCAGCACTCAGCTATCATGAAAATTTGACTTTTAGCTGGTTTTGTCATTGTTTTCAATTCAAACATTTAAGTCTTATTTCATTATTTATGTGTGTTATTAGTTCACCATTTGTTAAATAATGTATCTGGATAGAAAGGTATATTCCCTTAAGTCCCAATTTTTTATTAACTCTAATACATTGGTTACCATGCACCATACATTGAATGTAAAATTTCAGTTATTCTTGTACAAAACTAAAAGCCAGGTCAAGTAGGTTCTCAGATTCATTGGCAACTCAATGTCATATATACAGACTTCATGAAAAAGTAGGATTGGGACAATTGAACCAATCATTCCTCATCCACACTCCAATCTACACCAAAGTTACATAACAGCATGAAAAAGGCAATGTGTTACATCTGACCAGTTTATGATTGCTTAGTGGGGCCATTGGTTAAACTTCACCTTGTTGATGGGAGTGGATTTCATCTTAAAGAAACCAATCTGTTCCATGGGTTGCATTGGAACAGGAAATGAGATGGGCCCTCAGGTCCAGGGTTGAAGAAAGTCCAATGTGTGTTAATTGGTATAGTTTGCCTTAGGGGGTCTCAATTGCAATTTGGCTGCCCATGGCTGCATGGAGGCTGAGCAGGATTCAACCATATTTGTAGCATAAAATGGGGCAAATAACCAGCATTTAGGGGCACTACAAATAAATAATTTCAAGCTTGAGAGGGGAGGTTTAGGTTTGGAGTGTGGTCTGATTTTTATCTTTGCTAGTGAACTTCAAGGACATTTGACATAAAGAGAAGAGTGACTTCCATAGGCCAACTCATGCATGGACAGTATTTAGCAGCATATACTCCCATGACTGGGAGAATGGGACTCTCATGAGTAGCCTAAACAACAGAGGAGGAAAGCAGACAATAAGAAAAAAGGAACTGCAGAGCTTTCTCTATAGTGAACAAGTGACAACGGACTTGGGAGCTCTCAGAAATAGCTGGGGCACTTTCAGATGGGGCTAATGCTGGCAGGGCATGCACTAGTTTTACATTTATACTCAATTATTCTTTTGTATTTTCATCTGAAAGAGAATGCATTTTTGCTTAGAGTTTGCAGAAGGATAAGCCAGATGCAGATGAACTACAATTAATTATGGTATTTCTTCACTCGACAAGTAAGGAGTCTGAGATAATCATTGCTTATTTTTTAGGCTGTTTTCCAATTATTTTGCTATAATTGGAAATTATATTTTGCTATAATTATATTTTATATAGCAAAATTATATTTTGCTATATATAGCAAAATTATATTTTGCTATAATTTTGCTATAATTGCTATAATTTGTATAATATCTCCCACTTCACTTATTCTTATGCTAGCACCTTATTTCACTCTCTAATCATGACATATCAAGAAAATCCCAAAGCCTGCCTATCTAAATAGCCAACGTTTTAAAATCACACGTCACTTGGAATGTGGTGGAGATTTCTCTTAAGTTCATTTGCACAATGTCAAACACAACTAGGGAGTTTCAGACTCATATTTTTCCTAAAAAATATATATTATATTCCCCCCAGCCTCATCTCATAGATTACAAAGTGTTTATATGGCACAAATGAAAATAAAGTAAGAATTATTGAAAAAAATACTAGATATATAAAATGCTTTGAGGTTCAAAAACACATAGATTTACAAAAATAAAGAAAAATAAGTCAAGAACAAATAACAGGGTATTTTGTGACATGATGTTTCACAATTTGTGCTCTCCGGGGAGCCAATTTTTAGATGAAGATTAGCGTCAGGAAGTTTATTTGGGAATATTCTTAGAATGAACACCTGTAGAAGGGACTTAAGAATAAAATGATGTGTGATGCTTCCCTAATGAGCCCTTAACAGGTAGAGAGTTGTAAAGAGAAGCCCTTCGCTGAAGTAAAGGAGCTGCCCAGTCTAGCCATGAGGTGCAGGCCATCCTGTACGGAAGCACCACCCTGGGTGAGGCTCGACAAATCTGCTGAGGCTGCAGGGCTGGCAGAGGAGGCTTCATGATGGAAGGGCTCCCAGTGACTTGAGGGAATGCATCTTTCTCTCCTATAGGGACATCTGGTGGACACATCTCAGCATTCACTACACTATGGTAGAATTAGTTGGCCAAATGAAAATTAAGGGAGGAAAAGTTCCTGTCACCTTGGGAAGAGGTCCAAAACTGAGTAGGAAAACTTACAATATTTGAAAGGTTCAGTAGTTACAAAGACCACCAGACACAGTAGATGAGATTGCAAAGGAAACTATAGAAATGTTATTTATGTCCCACACTAAAAATTTTGAGTTTTTTCATGTCATCTATAAGAAGCCACTGAATGATGGTTAAATTGAGACTAGAATAATGTAATTTCAGTGGTTTCCAATGACAATGATTTTTTTTATGGTTTTGTGTCTTTTCACTGTGCTATAAAAACAATAAAATGTATGTCTTCTTGACCTTCTTTCCATATCCCACTGCCTAGCTCTTTGATAGATTTGTGGAAATGAATAAATAAATGGAATTATTTACATGGGTAGATGATGGTATGTTTGATTTGAACATGTTGGGTGCCATGGGGACAATATCATGAGGGTGAATATTATACAGTTTGAGTTGTATGCTTTAACATTAACCAAAATAAACATTAAAATATTTTAACCATTCTTTTTAAAATAAAAAGGGAATTAGGCAAAATTTAGCATTTAAAAAATGCTCCCAAGGGTTCAGTGTTTTACATTCATTGCACTAGTTTGTGATCCTTATGTTATTGCTAATTGGATATTGTCTTTTATGTATATTACCTAACATAGTTATTATATTAGAATAAATGTTCATAGCATTTTCAATCTAATTTCTTACTGGAGACAAGCAAGGTCAAGAAAGAGAGACAAAAATAACTTCCTCTAGCAAATACCACCATCAGAAACATAACCAAAAAAGAGTAAATGTTCAGTTATTCTTAATTATTAAATATTGTTTATCTTTATTGAAAAAAATTACTGTAAAAATGTACAGCTATTTACAGTGAGAACTTACTTGAATATTAATTCAGGCAATCAAATATCGCCTGTCCATATAACCATTTTCTAAGAATTTTTTGCCTTCTAAAGTGTCAGGGAAATAAAATAATTTCATAGCTTTAATTTTAATCCCAGAAGCCAGAGAGTGAGAGAATGAGGATGGAAAATAAATAATTGAAGAAATAATGGCTGAATATTTCAATTTTTAAATTTGATAAAAACATCAACCTAAAAATCCTAGAAGTTCAGTAAACACTAAGTAAGAAAAAGAGGACTCCACTAGCCACATCATAGCCAAACTTCTGTAAATCAACCATGCAGAAAAATGTCTTAAAAGCCATCAGAGAAAAAAGTGTACATTACATTTAAGGGAACACTAGTATGAATAGAATTCATGTACATGCTATTCAGAAATAGTGGAAGCCAGAAAGTAATGTAGTGAAATGTTAAATAGCAGAAAGAGAAAAAATTGTCATTCTAAAATTCTTTATCCCGTGAACATGTGTTTATAAAAAGAAAGGTAAAATAAACATTTTAGAAAAACCGAAACTGGCAGTATCTGTTATATGTATTAAAATCTATAAATCTAAATATATATATAGGGCTTCCCTGGTTGCGCTGTAGTTAAGAATCCACCTACCAATGCAGGGGACACGGGTTCGAGCCCTGGTCGGTGTGTGCCACAACTACTGAAGCTTGTGCACCTAGAGCTTATGATCTGCAACAAGAGAAGCCACCACAATGAGAAGCCCATGCACTGCAATGAAGAGTAGCCCCCGTTCACCACAACTAGAGAAAGCCTGTGTGCAGCAACAAAGACCCAACACAGCCAAAATAGATAAATGAATAAATAAATTGAAAAAAATATATATATGAAAGTAACTTTTTCAAACAGAAGGAAAATGATATCTAATAGGATTTGGATCTGAATAAATGAAGAAAACATGAAATGACATACATGCTGGAAACAAAACAAGTTATTTTATATATACTCTTAACTTTAAAAAACACAGCTAACAATTTAGAGCAAAAATTTTAAAACTGTGAGTTGCATAACATACGTAAATATAAAATATATGATAACCAAAACGGGACATGAATTAGTTATAATTTTCTTATATTTAAATGAAGTGGTTAGTTCTAAGCAGTCTATAGTAAGTTAAATAAAACCATATTAATATTTAGAAAAATTCTTAAAAGTACAAGTACAACTGAAAAGTCAAGAATTAATTTAATTGGAATACTACTAAAAATGCTCAATAAACCGAAAATGAAGGGAAGTGTATTTGATCCTTGTAACAAATTACCACAGATTAGTGGCTTCAAATAACACAAACTTACTCTCTTATAGTTCTGGAGGTCAGAGGTCCAAAATAAGATATTAAGAAGTTTTTTAAATTGTATTAGCAGTGTTGTTTTCCTCTGGATTTCTTCACTCGTCCAGCTTCTTGTGGCTGCAGAATCCCTGGGCTCCTGGACACATCCCTCCAGCCCAGCTTCTGTCCTCACACAGCCTTCTCCATCTGACTGTGACTCTTCCTGCTTACATTTCATAAGGACACTGTGATTGCATCAGGTTTACCTTGATAATCTGTAGCAATATTCTCACATCAATAACCTGAACTCACTCACATTTGCAAAGGCCCCTTTGCCATATGAGGTAATATTCACAGGTTCTGTTGATGAAGAAGTGAACATATTTTGGGGGGAGTTATTTAGCTTACCACAACAAAAAGGTAGAAACTGGAGGAAAAATGGGATAAATAGAAAATGTTGATAGTAAAGCGCTATACTTAAACTCAACTATGTCGACGATTGCATTATATGTAAATGAGCAAATCAGTGCCATTACAAGACAAAGATTACCGGAAAGGATTAAACAAATGACACAAATATATGCTCCATTCAAGAAATGCACTTTAAATACAGACATAGATAGAGGTGAAAGTAAAAGTTGAGGAAAAGAAGACATACAATATGAATTGTAAAAATAGGAAATCTGGCATGACTATAATAATATAGTCATAATATAACTCTACTTTGGTGAGCTTGGTGAGAGTTTGGCTAGAAAGTCATACTGATAAAGAGGAATATTTTAACAGTGATGAGAGGGTCAATCCATCAGGACAATAAGGTTATGTTCCTAATAAAAGAGTTTCAAAATGCAGCAAAAGAAATAGAATAAATGGAGTTGTAGGCAAATCTTCAAGCATACTTAAAATTGTAAGGCTCCTCTCTCAATAGCTATAGGGCAAATAGACAAAATTCTGTAAAGATACAGAATAGCTGAATAAGACCATCAATAAGACAAATCACATTTGACATTTATAGAACAATACACACAATAAGTATAGAATACACATAATTATCAAGTGCACATAAAACACTCACTAAGATGACAAAAGCCTGAGTTATAAAGCAAGTCTCAGTAATTCCAAAGGGTTAAAGTAGTATAGTGTCTGCACAAATGGAATTAAAATAGAAAAATAAGAATATCAAAAAGTCCCTAAATATTGAAAGCTAAACTCTATGTTAATAATTTACTCATGAGTCGAAGTAAAAGCCACAAAGAAAACCAAAATGAATAATGAATTTAAAAGCCCTGATAAAAGGAAATTGTATACATTTACGTATTAGCATGGTAAAAGAAGAAAGATTTTAAATTAATGATATGATTTCACTTCATTTAGTGAAAGAGAACAAATTAAACCTAAATAATGTAAAAGCAAGAAATAACAAAAGTGTATTTCTAAAATATTGTGTTGAATAAAAGAAGCCTGACACAAAAAGTTTGAAAGTGTGTTTGCTTAATTCTTCTGTATATTTAAAGCCCCCAAATAGGTAAAGCTAACCTGTGGTAATAGAAATAAAGCAATAAGAAATAACACCATCTACCTAGGCTTTCAAACCAATTCATTGCAGTCTCTCTTCTCTCTCAAAACCTACAGTGAATGAATCACTGCCACTCATTCCTTCTATCTTTTCAACCTTTTCCTTTAGTTGTTTCATCTTCTCCTGCACTGTTGCCATAGTAATCGAAGCCATGAATATATTTTGTCATGGTGATCACAGTAGTGGTTTTTATTCATCAAATAAAAATCATCATCATTCATCATCATCATTTATTCATCATCATTTATTCATTCTTTTTATTCATCAAATATTAAGTAAATGACAACTTTATGGAGATCCCTGTGATACTCACTAGGGAACACAAGAGTAAGAAAACAGATACGATTCCTGCTCCTATGAGGTTTATTGCCAAATTGTGAAAGCAGATGTTATTCAAATAATCATACAAATAAATACCAAATAACTGATTTGTAAGTATTTTGTGGCAATCAGGTATGTAAAAGGCCATGCATGCTGATCCAGGAGGGAGAAGAAATGCTTAAAAGAGGGACACAAGTTGATTCTGAAAGTTGAATAGAACTTATTTAGGTAAAAATGATAAGGCACATTCCAGGGAGAGAAAACAATACCTTATCACCTTGAGAGGAGAAGAAGTGTGGTATTTTTAAGGAATTGAACAAAAAGAAAGATTAAGAGGAGCACAGAAAGTGGAGGGAGAAAGTGGAAGAGGATGAGACCTGAGTACAAGTGTGGTGAGAAGGAAAACATGCAGGGCCTTGTCAGCCACAGCAATGATTTTCATCTTTAAACCAGGATGATCACATCAGAGGAGAAATATTACTATATTTTTAAACTACAACTGTGTTTCCAATGCACACAAGGGACACAGATAGGATGCTATTGCAGGAGTCCTGGTAGGAAAAACTCGTACTGAGCACTAGGTTTATGAAGCAAAGAGGACCAGATCATGCACAGATAAGAGAAAAAATGGACACAGCAAGGTGAAAGTTTGGATACCAGGGACATAGAGATATTGGTGATATCTGCATGGATTCTGGCCAGCAGAACTGGAAGGGTGTATCAATGTCTTCCCACAAAGAAATAGCCAGGAGCAGAAAAATAATACCAATTCAATTCTACATAAATGCTTCAAGAACATAAAAAAGAAAGAAACAGCTGAAAACTCAATGTATGAGGTAAGCATTATGTTCATATTAAAGCCAGGCAAAGAAAATTCAAGAAAACTAGAAACCAATATCCTTTATGAACATATTTTCAAAATATTATTTAAAAATATAGAGAGTCCTGCAAAATATAAAGTGATAAAATACCATAAATACCTGGGTTTCATACCAAGGGTGCAAAATACATTTAACATTGAAAATCAATTAGTGTAATTTACTTCCTTCTGAAAAAGGGCGTCTATGGCAAAACTATAGTTAAAGTCATCTTTAAGTGGTGAAAATAAAATATTTTCCCCTAAGATAGAGAATAAGGCAAGGATATCTTCCTTTAAAGTTTTATTTACTGGTATTTACTAGTACACTAGAAATTCTAACTACTGCAACAAGGCAAGAAAAGGAAATAGAATATATAGTTAGTAGAAAGACAAAGAAAAAAATATATGCTCATACAACATGATTATCTAAGTAGAATCACCTGAGAAATGAACCAAAAATAGCAGTTATGGGTATTTAGCATGGTTGGAGTACATAAGGTATCTACATATACATATTAGTATACCTTGCTTATGGATTGGAACACTTGATATTATCAATGTGAATATTTTTCTCAAAGTAGCTACAGGTCCAACACAATACCAAAAAAAAAAAAAATGCTGGAGGTTTCATGGACAGAAATTGACAAGTTAGTGTTAAAGTTTTTATGTAAATGCAAAAAGCCTAGATAGCTTATTTTTAGAAAAGAAGGACAATGTCAAAATATTTATACAACCTGATTTCAAGACTGACTAGAGAGTCATAGCAAAATAAAGTGATATGCAACAAAGGAGAGCCAGATAAATCAGTGAAAAAAAGCAGAAAGTCAAGACACTGAACCACCCATATGTTGTTAATTACTTTTCAAACAAGATGCCAAGTTAATTCAATTAGAACAGAATAGAATTTTCAGCAAATACTCCTGGAAAAATTGAGCCTTTGTGTGAAAAGAATAAAAATTAACCTGAATCATTACCTTCAATCGTGCATAAAATGTAACTCAAAATATATCACAGGCCTAAATGCAATAGCTAAAATCATACACATTCTAGAAGATAACATAGATGTAAATCTTTGAAATATTGAGGTATGTAAATATTTATTCGACAAGAAACACACTCAGCATAAAATAAAAATTTGATAAAGTGGATGTCATCAAAATTTAAAAATTCTGCTCTCCAAAGACATCCCAAGAATAATGCAAAGGAAAGATAGAACCTTGAAAGATTTTAGTAATGTATATATCTGGCAAATGCTTTAACTTATTGTATATAAAAATGTTACAATTCATGAAAAAAGAGAAAAATAACCATTTAAAAAGGGAAGAAGATAAGCACAAAATGAATTAAAGACCTAAATGTAAGGTTGGACTCTATAAACCTCATAGAGGAAAACATAAGAAGAGCACTCTTTGACATAAATCACAGCAAAATCTTTTTTCACCCACCTCCTAGAGTAATGGAAGTAAAAACAAGAATAAACAAATGGGACATAATAAAACTTAAAAGCTTTTGCACAGCAAAAGAAACTATAAACAAGATGAAAAGACAGTCCTCAGAATAGGAGAAAATATTTGCAAATGAATCAAAGGACAAAGGATTAATCTCCAAAATATATAAACAGCTCATGCAGCTCAATATTAAAAAAATAAACAACCCAATCCAAAAATGGGCAGAAGACCTAAATAGACATTTCTCCAAAGAATACATACAGATGGCCAAGAGGCACATGAAAAGCTGCTCAACATCACTAATTATTAGAGAAATGCAAATCAAAACTACAATGAGGTATCACCTCACACCGGTTAAAATGGGCATAATCAGAAAATCTACAAACAACAAAAGCTGGAGAGGGTGTGGGATAAAGGGAACTCTCTTGCACTGTTGGTGGGAATGTAAATTGATCTAGTCACTATGGAGGACAGTATGGAGGTTCCTTAAAATACTAACAATAGAATTACCATGTGACACAGCAATCCCATTACTGGGCATATAACCATAGAAAACCATAATTCAAAAAGACACATGTACCTCAATGTTCATTGCAGCACTATTTACAATAGCAAGGTCATGGAAGCAACTTAAATGTCCATTGACAGACTAATGGATAAAGAAGATGTGGTACATATAGACAATGGAATATTACTCAGCCATAAAAAGGAACTAAATTGGGTCAATTTGTAGAGATGTGGATGGACCTTGAGACTGTCATACAGAGTGAAGTAAGTCAGAAAGAGAAAAAATATATTGTATATTAACACATGTGGAATCTAGAAAAATGGAACAGATGAAGCAGTTTACAAGGCAGAAATAGACAGTTGTAGAGAACAAACGTATGGACACCAAGGGAGAAAAGCAGGGAGGTGGTGGTGGTAGGATGAATTGGGAGATTGTGATTGACATATATACACTAATATGTATAAAATAGATAACTAATAAAAAAAAATTAATTTAGAAAGGAAAGATTTTAACAGACCCTTCACAGAAGACTTTATGTGAAGTGCCAATAAATATTTGAAAACATGTTAAACATCATTAATCATCAAGAAAATGCAAATTAAGGTACATTGGGATACATATAATATTACTAACTCTTGTTGAAAAGACTGAAAACTCTCATATATTGCTTTTTTGGAGTATAAAATGGTATAGTCATCTTGGACAAACTGTTCAGTAATTTCTTATAACGTTAACTATGCACTTACAAGGCCCTGAAATTCCAAGCTGTGTGTTTATACAAAGAAAATGGAAATCATGCTTATACAAAGATTTTACATGAATGTTTATAATAGATTTATTCATAATATCCCTAAACTGTCCACAATCCCAAAGCCCATCTACATTTGGATGGGTAAATAAATTTTGGTATATCCATAAATGAAATATTACTCAGCAGCATAAAAAATATATTGCTAGTTATTTTAACAACATAGGTGAATCTAAAAAAAAATATGTTAAGAAAATGAGCAGGACACAAAAGAGTACATAGTGCATAAATTCATATATAGAATATTCTAGGAAACAAACAGTATAGCTTGAGAGAATACAGAGATGTGTTTGCCCTAAGCTGAGAGTTGAGAGGTATGTTCATTGCAAAGGGCAGGAGTCTACTTTTGTGGTGATGAGAATGTTCCATTTATTAAGTGGAAGGGTGTTTATATGGTTATATCCCTTCATCAAAACCCATTAATTATAACATGTGCTTTGTAAATTATTCTTCAGTAAAGTATATTTTAGTTATTTTTATTTTATTTTTGCCCATTAATTTTTTTAACATCTTTATTGGAGTATAATTGCTTTACAATGGTGTGTTAGTTTCTGCTTTACAACAAAGTGAATCAGTTATACATATACATATGTTTCCATATCTCTTCCCTCTTGCATCTCCCTTCCTCCCACCCTCCCTATCCCCCCCCCATAAGTTGTCACAAGGCACCGAGCTGATCTCCCTGTGCTATGCGACTGCTTCCCACAATCTATTTTTCATTTGGTAGTGTATATATGTCCATGCCACTCTCTCACTTTGTCCCAGCTTACCTTTTCCCCGCCCCATATCCTCAAGTCTATTCGCCAGCAGGTCTGCATCTTTATTCCTATCCTGCCCCTAGGTTCTTCATGATCATTTTTTTTCTTAGATTCCATATATATGTGTTAACATATGGTATTTGTTTTTCTCTTTCTGACTTACTTCACTCTGTATGATAGATTCTAGGTCCATCCACCTCACTACAAATAACTCAACTACTACAAATCTACGGTAATCAAGACAGTATGGTACTGGCACAAAAACAGAAATATACATCAATGGAACAGTACAGAAAGCCCAGAGATAAACCTATGCACATATGGCCACCTTATTTTTGATAAAGGAAGCAAAGATATACAATTGAGAAAAGACAGCCTCTTCAATAAGTGGTTCTGGGAAAACTGGACAGCTACATGTAAAAGAATGAAATTAGAACACTTCCTAACACCATACACAAAAATAAACTCAAAATGGATTAAAGACCTAAATGTAAGGGCAGACACTATTAAACTCTTAGAGGAAACCATAGGCAGAACACTCCATGACATAAATCACAGCAAGGTCCTTTTTGACCCACTTCCTAGAGAAATGGAAATAAAAACAAAAATAAACAAATGGGACCTAATGAAACTTAAAAGTTTTTGCACAGCAAAGGAAACCATAAACAAGATGAAAAGACAACCCTCAGAATGGGAGAAAATATTGGCAAATGAAGCAACTGACAAAGGATTAATCTCCAAAATTTACAAGCAGATTATGCAGCTCAATATCAAAAAAACAAACAACCCAATCCCAAAATGGGCAGAAGACCTAAATAGACATTTCTCCAAAGAAGATACACAGATATACAGATATACATGTATATCTGTATATATAGAGATATACATGTGTTTGTTTGCCAACAAACACATGAATGGATGCTTAACATCACTAATCATTAGAGAAATGCCAATCAAAACTACAGTGAGGTTTCATCTCACACCAGTCAGAATGGTAATCATCAGAAATTCTACAAACAATAAATGCTCGAGAGGGTGTGAAGAAAATGGAACCATCTTGCACTGTTGGTGGGAATGTAAATTTATACAGCCACTATGGAGAACCTTATGGAGGTTCCTTAAAAAACTAACAATAGAACTACCATACGACCCAGCAATCCCACTACTGGGCATATACCCTTAGAAAAACATAATTCAAAAAGAGTCATGTACCAAAATGTTTATTGTAGCTGTATTTATAATAGCCGGGACATGGAAACAACCTAAGTGTCCATCAACAGATGAATGGATAAAGAGGATGTGGCACATATATACAATGGAATATTACTCAGCTGTAAAAAGAAATGAAATTGAGTAAAGTTTATTTTAAAAGCTAGAAGATAAAAAATATGTCAAGAAAAGCCTAAAACAACAAAACATGATAACTGGAGAGAAGAGGAAGATTAGTGAAGAAATATAGTAGTCTGGTAATTTTAAGCATCATTTTTCAATAAGTAATTATGATTATATGATGCTAACTGATAACAAAAATTACTCTATGAGTAGTTCATTATTTTAAAGAAAAACCGTGCAAAAAACTACCATATTATTAGAATAAAAAATTAAAAGCAGATCTATTATTCAGCTTTTATTCACATAGAATGATATGAATCAAAATTAAAGCTGTAATGAAAAGCAATAACAATTTTAAATGGTCTATAGATTAAACTTTACCTGTTCATTATTTTCCATATTTCAACAAAATGTAAATAGCCATAGATCATATAGCATTAATTTAAATAAACTAAATGCAACAGAGAATAAAATTGAATTTGTAATGTAGAAGACAAAGACAACTTGAAACAATATAAACTCATAAAACATATTAAATAAGAAGGACAAAGGAATAAAATATGGACAGAATGAGCATGAGAGACTAAGAGACATTAAAGGGAGCTTATAAATATACAATTTGTGAATGTTTGGAGCAACCAAATACTAGAAAAGAAAGAAAGCAGGGGGACTCCTGCATGTGTCCTCAGCTAAAACTGCAACTAGCATTGAAAACAGGATAACAGGAACATAAAATTGATTCTTCTCTCCCTAGAACTCTAGCCTCAACCACCCTATCCCCCTGTAATTCTGTAAATTATGAGAAGTTTCTTGAACTCTTTCTCTTCACTGCTGCATTGCATAAGTACTTTTGCTTCCTCTCTTGATTCAATTAATTTTGGTGCTATTTCTTCCTACCACCAACCCCAAATGGGACAGGGAGGTCCCTGAAGTCCAGTGAAGGCAACCCCTTCATTGTGACAGCCAAGATGATGCTATGACATTGCCTGAGGCCACTGGAGGTGTCGGAACCGCTCCAATTGTCCAGATCATGTGATTGAAATTGCTTTTTGTCATTTCCAAATGTTATCACTCATCTAAAGAATTAATTCAATGATTTATCAATTCATTTAACATATTTGTGAAGGATTCACCAGCCCGTTTTTGGCTCTAGGCAAAAGTAGTGAATTAGACAGATAAGATTTTCTGACAACAAATTCTGTGGCAATAAAGGCTATGAAAATTAGATTTAAATTCAACTTTTAATTTAAATAGTCAGAGGTTATTTAATTTAATAACTTCTGACTCAGGTTAGCATCCATGTGACTATGCCACAGGGAATCTCAGTAAAATATTTGATGCTGTGTTCAGAAATACCATGATCTTCTTCCCTTTGACCTTTAATAAATGTGCTCATCTAAACTCTATCTCTTGTTTTTGGTATTAGCTTTTTTGTATAGGTTCTTGGTCACTCAGACTCAAAACACCCCAATCCATGTCCTCAACTTTCTCAGACACAGACATCTTAAATATTCCAGTGAACACAGTTTTGGTTTAAAATGAGACCCTTATTACACATGGTATAATGAAACAATTTCAATAATTAGGTGGAGAAATGGTAAAAAAAAAAGTGATATTTTACATTGAGAATAATTCATATGTTCTAGGCAAATATTCAGAAATCACCACCTAGAAATTCATTTTAAAATATAAAGAGAAAAATGAATATTCTCATCAAAATAAGAAGCTAATTGCAGAGGAGTGAAAAGGTCAACTTCAGATATTCATTTTGCAACAGTAAATATCATTAAATACAGAAATAGTCAAGAATAATGTGGTCCAAGAAGTCCACATATGTCCAAACTTATAGCATATGAAAACCACAAAAAAGATATTTCAATAATGTTATTTATTTAATATGACAGCCATATTTGTATTTTCTAAAATTCCTTATAATTGATGACATGTAAGCCTACTTTAAACAAAAATTGGGGGGATATTGTATTTACTTTTCAGTTATATAAATTTTAGACTATCTTCCAAACCTGATATTCTACTTCAGTGAATTATACCTTAATAAATAACTGTGAAAATAAATTCTATCAACAGTGCTTTCTTTTGATGTTAATTTATATGTCTGGAATAAATTACATTGTTATAAAAGAATTATGACCATCAATTGACACTGTAGAAAAGATGTATTATGTTCATAATGTCACAGTGAACAAAGAGAAGGTTAAAAATGCCATTAGGAGACTCTTTTTGGCAAATACTTTATGAGTCCACTTAAAACATATACTTTTTAGAATGTTATGGAGAAACCATCAAATTTATTCCTAATATAGTGGAATAAAATATCTTAGTGATACTAAAATTAATATTGCACTAGAAAATAAATTTGCTTTCCATTCACTATTAGGTAGAATATAATGCATAGCCATTAATCAAAATTTATATCTTGTATCTCTTAACATGAATGAAAAATATTAGGACACATTCTAAATGGATGAACAAATGACATTTTCTTTTATAAAATACAGGCAGTAGTTCTTTCTTTCTTTTTTTTTTTTCCCCTAGGTTTGAGAAATAATATTTGTTATTTCTTTTTTTTTAAAACTACTTTATTAGAGTATAATTGCTTTACAATGGTGTGTTAATTTCTGCTTTATAACAAAGTGAATCAGTTATATATATACATATGTTCCCATATCTCTTCCCTCTTGCATCTCTCTCCCTCCCACCCTTCCTATCCTCCTCCTCTAGGTGGTCACAAACCACCTAGCTGATCTCCCTGGGCTATGCTGCTGCTTCCCACTAGCTAGCTATTTTACGTTTGGTAGTATATATATGTCCATGCCACTCTCTCTTTGTCACAGCTTACCCTACCCCCTCCCCATATCCTCAAGTCCATGCTCTAGTAGGTCTGTGTCTTTATTCCTGTCTTACCCCTAGGTTCTTCATGACTTTTTTTTCTTAGATTCCATATATATGTGTTAACATATGGTATTTGTTTTTCTCTTTATGACTTACTTCACTCTGTATGACAGACTCTAGGTCCATCCATCTCACTACAAATAATTTCGTTTCTTTTTATGGCTGAGTAATATTCCATTGTATATATGTGCCACATCTTCTTTATCCATTCACCTGTTGATGGACACTTAGGTTGCTTCCATGTCCTGGCTACTGTAAATAGAACTACAATGAACATTTTGGTACATGACTCTTTTTGAATTATGGTTCTCTCAGGGTATATGCCCAGTAGTGGGATTGCTGGGTCATATGGTAGTTCTATTTGTAGTTTTTTAAGGAACCTCCAAACTGTTCTCCAGAGTGGCTGTATCAATTTACATTCCCACCAACAGTGCAAGAGTATTCCTTTTTCTCCACACCCTCTCCAGCATTTATTGTTTCTAGATTTTTTGATGATGGCCATTCTGACTGGTGTGAGATGATATCTTATTGTAGTTTTGATTTGCATTTCTCTAATGATTAATGATGTTGAGCATTCTTTCATGTGTTTGTTGGCAATCTGTATATCTTCATTGGAGAAATGTCTATGTGCAGAAGACCTAAACAGGCAGTAGTTCTTGAAAAATAAAACTTTCCAACTTAACCACAAAAAAGTATTGCCATTTCATGAAAATATAAATTTAAAAATTTAGATGAACATTTTGGTCAAATCTGCTTTCAAATGTTATGCTTTCAATTTTAGCTTCCATTCCCATGAATAGCTAGATTATTTCTTCTTTTCTTTCTTTCTTTCTTTTTTTTTTTTTTGGTTGCCCTGTGGCTTGTGGGATCTTAGTTCCCAGACCAGGGCTCAAACCTGGGGCCCTGGCAGTGAGAGCGCTAAGTCCTCACCAGTGGACCACCAGGGAACTCTCTAAAAAGCTAAATGTTTTCTTAAAATAGTTTTACAGAGGCAAGAATCTGAGTCCTGAATGACTTTAAGTAATTTGAAGCTCTTTGAAGGAAACAATTGTCATCTCAGCCACTGGAATCCCAGAAAAAATGTCCACTCCTGTCAGCTCACCACTTGCCTAAATTAGCTTGTTAACCCCTTCACTGTCCTGGGCCTTCAATCCTCCTATTCTTCAGTTTTCCTCACCTCAATATTATTACCTTTGCATGCGAATAACATTCACTTATTGTTCTTGACACTTCCATTCCTCCTAATCATATCTAGAATTTTCCTGGCTCAAAATTAAAGAAAAAATTTACTTTTCAAAAAAGGTAGAAAATCTTCCCATACAACCATCAGTTTAATTGTGGAATGCTAGCTTTTCTTATCTCAGTGCTTCTCAGTACATGCCTCTGTTGAGTCATAATAATTTGACTGTAATAACATTACAAACATGTTAAAATAGTTCTTATATATTATTTGACCTTATATCTCCTTGGAGTGTGTTGGCCATGTTAAACACCAGTTGCTTGCCCTCTGCTTCAGACTGTCTTCCCATTCTTCTTCAGAATCCCTGCTCCAGGGGCTTTCCTCCACTTTCATTATCCTTCTTCTGGAAGAGTTCCTTCACTCCCTCTATTTTAAATGTTCATTATTTTCAAGATTTCTATCTTCATCCCTTTCTCTTCTTCAGTTGTTTTTACTTTGTTTATCTTACTCATTCATATGACTTCACTCTCTTCATAAAATGACCAATTCAAAATTTACAGTCAAATTTCTCTTACAGCTCCAGGCTATTATTCTTACCTTCTGAATAAACAACTTTAATACCAAAATAAAGTAATTGTTATGCTAACCATAACTCTTGTCACAGGTTGAATTTTGTGGAAACCACACCCTCTGGCTGAGTTCATTGTGCAAAATATGTATATGGGACTGCTTTGGGGTTTTATTACACCTGCAGAAGGAATGAAAAGTGCAGGATTAGACCAAGGGGAGAAATTGATCTGTGATACAGGCCTGAAAATAGAATTGGCCAATGACAATAGGGAGTTCAGGAACTAAAATGACCCCTCAGAGTTGTCCTGAGTTGGGTCAGGATGGTCAGATATTCCTAGACCAATCAGCTATTGCATAAGGGTCATCCCAGAGAGGGGCATCACCTTGAGCAAGGCAGCTCTTTGATGAGGCCATTCCTGAAGAGATGACAACTGCAGGCTACTTTCTGAAAGTATTCTTCACAGTTGGGTCAAAGTTTGCCCTTCAAAGGACAACTGGACAGTACAGCCAATGTCTATCACATCCTCATATTTTATTTCTAGCCATTAAAACACATGACTACTCTCTCAAGCACCAGATTTGTTAAACTGTCTTCATATGCATCTAATTTACCTACCATTGAGTCTAAATATCAAATACCTATCTATATATTTTTAAACAAGCATCTTATTTGAGGACTGTTTCAGACTTAAAGAAAGATTGCAACAATAGTGTACAGAGCTTCCTTATAAAGAATAGACTCCAAATTTATAGAACATAGGAGTGGATCATTGATGTGAGGAGAGACTGGGGACAATGATACTCTTCAGCTCCAGTTTCCCTTATTATTAAATTTTACATCAGCAAGGTACATTGGGTAACACTAATAAAATAATACTGATACACTACTATTACATAAAGCCCATACTTTATTCAGATCTCCTTAGATTTTACCTTGATTTTTTTGGTTCCAGTATCCAGTATTTACAATACTATATTACAATTAGTAGTCTTATCTCCTTAGGTTCTTTTGGCTGTGATAGTTTCTCACCCTTGACTTTTCTCTGATGAGCTTGACAGGTTTGAAGAGAGTTGTTCAAGTATTGTATAGAATGTCAATTCATCTATTTAAACCTTGCCTTATCTCCTTGCCTTGTTCCAATCTCAGAGGGGAATTGTCCAGTTTCTCACCACTAGCTGTTGGGTCTTTTGTAAATGTTCTTTTTCAAGTAGAGGAAATTCTCCCTCTAATCCTAGTTTACTGAGTTGTTAGCATCAATTTGAGTTGAATTTTGTCATATGTTTTTTTCTGCATTTACTGGTATGATTATTTGATTTTTCTTCTTTAGCTAGTTAATGAGATAGAATATGTGGTTGATTTGTGAATATTGAACCAGTCAATAATGCCAGGAATAAATCCAACTTGAACATGTTGTATTATACATTGTTGGATTTGATTTGCCTATATTTTTTAGTGTTTTGTATCTATGTCCATGTGACATACTGATTTATATATATATATTTTTCTTGTAATATCCTTGCCTGGTTTTCATTATGAGTATAATGCTGGAATCATAGAATGAGTTAGGAAGTGTTTCCTCTGGTTCTGTTCTCTGGGAGGGATTATAGAGAATTGGTATAAGTTTTTCCTTAAATGTTTGGCAGAATATACTAGTTAACTCATCTGGGCTGACACTTTCTGTTTGGGAAGTTATTAACTAGTGATTCAGTTTATTCAATATATGTAGGGATATTCAGATAGTCTATTTCTCTTTGTGTAAGTTTTAGTATATTGAGTGAGATTTTGTATAAGGAGAACACGGGCTTAGTAAAGTGAACTGGGAAATATTCACTCAACTTCTATTTTGGGAAATAGTTTGTGAAAGATCGGTGTTAATATTTCTTTAAATGTTTGATAGAATTCACTAGTGAACCAATATGAGATTAGGCTTTACTTTTGGGGTATTTTAAAATTACTAATATGTTATCTTTTCTCATTGTAGGTCTATTCTGATTTTCTATTCCTTCTTGAGTCACTTTTAGTTATTTGTATCTTTATAAGAATTTATCCACTTGATAGCTTTTTGAATTTGTTGGCATACAATTTCTCATAGCATTCTTTTATAATTCTTTTTTTTTATTGCTGTAAAGTTAATAGGAATGCCTCCTCTTTCATAGTTGATTTTAATGCTGTGAGTCTTCTCCCTCTCTCTCTTTTTCTGGGCCAGTCTAGCTAAAATCTGTGGGTTTTGTTAATCATTTCAAAAAATTATCTGTGGGCTTCACTAATTTTTCTCTTGTTTTCCTGTTGTCTATTTCATTGATTTCTTCTTCTGCCATATTATCTCCCTTTCTTCTACTCTTCTGGGGACTAATTTGCTCCTCTTTTACTAGTTTATTAGGGTGGAAAGTTAGTTTTTTATTTAAGATTATTTTCAAGGTAGTCATTTTCCTCTAAGCACTATTGTTGCTGTATTCGCTAAATTTTTATGTGTTGTGTTTTTGTTTTCAATCTTATCAAAATATTTTCAATATCCCCTTGTGACTTTCATCTTTTTTCGGTACATTTTTTTCGGTACGTGGGGCTCTCACTGTTGTGGCCTCTCCCGTTGTGGAGCACAGGCTCTGGACACGCAGGCTCAGTGGCCATGGTTCACGGGGCCTAGCCGCTCCGCGGCATGTGGGATCTTCCCAGACCGGGGCACAAACCCATATCCCCTGCATTGGCAGGCAGACTCTCAACCACTGCACCACCAGGGAAGCCCTCCCCTGTGACTTTCAGTTTGACTTATTGGATATTTAGAAATATGTTTGTTAATTTTCACGTATTTGTGGATTTCCCAAATTCATTCTGTTATTGATTTTTTACCTCATTGCACTGAGGTAAGATAAATACTTTATATAATTCAGTGCCCTTGAATTTCTTTTCTCTTTAATTTCAAGTCAGTATTGGTTTATGTCCTCTTGAATATGTTATGGGTACATATTTAATGGCCTTACACATAGTTTATTCAAGGAATGTTCTATGCATGCTTGTGAAGAACGTATAGTCCTCTGTTCTCGAATGAGTGTTTCTGGATATATCTTAGGTCTAGTTGGTTTAATGTTGTTTGTTTATCAAGTGTTCTATTTTCTTGTGATTTTAGACCTATTTTTCCTATCCATTATTTAATGGTAGTTATGATGTATCCAACTATTATAGTTTTATTGCATATTTCTCCCTTCAACTTTGTTAGTTTTTGCTTCATGAATTTTAGGGCTCTATTGTTAGGTGCATATACGTTTATACTTCTTATGTCTCCTTGATGGATTGATAATTTTTATCATTATAAAATGTGCCTCTTTCTTGCTGGTAACATTTATCTTAAACTCTATTTTGTCTGATATTACTATAGACATGCCCACTCGATTTTTTGATTACTGATTGAATGGTATATTTTTTCCATTCTTTTAATATAAACCCATTTGTATCTTTAAATTTAAGGTGTGTTTTCTCTAAGGAGCATATAGTTGTATCATGTTGTTTAACGTATTCTGAAAATCTCTGTCTTTTGGTTGGAGTCTGTCATCTGTTTATATTCCTTTTTATTGTTATAAGACACATACAATTTATCATTTTAAAATGTATATTCCAGTGGCATTTAGTAAATTCACAATGCTGTGAAATAATCATGACTATCTAGTTCTAGAACATTTTCACCACACACACACACACACACACAAATCCATACCCATTAAATAGTCACTCACCATACATTCTTCCTATAGCCTCTGTCAATCACAAATTTGCTTTCTGTTTCTCTGGATTTGTACATTCTGGATATTTCATGTAAATAGAACCTTATAATATGTGACCTTTTTGTTTGTTTGTTTGTTTTCTCGCTTAGCATGTTTTCAAGGTTCATCCATGCTGTATCTCATATCAGTATATCATTCCTTTTTGTCTCTGAATAATATTCCATTCTTACATCACATTTTATTCATTTGTTCATCAGATAATGGACCTTTGGTTATTTCCACTTTCCACAATTGTGAATAATGCTGCTATGAACACTCATGTACAAGTTTGTTTCAACATATGTTTTTAATTCTTCTGAGTATAATTAGAAGTATAATTGATGGATCAGGCAGTAATTCCATTTAACTATTTTAGGAACCCTACAAATTGTCTTCCATGGTGGCTATACTATTTTACATTCCCATCAGAAATATATGTGGGTTCTAATTTCTCCACATCCTCACAAACACATGGAATTGTTCTTTCTTTATCTTTTTTGATTATACCCATACTGGTGGATATAAAGTAGTATCTCATTGCGGTTTAATAAATTTTCACTTCATGTAATTAATAAGGGAAGACTTATGTCTGTTATTTTCTATTTATTTTTATATAAAAATATCTTTTATTGACTTGTGTCCTTTTCCTACTCCCTGCTTTTGTGTTAAATATATACTTTCTACTGTGCCACTTTAATTCCTTTTTTGCTTCTTTTTTTAATATGTTTTCACATAATTTCTTAGTGGTTGCCCTGGGATTAAAATTAATATATTAAACTAAACCAGTATAGTTCAAATTATTACCAACTTAATTTCAAAGGTATACAAAAACTTCTTCCAGTGTAATAGTTTCTTACCTATCTCTCTCCTTTGTGATATTATTTTCATATAAGTCACATCTTTATATATCATAAGCTCACCAACACAGTATCATCATTGTATTATGCAGATTTTAAAACTGGATAAAAGGAAGTCATTATGAATACACACTTACACTGTCTTTTATATTTAGCTGTGTAGTTATACTTACTAGTGATCTTTATTTTTCTGTGTGAATTTTAGTTGCTGTCTACTGTACTTTCATTTAAAATTGAAAAACTCTTCTCAGCATTTCTTGCAAGGCATGGCTGGTAGCAATTAATTCTCTCAATTACTGTTTATCTGGCAATGCCTTAGTTCACCTTCATTTTGTGTGTGTGTGTGTGTGTGTGTGTGTGCAGTACACGGGCCTCTCACTGCTGTGGCCTCTCCCATTGCGGAGCACAGGCTCCGGACACGCAGGCTCAGCAGCCATGGCTCACGGGCCCACTATGACCAGTGTGAGGTGATATCTTATTGTAGTTTTGATTTACACTTCTCTAATAATTAGTGATGTTGAACAACTTTTCATGTGCCTCTTGGCCATCTGTATGTCTTCTTTGGTGAAATGTCTATTAGGTCTTCTGCCCATGTTTTAACTGGGTTGTTTGTTCTTTTGATATTGAGCTCCATGAGTTGTTTGTATATTTTGGAGATTAATCCTTTGTCCATTGCTTCATTTACAAATATTTTCTCCCATTCCGAGTATTGTCTTTTAGTCTTATTTATGGTTTCCTTTGCTGTGCAAAAGGTTTTGATTTTCATTAGTCCCCATTTGTTTATTTTTGTTCTTATTTTCATTACTTTAGGTGGTGTGTCAGAGAAGATCTTGCCGTGGTTTATGTCAGAGTGTTTTCCTATGTTTTCCTCTAAGAGTTTTATAGTGTCCGCTCTTACATTTAGGTCTTTAATCCATTTTGAGTTTATTTTCATGTATGGTGTGAGGTAGTGTTCTAATTTCATTCTTTTTACATGTAGCTGTCTAGTTTTCCCAGCACCACTTATTAAAGAGGCTGTCTTTTCTCCATTGTATGTTCTTGCCTCCTTTGTCATAAATTAGGTGACCATAGTGCATGGGTTTATCTCTGGGCTTTCTATCCTGCTCCAGTGTTCTATATTTCCTTTTTTTTTTTTTTTGCCAGTACTGTACTGTCTTTATTACCATAGCTTTGTAGTATAGTTTGAAGTCAGGGAACCTGATACCTCCAGCTCTGTTTTTCTTTCTCAAGATTGCTTTGGCTATCGGGGTCTTTTCTGTTTCCATACAAATTGTAAAACTTTTTGTCTTAATTCTGTGAAGAATGCCATTGGTAATTTGAAAGGAATTACATTGAATCTGTAGATTGCTTTGGGTAGTATAATCATTTACACAACATTGGTTATTCCAATCCAAGAACATGGTATATTTCTCCATCTGTTTATGTCATCTTTGATTTCTCTCATCATTTCTTTCTTTTATAGTTATCTTAGTACAGGTCTTTTGTGTCCTTATGTAGGTTTATCCCTAAGTATTTTTTTTTTTTGTTACAATGGTAAATGGGATTGTTTTCTTAATTTCTCTTTCTGATTTTTCATTGTTAGTGTATAGGATTGCAAGAGACTTCTGTGCATTAATTTTGTATCCTGCAAACTTACCAAATTCATTGATTAGTTCTAGTACTTTTCTGGTAACATCTTTAGGATTTTCTACGTATAGTATCATGTCATCTGCAAACAGTGACAGTTTTACTTCTTCTTTTCCCATTTGGATTCCTTTTATTTATTTTTCTTCTCTGACTGTCATGGCTAGGACTTCCAAAACTATGTTGAATAAGATTGGTGAGAGTGGACATCCTTGTCTTGTTCCTGATCTTAGAAGAAATGCTTTCAATTTTTCACCATTGAGAATGATATTTGCTGTGGGTTTGTCATAAATGGCCTTTGTCATGTTGAGGTAGGTTCCCTCTATACCCATGTTCTGAAGAGTTTTTATCATAAATGGGTGTTGAATTTTGTAAAAAGCATTTTGTGCCTCTATTAAGATGATCATACGATTTTTATTCCTTAATTTGTTAATATGGTGTATCACATTGATTGATTTGCATATATTGAATAATATTTTCATTACTGGAATAAATCCAACTTGATCATGGTGTATGATCTTTTTAATGTGTTATTTGATTCTGATTGCAAGGATTTTGTTGAGGAATTTTGTGTCTGTGTTCATCAGTGATATTGGCGTGTCATTTCCTTTTTTTGTGAAATATTTGTCTAGTTTTTGTATCAGGGTGATGGTGGCCTTGTAGAACGAATTTGGGAGTGTTCCTCCATCTGCAGTTTTTTGGAAGAGTTTGAGAAGGATAGGTGTTAGCTCTTCCCTAAATGTTTGATAGAATTTGCCTGTGAAGCAATCTGGTTCTGGAGTTTTGTTGGTTGGAAGATTTTTAATTACAATTTCAATCTCGTTACTTGTGATAAGTCTGTTTATATTTTCTACTTCTTCCTGGTTCAGTCTTGGTAAATTTTACCTTTCCAAGAATTTGTCCATTTCTTTGAGGTTGTTCATTTTAGTGGCATATAGTTGTTTGTAGTAGTCTCTTATAATCCTTTTTATTTGTGTGATGTCAGTTGTGATTTCTCCATTTTCATTTCTAATTTTATTGATTTGTGTCCTCTCCCTGTTTTTCTGGATGTGTCTGGCTAAAGGTTTATCAATTTTGTTTATCTTCTCAAAGAACCAACTTTTAGTTTTATTGAACTTTGCTATTGTTTTCTTCATTTCTATTTCATTTATTTCTGCTCTGATCTTTCTGATTTCTTTCCTTCTAGTGACTTTGGGTTTTCTTTGTTCTTCATTTTCTAATTGCTTTAGGTGTATGGTTAAATTGTTTATTTGCAATTTTTCTTGTTTCTTGAGGTGAGATTGAATTGCTATAAACTTCCCTCTTAGAGCTGCTTTTACTGCATCCCATAGGTTTTGGGTCATCATGTTTTCATTATCATTCTGTTTCTATGTATTTTTTAAATTTCCTCTTTGATTTCTGCAGTGATCTCTTGGTTACTTAGTAGTGCACTGTTTAGCCTCCTTGTATTCACATTTTTTACAGTTTTTGTTTTCCTGTGATTGATTTCTAATCTCCTAGCATTGTGGGCAGAAAAGATTCTTGATACAATTTCAGTTTTCTTAAATTTTCTGAGGCTTGATTTGTGACCCACAATGTTAGTTATCCTGGAGACTGTTCTGTGTGCCCTTGAGAAGAAAGTGTACTCTGCCACTTTCTGGTGGAATACCCTATAAATATCAATCAAATCTCTCTGGTCTATTGTGTCATTTAAAGCTTGTGTTTCCTTATTTGTTTTCTGTTTGGATGATCTGTCCAGTGGTGTAACTGGGGTGTTAAACTCCCCTACTATTATTGTGCTACTGTCCATTTCCCCTTTTATATTTGTTAGCATTTGCCTTATGTGTTGATGTGTTCCTATGTTGGGTACATGAATATTTATATTTGTTATATCTTCTTCTTAGATTGATCCCTTGATCATTATGTAGTGTCCTTTCTTATCTCTTGTAACAGTCTTTATTTTAAAGTCTATTTTTTCTGATATGACTATTGCTACTCTAGCTTTCTTTGGATTTCCATTTTCATGGAATATCTTTTTCCATCCCTTCACACCAGATATGTGTTAAATAATTTACTTATATACTGCAGTCCTTAAAATACTTAATAGAAATAAGACTCACCCCAGAGGGTATGAGAAATGAAGACTAACAGAGATTATAAATTTTTGCAATTTAACATAGATGGAAAGTGTGGAAGTTTGGGTTTACTTCTCATCTTGTCTGACTTCAAATTTTATTCATTAATAAGTACTCTTTATTGCCTCTCCAATTATTAATGTTTGCACTTTCCAAAGAGAAAGGCTTGTAGTATAAAGGAGCATTGATTTTTGCTCTTTTGATTTAGTTTACTTAAATCCATACATACATGGTAGCATGGCACAATATGAAGAAATTTTAAGAAGAATAAGGAAACCTTTAGTTCAATCTCACATCAACATCTAACCATAGGAGTGAGGTGGTGAGCAATGCAAAAACTAAACACTATTTTAATTAGATGAGAAAAGTCATTTCCTGCTGAAAATAATTCAGTGTATTCTTTGTTCAAATTATCAGGAATTGCCACATTTTCAAAAAGTTTTCAAGTGTATTTTTTTCTTTTCTTTTTATCCAAAAGGACACATTACTGGATAGAATTTATAACTAAATTGGCGGGCATCAAATGAGAATTTTGCTGATTAATTTTGGATACACTACAATAACATTACTGGGTAATTATTGGTTAAGCTTCACATAAAGCATTTTAAAGATTTCTTGACTCTGCTGGTGTCTTACAAATCCCGAGAATGATTATATGAATCTATCTTTATCTCTTTCTTTATATATACTTAAGATTTCAGTTATTATAGCATTAAGACATTGTCACTGAACTCAAATATAAATGTAATTTTATACTTCAAATAAGTAAAAATACTTCAGATGACCATCTTAGCATTATATTTAAAGCATAGGTTAAAATATGTTTTCTCCTTTAGGACTTTAAATATGCTTTGTCTTACTATTCAAAATGTTTATAGTGCATATGATTTGAATCAAACATTTAAACCATTTTACCATGGTTCCTAAAAATATCTCCTGGTAAAGGACATAGGAAAGCTATTCAACTATGAACTAGCTGTATAATTTACAGTATACATTTCAACCTCATCAGAATCATCTATGGTATAGAAATAACAATATTCTGGTATTTTATTATGCTACTTGCACTTGAATAATAATTTATACTTGTTAAGCATATTTTCAATAATTATCTCACAAGTAGAGAACAAAATATAAGACCAATGTAACTATGTCCATCTCAAAGACCAAGAAAGTAAATCCTAGATACTAATACATGCAAATGAGTGCCAGTCTTAGTACTAGAACCTACATTTTCTTCCATATCATTTTTATACAAGAATATAATATAAATACACACACATATGTGTATACACACATGATTATTTTGAAATTTTAAATATAATAAAAATATATACTGACCTATTCAATTTACATACACTACCATTTATACTTAATAGTGTTATTATTTAATACATAATACAATATTTCAATTAATAGTTATTTAGAATCGATAAGAATAGGATATGAGAGCCAAAGAAGAAGAAAGAGAATGCTAAAACAGATGTAGGTGTGTTTGCTTTCAAGTCTATAATGTGTTTTAGATAAGATGTAGCATTAAAAATTTAAGCTTTGTAATGAAATCCTCTAAATCTACATTGGGAAGGAGAGGCCTTGATATAACCAGAGATTTAAAGGAACCAAGTTAGAATTTTCAAGTAGGTTCTGTTAACATAGAAAATTGTCATAGGAACAACTGAGCCTATATAACCCTCTGATTGGGGAACCTTTCAATGAAAGCTTCCTTCTTAACCCTGCAGACCTGATTATGGTAAAACCTACAGGCAAACTAATCTACGACCCATGTCCTGGTAACAAAGACATTTTTTGTTGTTTAATCTATTGGAACACGTATGTGATGGAAAATCACTAAGGAATGACATCCGTAGACTGAACATTGTGTATTGTACTAAAAGTAGTATAAGATGTGTTACATTGAATTGCCTTAAAAATGTACTATATTTTATTATTTGTGGCTGTTATTCAATTAAAACTAAATCACTTTAGAATATAAATGAATAAAATTAGTAATCCTAAAAAAAATTAGTAATCCTTTTGAAACAAAATGTATTGAGTCATAATTCAACATATAATACACACACACACACACACACACACACACACACACACACACACACACACACATAAGACTCAGAATTCCATTCAGCCCCACTTCAAGCTATTCCTGTAAAGAGAAGATGAAAGGAATACTACCCAGCTCCCTCCCCCTACTATTAAAAGGATGGTTACACTGAGGGCCATTAAATATTTGGGGCATCCAAATATCCTGCTTTTTTGTTTGTTTGTTTGTTTTGGGTGGGTGGAGCAGAGAAAGTTTTATTGCAGGGCCATGCAAGGAGACATATGGCTCATGCCTTAACAACCCTAACATCACTATCCTAGTTTTGAAACTATTATCAAAACACAATTTTCTTGTTCTGAGTGATTTTTAAACAGGTCTCCCTACAGAAAATAACTCTGACTTTACATATTTAAGTTCCTAAGATACTTTGTGATTGTTGTAAATCAACATGTCTGTCAGACTGAGGGAAACCCCAGCCTCAGGCACACTTTAATGAGTCAGGATTGCAGCCTTGAGGACTCTGATAATCCCCAAGCATAACAAAAGGACATCTTTGGACTTTCAAAGCTAAGAACCACAATCTTCTGGACTTCCCTTAGAGGATACCACTATCACATCTGTCTCTCTCCTTGTACTGAATTCCAAAATACTGCTTTTCTCCTGAGTATTAAAGGAGAAGCAACAAAAAGAACTGACTGGTAACATAACAAATTATTTATTATTTAAAGCAGATGAAGTAAAAGGGTGATGGTATAAGTTCACATTCTAAAACCTCAACATAAAACATGGTTTTGTTTTGCCAAAATACATAACCTGGGCTTCATTTTTGTTATAGATGACTGATGACAAACTTTATCATCGAATTTTATCTTATAAGGGATTAAAGTGTATCAGGAATATTTCTTTTGGAACAAGGCTATAGAAAAAAAAATGAAGTAATACTAGAAATAATCCAAGCCATACAACACATGAAATAGCAAAAATGGGGTGAGCAAAAATTTTTAAATAGTGGGATAAAAAATAAAACTCACGGGACATGCTTTAAAAATTTGGGAATTTCATCACTGTTTTTAACAGCATTAAGGGCCACCAGACATTATTTTAGGGAAAGAAAAATTATAAAATAATGGCCTCACATTTGTATATGTTGTAATTTAAGCCCAAGTTCTGGTTTATTACATTCTTATTTTCAATGTAAAGGGAAAAATTCATAAATAGGAAAGAAAATCATGAGTAATAATAGTCTACCTTGCTTATAAAAAATAGAAGACTGACAGGAGATAACTGGAAGAAAGTTGTAGGAGGCCTCCACTGACCATCAGTGATTTGTATCTTAAGGGTTGAATGATTTAAGATGACACTGTAAATCTGAAGTATATGGCCCCCATCCTGGTGAGAAGAAGCTTTGAAGTATCCCAATGATACAGATTCTAGCCTAGGAAGCTCATAATTCATGATCACAGAGAGGCCTCCGAGATGAACCCCATGCAATCAACTCAGAAAACCCAATACCAATAGGAGGGCATCCTTGTGAATGTGAATTAAGTAATTCATATTTCAGAAATATATCAACAGGGGCTTTGTCCCAGCTGTGATCATTAGGAAGTTATTCACTTACTATGAATCCAATCAGAGTGCTCATTATCAGAATTGATAACCTCTTGTTCATGTCTTTTCTCCTCTTTACTTTTTCTAATTAATTTTTATTGGAGTATACTTGCTTTACAATTTTGTGTTCATTTCTGCTGTACAGCAAAGTGAATCAGCTGTATGTATACATATATCCCCCCTTTTTGGGATTTCCTTCCCATTTAGGTCACCACAGAACATTGTGCAATACAGTACGTTCTCATTAGTTATCTATTTTATACCTAGTAGTGTATAATTGTCAATCTTAATCTCCCAATTCATCCCACCCCCCTCCCCCACTGGTGTCCATATGTCTGTTCTCTACAGCTATGTCTCTATTTCTGCTTTGCAAATAAGTTCATCTATATCATTTTTCTAGATTCCACCTGTTTTTTGCTCACATCTTGATATAAGAATATAGGATTAACAACAAATAAGGAAATTACTATTTAAAAGTTCACATGATAGGGACTTCCCTGGTGGCACAGTGGTTAAGAATCTGCCTGCCAATGCAGGGGACACGGGTTTGAGCCCTGGTCCAGGAAGATCCCACATGTCATGGAGCAACTAAACCTGTGCACCACAACTACTGAGTCTGTGCTCTAGAACCCGCAAACCACAACTACGGAGCCTGAGTGCAACAACTACTGAAGCCTGCATGCCTAGAGTCCATGCTCCACAACAAAGAGATGCCACCGCAATGAGAAACCTGTGCACTGCAACAAAGAGTAGCCCCTGCTCGCCACAACTAGAGAAAGCCCATACACAGCAATGAAGACCCAATGCAGCAAAAAATAAAAAGATAAATAAAATAAAATTTATAAACAACAAAATAAATAAAAGTTCACATGACACATACCTGTAAGATAACATACAATTATTATGTTAGTTTGCTAAAATAAAAGAGAAAAATAATTTTTGTCACAGATGGGAAAAAATTATCAGAAAGAAGTTTGACAAAAAATATGAAAGACTTCTAGAGATAAATCTTTCTTGAGAGGCATAACAAGCATTGATATTTTATTTGTCAACTATACCTCAGTAAAGCTGAAATTAAAAAAAATAAATATGAAGAAATTAATTTTCCAAAATTAAATTATCAATGTAAAACACTTTACATCCAAAAACCAAAAATATTTTTTGGGGAAACTAAATAGTTATTATAAGTGTTTTCTTCAAAACAAACAAAACACCCAGGGATGATAGCGAGGAAAATGTTGAGGATAGAATAAGATTGATAAAGAGAGACAGGGGAAAATATATTGAGACTTGGAATCATGACAGAGCCCTTACAACTATTCATACTAATAGTGTGTGTGTGTGTGTGTGTGTGTGTGTGTGTGTGTGTGTGTGTGTGTGTGTGTGCATGTGTGTATGTGTGTTTCAGTGTCCATAAAATTAGACTGGGGAATTTTATTTATAGCAAGAAACTTTTAAGACTCAGCTATCATTGCTATTACCAGCACAATTATCTTGATCCTCGAAAAAGTCTTTAATTTCAATAGGTTGTTTTGCTCGATAATGCTATTCTGATAATAAAAGATTACTTGACATCTCTTTAACTCTAAAATGATATATAATTTTACAATTACTTTTTCATTTCTTACCTGCTCTCCGTGTATGCATGAAGGTATAAAAATCATTCCTTTGTTGGAATCTGAAACCAAACAGAAAGTTTGAAGGTCTTTTTTCTATTGAATTTGCACCTCTTTGCTCGTTCTCTATACTGACAGCTAAACATCCTTTCTCTCTTCCTTTTTGAACTTGCTCTTTGTTTACAGGAGATAAGGAGCAGTAATGGCATCTTGATAGAGAAGGACATCACTTATTTTCCTTAATAATGATAATAATAACTGCTTAAGTTTATAACAATATAAAACAGGTAGTATTCATGTATTCATTTTGAGCATGACATTATTAGATGTCTTGTTTTTATACAATTATTTACACTAGAGCAGCAAACAAAAAAGGCTCTTGTAAATATTCCCAATGTGACATTTTATGTTGTTATACATTTATTGAATGTCTCCTGTGTATCCTCATGGAATTAAAATTTTAAATAAGTTGTTCTACACTAATTTTACCCCAAAGAATGATACCTTCTCTCTGCAGGTGTAAGGAAAGTGAGGTTATTACTGCCTTCCATTCCTTCTGGAATCCCAAGTTAATAGCAGCCCTTTCTGATGTACTCTAACTGGTGGCACAGAAAGACAATTAAAGACTGGCATAGTTTAAATGTTACACTTAGAGATTGGAAAGGGAAAAAGAGATTTTTAAATAAACGGTATGTGAAGCAGGAATTGTCCTTTATGCATAGTGCTGAAATCTTGCTCCAAAATCTTGCTCCTGTAATAACATATTCTTCTTTCTGGCCAGTCGACAGTGGGCATGAGGTATTATGAGTCTGGTAGTGAAAGATGGATAAAAATGTGGTCCTGACTTTATTTAGTAAGAAATAAAACCTATCACAGCTTCCTGTGTAGGCAAAAAGTGTTTAGCTCAGAGTTCAATAGGAGACCACTTGGTTTTCTGAGTAAAAGTCTCAAAATAGTAAAGAGTATCTGCTTTTATGGCCTGCTAATTATGTTTATTTATATCTTAGGAAAAATGGGCGTAACTAACAACACAGTGTTGGTTAGTGATTCAGAACACACAATCAGGACCCACAGAGAGAGCAAATTATTTTTTCTCCATATGTATAGGCAGAAATATATACAAGTTTGTATTTTTATGTCATCTTGTAAGAAGATTTATTTGGCTATAATTATTTCTTGTTACACTTGTTTTAAGTATTTTATAATTTCAGTTATTCAATTTTTCTTTTTAATTAAAATTTCTATTTGGTTAATTGGTTATTTTCATATGTTGTCACATTTTTATATAAAATTGATTATATCGAATATGTATAACATAAATATTATGAAAGACTGTAAATATATACTGACATAAATCATAAGGAAAATGATGGCTATTTTGAGCAGTAAAATTATACTTCATTTTCTACTAAGTGCTTATATTTACTAAAATTATCCAATAGGGCTTATATTTGCTTGCTTTAAAAATTTTATTTTAACTTCACAAACAGTCCAATAGCAATAGTTAGAAAAATGGACAGATGAATTAAGTGACAATTCACAAAAAATGTGTAATATAATTGTAAATATAAATATATGGAAATGTCTACCTTTATTGATAATTCAGAAAATGAAAGTGGATTAAACAAAATGTTCTTGTGTCTAACTAGGGACCTAAAAAATTATCAACTGTAAGCAAACATTTTGGGAAAATTAAAACCCTTTTGCTCAGGAACAAAGCAAGAATGTTCCCTCTTATTAATTCTTTCAACATCATGCTGGAAGTCCTACCTAATGCAATAAGATAAGAAAAGTAAATAAATTGTACACAGACTGGGAACGTAGAAATAAGACTGTTTTTCTTCATGAATGGTATGATTACTTATGTGGAAAATTCAAAAGAATTGACAAAAAATTCTATAACTGATAAGGAATTAGAGCAAGGTTGCAGGATACAAGGCTAGTATAAAAATATCAGTCACTTTTCCATATACTAACAATGAACAAGTGGAATTTGAACTTAAAAACCCAATACTGTTTTAAGCATCTCCAAATTGAAACACTAGCTATAAATCTAACAAAATATACACAAGACCCATATGAAGAAAATTATAAAACTCTACTAAAAGAAATCAAAGAAAAAATAAATAAATGGAGAGAAAATCTATGTTCATGTATAGGAAGACTCAATATTGTCAAGATCTCAGTATTTCCCAAATTGATCTATAGATTCAAAGCACTCTCCATTCAAATTGCAACATGTTATTGTGTGGATATAGACTATCTGATTTAAAAATTTCTATGGAAAGGCAAAAGACACAGGAGAGTTGACACAATATTGAAAGAGAAGAACAAAGTTGAAGAACTGAGGCTATTTGGCTTCAAGACTTATGATAAATCTACAGCAATCAGGATGCTGTGGTATTGGCAAAAGAATAGACAAATGATTAATGTAATGAAACAGAGAGTCTAGAAATAGACCCACACAAATAGAGTCAACTGATATCTGACAAAGGAGCGAAAACAATTTAATGGTGAAGTGATAGTCTTTTCAACAAATGATACTGCAACAAATGGATATCCACACACAAAAAATGAATCTAGACACAGATCTTACACACTTCATCAAAACTAATCCAAAATGGATCACAGACCTAAATCTAAAAGCAAAACCATAAAACTCCTAGAAGATAACATAGGAGAAAAATCTAAATTACCTTAGGTTTAGTAATGACATTTTAGATACAACAACAAAGGCACAATCAATTGAATTAATAATTGATAAGCCTGACTTCATTAACATAAGTTCTATTCTACAAAAGACACTTTCAAGACCACAGAGGATTTTTAGGGCAGTGAAACCATTCTGGCTGATACTAAAATGGTGGATATATATCATTATACATTTGTCAAAACCCATAGAATTTACAATGACATGAGTGAACCCTAATGTAAATTCTGGACTCAGGGTGAAAATTATGTGTTAATTATTACTTGTCAATTATAAGGAATGTATCACTATGGTGTGGGATGTTGATGATGGGGAAAACTATACATGTGTGGGGGCACAAATATATGGTAACTGTGTACTTTCTGGCACAGTTTTGCTGTGAATTGGAAACTGCTCTTAAAAATAAACTCTAGGTTCATCCAGGTTGCTGCAAATGACATTATTTCATTCCTTTTAATGGCTGAGTAATATTTCTTTGTATACATGTACCACATCTTCTCAATCCATTCCTCTGTTGATGGACATTTAGGTTGCTTCCATGTCTTGGCTACTGTAAAAAGTGCTGCAATGAACATTGTGGTGCATATATGTTTTCAAATCATGATTTTCTCCAGGAATATGCCTAGAAGTGGGATTAATGGATCATATGGTAGTTCTATTTTCAGTTTTTTAAGGAACCTCCATACAGTTCTCCATAGTGGTTGTAACAATTTACATTCCCACCAACAGTGTAGGAGGGTCCCTTTTCTCCACACCCTCTCCAGCATTTATTGTTTGTAGATGTTTTGATGATGACTATTCTGACCAGTGTGAGGTGATATCTTATTGTAGTTTTGGTTGCATTTCTCTAATAATTAGTTATGCTGAGCATCTTTTCCTGTGCCTCTTGGCCATCGGTGTGTCTTGTTTGGAGAAATGTCTATTTAGTTCTTCTGCTCATTTTTTGATTGTGTTGTTTGTTTTTATAATACTGAGCCACATGAGCACTTTATAAATTTTGGAGACTAATCCTTTGTCAGTTCCATCATTTGCAAATATTTTCTCTGATTCTGTGGGTTGTCTTTTCATTTTCTTTATGGTTTCTTTTCATTTTCTTTTGCTGTGCAAAAGCTTTTGAGTTTAATTAGGTCCCATTTGTTTATTTTGTTTTTATTTCCATTACTCTGGGAGATGGATTGAAAAAGATATTGCTGCGATTTATGACAGAGTGTTCTGTCTATGTTTTCCTCTAAGAGTTTTATAGTATCTGGTCTTACATTTAGGTCTTTAATCCATTTTTATCATATTAAGTGAAGTAAGTCAGAGAGACAAAGACAAATATCATATGATATCACTTATATGTGGAATGTAAAAAAATATGATACAAATGAACTTATTTACAAAACAGAAACAGATTTACAGACTAAAAGATTGAATTTATGGTTACTGGGGGAAAAGTGGGGGAGAGATAGATTGGCAGTTTGGGATTGACATGTACACACTGCTATATTTAAAATAGATAACCAACTAGGATCTACTGTATAGCACAGGGAACCTTGCTCAATAATCTGACATACATAGTTCTCTTAAAAATTTTAGTTAACTTTACAATATCACATGATTCAAAAGTATAAAACATATAAGGTCTAAACACATTTATTTGTTATTAGTTACCTCTGCACAAAAACATTTTTACTAATTTTTTATTTCTCCTTCCAAATATATATTTATATTGTGGATGTAACAACAAACTCATAGAGATAGTATCTTTTTTCTCTTTCCTACAAAAAGTGATAGCACACTGTATACAATATTCAGTACTTTGCTTTTCTCCCCAATGATTAATATTTTGACTAATTTTTATATCAATATGTAATGAGATTCCTTATTTTGATTTAAGCATAAGTTACCAAATATCCTAATATTACTGTACTCCTGTTAAAAGGAATTTAAAATGAAACTATAATTTTGGTGCTATAAACAATACTATAATGTATTACTTTTAATATATGTCATTTACAATTGTGTATGTGTATCTCTTAGACAAGTAAATCTTACTGTAATTTAATTTTTTTCAGTAGAAAGGATTTATTACTACTGATAAATAATTTTAGAAATATAATTACTGAATTTTATTTTTTGTATATTTTAACACATAGTTCTCCATAGAAGTTGTTCTAAAATATGTTCCTAACAGCTACAAATACTGTTTATCCCACAAATGTTTCCTTGCACATCCCAATATAGCATATTGTTTAAGGTCTCTGTCAACCTAACTGGAGAAAAATGGCATATCATGCTAATTTCCCTTGCTCTTCATATATTTGCCCATTTTTCTATTTGTTATTTTTCAAATTAATTTGCATGAGCACCTTATGTATTATAGAAGCTATACCTTTTTCTATATTAGGTTATCAATATTTTTTCTTAACTAGTTTTTTTTTCTGTTTGGTTTATGATACATTTTTCTTGCAGATTTATTACTCTAATGGAAATTAATCAAAATTTTATTTTATAAATTATTGATTTGGGTCATAATTATAAAACTCTGATTCAATCCGGTTATAATTAGTATTTTATGCTTTTATTTTTTATTATTTAATATAATTGCTTTATTAAAATTTTCTTTAACACAGGAGATTTACATTAAAGTTTCTTGTGTTTCAAAAGATTTTTGATTATTCAAAAATATTTATATTAAAGGAAATTAATTTTTTCCCTGATTCATGCTAACTTTACTGTACTCCAGCAGTTTATATTTATTTTTGCCTGTTTATGGTCTTTCTATTTTGTTTCTATTGATCTGTGTTAATGTACAAGTACTACAATGGCTTTCTTTAAAGTATTCTTGAGATTTTTGAACTTTACTTAGCTTCTTAAGTTTATTTGTTGGTGTTTTTTTGGGGGGAATCATATAAAATATATTTATTTCACTAAATATTTTAACTATGTGTTGGTTGCATATATGAATGGCATTGATTTTTATTAATTTTATGCATAATTATCTCATCTATTCATTAATTGTTTGAAATGGATTTTCAGGTTTTTTTTTTCTCTTAGCTTTTCTTGGTAAACCACCACTTCATGTGTAAATAGTAATACATTTACTTCCTCTTTTCCAATTTGTGTATCGTAATTTTATTATTTTGTCTAATTGTTTGTGAAATACCCCTAGAACAATGTTTGATAATAGGATGATGTGTGATATTTTTAGTGATCTTCACTGTAGTGCACAAACATCAACTATTATTCCATTATACTTAATGATGATGTTTGGGTTGAGTATTAAATTATATCATGTTAAGATATCAAATGATAACTATTTTGTTTGATGTAGGGAAAGATTCATTAATTACAAGCATGCTAATGTTAAAGTAAAAGATAGACAAATAAACATAAGCCAAAATTAAGATCTTCTGATCATTAAAAACTCATAACGAGAGAAAAGGTGAGTTATAGAATGGGAGAAGACAAAAGGCTTCTATGTAGAATATATTATAGCCTTAAATCAAGAAGAAACAGACAACTCAATGCAAAAAAAATAAGCTGGACACTTGATCTGATGCTTCAAATAAGAACATGTCCAAATGATGAAAAAAAATATGACAAGGTGGCCAATCTCATTAATCAGGAAAATACAATTCAAAAAAAACAATAAGTTTAATAAGAATGATTAAAATTTGTTGTTACTAAATATTAACAGTATTGAAAATCCATATATTGACACAATCATGAATAAATGGAACTCTCATATTATGTTGGAAGGAGTTTAACTGGTAAACAAACCAACCAGCCAACAAACACTTTGGAAAACTGAGTGAATCTAAAGAGTTGGATGTATCTTTGAATATATGCATATCACGTGCGCCAGCAATTCCATTCCTAGTTAAATCATTGAAGAAACCCATGCATCTGTACAACAGGAGCTATGTACAAGGATGTTCACGGCTGCAGTATATATAGTAACATGTAATGAAAATATCTGATTGGCTACCAACAATAAGAATGAATAAATACATTACTGTAGAGTTATTGATAAGAATAATGCACAGCTATAAAAATAAGTAACTTTGAACATCTTATAACAATAAGTGTGAATCTCACAAACATATTGTTGAGGCGGGGTGCCAAACAATAATGCATACGTATTCTAGGAGTTCATTTATATAAATCTAGAACATAGGCAGAACTAGCTCAAGTGTTAAAGTAAGTGGTTTACTTTGGAGAGACAAAAAGGAGTTAATCATTGGGAAGGGGTGTAAAGTGTTGGCTGTTTGGTTTCTCAGTCCAGGTGGAAAATCCACAAGTTGCTCACAATGTGATAATTCATTGATCTGTATGTTTATGTCTTAGAAAACTTTCTGTATGCATTGTTATATTTCAATTTTACATAAGAATCTCAATACTGATTAACCTGTGACAATTTCTCCCAACATATGATGTATCTTTTAATATGTAGATTTATGTCTTTAATTTGAAAATATCATGAGTTATCTAATTAAATAGTTGTTCCATTTTTTAAATTTGTTTTTCTCTATTACACTCTCCAAAATGTATGTGTTGTCCTTAATTTACTTGTCTTTTATTTTTTTATAATTATTTTAAATTCTTTGTTTTCTCTTAATGCTTTCCTCAGGTCCATCTTAGCATCTTTATTCAGAACGTTGTAGTGATTATTTTCCTATATATTTTTTCCTATCAGCTATAATTTAAGTGCTCAATTTTCCAATTTTTTTCTCAGTTCTACTGGCTTCTACTGCATATATACATGTATATTTTGTGGTGTTTTTTACAAATTGATTCTATATCTGATTTGTTGTTTTATTCATAGTTGTGATTGATGCATCATTATTAAACTTGAGACTCAATGTTTTAATTTTCATCTAATTTTTCTTTACTGTGTTCTGTTGATGAGTTTTCCTGTACTTTGTCCCCCACTTCCTTTTGTGATATTGTTATATGGGTGCTCTTTTTGTAACTTTTAAAAAATTATTTTTAAAGCAAAGGGATTATTTTCTGGGTCCAACTCTTTGGAGGCAATCTTGCTAGAGGATAAGGAGAAATCCAGACTAGTATTGCAGGTTGTAGAATTTTCACAAAGCAAACTACTCTCATTTCTTATTTTGCTTTCTACAAAATGTTACTGTTCTCTCCTCAGAGGTAAAATAAATAAATAAATGATTTCTGGTGCCAGTCTGCTACAAGGCTATAGATAGACTTTTATTATTATTTACTTTTCATTCCATGTACTTTTGAACATCCTGTTGCAAACAGATGCAGGGTTTTCACCTTGAGTTGGCCTTTCAATTTTAGGGAGTGTATTTATGCTGGTTTCTTCACCACTTGGTACTCTCACCACTTATTTCTCTCTCTGTGAAATGTGTGTCCTCTCGGGTCCTTCCTACATAACCTCTCTCACCTGTGTCCATCTGTAACTTTATTTCATGTGTAAGGAATTTCAAGTTCTCTTATATTCTAAAAATAGAGGTATGTTGCTTTTCTTCTTTGTTCTTAAATAATTATCAGTAGTTGAAAGTGTAAATGATGAATTTAAGAAAATATTCAAACCATAAATCTAAAATATCTGTTTTATATTAGTTAGAAGTTATTGCTGAATTCTATATTATCAGAGAATAATAACTATTAGAATGCTTACTTCAATTCTGTATCTCAAAACAGCTTACAGACTGTATTTTAGATATACATTATCCATATATCTATATATCTCTACCTCTATCTATCTATCTTTCTATCTACATACATACACACAGACTGACTGTGCTATGGCATTTATAAAAGATATCCAAGGTAAATCATCATATGCATATGTGTTTGATGGAAAATTGTATTTCTCTCAAGAGGAGGAATAAATAGGAGAATGTATATTTTTAATTGATATTATTCTATCAAAATATATATTAAGTAATTGTTACTGGAATATCCAGCTGATACACATTTAACCAATGTAACATAATATTAAAATTATCTACTTCTTTAGAATATCACCCAGAAGGATCAGGCAACTTTGAATATTAATTATATGTATTAATTCTTGTTAAAAAACAAAAATAAGGGGCTTCCCTGGTGGCGCAGTGGTTGGGAGTCCGCCTGCCGATGCAGGGGACACAGGTTCGTGCCCCGGTCCGGGAGGATCCCACATGCCGCGGAGCGGCTGGGCCCGTGAGCCATGGCCGCTGAGCCTGCGCGTCCGGAGCCTGTGCTCTGCAACGGGAGAGGCCACAACAGTGAGAGGCCCACATACGCAAAAAAAAAAAAAAAAAAAAAAGTAATTTTAGTATACCATTTTATCTATAATAAATTTTATTTATTTTTCTAAGCATATAGTCTGACATCCACAAATTGATTTCATTTAGAAATCTGGAATTGAAACTGAAAATACATTGGATAAATGTTATTAAGATAATGTCTTAGGGGAAAGGAGAAAGCTTCTTTAGTCTTCAGTACATATGCGCTAAACTTTGCAGATGCTTTTTTCTGTGCCATTTTGTGTATTGATTCAATTTAATTAAAATTGCCTTTTGTGTGTGTGTGTGTGTGTGTGTGTGTTGAACAGCATATCTGAATATATCCCTCACATTTTTACTTGTAATATGGCTCCTATTTTATTTAAAGATCATGTTAGATACAATATGTTGCACTACGGTTTATCCAGAAGGCATCCTTGACTGAAATTTTCTTAAAACAAAACTTTATTTTCCTTTTTGATATTACATTTTTATCCACTGTGATAGTTAAAGGACTCTGGTGTCTGTTACAGGTTGAACTGTGCCCCGCCCCCCCCAAATTTATATATTGGAGTCCTAATCAACAGTATCTCCATATGTGACTGTATTTAGAGATTGGATCTTTAAAAAGGTGGGATAGGGAGGGTGGGAGGGAGGTGTAAGAAGAGCAAATCTAAAGTTTTTGCTCAAATCTAAGTCTATTCTTTGCCTTTACTGCTAGATAGTAGATATCATATCTTCTTGCTCATTTAGGTGAAATCTATCTATTAAAATTATCAGCTCAAATATTTATTATTTTACCTAAAGCATAAACACTTATCAATGCACACATAAGGCAATTAAAAAAATATTTTTCTTAAAAAATAGGTAAAGAGAGAACTTACCTCAACAGACTAAAGACCATTTATAAAAAGCCCACATCTAAAACCATAATCAGTGGAGAAAAATTAAAAGCTTTTCCTCTAAGGTTAGGAAAAAGACAAGGATGACCACTCCTAACACCTTAATTCAACATAGTACCAGAAGTCTTAGCCAGAGCAAGTAGGCCAGAGAAAGCATCCAAATCAGAAAGGAAGAAGTAAATTTGCCTCTGTTTCCAGATGCCATGATATTATACATAGAAAATCCTAAAGATTCCAATAAAAAACTGTTAGAACTAATAAAAAATTTTGTAAAGCTTCAGGATACAAAATTAAAAATCATTATACATAAATGAGTAGCAATTCTTTACACCAAAAATAATGTATCTGAAAAGGAAATCAAGAAAACAATTTTATTTAAAATAGTATCAAGTAGAATGAAATACTTATGAATAAATTTAACCAAGATGAAAGATCTCTACACTGAAACTATGAAACACAGATAAAAGAAATTGAAGAACACGAAATAAATAGAAAGATGGTCTACATTCATAAATTTGAAGAATTAATATTGTTAAAATATCCATACTACCCAAGGCTATCTAAAGATTCAATGCAATCTCTACCAAAATTCCAAAGGTATTTTTCACAGAAACAGAAAAAAAATCTAAAATTCATATGGAACCAGAAAAGAATCCAAATAGGCAAAGCAATCTTGATAAATAAGAACAAATCTGGAGACATAACACCTCCTCATATAAAATTATATTACAGAGTCTTAGTAATCAAAACACTATGGTATTGGCATAAACACAGATATACAGACCAATGGAACAGAATAGAGAGCCTGGAATAAACTTAAGCGTGTACAGTTCACTAATATTTGACAAGGGGTCCAAAAATACATAGTGAGAAAAGGATAATCTCTTCAAAAAATGGTGCTTGGAAAAGTGGATATCCACATGAAAAACATAAAATAGGATCCTTATCTTACACTATACATGAAGTATACTAAAGACCTGAAACCGTAAATCTGTTAGAGGACAAATATAAAAGAAAAGCTCCTTGATATCGGTCTTAACAATGATTGTTTTAGACTTGACCCTAATATTACAGTCAACTGAAGCAAATATAAACAAGTGGAATTAAATCAAACTGAAATCATCTGCACAACAAAATAAATGGAAAGAAGACAGGCAACATATGAACTAGGAGACAATATTTGCAAACCCTATATCTGAAGGAAGGTTAATATCTAAAATACATAAGTAACCTGTACAACTCAACAGAAAAAAAAAAATCAAATAACCCAATTAAAAAATGGGAAAAGGACCTGAATAGACATTTTTTCAAAGAAGACATACAGCTGACCAACAGGTATATAAAAAGGTACTCAACATCACTAACCATCAGGTAAATGCAAATCAAAATCAAAATGAAATATCACCTCACATCTGTTAGGATGTCTATTATTAGCAAGACAAAAGATACAAAGTGTTGGTGAGGGTGTGGAGAAAAGGGAACACTTGTACACTGTTGGTGAGATTATAAATTGGCACAGCAGTTTACAAGGAAAGCCTTTGAAAATTAAAACTACCATATGATCCAGCAATTCCTCTTCTGAGCATATATAGACAAAGGAAATGAAATCAATAACTTGATTATTCAGTGCAGTGTTATTCACAATAACCAAGACAAGGAAGCAACCTAAGTGTCCACTGATGGTTGTGTGAATAAAAAATTGTGCTATATGTGTATGACATCATAGATTGTTATTCAGCCTTAAAAAGGAAATCCTGCAATTTCTATCAACATAGAAGGACCTAGAGGACACTATGCTAAGCGAAATGAGTCAGATGCAGAAAGAAACATACTGCATGATTTCATTTATATGTGGAACTAAAAGAGTAGAATGCATAGAAGCAGAGAGTAGAAGGAAGGTTACCAGGAATGAGGAGGTAAGTGAAATCAGATGTTGGTCCACGGGTACAAAGCTGCAATCATGTAGGATGGATAAGTTCTAGAGATCATAGTACAGCATGGTGACTATAGTTAATAATGCTATATTATAATACTGGAAATTTACTAAGGAAATGAACCTCAGGTCACACAAAGGGAAAAAAAAGTTAATTATATGAGGAGAAGGATGTGTTAATTAGGTTGACTATACCAATCACTTCATCATGTATATGTATATCAGAACATCATGCAGTAGACCTTAAATATATATAATTATATATTTTTATTAAAAAAATAAAAACATTCTTTTAATGAAATCAAAGAAAATAAACACATAATGTAATTCTCTTTGCCCTCATTAAAATGCAAAAATAAAAATGTTTATTAAAACTATGTATGAGATAGAGTGTGGAATTTATACATAAATTTATACATAAATTTTTTGCCATTATCTAGTAAAATTGAAATTCAGAGACAATGTAAAACAACGTGCCATTCCTACTTGAATATTTAAGAAATATTATTGCACATTTGTAACAATAATAGAATATTTATAACAGAACTGCTCAAAATAACAACACACACACACATATATATGAATATACATATATATATATCACTCAAATGAATAAAATGCAAAATTGTCGATACTATTTATTTGATATAGAAGTTGATAAGGAAATTAGCCTCTCAGTACAAAATTTTTAAAAAAATGATGTCACATAATCTTAAAATTGAAATATTTGAACCATCTAAGACATTCTTATTTTTTACCTTCCTGTACACTTACTGTATATCCCTGTAAAGATATTCTATATTTCAAATTCCTAGGAAAATTCAGTAATCCTTTTGCAGATCCTAAAAGTTTTACTAGACAGATATTGGAACTTTTTGTAAATATATATCTTCATTAAACCTCCCCAATGGCCTTTGTGAAGTTTTCTAACTAATGGCAATATCCATTTTCCTTTCCCTTGCTGAATCATTGGGTCTCATCTTCACCTTGTAGTATCACAAGGGCCCACCTCACTATTAACCCGAGAACAAACTGTACAGGTAGATTTGACAGGTATACAAGAAAACCTGCCATTTATATGTAGGAGGAAATGGTAGGTGCTGGTTCCCAGTCTCTGGCTGGTGAAGATTCCCTCCTCTCAATTCCTGCAATACGATTTGTAAATATGTAAGTGTGTGTGTTTAATATTATATGTATTATATATAATAATAAATATTAGTTATGATTTTGGTTCTCTTTGGTTCTCTTATTTTCCAACATAAGAAAAAATTGTGGGATGGAGTAGGGTAGAAATATGCAAGTTGATATGTATGTCTTCTTCAAAGTAATAGTTTATAAGTTGGAGCATAGATACAGCGTGATTATTACTAAAGTAAATAGGATGAAGAAAGGAAAGAAGGAAAGAAAGAAAGAAGGAAAGAAAGAAAGAAGAAAGAGAGAAAGAAAGAAAGAGAGGAAGAAAGAAAGAAGAAAGAAAGAAAGAAAGAAAGAAAGAAAGAAAGAAAGAAAGAAAGAAAGAAAGAAAGAAAGAAAGAAAGAAAGAAAGAAGGGGAGAGAGAGAAAGAAAAAAAGAAAGTAAGAGGGAGAGAGAGAGAAAAGGAAGGAGGAAGGGAGGGAGACAAATAAATAAGTACAAATACCCTGAAAATAGCAGATTTTCTTGAACCAATCCTTAACATTACTCCACTTGATTTTTATAATAAATAATTATTTCACAAACATTTCTTGAGTTCTGAATTATGATAAGTAGTTTTTAGGTTTGGAAATACAAAAATATCATAAGCATTATTCTTTAGGTAAAAATATAGTAGACGGAAAATAATTTTTCAGAAATTACTTTAATAGTATGTAGTTTTAATGATTGAATTGTGTCCAAGGTGCATTCAATCACAATTAGAAATGAAAATATTTATAGATATTATTTAGCTCTATAACATTACACCGTCTCTGGAAAACTGATCTTCTTCGGGATGTATTTTTCTTTTGATAATATTTATTTTATCATTTCAAATGGTCAAATAAAATGGTCATCATTATTTTAATGATCAACAAACTTCTCTTGCTCATTTTCTTCTATTCTGTGTTGACCAAAATTGAAGTGCTTTTTTCTTTCATGAAATGTACCAGAACTTTCATTGAAAGTATAAAAAATAATAAAAGATGGCCTGAATTATCAACTATGAGTTAAGAAATAAATAAACAAAAAGTCACATAAGCTCAACAGAAATCATTTAAAATGTAAAATAAGAATGATTTCCCCCATCCTCATAGAGGGCAGTATATACTATTGCTTTGGTTACATATAGCAAAGCGTAGAAAATGTAGATAATAAAATATGCTTAAATGTTTTCAAATGTTGGCAAGGATGTGGAGAAAACAGAACACTGTGCACTGTTGGTGCGAATATAAGTTGGTGCAGCCACAATGGAAAACAGCATGGAGGTTCTTCAAAAAACTAAAAATAGAACTATAATATGATCCAGTAATTCCACTCCTGAGTATATAGTTGAAGAAAACAAAAACACTACTTTGAAAAGTTACATGCACCCCAATGTTCATTGCAGCATTATTTACAATAGCCAAAATATGGAAGCAACCTACATGTCCATCAGCTGATGAATAGATAAAGAAGATATATATATATATATATACCATATCTTCTGTATTTTATACATATATATATATGTATATATATATTACTCAGCCACAAAAATAATGAAATTCTGCCATTTGCAACAACATGGATGGACCTAGAGAGTATTATGATTAGTGAAATATGTCAGACAGAGAAAGATGAATACTTTATGTTATTACTTATATGTGAAATCTAAAAATAAAACAAATGAGCATACAAAATAAACAGAAACAAACTCACAGATATAGCAAACAATAAATACCGGGGGGATAGGGAAAGAGGGAGGGGCAAGATAGGGGTATGATATTTAGTGATACAAACTACTATGCATAAAATAGATAACCTACAAGAATATATTGTACAGCACAAGGAATATAAGCATCATTTTGTAATGACTTTAAATGGAGGATAATCTATAAAAATTTTTAAGCACTGTATTGTACACCTGAAATGAATATAATATTGTAAATCAACTATACTTCAATTTTTATAAATAAACATAAATAAATAAATAAGTAAATAAATAAATAAGTAAATAAATAAAATTGTTTGACCAATCTAAGATAATTACATGATTTGAACATATTCCAGAAAATTTCAATTCCTATCTCTATTAGTGTTTCAAATTGACTGAAGTTAAATGTAGATGCATTCCAAATGTTAGCTATAAGCTATTAAGCAGCTTTAAATATAATAAAAATAAAATAATGTAATTAGAATATTACACACAGATGGTCAAAAAAATGTCCAAGGAAATTCCTTTGGTGAACACAAGCCACTGGAGTTACCAAGGTGCTTGCCATGTAAATAGGGATTTGATGAAAGTACAATGTTGTTTTGTACCTTTGATCAGATCAATGGAAAAACTAAGAGTAATGAGACTTGTCTAGAATAAATGAGACATTAGCTGTACAGTATTTCCTTAAACTCTCCATTTTTTGTACTGGTCATAAAACTCAAAAATCTGGATCTTGAGATGGATAACTTTATAATTGTATGCATCTCATGGAAAAATGCCAGTGACACTATCTTATTTGTTATATCCCTCAAGAAAGCCACTCTGCCAGTTTCAGGACATCAGAGCTATAAATCCTGTCCCATGGAGATAAGAGAACCTCCTCATCTTTCCAGCTGCCTTTAAGGTAATCAACACTATACTGAATCATTTATAAAGGGCATACTGGATCAAGGACACTTTTTAAGGCAGAATAATTTATGAGTATATTTAGAGGTTTATTTTTCAAATTAATACATTCTAAAGCAAAGATATTGAGCAAGAATAAGATCTTCATATATATCATATTTATTATTGTTTTTCTTTAAATTATGAGGAAAATCCCAATGTTGGTAACAATTTACGGCACATTTAACTTCAATTCTTTGTCTATTATCATTTGTCATTTCTGCTTTTTCATTAAAATACCTGGGAAGCAATAAGAATGAGTTGTCAGACACATTATTATGACACCCAATAAAGTTTATGATTGAGATTAATAATATCCTTAAGAAAGTTCATATAGCCAAATTGCTTTCACCAGGCATATTTATTATATAAGCACAGAATGACTAAGAAAATTATTTTTACAAATTATTAAGAAATAAAACATGGCAAGAAAAAGACTATGGGCTTGTGGCATTCAGTACGGGGTCATACACCACAGCTACTGATTTTCTTCCAGTGGTAATAGTCATTGTGGAGGTTTACTTTCCTATATATACTCTCTTTGGGGCAATCTAACACGATAGGAGGTTACAGAGTATAAACTCTAATATCATTTTGAAAGAATATATCATTTCTGTTTTCTTTATATTAGTTAAAACATTATTAGTTTATCCAATTGTCATAGGATATTAATCATGTGAACATAGTTGCTTAAATGGCTAAGAGAGCCATGGAGTAGTGGTATCCAAGCACACTTCAGTTTGAGAAGGTACTAAACCTCTACCACCATCAATTTCTTTTTCTGTTGGAAGAGATTAATAATCCCTCTCTTTGTGCATTGTTGTGAGATTAGAAATGACAAATGCACTGTATGTGGCACAGAGGAGCACAGATGCTCTATGGGATTTAATGGCACGTGGCTCTAACAATTTGCACAGCTGTTTCAGTCGTGGATATCTGTGTTAACTGTGATTACATGATTAACAAGCAGATCCTTTTCTCAGTCTCAACCTTTATATTTTCCAAGAGAGATAAAAACAAATTTTACACCTTCCAGAGACTTCTTGCAACTCAATTCCTGGCTTTGAGACACAAGTCTAGAAGTGGGGCAGATATGACCCTGTGTTAATGTATGTCGGCTGTGGTCTAGAAAACTAGGGGACAAGTCAAGAGTTAGGTGCAGATGTGGTGAGACAGGTTTCATGCTTTGTTTGGCAAGATTAAAATCTAGTCACAGGCAAGAGAGACACAGACCTCAGGTGGAGAGGCAGATTGTATGGAGAACATTTACCTGGGATGAAGACTGAGAATAGCAACTGTAGACCAGAGATGTTAACAACCAAGGTCTAAGAAAAATCCCACCAGCTACTCCAGTGGACCTAGAGATTATCATACTAAATTAAGTAAGTCAGAAAGAGAAGGGGAAATATCATATGATATCACTTATATGTGGAATCTAAAATATGACACAAATGAACTTATCTATGAAATAGAAACAGACTCACAGACATAGAGGACAGACTTGTGGTTGCCAAGGGGAAAGGGAGGTCAGGGAGTGATGGATTGGGAGTTTGGGATTAGCAGATGCAAACTATTGATATTATACATAGAATGGATAAACCACAAAGTCTTACTGTATAGCACAGGAAACTATATTAAATATCCTGTGATAAACCATAATGGAGAAGAATATGAAAAAGAATGTATATATACTTATAACTGAATCACTTTGCTGTACAGCTGAAGTTAACACAACATTGTAAATCAATTATACTTCAATACAATGAATTAAGAAAAAAGAAATCATTATTGCTTACTGAGGACTCTGTAGCAAATAATGACCCATTTTCTATATAGTACAAGTACATACTTTTTTTTTTTTCCTCAGAAGCAGCTAGATCAGTTAAAAGAAATTTTGTACTTTAGGGCCATATCATGCCCTTGGCATTGGATACATCTCTTGCACTGTGAATCCATTTCTTCTGTATATTAAGTGGGTAGTGGTCTTCTGAGATTCTCTACTATTCTTACCCCTTGGATTCTTTCTCCTAAATCCAATTATTTGTGTTTTTATCCCACATTTGATGTTAATACACCTGTATGTGTATTATACTATAACTAACAAAGATCCATTTTATCTGGTGCTAAAACATGAATGCAAACAGAGCTGAGAGCAAGAGGAAAAGCACATAATAATTCTGTTACCAAATCAGGTCCGGCTGCTCACCACTCAAAACTCAATATTTGAGAGGGGCAAACTAGGTAGAACAGAAAGTTGCTTTCAATCAGAATGCCAGCAATCTGTGTGTGGGGGATGGTAGACTCAGTGTCCCCCAAAAATCACCTCCCAAGATTCTGCTCAGACATGAAAGTTTTTAAAGAGAAAAAGGGAAGTAATCTCAGTTAATCATTGAGATGGGGGGTCAGAGTCATTGTCATTCCCCAATGTGTGCAGGATGGTCGACTTTTTGTATCTTTATTTAAATGCTATCGTGTTCACACACTTTGTTCACAAAATTATTGAAGGGAGAGCTAGCGAAGAGATCTGGCTATCTGTTACGTATTCTTCATTTCTACTTTGATCTACAGAAAGAACCAACAGATTAGGCAAGGTATTGTGTGATCAAAAGATCTGAAAGGTGTGCTAGGGGTAGGGCCTGGGATGAATAGAGCATGGGGGCACCTGGCTTAAGGTTAGTAACAAGACAAAAGGGGCCTCCTGCAGAGAGCTCTTTCCTGCCAAGAGCTGCTTACAAATCCCCACTTATCAGGGCATCATTCCATTTCTATGGATTATGGGCGAAGGTCCGTCTTCTGTATATTCATGCTGACATAGGGTGCTGTATTCTTAGGGTGGAATATATTGACTTGTAGCTTCTCTTTGCTGATAGTTGTAGTTGGCTGTTTGCATAAACAGGCAGAACAAGCTACAATTATTTGATACCCACAAAGATGTAGATTATTATGAGCAATAGTGTTAATTCCATCCTCTTGAGGCCAGTTCTTGGAATTGTGCTAGCCATAGATTTAGTACTGCTCACGATGAAACAACTTATGTCATGGCTACAGTCTGGTCATCATGCAATTAGCTATGTTCTGCCCCTCAACACAGACAAGGTTTATCTCAAGTTAAGCCCATTTCTATTCACTTTATATGTGAAAATCATTTTCCCTTTGCTTTCTTCAGATATTAGTAGATGCATATAGCTCTTTAGTGCATGTATCAACCTCTGGTTCAAAAATCCTCCCATTATTTATCACAGTTTGAAACATCATTAAGAAGAGATGAACTGTAGGTGTCATATAGCCATGTAGTCAATAAGTAATAGCTTTGTTGGAGTAACATCCTTCCTTTCTTGTTTTCTATTCTTTCTCCATGTATTATCTGTCTCGTTGGCCTCTTTTTCATTCTCATTAACAAATAACAAAAATAGACCATTGATTTTTTTTATTTATTCATTTATTTAATTTTTGGCTACATTGGGTCTTTGCTGCTGCACGCGAGTTTTCTCTGGTTGCTGAGAGTGGGGGCTACTCTTGGTTGTTGTACACAGGCTTCTTATTGCGGTGGCCTCTCTTGCTGTGGAGCACAGGCTCTAGGTGCGTGGGCTTCAGAAGCTGTGGCACACAGACTTCAGTAGTTGTGGCTCACGGACTCCAGAGCACAGGCTCAGTAGTTGTGGTGCATGGGCCTAGTTGCTCCGCGGCTTGTGGGATCTTCCCCGACCAGAGCTCGAACCTGTGTCCCCCGCACTGGCAGGTGGACTCCCAACCACTGTGTCACCAGGGAAGCCCCTAGACCATTGATTTTTATACTCCTTTATTATCATCAATTTTCCTACCCCAGGACAAGAATAATAATTTTCAGTTAAATGTATCAGCATAGAGTCCACAAGTCAAACAAATCAATCTCATAGATTCAGTTAATCTTACCTAAATATTTGGTTTAAACATCCTTAAACACTTTCATGATACCACACTCTCTGAGTTTCCTCCTACCTCTCTGGGTACTGTTTCCGAATCAACTTTGAGGGCTTTCCTTCTTTTTGCTCTTCTATTTTAGCATATTTTAGGACTCTTTCTTAGATTCACTTCTTTCATTCTTTCTTTATGAGTTCAATTCCAGAGACTTTCATAGTCATGTATATGCTGATGATTCACCCCAATCTCATGTTGCTCATTTTTCTCCTGTGATTTAACAAGGTTTCTACCAATATTGTTACATGGGTACTCAGAAAATACCCCAACTCAGCATTTCCAACTTGAGTTCATATTCTGTGTCCTTAAATGTCTCCTGCAATAGTCCCCCATCCACTCCTAGCTCTTAGACCAGAAAAGGGGAGTCATACTGGTTTCCTCCCTCTCCTTCCATATCTTTAATTTTACGTATCATGACTGTCTATTAGATTTATTTTTACATACCTTTCTGGTATAGTCACCTCTTTTTACCCGTGCTGCCAGAACCACAGACAGAAGAGCCCACGCCATTTCTCACCAGGGCTAGAACAGGCTCATGAACTTCATGTATTCTCCTCCTCACCTCCGTTTCCTCTTGGGAGCTAGAGGAGGTTTCAAAGACCACATTGGTGATCAGGCTAACACTGAAAATCCTTCAGTGAGATGCTATTTTCTGTGTTAAATTATTAATTCCTTCATTGTCTCATAAAATTCTCCATGGTGTTTTTCTGTTTTTTTGCCTTCTTAACTATCCAAGCTACATCTAACAACTCTGACCTTCAAACTGTGCATTTAATAGGTGCTGCTGTTTCATTTTCTCTTTTGCTCTATGCTTTATCTTGCATGCAAGCTTTATACATGATGATTTATTTACTGAAACACTCCCATTTGACCTTGTTCTTTATTACTCTATTATTCTTTAACCTTAGTTTATATCTCACTTCTCGAGGATAGCTTTCTCTGTCCTCTTGAAGAGTTAAGGTTTCCCTAATATGTGTTTTCATAGCTTATCTTTTTCTTTATTCCATTCATAACACTTCTTTTTAAAGGACTTGTTTAATTCTTGTTATTCTCTAATCAGATGTTACCTTGTGAGGGAAAAAACACTGTGTACCATGTTTACCATAATAGTCTTAGAGCCTAGATCAGTTAATGGCACACCAGAGGCTGTTGTATAAAAAATAATAAGAGAAAAGAAAAGAAAAGAAAAAAAAGTGATCTGATATTTCCCAGGGAACTCTTGGAGGGAGATTCTGAACATTTAAATTTCCCCCAAAAGTTAAACATAGAGTTACTATAGAACCCAGCAATTCCACTCATATGTATATTCCTAACAGCAAACATAGGTGTACACCAAACTGTGCACAAATATGTTCATAGCAGGATCTTTCACTATACCCCAAAGTAGAAACAACTCATATATCCAGCAAATGATGAACGGATAAACAAAGGTGGTACATCCATAGAATGAAACATTATTAAGCTATAAAAAAAAAAACAAAAACTGAAGTACTGATACATGTTCAATATGGATGACCCTAGAAAACACTATGGTAAGTGAAAAAAAGCTAGTCACAAAAGGCCACGTATTGTATAATTTCCTATACATGAAATGTCCAGAATAGGTCAATCTATATAGAAAGAAGAATCGTGGTTGCCTGGGACTAGAGAAATTGGAAAGAAAGTAGGAGAATACTTGCTAAGGTTACAAGGTTTCTTCTAGGAGTGATGAAAATGTTCTAAAACTGATTGTGATGATTCTGTGAACTGACTAAAAATCATAGAATTTTACACTATAAATGGGTAAATTGTATTGTATGTGAATTATATCTCAATTACGCTGTTGCATGTTCCTCCTCCTCCCCCAACCCATAAAAGGAAAAAGAATTGGGAGTTTGTTCTTACACCATAGGACACCACACCTGTTGTCCCAACATAATTATTACTAGAGCCCCTTTCACTCTCAGAAATGCCCTGGGTTAGATAACAAATTTATGTCATTACCCTGTCACTATGTGATATCAGGCTGGTAGGTTGGCCCCACTGGGCTTTGGTTTCTACATCTGTTAAAGAAGGTCTACAGAGTTCTGATCATCTCTATATTCCACCAAAATCTCCACTTTCTCAAGCTGTAAGAGTGTCTTTGTTATGTATCGAAAATCCTTGGAAAATACCTGAGTTTATGCTAAGGAGATGACTCAAAGATGGAAACTTCTCATGCCATAAAGACTAATCCTGTGATTAGAGAACTGGGGCTTTGAGTCACATGACATTGGCCCAACGTCTTGGGAAAGGAGGGGATAAAGATTGGATTCAAGCACATGGCTAATGTTTCACTAGGTCATGCCTGCAAAATGAAGCCCCACTTAAAAACGTTGATGCTTGTGTGAGCTTACTGGTTGATGAACACATCCATGTACCAGAAGAGTGAGTGTTCTGATGGGGACCCCCATCAGAGTGTCCCTATGGGGACAGGATTCAAAAGGTCTGAGTTTGATACCCTCCCAAATTTTGCCCTATGTGTCTCTTGGTAGTTAGGGTTGGAATTGCACTGCAGCATAAGAGACAACCTTAAGTCTTTACTAAAGGAATGAATAAACATGTGAAAGAACTGGAAAATAGAGTCTCTAAATTTCCATAGAGAATGGGAGTTTTCAAACAAAATCTCACGGTAGGCAGATTTCTTAAATGTCCGCCAAGATCCTAGTCCACCAGTGTATCTGCCCCTCCCTTTGAGTGTGTCAAGAACTGCAGACATGATAGGACAGCACCCCTTGACAAGGTTACACAGCAAGACAGAGATGATGGGATAGTTGCTCCTGTTCTATTATATGACTCCATTTTAGGAGATTAGGGTCACACTTTCCTGCTGGCTTTCAAGAGGCGAGCTGCGACTTTGTAAGAAGGCCATTTGTCTAGAATCTGTTTAGCCTCTAAAAAATAAAAACATCCCCCTAGCCAACAGCCAGCAAGAAAGCAAGGATCTCAATTCTACAATTGCAAGGAATTGAATTCTTCCAGCAACCTGAATAAGCCAGGAAGAGCACGTCATGCTCCAGATAACACAGCCTGCAGGCACCTTGGTCTCAAACTTTAAAACCCTGTGGAGAGTCTAAACACCCTGTGCCTGGACCTGGGACCTACAGACACTGTTAAATAACTGCCCTTACCCCCCCTCCCAACTGACTTAGCAGTGACTTGTTTTACGAGCAGAAAACTAGCACCCTTCTTTTACAGCAAGCCACATGGAAGAAAAAAAAATGTTAGCAAGTTTGATGTTCTCTTTTACAACAAAAACTTAGAAAACAATTATTTAGTTGTGACTAAAGGAAATGCTATATGTTTTGATATTCAGCCAAGTTTTGGAAAAATTTGATAACTTCTTATGAAGGGTAAACTGAAATTCTCATTTTCTCTGCAGCATCTTAAAATAGGTAGTTCAGAACTGAACAGTCACGTATAAAGTACTTTATACATGAAGAGGAATATGGAGGGAAACAAGCAGTCTTATTCACAACCTTTTTCTTCAAGTGTTTGATGCTTCCAGCTAGAAATTCTTATTTTAAAAACAACCAAAATTTAACAACAGTACAAATGTGAAATTTAGAAATCATGCTCTCAGGGTACCAAATTAGATGGCCCATTATGTCAATAACATAAAGCAATGCAAACATAGAAACAAACATTTTCTAAGAATAAGAAATTATTATTTTTATTGAGTAATAATAAGAATTAATTAGAAGGTTTTAATAATGATTGAACTCACATAAATTTATGTGATTATGGTACTGAATATATGCCTTAACAACATTAACTGTCTTCTTCAACCTTTTCACTTAGAAGCCATCTTGTGATAAATGAATTATCGCTCTTACTCTGAAATCTATGGTACAATTAATTCAATGTGAGATCAAGGAGTTAGCCAGGCAAATAATTGCCCAGATGGTTTCTGCTGCACTGAGTCCTTTTCATATAGCTCTTTTTTTTTCTGCTTATGAAACTTGGATGATATTTAGAGTTGTGTAGTGCTTTTTCTAGGGAGCAAGGGGCATTCTGTTAAAAAAAAATCAAAGCTTACTCAGCGTGAAAAATACCCTTGCACCTTGTTTAGGTATTTTAAGGTGTACGTTCCAGTCGGACCTCCTATAATTGGATAAGCATGTCATCTATACCATCTATGATTTGATAACGACGGTGAACAGAATAAAGCTGAGGATGTTAACATAAGTCATTCCATTAGATAGTCCCATTTAGTTGGACATTTTTTCTTACCCATCACTATGATTACATAACCCATTCTATATTACCATCACCACAAGAACAAGCATAAATAAATCCTCAGGGAACTTGAACAATTAACCTGTTGAAATTCAAATAAGCTACAAATCCCAATAGGTCCTGGATGAAACTGTGGACTTATGGAAATTCCTGGAATAGTCATATAAAAACTAACCAAATAGTCCTGACTTCAGCATTCTTTGCAAGGTTTACATAAGGCCTGTGTGACCAACCAATTTCATTCTTGTACATGAAGACGGTTTGTTGTTCACTTCAGCATAATTGTCTAGATTCAAATGTGTCTTTTTCCAATTTTTCTTTCTATGCAGTTATGTGTATTTTTTTCCTCCTCTTCCCAGTCCCTAGAAACCAAGAAAAAAAGATATTACGTCAGCATCCTATTTAAAAAGTTTGCCTACTTTCTACCTAATTTCATTTTGTTACATTATTAATTTTAAATGTTAAAGGGCATTTTTCTGTATTCTGTAATCACTTTAAATACAATATTTCAATCTGATGTCAGAATACAATTTGGACTGACATTTAATTTGGTAAGCTTCTATTTATACACAGCCCCAGAGTTTCCCATACTTAGACTAGGTAAATGATGGCTAGGACAATGGTGTTATTTATTATGGTGCATTATCCAATTGCACTGCACCTGTCTGGGTCAGGGGTTTACAATAATGCAATGAAAATGGTTTGAAAGGGTCAGAGGTCTAATGTGTTAAGCCCATAAACAAAGACTGACCAGGGAGAGTGTTAATCCATGTTCATTAATTTTTGAATTCACATTCTGCAAGTTCATCCAATTCTTTATGAAGCATATCAGAGTTTGGCTTCCACAGTGATAGAGACATACTGAAACATATGGCTAGGGGGCAAAATAGAGTCCTTGTGCTGCAGAGGGCCAGGTGAAGTGCAGCACATCGGGACCTCCACTACTGCTGAGAGTCCAGCCACAGAAGAGGGACACTGGGCACTGTTTCTGACACCATGAAAGGCAGAGACTCATTTCCAGTTACTCCCCAAGAGAACATCATTGCCCAAATTCAGTGGATTCTGTTCCTTTGAGCATATCTGTATGCACGATAATTTAAATCATGTAAAATCCATCTACCTTATATTTCCTTGTTCCTTGGTATAGATACATACATACACATAGATATGTTAGATATATATGTATGAACCATTGCTCTGATGTATTATGTAAATTATAAAAAGCATACAAAATCTATTTCTAACAGCAAAAGCATATTTCATTTTATTTTACAATTTAGTAATGTTATAAACACTCGACACTAAAGCAATACTTTAACAATCTTTTTATTTTTTATTTTTTTTGGCGGTACGCGGGCCTCTCACTGTTGTGGCCTCTCCCGTTGCGGACAGAGCACAGGCTCCGGACGCGCAGGCTTAGCGGCCATGGCTCACGGACCCAGTCGCTCTGCGGCATGTGGGATCTTCCCAGACCGGGGCACGAACCCGTGTCCCCTGCATCAGCAGGCGGACTCTCAACCACTGTGCCACCAGGGAAGCCCCTAACAATCTCATTTTTAATGGAAATAAAAGCACTGAATATGATTACATTTGTAAAATCTTGGTTTAACCCTTTTGATATATACTAGTCTGGTTATTTTAATGTGGCACATTTTCCCCAGTGACTATTTTATCTGGAATGATAATTCACAAAGATATGAGGATTGAAATGGAAGACTGAATAATGATACACATTTTTTCATAAAATACACTGTTATAGAGTATTTTACAAAAATTTAGAAGTAAATATTCATCTTGTTATGTTGAAAAAATGGAAAGTTACTTTAAAAAATAAAAATGTGTACATAAAAATTCTTTATGTTTTTTAAAACAGATTAGAAAAGTGGAAAATGTTCAATTTATTTAAATGTTAAGACACAAGTTTTTCCACTGACAACACGTTCATATGACTCTGTCCATGTCATACTCTATCTTACCTTTACAGCAGATGCTCCAGATCCAAAGTCTCTACCCCACACCCACAGATCTCTCTGCTACCAATGCACTAGCCTGGTTTCAATTCCTAATATCCCAACCTGTTTTTCCCTAACTACCATCACCATTTTATTTGACATTCCTTAATTATTTTTTTCATTTTGTCACTTTGCCGCTCACCTCCTCAGGTCAGCCCTCCTGAACAACTTGGCCTGGGCAGGTCCATCAAACTCTCTCTCAGGATCCAACAATTAATCACCTTGTGATCATGTGCGTTTCTGCCCTTAGACTGTAAGGGGAGTGAGGATAGAGGCTGCTGTCTTTCCTGTTCACCAATAGCCTCTCTTCTCTAGTCCAATGGCTTTCACTTATACAGTAAATATAGTGTTGGACAAATTAATTATGAGACAATCCAAAGCAAAAGCAAAAAAATTCAAAGATAAAGATGATTTATATTGTAAGAGAAAATTGAACCATTCTCATTATAGTCAAGTAGGAAAGAATTGTGCAAATAAAATAACGTCTAACAAAATGTTCCCAGCAAGAGTGAAATGGAAGTAATAGTTTATATTCTTGACTGAACTCCTTTCATTGCATGAATGCGGGAAACAGGGATCTGTTTTACAGGTTTTCCTCAGCCTATCCAGCACTGAGATGACTGCTACACTCTGTGATAAAAGAATCTATACTCTGCATGTAGATTCTTAAATATATGGTTGAGCTTTCCATAAATTAAGAAAACTTTTCGGAAATCAGAGGCACATTCAGAGTATAATTTTTAGAGAGCTTTTTGTTAGCAAAGCCATTGTTGTCTTAGAAGCCCTCTGGGGATACCTAGGTAGTAGGGTTTAGAATTTATCTGGTTGGGCGGTGATGGGAGACAGAGTCTGAGTCTTGAAGGAGGGGGGCTCGTCTGAGACTCCCCAGAAAAACAGGAACTCTGTGAGTCATCCAAGGTGATAGCTTTCCAGTGTAAAATATTTACAACCCCCTGGCACATCACTGCCCTGCTCAAAACCCTCCACTGCCTTCCCCTTCTCATACAGATGAAAATGTAAAAAAAAAACCCAAAGGGAGCCCAACCATGGGACCTGGGCCATAGCCAGAGCCCCAGCTCATCTCCCACCACACTTCCCCTCTCTCACACTGTTGCCAAAACTCAGACTCTGTTCACCAGTGCCTAATAGAAATGCGGATACAGAGCTTTAGGTGAAGTAGAAAAGAGTAGCTTTATTACTTTTCCAGGCAAAGGGGGCCACAGCGGGCTAATGCTCTCAAGACTGCGTGACCCACGCTGGAGGGGTTAGTGAGGAGTCTTACAGTGTTCAAGGAGCAGGGCGTGATCAGCTCATGGACAATTCTCGGATTGGTTGGCATCAAGGTGAAGTTCCAAGCTTTCTGGTTCTAACCAGCCTAGGGTCCATGTGCTTAAGGTCTGCCATCTCCATCTGGTGAGGGTGTGCTTCCTGTAAAAACAGCTTAGGAATATGTATCAGGCCTTTATCTGTATCTTTCCAAAAACTGGGGGTTCGGTGATTCCGTGATGTGGCAGATTTATAGTCTTAATTGTTACCAGTTCCCCAGCCCAACAGCTCTTCTTTGTTTCTATTGATACATCTTTACATTTCCCATCATTCACTCTTGAGTCAACCTTTTACTACAAAAGAAAAGGACACGGGGGCTTGCTCACATTTCAATTCCACTCCTCCACACTGATCTGGCTTCTACTGAAATTGGCAAGTTTACTTCCACCTCAGGGCTCACACAATTCTATTTCTTCTCCTAGTAATGTTTATTTTCTCAGAAGCATCCCTATATTCTTCCTATCACTTCATCTTGGTATGTGTTAAAATGTCGCCCCCAGACAGAATGTTCCTGAATACCCTGTACAAAGTAACACACTCAAGCATCCCCTAGCATTTAAACCTGCTTCATTTTTCTTCAGGGTACATAGCATTATCTATTATCTTGTCCCATCATACCATGATATTATGTATCATATTAGTGTATTTATTTCTCCTTCTAACTCTGACACATGGTGGCAACTCTTTCCTCTATCTCCAACTACAATAAAGTGTCTGACATACACGTGGCATTTAGTAGATATTTACTGGATGAAACGGATTTGGGTCATTTGGATTCTATTTTGCTATGATCTATGGCAACAGCCCAGTATTGTTTCCCTCCAAAGGGAACTAAAGTGTTGCCTTAGACCATCATTAAATTATCATATGCAAAAATGATTTTAAATGCTACTTACAAAATTCCATATGTATTTTACATTTTCCTAAGGGCTAAAGATACGCACAGTTATGTGAATTATCTGTGTTTCTCATAAATAAGACAAGCTCAGCTTGATTTGTCTTTTCTCTTAATTCCCCCTATTTTATATAAAATGAATTTTAATTCACCTTTATTTTAACATAATAAACTTAATAATTTTAAAACTTTGTATCTGTTTTAATTCAATGGTTAGGATTATGAAATAATTTTATTAAAATCTCTACTAAACTATATTTTCATACCATTTCTTCCTTTGTGTTTACTTTTTGCTTCACGCCAAATTATTTCCCTAGAACTTTTCTTGTTGCTATCGGGAAATCCACCTTTGGCTAGATGATCATTGCTTCACAGCTATGTGTCTATTGTTCCTGGTCTCATAGGATGTTCTCTGTATCCTTATCGCTCTGTAGTTTCTCTGGGCTATATATTTGAACTGAGTCTTGTTATTAGACACTTTTAATTTCTCACACCTTATCTCTTCATAGATTGCCTCTGTCTTTCTCTCAATCCCCTGCTGCAAGAACTCTCCTGAGAAGGATGCCTGAGTTCGTCAGCTCTCCTCTATATCTCTAAACTTCTTATTTTCCATGAATTAATTTGTTTGAGGCACATGCTGGATACTTAACTCAGTACTGTTTCCAGCTCAATATCAATACCTCTCTCCAGATTATCATTGAACTGATTGTTCCAAGGGGATTGAATTAGTTTCTTATCGCTGCTGTAACAAATTACCCCATATTTAGTGCCTTATAACAACACAAATTTGTTATTTAAAGTTCTGGAAGCCAGAAGTTCAAAAAGCGCTTCACACAACCAAAGTCAAGGTGTCCGCAGGGCTGGTTCCTTCCGGAACCTCAAGGGGAGAGTCTTGCCTTTCCTGGGCTCCAGAGATACCTGCATTATTTTTGGTTCAGTATCTTTCCTCCATCTTCAAAGCCAGCAATTGTGTCATTTGGACCCTCTGCTTCCATCACCACACCTCTGTCTCTGATTCTTCTGCCTTTCCTTGCACTCCTATGTACTATGTGATTACAGTAGGCCAACCTTATAATCCAAGATAATCTTCTGATGGCAAAATCCTTAATTTAATAACATCTGCAAAGTCTCTTTTGCCATGTAATGGAATAGATCAATGGGATCAGGGATTAGGACATGGATAACTTTGAGGAAACATTATTAGGGGATAAATGGACAAAATTAGATGAGCACCCTGTCTCCTTGTAAAATTACAAATTAATTAGACCTCCCTTTCCTTCCTTCCTTCCTTCCTTCCTTCCTTCCTTCGTTCCTTCGTTCCTTCCTTCCTTCCTTCCTTCCTTCTTTCCTTCCTTCCTTCCTTCCTTTCTTTGTGCTTGCTTGCTTGCTTTCTTTCTTTCTTTCTTTCTTTCTGTCTTTCTTTCTTTCTTTCTTTCGTTCTTTCTTTCTTTCGTTCTTTCTTTCTTTCAAGTCTGATACAGAAAGATTCAAAATGCCATCATTTTAGTTGAAATATTTTTGACATAGTTCATTTATTTTCTATATAAAATTATGTTAAGATACAATCAGAGGGGTTCGATTCCTGGTCAGGGAGCTAAAATCCCACATGTCTCGCAGTCAAAAAACCAAAACATAAAACAGAAGCATTATTGTAACAAATTCAATAAAGGCTTTAAAAATGGTCCACATCAAAAAAAATCTTTAAAAAATAAGGAAATACAAATAAAATATGGATTTTAAAAAAAGATACAATCAGATACTCACACCACTTTATGACTCCTTAGTAGTGACATCTGCCTTCCTGACCTATTTTAAAAGTCTGAGCAGAAAGGAGGGAGCCTCCTCCTCCAAAGGAAGAGAAGTTGAGAGAAGTTAGTCACTTGTCAAACTCTGTGTGTGATGGGTCATTGTTTCTCCCTTGGGGTAGACCACTACATTGGTGACCCCCCCCAAGGAGCCAAACTTCCCTATATTCATGCCCTTGCTTAGTCCTTACCCACCTTGACCCTGGGCTTGGTCCTCTGACTTACTTTGGCAAAGTTGCTGTTAACAAGAGTGATACAAGCAGAGGACAAATGGTTTCTGTGAACTGAGACTTGTTTTCTTAGAACATCCCCTCTTGAGGTCAGGTGCCATCCTGTAAAGAAACTGGGGTTCAACTAGTGAATAATGAGAGGCTATGTATAGACAAATCTTGGATTTGAAATGTCTTCTTGGAAGTTCCACTCTTCCCTGAGCTCCTGGCTGAATGCAAATACAGGTGATTTCGGCACTAGCACATGGTGTGGAAGCACTGCCCAGCTGAACCCAGTCAGTATCACTGGGTTGCAAAAACAATAAATCTTTGCTGTTTTATGCCACTAAATGTTGAAGAGGTGTGATATACAGCAGCAGGTAATTGAAGGACCCCCTGGCAGTATTATATTCAGTAATATTTTTTTCTCACTGAATGCATTGTGAGGCAGGCCCAAGTGAGATATTAAAACATGGCACCCATGACAAAAATCTTCATGTCAGTTGATGTAAGACAGATATACCACAGAAGATCTCATATTTTAATTTCCTTCCTTTTTAAATTTACATAAAACATCTCATGTAAGTAGGATTTTTTTAAGCTTCTATATGCATGGACTCCCAGACGTTCCTCATATTTCACATGTCAAATAGATGAGCTTTTATTCTTCTATGTGGAGTTTTCTCAGGTTGAAAATTTCACCCCTTGATTTTTTTCTCCCAAGTGAGAACATATGTATGCAATTCTCTTTATGTTACAGAAACACTTCATTCCTTCCATTTTTGAAAGATAAATGAAAGCAGGAGATGTTTCCTTCAGACTCAGCAACCATAAAATTCAGACAAATATTGACATTGATTTTGGAAATGAAGGGCTAAGTTTCCAGGAATGAGTGTTTTTATACTTACAGCTCAGAAACCATCCTTCACAGTATTAAATCTGTTTTTAATTGGTATTTATATTGTTGGCCATTACAAGTAATATCCAATTCTACCCTCTCCCCTTCTTAGATTAATATACCCTAGAGTGCAAGATGAGAGATTTCCATATCAGTAGTGCCAGATTAACATGACCTGTAAACTAAAATAGCACATCACTCTTGTTGAGTCACAGGATCAGCTTTGACTCCTGCAAGAGCACCATTTTATTAAACCAATAAGATGGGACTATTATAGAGTCTCCATAACCTTTTAGCTCACAGCCATTTCAGGAGCATGAATAATAAGCATAGTGGGTTTAATTAAATTGACTAAACACGTTTGACCCAGCATTAGAATTATTCACTTTTTGTCCACCTCAGTATAGGGAGACAAGGTGGCACTCGTCTCAAAGCAAAGCCGGATAATTTCATAGGACCTGCTGTGCACAGGAGTCTAAGGCCTTTGGGTTAAGCAATGAAAGCAAACCTATTGTATCTCATGTACTGATACACAAGCAGTTTCATTACAGAGAACAATGTAATGGATACAACTCTAGGCTCTGGAGTCATAGCACCTGGATCAGTTCCCAGGTCTGCTGCTTTTAAGATCAGTGACTTAGAGCAAGTTACTTAAACCCACTGTGCCTCAATTTCTGAAATTCTAAAATGGTATAATAGAACCTGCCTTATAATACTAACATAAGTTTTTAAGTGTATTCATAATATGTCACAAAAAGCACTCAAAATATCTTACAGTTAAGTACCCACTATATGTTATACATTATCATTTCTTTTATAACATTATTACTAAAGTAATTTAATCCTTTGGAAAAATAAAAGTGAACATGGACTCTTTCCTAATGAAGTTTCTCTTGTCATGAGAGATACTCATTGGCCCAGACAACTCAACAAAGCATTATTTGATGTTCAACAAGTTATGTGATTTCCCACCATAATTATGAATTTCAAATCACACACATTCATTGGTTGGGGCCATTCTGGAAAAATAATGTTTAAAAACAATAATGTTATCAGAATGAAAAAGATTGGAGGGCTATATTGGAAAGGAAAACAAAGTAAAGTTTTCTTAATTTCAAATGATTGAGTGGCCTTACTCCTATAACCATTTAGTATATAGTCAGTATTATTATAGCCCTGTATGGCTTCTAAAGTACAGAGTCCTTATAAACTCTGATGTCATTGGAACATAATATTCAGAAAAAAATGAACATCCCTTTTATAAGTTTCCTTGAGCTGCCACAACAAAGTACTATGAACTGGGTGACTTAAAACAGCGGAAAATAATTGTCTCACAGTTTCAGAGACTATAAACAAACAGTCAAGGTGTCAGCAGGTCCAAGCTCTCTGGAAGACACTGGGGGAAAATACAGCCCAGACGTTTCTCTTAGCTTCTGTATCACCAGCAAGCTTTGGTATTACTTCACTCACAGGTCTCTGCCTCTGTCATCACAAGGCATTCTCCCTTGGTCTCTGTGTCTTCACATGGCCATCTTCTTAGAAGTTCCACCATTCGTGTGGGATTAGGGCCCACACCACTGCAGTATGACCTTGACTTAAGTAATTATATCTGCAACAACCCCATTTACAAATAAGGTCACATTCTAAGATATGAAGGTTAGAATTTCAACATATCTTTTTATGGGGACACAATACCACCTCTCTAGCAAGAGAGAAAAGAGGAATTCTTGGTCCCAACAGAACAAGAAAAAAAATTCCTGGCAATTTTGCATCGATACATTGCAGACTTTATAAGACCCTGTTAGGCAGATTGATGACAAGAGACTCCATGTCCTATCCACCTTTTGGACTGGCCCATCTGACTAACAAAAGACATAAAATATGAAACAGACAAACCCTACTTCCCCCAACTCAATGTTTTTCTGTGATTTTGTTCAGTTCTCCTAGAGTCTAATCATGTTTTTACATTCTCATATGGTGGAGTGAAGGAGTCCCATGCTTTGACATTTGCCATGTACATTTTTTAAGTGTCTTGCAAAGTATACTCTATATAAAGTATATGTACTCTATAAAAAGTATACTCTACTCACCCAAATATAGTAAGTCCCCTACATACAAATGAGTTCCATTCCGAGAGTGTATTCATTAGGTCCAATTTGTTCATAAGTCCAACAAAGTTAGCCTAGGTACCAAACTAACAAAATCAGCTATATAGCACTATACTGTAATAGGTTCATAATAATTCCATGCAAATAATACATAAAAAACAAACACAAAAATAAAGAAAACATTTTTAATCTTACAGCACAGTACCTTGAAAATTACAGTAGTACAGTACAAGAGCTGGCATCCAGGGTTTGGCATCGAGTGAACAGGCAAGAAGAGTTACTGACTGGAGGAAGGAGAGGAGGTGGGAGATGGTAGAGCTGAAGGATCATCAGCAACAGGAGATGGAGGGAAAACCACAATTTCACTTACACCTGATGTTGATGGAACATTTACATCTTTGAAAGCTCGGAACTTGAAGGTTTGCATGTAAGGCACTTACTGTAATATGACTATACCGAGCATCTACTGTTAGCCATTTAAATAAAAGCCTCTTATACAAACAGTCTGTTAGTTTGGGGGAATAGAGTCAAGAAATAATTTCAGTATGAAATTGGAGCACAGCTATGATCTGGATATAGACAGGTACATGGAAATCCTCTGTTCTAAAATTCTTAAGCCTGTCTTTACAGTTTACCATGGGGAGAGTTTTCCTACTTACATCCAATTTAGGGCAAATTTCCATGCTTGTTACTCATAGAAACAAAGCTTATTAATTTTTTAGGGACCTTCTCATTAAGTTTTCTTCTTACCATTTCAGTCTAATTAAGCTATCTTCCCTCTTTTTTCTTTCAATCACGTCCCTTTGCACAATCAATGTTGTCCCAATTACATTTGATTGTACACTGAAGCCAGAACAAGGATGCCTCAGTGAACTTCAGAATTTTTTAAATCATTTGCTAATTAGCTGTGGTAGCCTTACTTCTGAAGTTTTTCATTTACCATGGCATGTGTATTTGGACAGTATGATCTAATTGTTAAAGTTTAAATAAACTTTAACAAAGGAAGAAGCAGAGTCTGACCTCTCTGTCTTGGCAGTGAGCCAGTGTTCCAAGTCCCAAACACAACATCCCTATCAGGGGTTTACTCTCGTGATAAGAGCTTATTCTACCTTCCTAACTTCCTCACTTCAAAGATGATGAATATTGCTTAAGTCACATTTTACATATTCACCTCTCTTTCTACATTTAAATATGACTGGTTCAACAAAGGAAAGACAATTAGAAATTTCTTCATGACCACATTCTGCAGCTCTTTACAATAATCACATAAGTACTGCCAAAACTGTTACATTTAACTCTGCTTCCCTGTTATTTTCACCTGTAATATGTTGTGATCCTAACTCCAAACCCCAATATGTGTAATATTGATCTATTTACAACATTTACAAAATTCCAACGATAACTCCAGAGTTGACTAATATGTGCATTTTATTCAAATCTTGCCACTAGAAGTTTTCTTCCATAAGGGAAAATTGAACAATTCCTTTGGATTTTAGAGCATCTCTTCAGAGCACACCACATTTTAAAAATAATGAAACACACATAAAAAAAAAAGAAGAAAAGGCAAGAATTAAATTATTATCAATGACATATCGGAGAAACATGTTTTACCCAAAACAAGCAAACTTCACATTTACTCAAGAGCCTGTTAGGATCCAGGTTCTTTCACAACCTTATTGTGTAAATTATCTACGGCCACACAAGAATTCCCTCACACTTGTTGGCTTAAAACAGCATGCATTTTTATCACATGGTACTGTGTCAGGAGTCTGGGCACAGCTTAGCAGGGTTTCACAAAGCTGCAGCCAATGTGTCAGCCAGGCTGCATCTCATGTGGAGGTTCTTGGTGGGGCAACCCCTCCATACCCTCTCAGTCTGTTGCTGGAATTCATTTCCTGGCAGTGGTAAAACTGTGAGCACACTTTTGGGCTGGTTGTCAGCTGGAGGCTGCCCCCAGCTCCTGGATACCAGCTCATCGCCATGTGGGCCTTCCAACATAACCACTTATTTCTCCAAAGTCAGCTAGGGAAAGAGGCTCTCTAGTGAGTCAGCTGTCTGGCAGATTTGTATGGACGTCACATAATCACGGAAGTGAAATCTCATTCCTTTGCCGTGTTCTATCGATGAGAAGTAAGCTGGAGGTCCCTCTAATACTCAGGAGGAAGGAAGGATATAGAGGTGTAAAACCAAGGGGTGGAGATCACAGGGCTGGGTAAGAACACTCTAGTGTTTCGTCACCACACCCATCAGGTAGGTTAGTGCACCAAAATATTAAATACTTTGGAAGGGAGTTGGTCAAACAGCAAAAATTTGATATTTGCCAAGCTCATAATTAGATAATAGATTCCTTTTATAAGAAAGGGGGGAAACATTTCAGAAGTCAATGAGACAGACATCTGTCAAAAGGCTTTCCAAAACAAACCCTTTATTTTATATTCAAATTATAGTAAATGATAACTAATATACCTCCGCTTAACTCCTCAGATTTCTATTATTGATATCTGAGGTCTCAAATATCTGAAACATTTGCGCAAAACTAGGAAATCAATTTTACCCAGTGCCCTCATGGCAGACAGACCACCATCATCCTGCTTTTTTATTGCTTTTGCCTCAAACTGCCAAGATGGCTGAGAGTAAGGGTATACACATACACTTTTTATTTTCATACTTATAAAAGTGAAAATCATGTCCCCTCCCATCCTTTAAAAAGGTCAGACAAGACACAAGAAGGAGTGTTTTCACAATACAGGGCGAAGTATAAACATTCTCTTGCATCTTACACTTTCATCTGTTCACTTTCTGGACATTACGTACCTCTTATAAAGGAACTAGGACAGCAGACTCCTGGCTGCTCCCTGTCCCTGTGTGGTTGGCAGGATGGTCAGGCCTTTGGGTTCACAGGCTTGTCTAGGCATCCTCAGATTATTCACTTAATGGGTTTTTAATTTAAAAATCAACATTTTCAATATCCTGTATCCTTAGGTTCTTCATGACATTTTTTTTTTCTTAAATTCCATATATATGTGTTAGCATACGGTATTTGTCTTTCTCTTTCTGACTTACTTCACTCTGTATGACAGACTCTGAGTCTCTTGACTCATACCCTCTTACATTTATTTTTATAATTTCTTGGCTTTGCTTTGTCTCCTTGAGGATTCTTTTCACTCTCATCTCATAGGAAGCATTTTGAGGTTGCACAGACACTGGAATGAAGACACTGCATGATATGTAAATAAAGCAGTGATGAAGCGGGCCCTTATTTCATGATTTTGGACACAGATTGTTATTGTGGCCATCCATCTTTTTGAAGGATTTGGGAGAAGGTGTGAGAAAACGGATGTGTGACATTTGGTGATGATCCTTCTGTAACTGACACATTTCTAAGGCAGAATGTCTGGAGGGAGAGCTTCCAAATGAGATCCCTATGACATAGCATCCAATGAAGAGTGGAGTCCCACTGGAGGCTGTGGGTGGGGGGAGTGGTAGCAACCTCCAGCTGTGGGCTGGCAGAAATCCAGTGTTTCTGGTCAGTAGAGGTGCATTCCTTGTCTTGAGTTACTGCTCTGACAAGAGGGCTGTGGCTGCTGCTCAACCTCTGCACAGAAGGAGAGAAGGTTGGTAGACACATCTGAGAATTTTCAATACCTAAATTTTAAAGTATTTTTCTGAAGTTCCTTCAGAATATATATTCTTTGTTGAATTTTCATACTTTTCACAATGTAATTTTTATAACCTTTTGAAATTTTAGTTTATAATTTTATCTCAATTAGAATCTTCCCCTCTGTGTGTGGATGTTTCTGATGGCTTTTCCACCCTTTCTCTAGGTTCAGACCTCCTTGACCTTCTCCCCACCAATATTCCCAGTTCAACATCAGGTCTCCACTGAAGGTGCAGAATTCAAGTGGTGGGGTTACAAGTCACTGGGCAATGGCACAGATTCTGATTACGTGCTTAGTGGTTATTTCTCCTCCTTCTTTCCACCTCAGGCAGTAGCTGCATAAATTTGGTTTATGGTCCTTGTAGCAGAAACCTCTACTGTTTAAACTGGGGCTGTTGGGAGGTGAACAGGGGTTTTCTCCCAGGATCCTTCTTCCTATCCACTGTAATTATCTGACTTTTCTTCCAGTTTTATTGACATACATTTGACATAGAGCACAGTATAAGTGTAAGGTGTGCAGCATCATGATTTGACTTACGTACATCATGAAGTGATTATCACGATGAATTTAGTGAACATCCATCCTCTCATGTGATACAGTATTAAAGAAACAGAAAAGAACATTTCCTTGGGATGAGAATTCTTAGGGTTTACTCTCTCAGCAACTCTCCTGTATATTATACAGCAGAGTTAACCAGAGTCATCGTGTTGTTCCTGACATTCAGAGCACCTATCTATCTTATAACAGGAGCTTTGTACCTTTTGACAAACTTCATCTAATTCAAACTTCATCTACACAGCATAGTTGTTCCGTATTGCTATATATTTCAAAATGATCACCATGATAAGTCTAGTTGTCATCTGCCATCATACAAAGACATTAAATTTATTGACTATATTCCCTGTTATCTGACTTTTTGATTCTAGCCATCCTAGTGGGTTTGAAATGATTTCTTCTTGTGATTTTGATTTGCATTTCCCTAATGACTAATCATTTTGGGTATTTCTTTATGTGCTTATTCATCATTTGTATATCTTCTTTGGAAACATGATTATTCAGATTCTTTGCCCATTTTTAAATTGGATTTTCTTTTTATTTTTGAGTTGTTTTAGTTCTTTTTAAATTCTAAGTCCTTTAAAACAAGTCCTTTATCAGGTATATGATTAGGAATTTTTATCTCTCATTCTGTAGGCTATCTTTTCACTTTCTCAATAGCGCTCTTTAGAGCACAAAACTTTTTAATTTTGATGAGGTCAAATTATCTTTTTTTTTTTTTATTTTGTTGGTCTTGGGTTTGGTGTCATACCTAATCAGTTGCTAAGTCCAAAATCATAAAGATTTACTTCTATGATTTTTTCCTAATAGTTTTATTGTTTTTCCTCTCATATTTAAATTTTTGATAAATTTCAAGTTAATGTTTGTATATGGTATGACAAAGGGATGACCTTCATTCCTTTGCATATGGCAATCCAGTTTATGCAGCACAATTTTTTGGAAAGACTATCATTCGGTCTTGAAAGATCTTAGCACTTGTCAAAAACTCATATACTTATATCTATAGCTATGTCTATACCTACATCTATATCTATACTTACATGTACATGTATAGTTATACCTATATATGTCCATATATATGTAGGGAGATATATATATACATATATATATATATATATATGTATATATATATCCCTATAACCATATTTATATCTATGTCTTTACCTTTACTTATATCTATACCTACATATATATACCTATATCTATACCTATATATATATCCCATACCTATATCTTTATGTCTATACCTTTACCTATACTAATATCTATCCATCCATCTATCTCTATCATCTACCTATTGAAAGAGACAGAAAGAAAGATTAAAGACTTGTCTCATGGGATTGTGCAGTGTCTGGCAAGTCTGAACATCACAGGACAAGCTGACAGACTGGAAATTCAGAGAAGGGTTCACATTGCAGCCTTGAGTCCAGATTCCACAGAGCTTGAAAATGACAGGGTATCTATGTTGCAGTCTTCAGGAAAAGACTTGTTCTTTGGAAAAATTGGGTTTTGCTCTTAAAGCCTTCAACTGATTGGATAAAGTCCACCCATATTATGGAAGGCAATCTGCTTTACTCAAAGCAGATCTGATTTCCATGGTAATCACATGCAAAAAATACCTTCATAGCAACATCTAGACTTGTGTTTGACCAAACAACTGGGCACCATAGTCTAGCCAAGATGACACATAATATTAACCATCACAGAATTTTTTCTTGTTTCTGAACACAGATAGAACTCACTGTACTGTCCTTTAACTTAACAATTGTCAATTATATTGACATCGTATCACATTGTGTCTTTTATGATTAAAATAGTTTATTAATAAACTTCTATGTGCAAACAAGGTGAGACAACATAGATTTATGTTTCTGTATTCCCAATTGTAAGGATTACTGATGACATGTATCCCTAAAATGTACTATGGTCCTGATCAGAAATTTTCAAAAAAATCCCTATTGCCCAACTAATCTCATTGTCTTTTTATGGTTGACTACATGAGGGTTCATAAAACTATAACCCAGATCACCACCTGTTTTTGTAAATAAAATTTCATTCAAACACAGGACACCTATTCATTTAATAACGTCTATGGCAACCTACCTGATAGAACTACAGAGTTCAATCATTAGAACAGAGACAGCATGTCTTGCAGAGACAAAAATATTTACTACCTGTACTTTTACAAAAAAGTTTGCCAACCTCTATTGTACACTATAGCACTAATCCATTATTTCAGAACTCTACTGTACATATTGCCCTAACTGCTCTTTCCCACATTTTTCAACTTTCACCCAAATTTCTTCTGCAGGGATGTCTTCTCTTTGCCTCATCTGTAGTAGACTAAAATTATACTTTTTACCAAGTCCATCTCAAGTAATGTCTCAATCCCATATGGCTTTTCTTATATCTAGATATTCATTGGTCTTTTTTCCTACCATCTTTTTACCAAAGACTATTTAAATATTTTTATCACCTCCATTTTACCTTTTATTTTCTTATTATCAATTCATTTGTCTTATTTCTCTTTTTAAGTGGTATTCTCTGTAAATGTAATGTGTTCATCTTTGTATTTACTGTAATTTCTAAGTTACCTGTGTACCTTGCAAATAGTAATTGAAACTAATTTGTTGCACTGAATTAATGTCTATTAAACTGTATTGGATTAATTGTTATATGTGTTAGCCATTTTCCTGGGCTTTTTAGATGAAGACTTTTATAAATAATATTTAGGTAATAGGAAACCATTTTCCCTAGTTGAAGCAGGGATCAGAGACTTTTTTCAGTAAACATTCAGATAACAAATATTTAAGACTTTGGGGATCACAAATGCCTCTATGTCCCTGTCATGTGTTCTACTTTTCTTTAAACTTTAAAATTATACAAAAATCAAAAACCAAAAAATATTCTCAGCTCATGAACAGTACAAAAACAACTCCTGTGAAAATTTAGCCTATTGGAAGCAAATCTTTGTGTCCTTCCTTCTCATGTGCACTCAGATTTGAGAAGCACTAATATACAGCATTTGTCAAATTGAACAAAATTCAGTGGTTGAAAGATGTTGTATATGTAGAACTTGTCTAAATATGCATTCTTGTACTTTAGGCTGTTTTAATGTAGACCTTTAGACACTTCAGTATACCTCCGAATAACACCATTTATAAATAAATGCTTGTAAGACATAGTAGGGAATAAGTGCACACACACACACACACACACACGCACACAATTATGTACAAACCTATAATGTAGATCTGCACCTTTTAGGGCATTATAGTTTTCTTGGCATTTCTACTAAGACTTTAAGTAACACATCTTTATACTTCATTTTGTTTTGTTTTGTTTTGTTTTTTTGTGGTATGCGGGCCTCTCACTGTTGTGGCCTCTCCCGTTGCAGAGCACAGTCTCCGGACGCGCAGGTTCAGCGGCCATGGCTCACGGGCCCAGCCGCTCCACGGCATGTGGGATCTTCCCGGACCGGGGCACGAACCCGTGTCCCCTGCATCAGCAGGTGGACTCTCAACCACTGCACCACCAAGGAAGCCCTATACTTCATTTTGAAAGCAGAGCATAATTTAAATGACAGGAGTGGGCTCCTAGTGATACTTGGCTCATTTAATAGAAACAGTGTTCTTGAAGTATCACAATAGGTTTGTTTTTACTTAAAGACAGCTCATTTGTACCTAAAAGGAAAATTTGTTGACCAAAATTTATAGCTGTAGCAGTTTTTGATTTGATCACTACATCATCCTCATGAAAAGGATAGTTTGGTGCACTTTACCAGAGATTTTCTGAGGACCACTTGGAAAGGAGTGATAAAAACTCCTTTGCATTTTCCCCTCAGGTGTTCCCTGAAGTGGTTAAATTAGTTGTGAATTTTTTTATTTGCTATTCAGACAGGTCGATTCATTTCATTAGTCATCAAGCATTAATTATCAGATTATCACTACACAAATAAACTCCTTAAAAAAGACTACATCAAAGAAAATTTTAAAGAGTGAAGATGTGGAAGTGATAAAAATAATGATCATATCCACACATAATACTGAGAAATCATGTTGCTTAGCAAAATTGCATTCTTTATGTCTTCCTGTTAAAAAAAGATTATAAACACCTTTATTCTTTCTTCAACATTCTCATTTTATCTTTATTGCAGCTCATTATTTGGCTGAGAAAAGACTTATTTATCAACAATAAATTTTGAGTTGTGCAAGGTACCCGTCATTATAAGAAGTTGGGTGTTTTTTTTTTGTTTTTTTTTTGCTCATAGCCAGTAATTTTGAGAAGAGTACCTTTTAAAGATGTACAATGAAAATGTAGAAGCAGTTGTGGGACTATAATATTCAGAGTTACACAATGATTCAGATAACCATTTAGAAGTATACTGAATAACATTCAAAATCATTTTAATTTTTAAATAAGTATTGCTATGTCTAGAACAATAAAATAAACCTTACATCCATTTTACAGAGTGTATAAAATTGAATCTAATCATATACAAATAGCATGTTGAGTTAAATAGCCTAATTAAAAGTATCATTATATCTATCAGGAAAAAAATAGAGAAGCACTTTTAAGAAAATCAATAAGTTAAAAGAGATGAAACATTTTTTTAATTCAAATTCTTATGTGACCAAAACTAAAAAGTAATGGTGAAATAGAAGGGAGAACAAAATAACAGCACAGACACACTCCTACTTTATCAAGTTCATCATCAGCTTTGATTATTATTAGAATATTATGCTTTGTGTGTCCATTTAAGTAGGACCATCTGTGATCCTGCAAATCACACCCTTTCTTAAAGGCCCTATGCCATGAGCCTAGAAAACATAACATGAACATAAGCTCTATTAGGAAAAGAGGTTTTTCTTTCATTTTAGTGCTTGCTGTATCCCCAGGACCAGCAAAGGTGCCTTTAATAGAAGTTTCTCCATTAATATGTTATTCTTTCTTTAAATGTATAACATTCTTAATATCTGTTGAAGTCAATTGGTACACACTTTTATATGTGTAGTACATATATACATATGTATTTATAAACAGATATACAGACACATTTTATATTATATAATTGTGCAGGTTTATGTACATACACTTCTGGGAAATGGATGTTGTGTCAGGGTGCTCACTGAATCGTCTTTTGCCCTCTTATATTTCCTAGCCTCTTGCAGAACACTGAGCAGATGTGTAGTATATCATTTTCAGGCCAAGGCTGTTAAGAGGCTGTGTATATCCTTCCTCCTTTTGTCCCTTAATGCAACAGTATTCTTACCTATAGTGACAAAGAGGGATTGCCCAGGATTTATTTGTCTTTCATATTAAACACTTGAGAGTCTGAGTTCTCATGTTATATCAACAGAGCCTACTTTATTAATATAGTTGTTTGGTATTATCATCTACCTAATTGTTATTATTTTGACTTCTCAGATGATAAATTGTGATAAAACCATAATCTGTAGGAAGTATAAGTTTATATAGCTCAATATTCCTTGACAAGATTTATACACAAAGCAGACTTTCAGGGAATATTATTTGAGTAGATCAATGCTTAATTCTATCCCTTCTAAATTCTTGCAGTTCTTCTCTTCTCAGCTGACCATCTTTCTAGACACAGAACCCCCAACCTACAATGCAAATTCCAAATTTTCTGATTTTCCTTTTCTTTGGGACTTTATAATCCAACAAAAAACCCACCTTCAATGTTTACTCTTTCTAACTTACATTATACTATAAAGAGATGCATTTAAAAAGAATTCTATAATAATTTATTCTCATCCCTGCAGACCTCTACATATGCACTCCCCAATTTTTTGAAAGCAGTAATTTATTTTCATTAATTTTCCAGACTCAATATCCGTTCATTCAATTACCCTTGCAATCTGGCTTCCATACTCACCATACTCCTGAAAATACTTCCATCAATGTTTTCTGATCGCTATGCCCAGAGGCCTTTTTTTCAGTCACTTATTACCTGAAATTTCAAGTAACACTTGAAAAAGTAGACCATATTTTGAAGACTGTCTTTGATTTGAATTCTAAAACATCAATTAAGGTATGTTTATCCTTCTCAGTAACATAATAGTTTCTCCAAAGTTTGTATAAACATGAATCATCACAAAGCAAAAGGTTTTGCATCTATTAGAAGATTTCATTCTTCTTTCTTCTCTTTATTTCTATTCACCCAAAATAAAAGCATAGAGTAGAAAGGGTCAAAAGGTGTACACCGTTTTTACTGGTGTTTGGTCTTCCAATTTTAAAGATTAAAAAAGGTGTATATTATCAATTAGAATTCTGGACCAAACAACATTTGGTGCAACCATACAGATATGTGAACAAGGAAGGTAGCCCTGCAGAATTTTGAAGTTAAAGTATTTTACAAATCTGTTATACTATGGGGGCCTTTTTCAAATCTCTACCGCACTTAATGAATATTTTTGTGGCATGAAATTATAGCTGAATTCTGTGCTCTATTTGGTAGTAAATTCCTTGACCCAGAGTAAGGTCTTACCCACTCCATTTCTGAATGGACCACTCATCTATCTTGTTTGTTCTTGGTTAGCATTATTATTTTTGTGGGGACACTGATTCACTTCCCATCTTTTGCATAAACCTTTGATTAAAACTCTTATACTGTTCCAGACAAGATGTTAGGTTATCCTGCCACTTCAAACCTGGTTTCCAGTTTTCCTACCCTTCCTTTACATTCCTTCTCTAAACTTCCTGACTTGGTCATTCCACTCAATCCTATGTCCTTCATGTAAATGACTCCTACATCAATTTTCCCAACCTTGTCATTTCTCCAGAAAAACAACTTTGTGTTTTTAAGTATTTTTGGACAGTGCCAGGGTTTTATTTATGTGAGAGAAGTTAATATTAATCTGTCACCTCTTATGCAGGCAGATCAGGTTCATTTACAGCATGGTAAATTGTTGCTTATGGTAATGTGTGATTCCTAGATGAATTTTCTTATGGTTCTACTAGTTCATTAAGAATAAACATTTCTGTATAAGCTTATGGCCATTTTATAATTGATGAGAGTAACATTTTAAGTTTAGAAGAAAGGTCATTTAAAATGACATCAAGAACCCATGAAGAGCAACCTAATAGGAAAATAAAAAAGGGAGGTATATTGCTGATAAAATTTAATGTTTTTGGGGATAGTACCCTTGTTAAGATTAGACTTTTATTCTAATGTGCACCTAAGTGGGATGTTTCATCATTGAGAATCAAATTTAAATAGTGGACATTGTTCTCTATATAATCCTGATACTATAATCAACTCATGTTTTATAAACTCAAACATACCATCTGCATGTGATCAGTCTTATATAGGCATATGGAAGCATTTATGCTCTCTTCCACAACTAACTCATTTTCCTGCATGTTCTTTCATGGAAACACAGGTATGAGTGAGTCACATATTTAATATTTGACTGGAAAATAGTCTCCTCAAATTCTATACCAGACTCCTGCTATTGTAATTTATTCTCAAGAGTGATTCATCTGATCCTGCATTTATTTATTTATTTAACAGATATTTAAATGTCACAGGTACTGCTTTTAATGCTGAGGTTTCATAAAAACAGGATAAATTTTCCTAATAATGTGCATGAGAATGATAAAATCAAGAGGATTCCTAGTAGAGGGCATACTAATTGCTAAGATTCTGAGATGGGAGATGTCTTGGTTTATGCAAGAATAAAAGAAAACCACTGTGACTAGAGCATCATTGCTAAATAGAGAAGTCTTGATGTCAAAGCAGAAAGAGCAGGATCTTGAAGTATCTTATGGACAGTGGAAAACATTAAAGTTTGGAATAAGACTTTAATAATAAATTACTTTGACACCCAGAACACAATTAACAAAGTGGCAATAAGTACATAACTATCCAAAATAACTTTAATTGTAAGTGATAAAAATGTTCCAATCAAAAGATGTAGGTGGCTGAATGAATTAAAAAAAAAAAGTTTATCTGTATGCTGCTAAAAGACTCACTTCAGATCCATAGACACACACAGACTGAAAGTGAATAGTTGGGAAAAGATTCCATGCAAATGGAAATAAAAAGAAAGCTAGGGTAGCAATACCCATATCAGACAAAATAGACTTTCAAAAAAAGATTATAACAAAGATAAAGAAAGGCATTGCATAATGATAAATGTGTCAATTCAAGAAGAAGTTATAACTTTTTCAAATATTTATGCAAATAAATTAAATATATAAAGCAAATATTAACAGACATAAAGGGAGATATTGACTGTATTACAATAATAGAATAGGGGTTTTTTAAACCTCACTTAAATTAATAGATAGATCATCCAGAAAGAAAATTAATAAGGAATTAGTGGATCTGAATAACACTGTAAACTAAATGGACCTAACAAGTATACACAGGACATTCCATCCAATAGCTACAGAATACACATTCTTCTCAAGTGTACATGGAACATTCTCCAGGATAGACCAAATGCTAGGCTACAAAACAAGTTTCAATAAATTTAGGAAGGTTGAAATCATATTAAGCATCTTTTCTGACCATAAGGGTTTGAACCTGGAAATTAATTACAGGAAGAAAACTGCAAAAAAAACCCACTTGATCATCCGTTTAATGTGCTGTTGGATTCTGTTTGCTAGTATTTTGTTGAGGATTTTTGCATCTATGTTCATCAGTGATATTGGCCTGTAGTTTTCTTTCTTTGTGACATCCTTGCCTGGTTTTGGTATCAGGGTGATGGTGGCCTCATAGAATGAATTTGGCAGTGTTCCTCCCTCTGCTGTATTATGGAAAGGTTTGAGAAGGATAGGTGTTAGCTCTTCTCTAAATGTTTGATAGAATTCGCCTGTGAAGCCATCTGGTCCTGGGCTTTTCTTTGTTGGAAGATTTTTAATCCAGCAGCAGTCAGTTAAATATGTGACTAGGTCCTGAATATGATGCCACAAGCCTGAGGAATACGAATCTAAACAAGGGAGATTTTATCAAAGTAGACGGAGAAAAAAGATGAGTATTCTACACCTTTACAAAGAGTCCTAGAAGATGCTGCTAGTACATGCTAGGAGGGCTAGGAATCATGTATGGAGTGATAAAGTGAAGTGGAAATGTAAGAACTTTCAGGAAAGATAGCAGAGGAAAAGAATCAAAAGAAGTCTTAGGGAAGTTGCCATGCTAGCATAGTTTTGTTACATGAGATGGGAAAACCCAGTTACCTGTGTTTTGTGAGAGATCCGAGAACACACGCTGCTCCCTAAAATGGTAAAGAATGCGCCGGTGACAAGAACATCATAATCATCAAGAGGTTTAGTGCTTGCTAATCTCTAGAGGTGGGGATAAACAAGGGAGATGGGCTCTTTGTAGCAGGAGGTATGATAGAGGTGCAGAGCTGAACAGTAGGAAACACAGGACACACCCTGATTAGCACCAAGGTTTGAGTGACAGCCAGGGTTTTCTGACTTAAAGAAAAGTGCAGAGATAGTTAATTATGTTTTAACATGGTGTACATAAAGGAAAGATAGATGCACAGCCAAGAAGAGTAATGCTTAGTTTATACAATAGAAATTAATTGAAGGAGGGGCTTTTTAGCTCTGACATGTGAAGAGTTTGAAAACTGTCACTTGCATCCTTACAAGAAAAAAACTGAAAAAACTAAAAAAATCAACAACTTGGCCACAGAATTGAGGTTACTGAGCAAACCCATCACCCACAAAACTTAACATATAAGTAAATATAGAGAATTGCAGCTGAGATCAGCTTATCAGGGGCAGAAACAGGTTGGAGCCAGCAACTGGTAAGAATGCTAATGGGATACTGTCAATGAATTTCTGAGGCTGAGTGTGGACCACTTTGAGAATTACAAACTCCTGGGGGTCCAGTGGGAAGGTCCAGGGAGAAGCAAGCACACTTCCATAGATTTTAACCCCCATAGGATTACCATCAGGATTTCATTGTAAAGATGAGAGAAAATTCCCCTCCTCTTCTGATCAGGGAAGGGGAAAAGTCATCACTAGAAATACTTGCAGTTTTCTCTATGGCAAAATTCTGCCCTCGAAGGAAACTGCTGCCTCCTGGGGTCTTATCTGACCTTGGTTAACTGAACGAGACAACTCTAGTGCTATACTTTCCTGTCTCACATAAGGGGTGAAAGGCTAAGAAGAGCTTCTGAAGGTCAGACCCCAGGGAATGAGGCCATTTAAAAATGAGATTTATACCCTTGCCTCCATTGTCATAGATTAGTTGACCATAGGAGCATGGGTTTATCTCTGTGCTTTTTATCTTGTTCCATTGATCTATATTTTTATTTTTGTGCCAGTACCATACTGTCTTGATTACTATAGCTTTGTATTATAATCTGAAGTCAAGGAGTCTGATTCCTCCAACTCCATTTTTTTCCCTCAAGATTGCTTTGGCTATTCGGGGTCTTTTGTGTCTCCATACAAATTTTAAGATTTTTTGTTCTAGTTCTGTAAAAAATGCCACTGGTAATTTGATAGGGATTGCATTGAATCTGTGGATTGCTTTGGGTAGTATAGTCATTTTCACAATATTGATTCTTCCAATCTAAGAACATGGTATATCTCTCCATCTGTTTCTGTGACAAAGGAGGCAAGGATATACAATGGAGAAAAGACAGCCTCTTCAATAAGTGGTGCTGGGAAAACTGGACAGCTACATGTAAAAGAATGAAATTAGAACACTCCCTAACACCATACACAAAAATAAACTCAAAATGGATTAGAGACCTAAATGTAAGACCAGACACTATAAAACGCATAGAGGAAAACCTAGGAAGAGCACTCTTTGACATAAATCACAACAAGATCTTTTTTGATCCACATCCTAGAGTAATGGAAATAAAAACAAAAATAAACAAATGAGACCCAATGAAACTTAAAAGCCTTTGCAAAGCAAAGGAAACTACAAACAAGACAAAAGATAACCCTCAGAATGGGAGAAAATATTTGCAAACAAATCAACAGAGAAAGGATTAATCTCCAAAATATATAAACAGCTCATGCAGCTCAATATTAAAAAAACAAACAGCCCAATCAAAAAATGGGCAGAAGACCTAAATAGACATTTCTCCAAAGAAGACATACTGATGGTCAAGAAGCACACGAAAAGCTGTTCAAAATCACTAATTATTAGAGAAATGCAAATCAAAACTACAAGGAGGTATCACCTCACACCAGTCAGAATGGGTATCATCAGAAAATCTACAAACAACAAATGCTGTAGAGGGTGTGGAAAATAGGGAACACTCTTGCACTGTTGGTGGGAATGTAAATGGATACAGTCACTATGGAGAACAGTATGGAGATTCCTTAAAAAACTAAAAATAGAACTACCATATGACTCATCAATCCCCCTACTGAGCATATACCCAGAGAAAACCATAATTCAAAAAACACATGCACCCCAATGTTCACTGCAGCACTGTTTACAATAGCCAGGTCATGGGAACAATCTAAATGCCCATCGACAGATGAATGCATAAAGAAGATTGGTACATATATACAATGGAATATTACTCAGCCATAAGAAAGAACAAAACTGGGTCATTTGTAGGGATGTAGATGGATCTAGAGACTGTCATACAGAGTGAAGTAAGTCAGAAAGAGAAAAACAAATGTATATTAGCACATATATGTGGAACCTAGAAAAATGGTACAGATGAACCAGTTTGCAGGGCAGAAATAGAGACACAGATATAGAGAGCAAACATATGGAAATCAAGGGGGGAAAGTGACAGGGGTGGTGGTGATGGTGGGATGAGTTGGGAGATTGGGATTGACATGTATCTACTAATATGTATAAAATAGAGAACTAATAAGAACGTGCTGTATAAAAAAATTTTTTTTCTTTAAAAAATGAGATTTAATCATATTTGTATAGAAACTTATAGCCCTTCAGGCACCTTACAATGACATCAAAAGGGCTCCGGTGTGATAACAGTGGATTTTTGCTAAAAGAACTACAAGATTCAGACCCAATTTAGGAAGGAGTTCTTAACAAAACCCAAAGACAACAGTAGAGAGAGAGAAAAAAAAATGAAACTAGGGGAAATTTAAGCCTCGGGCTCCAAAAGCTGCAACAAACATAAACATAGCACATCTCTCAGCCAGATTTACATAAAACCTGATGTGAAAATCCTAATTACCACATATCCTATTACCTGATACATCTTGTCTGGCTTTTAACAAAAAAATCACAAGGCATGCCAAAGGCAAGGAAAAGCACAGTCTGAAGAAACTAAACAAGCATCATAACCAGACTCAAATATGATATAGATTTTGAGTAAGTGCATTTTACCAAAATTTAAAAAAAAAGAATAATGTCTTTAAGTTTCAACCATGCTGTAGCATGTGTCAAACTTTCCTTCTTTTCTGGATTGAATAATATTCTATGTACATAACACATTTTCTTAACCATTCATCTGTCAATGGACACTTGAATTGCATCTATCTTTTTGACTATTATGCTAAATATTGTGTTAAAGTCCCTGTTTTTAATTCTTTTGAATATATATGCAGAAGTGGAATTGCTGGATCATATGATAATTCTATGCTTAATGTTTTGAGAAATTACCATACTGTTTTCCACAGGTGCCCAACCATTTTACATCCCCGACCACTAGCAAAGCACAAGTTACAATTTCTCTACATCTTTTCCAACAATTTTTCTTTTATTATTTTTTTATAATGGTCATCCTAATATGCATGTCCTACTTTCTTTTAATATGTTCTTAAAATATACTATAGCACTGAGGACGTTTTTCATAAGCTTTTACTTCTAAACCATTCATGTCTTTAACATGTGTCTCTTATAAGCAGGATACATTTGTAACTTGCTCTTTATCTAATTTACCTTTTAATTGGAGCAGTGTTATGATTGATATTTAATATGATTAATTAAATTATTTTGTGTACCTATCATCTTTCTACTAGTTTTTATTTCTCTTATCTGTTCTTTGTCCCCTATTTTCTCTTTGATGTCTTTTTCCAATTGAGCATATTTTATGATTATATTTTATTTCTTTAATTGGCTAATTATATTTAACTTTTTAAATAAATTCTTTGCTGTTTACCTCCAAGTGATATATCCACTTCACATGTAGTATAAGAACTTCCAGGACTGTATATCCACTTTTCCCCACTCATACTTTATGGTATTTCCATCTGATTTACTTCTTCATGTATTACAAACTGTACAATACTTTGTTTTTGTTTCAATCAATTATAGAACAAACATATGGACACCAAGTGGGGAAAGGGGCAGGGGTCGTGGTGGTGTGATGAATTGGGAGACTGGGATTGACATATATACACTAATATGTATAAAATCGATAACTAATAAGAACCTGCTGTATAAAAAAATAAATAAATTCTAAAGTTCAAAAAAAAGAAAAAGGTTGTTCATTATTCCTTCTTCTATCATTTTCTGAAAATGCCTGTGAAGACGGTTGTGACTTCTTCCTTAAATGTTTGATTTAAGCCAAACATGAAAACATCTGGGCCTGGAGTTCTCAATAGATTTTTGATAATGAATTCATTTCTTTAATTAATATAAGGCTCTTTAGATTTTATTTCTTTTGTCAGATTTAACTGGTTGTACTTTAAAAATAAAGTTTTCCATTTCATCTAAAAATGTTTAAATTATAAGGAAAATATTATTTATTTTCCAATTTGGATATTTTTTCTTAATTCTCATTCTTTTGTGTAGCTGCCTATTTCCATCTGCTAAATAGTCAGACCTCCACAGCCGTGGGTTCAGTGGATTCAATCAGCTGCGATGTGGAACCCACAGATATGGAGGGCTGACTCTATGAACCTGTTTTATATAAGGGATTTCAGCATCTATGTACAGATTTTGGCTGATGTGGCTTTTTATATCTAAAAGTCTTTATCTCATTTGTGAAAGTTATTGCCTTGTATGGTTGTTTGAAGATGCAAAACTGCCTTTATTCATAGATTATATTGTAATTTACTTTTTTTAACGTCTTTATTGGAGTATAATTACTTTACAACGTTGTGTTAGTTTCTGCTGTATAACAAAGTGAATCATCTATATGTATACATATATCCCCATATCCTCTCCCTCTTGCATCTCCCTCCCACCCTCCCTATCCCAATCCTCTAGACAGTCACAAAGGACAGAGATCTCCCTGTGCTATGCAGCTGCTTCCCACTAGCTACCTATTTTACATTTGGTAGTGTATGTATGTCAACTCTATTCTCTCACTTCGTCCCAGCTTACCCTTCACGCTCGCTGTGTCCTCAAGTACATACATTATGTCTGGGTCTTTATTCTTGTCCTCCCTTAGGTTCTTTAGAACTATTTCCTTTTTTAGATTATATATATATATATGTTTCATATGGTATTTGTTTTTCTCTTTCTGACTTACTTCACTCTGTATGACAGACAGTGAGGTCCATCCACCTCACTACAAATAACTCAATTTCATTTCTTTTTATGGCTGAGTAATATTCCACTGTATATATGTATCAATCGTCTTTATCCATTCGTCTGTCGATGGGCATTTAGGTTGCTTCCACGTCCTGGCTATTGTAAATAGTACTGCAATGAACACTGGGGTACATGACTCTTTTTAAATTATGGTTTTCTCAGGGTATATGCCCAGTAGTGGGATTGCTGGGTCATAGGGTAATTCTACTTTTTAGTTTTTTAAGGAACCTCTGTACTGTTCTCCATAGTGGCTGTATCAATTTACATTCCCAACAACAGTGCAAGAGGGTTCCTTTTTTTTTTCCACACCTTCTCCAGCATTTACTGTTTGTAGATTTTTTGATGATGACCATTCTGACCAGTATGAGGTGATACCTCCTTGTAGTTTTGATTTGCATTTCTCTAATGATTAATGATGTTGAGCATCCTTTCATGTGTTTGTTGGTAATCTGTATATCTTCTTTGGAGAAATGTCTATTTAGATCTGCCTATATTTGGATTGTTGTCTTTTTTTTTTTTTTTTTTTTTTGATGCTGAGCTGCATGAGCTGCTTGTATATTTTGGAGTTTAATCCTTTGTCATTTGCTTAGTTTGCAAATATTTTCTTCCATTCTGAAGATTGTCTTTTTGTTTTGTTTATGGTTTCCTTTGCTGTGCAGAAGCTTTTAAGTTTCATTAGGTCCCATTTGTTTATTTTTGTTTTTATTTCCATTTCTCTAGGATGTAGGTCAAAAAAGGATCATGTTGTGATTTATATCAAGAGTGTTCTGCCTATGTTTTCCTCTAAGAATTTTATAGTGTCTGCCCTTACATTTAGGTCTTTAATCCATTTTGAATTTATTTTTGTGTATGGTGTTAGGGAGTGTTCTAATTTCATTCATTTACATGTAGCTGCCCAGTTTTCCCAGCACCACTATTAAAGAGGCTGTCTTTTCTCCATTGTATATTCTTGTCTGCTTTATCAAAGATAAGGTGACCATATATATGTACGTGGGCCTCTCACTGTTGTGACCTCTCCCGTGGCAGAGCACAGGCTCAGCAGCCATGGCTCACAGGCCTAGCTGCTCCATGGCATGTGGGATCTTCCAGGACTGGGGCACATCCATGTCCCCTGCATTGGCAGGCAGACTCTCAACCACTGCACCACCAGGGAAGCCCTATATGTGGGGTTTTATCCCTGGGCTTTCTATCCTGTTCCATTGATCTAAATTTCTGTTTTTGTGCCAGTACCATACTGTCTTGATTACTGTAGCTTTGTAGTGGAGTCTGAAGTCAAGGAGCCTGGTTTCCTCCAGCTCCGTTTTACTTCCTCAAGATTGCTTTGTCTATTTGGGGTCTTCTGTATTTCCATACAAATTGTGAATTGTTGTTCTAGTTCTGTGAAAAATGCCATTGGTAGTTTGATAGGGATTGCACTTAATCTGTAGATTGCTTTGGGTAGTAGAGTCATTTTCACAATGTGGATGCTTCCAACCAAAGAACATGGCATATCTCTCCATCTCTTTGTAACATTTTTAATTTCTTTCATCAGTGTCTTATAGTTTTCTGCATACAGATCTTTTGTCTCCTTAAGTACGTTTATTCCTGGGCATTTCATTATTTTTGTTGCAATGGTAAATGGGAGTGTTTCCTTAATTTCTCTTTCAGATTTTGTGTCATAAGTGCATAGGAATGCAAGAGATTTCTGTGTATTAATTTTGTATCCTGCTATTTTACCAAATTAATTGATTAGTTCTAGTAGTTTTCTGGTGACACATTTAGGATTCTCTATGTATAGTATCATGTCATCTGCAAATAGTGACAGTTTTACTTCTTCTTTTCTGATTTGGATACATTTTATTTCTTTTTGTTCTCTGATTGCTGTGGCTAAGAGTTCCAAAACTATGTTGAATGATAGTGGTGAGAGTGGGCAACCTTGTGCTCTTCCTGATCTTAGAGGAAATGGTTTCAGTTTTTCACCATTGAGAAGGATGTTGGCTGTGGGTTTGTCATATATGGCCTTTATTATGTTGAGGTAAGTTCCCTCTAGGCCTACTTTCTGAAGGGTTTTTATCAGAAAAGGGTGTTGAATTTTGTTGGAAGCTTTTTCTTCATCTATTGAGAGTATCATATGGTTTTTCTCCTTCAAGTTGTTAACATGGTGTATCACATTGATTGATTTGCATATATTGTAGAATCTTTGCATTCCTGGGATAAACCCCACTTGATCATAGTGTATAGTCTTTTTAATGTGCTGTTAGAGTCTGTTTGATAGTACTTTGTTGAGGATTTTTGCACCTATGTTCCTCAGTGATATTGGACTGTAGTTTTCTTTCTTTGTGATATCTTTGTCTGGTTTTGGTATCAGGGTAATTGTGACCTGTGGAATGAGTTTGGGAGTGTTCCTCCCTTTGCTATAGTTTTGAAGAGTTTGAGAATGACAGGTGTTAGCTCTTTTCTAAATGCTTCATAGAATTTGCCTGTGAAGCCATCTGGTCCTGGGATTTTTTTTTTGGAAGGCTTATAATTACAGTCTCAATTTCAGTGCTTGTGATTGGTCTGTTTATATTTTCTATTTCTTCCTGGTTCAGTCTTGGAATGTTGTGCTTTTCTAAGAACTTATCCATTTCTTCCAGGTTGTCCATTTTACTGACATATAGTTGCTTGTTAGTAACAACTCATGGTCCTTTGTATTTCTGCAGTGTCAGTTGTTACTTCTTTTTCATTTCTAATTCTGTTGATTTGAGACTTTTCCCTTTTTTTCTTGATGAGTCTGGCTTACAGTTATCAATTTTGTTTATCTGCTCAAAGAAACAGTTTTTAGTTTTATTGATCTTTGCATTGTTTTCATTTCTTTTTCATTTATTTCTGATCTGATCTTTATGATTTCTTTCCTTCTGCTAACTTTGGGGTTTTTTGTTCTTTTTTCTCTAATTGCTTTAGCTGTAATATTAGGTTGTTTATTTGAGATGTTTCTTGTTTCTTGAGGTAGGATTTTATTGCTATAAACTTCCCTCTTAGAACTGCTTTTGCTGCATCCCATAGGTTTTGGGTCATCGTGTTTTCACTGTTATTTTTTTCTAGGTAATTTTTGATTTCCTCTTTGATTTATTCAGTGATCTCTTTTTTATTTAGTAGTGTATTGTTTAGCCTCCATGTATTTGTATTTTTTACACATTTTTTCTTGTCATTGATATCTAGTCTCATAGAATTGAGGTCAGCAAAAATAGTTGATATGATTTCAGTTTTCTTAAGTTTACCAAGGTTTGATATTTCACGCAAGGTATGGTTTATTCTGGAGAATGTTCCATGAGCATTGAGAAGAAACTGTATTCTGTTGTTTTTAGATGACATGTCCTATACATATCAATTAAGTCCATCTTCTTTAATGTGACATTTAAAGCTTGTGTTTCCGTATTTATTTTCATTTTGGATTATCTGTCCATTGGTGAAAGTGAGGTGTTAAAGTCCCCTGCTATGATTGTGTTACTGTCAATTTCCCCTTTTATGGCTGTTATCATTTGCCTTATGTAATGAAGTGCTCCTGTGTTGGGTGCATAAATAATTATAATTGTTATAGCTTCACCTTGGTTTGATCCCTTGATCATTATGTACTGTCCTTCTTTGTCTCTTGTAATAGTCTTTATTTTGAAGTCTTTACTTTTCTGATATGAGTATTGCTACTCCAGCTTTCTTTTGATTTCCATTTGCATAGTATATGTTTTTCCATCTCCTCACTTTCAGTCTGTATGTATCTCTAGGTCTGAAGTGGGTCTCTTTTATATAGCATATATACGGGTCTTGTTTTTGCATCCCTTCAGCCATTCTATGTCTTTTTATTGGAGCACTTAATTCAATTACATTTAAGGTAATTATCTATATGTATGTTTCTATTACCATTTTCTTAATTTTTTGGTTGTTTTTATCATAAGTCTTTTCCTTCTCTTGTGTTTCCTGCCTAGAGAAGTTCCTTTAGCATTTGTTGTAAAGTTGGTTTGGTGGTGCTGGATTTCCTTAGCTTTTTCTTATCTGTAAACCTTTTAATTTCTCCATTGAATCTGAATGAGATCCTTGCTGGGTAGAGTAATATTGGTTGTAGGTTTGTCTCTTTCATCACTTAAATATGTCCTGCCAGTCCCTTCTGGCTTGCAGAGTTTCTGCTGCAAGATCAGCTGTTAACCTTATGGAGATTGCCTTGTATGTTATTAGTTGCTTTTCCCTTGCTGCTTTTAATATGTTTTCTTTGTATTTAATTTTTGATAGTTTGATTAATATGTGTCTTGGTGTGTTTCTCCTTGGATTTATCCTGTATGGGGCTCTCTGCCCTTCCTGGACTTGATTGACTATTTCCTTTCCCATGTTAGGGAATTTTTCAGCTATAATCCCTTCAAATATTTCCTCAGACCCTTTCTTTTTCTCTTCTTCTTCTGGGACCCCTATAATTCAATTGTTAGCACATTTAGTGTTGCCCCAGTGGTCTCTGAGACTGTCCTCAGTTCTTTTCATTCTTTTTTCTTTATTCTGCTCTGTGGTAGTTATTTCCACTATTTTATCTTCCAGGTCACTTATCCGTTCTTCTGTCTCAGTTATTCTGCTATTGATTCCTTCTAGAGAATTTTTTATTTCATTTATTATGTCATTCATCTTCATTTGTTTGCTCTTTAGTTCTTCTAGGTCCTTGTTAAACGTTGCTTGCATTTTCTTCATTCTATTTCCAAGATTTTGGATCATCTTTACTATCATTACTCTGAGTTCTTTTTCAGGTAGACTGCTTATTTCCTCTTTATTTGTTTAGTCTTGCGGGTTTTTACCTTGCTCCTTCATCTGCTGTGTGTCTCTCTGTCTTGTCAATTTGCTTAACTTACTATGTTTAGGGTCTCCTTTTCTAAGGCTATACATTCGGAGTTCACGTTGTTTCTGGTGTCTGCCCCCAGTGGCTAAGTTTTTTTCAGTGGGTTGTGTATGCTTCTTGTTGGAAGGGACTGGTGCCTTTCTTCTGGTGGGCGGTGCTGGATCTTGTCTTTCTAGTGGGCAGGGCCATGTCCAGTGGTGTGTTTTGGGGTGTCTGTGAACTTATTATGATTTTAGGCAGCGTCTCTGCTAATAGGTGGGTTTGTGTTCCTGTTTTCCTAGTTGCTTGGCATGGGGCACCCAGAACTGGAGTTTGTTGGCCATTGGGTGGACCTGGGTCTTAATGTTGTGATGGAGATCCATGGGAGAACTCTCGCCAATTGATATTACATGGGAAAAGAGGTCTCTGGTGGTCCAATGTCCTGAACTCAGCTCACCCACCTCAGAGGCTCAGCTCTGACAGCAGGCTGGAGCACCAAGACCCTGTCAGCCACACGGTATGTTCCAGGCACTTTGCTCTGCTTTGATTTCTTTGTCCTCAAGGAGTACACAGTCCACAAAGGTGTTGTATGCAGTGCCAACTCTCTGGTTCCATGGAGTCCGAGCCTGCAGCACGGTGCATATGTCTTGAATATTGAGTTCTAGGTTTACAGTTTGTTGTTGTTTTTTCTTAGTATTTTTCAGATGTTACTCACTTACACTGTTTCTACATCTTTTTCCTCTGTATGCAATGTGCACCTACCCGTTACTTTTAAGATTTTTCTCTCATTACTTTGAGCATTTTTATTATGTGCTTTTGTGTAGTTGTACTCATATTTCTCGTGTTTGTGTTTTGCAGAGCTTCTCATGTCTGAGTTTATAGTTTTCATCAAATTTGGAAAGTTTTCCTCCATGATTTCTTTAAACATCTTTTATTCCCTCACCCCCATCCAAGAGATCTAAATTTCCCATTTATCACACCTTTTAATTGTCTCACAGCTCACTGAAGATCTTATTTTGTTTAAATTTAGTTTTCTCTCTCTGCTTTATTTTGGATAGTTTCTCATATGTCTTCTACTTTCTGTTCCCCTCTTCTGCAAAGTTACCTGACAATCTCACCCAGTGTAATTTTCACCTGCCATTAATCTTACCCAGTGTAATTTTCACCTCAGAGTCTGTAGTGTTTTTTTGTGTAAAAGTGCTACTGGACTTTTCTTTAAAATATCTTCTGCATTTACTTTTAACATTTCAACACAAGCAATGCATTTATACCAACAGTTTTAATTTTCTGTTTATTCAATTTCACATTTGTGTCAACTTGGGGTCAGTTTTATTGATTGGTTTCTCCCTTTTTTTCAATGTGTCATGTGTTTCTCCTCCTTTGTATGCTTGGTAATATTAGATCGGATGGCAAGTATCATGAACTTTACTTTTTTTGGTGTTGTTTTCCAATGTGTTTTTTTGTAAATATTCCTGAGCTTTCTCTTGGAGCACAGTTGAATTAGTTGGAAATGGTTTGATCCTTTTGGATCTGCTTTTGATATTTGTTAAGTAGGCCTATTTCAGCATTTAATTTAGGGCTAATTATTGTCCACCACTGTGCTAAGACCCTTCAGAGTGCCTGCATGCCTGAGGAAATTTCAAACGTGGTGAGGTCTGAGAGAAAGTAGGTGGTGATGTTTATAATGTAACATTTTATAATGTAGGAAGAGAGCTTTAAATGTTTATCCTGTAGAGTTTGGAGGCCAAGAGCTGCTCCCTCAGTGACTGCCATGGAAACACTCTTTATGTTTTTAAAACTTTGAACTCAGGCTTGGAAAAACAGAGACCTTCATTTGTCAGCAATTTGAGTGTGGACCATTAAAGAACTGTCTGTCCCATGATGCTATTTTATTAATTCACAGTGAATAATGTACCTGTCAAAAGAACCAGAATGCTCACATTGTCAAGATCAGCCCAGTCTCTCCCTGTAGCTAACATACAGGTTAAGTTAAATGACAACTTATTAATTTTTAGTGAGAAATAGCTGCTGAACTTGTGTGACAATGAATTCTCTCCTTGCATGGGGAGACAAATGAGCTCTAGGTGACAATATGCATGCATGTTATACTACCGTAATGAGATAATTTGAATTGGAATATGTGAGTCACCAGTTCTAACAATTTAGATAAGACAATATCTTTTCTTTCCCTTTTCTCATTCAAAAGGGGAATACTTGAATTTTAGAGTCAAAGCTCTCTCTCCCCTGGACAAAATCTCTGCCAAATATATATTTTTACATTTTTGTTTTCTCATAAATTGAAAGGTTACTAATTCCCACATTTCTGATGTGTATATTCTTTCCTTAAATGGGTTCATAGATTCAATTCTTAAAGTACTCAATTTATAGTATCTTCTGAGTCATTTAGTCCTTCAGGGTGTTTATTAATTTTTGGTCACTAATCCACTTTTCTTTAATTTGAAGGTTAACACAGGAGGGAAATCATCTTTTCCTCATTTTCAAGTTCTTGGAAAAATATCCTTTTAACTTAGAATCAGTGAGAATAAGGACTTACTTTAACTTAGGCATTTCCTCAGTCAATATGTCATTTCAGTTGGATTACTATTTAAGATACTGCTGACAATTTCTCAGTGACTGAGTAACATCTTCACAGTTTCCATGTGGAGATTCAATTCCAGCACCTGTCTGGAGGTGCAGTGGTAACAATTGGAATGTTATGACCTGGAATATGAGGGACACTTATCTGCAGTATGGACACAGGCTCTGAGTACAGGACCAAGTCCCTGACCTCTCAGCTGAGAAACATTCCATGAAAATTGTTGCATCTTTGGAAGAACCAGGATTGTTCTAAGGAAAAATCTGGGGAAAAGTTCATGAAACATTTGTTCAGTAAGGACAGGAATTATTTAAACATAACATTTTAACTTATTTAATGGTCTTAGTGATGGTGTTTAAGATATCAATCCAGTAGTAAATTGGAAGAAGAAGAAGAAGAAAGAAGCAGAAAAAAAAGAAGAAGAAGAAAAGAAGAAGAAAGAGGAGGAGGGGATGAAGGGAAGAGGGAGGGGGAAGGGGAGGGAGAGGAGGAGGGGGAGAGGGAGAAGAAGAAAAAGAAGAAGTCAATACATTAATCTAACTTGGAGAGAAAACTATTAAGAATCCTGAAAAAAAAAATCCTTATTTCATTCTATTGATATAATATTTTTGGGGTCCATATATAAAACATAATAGGATCTTTTTCTGCCTCCTTCACATAATGTTGATGCCTTTTATGATGTTATTGGATTATTTACAACATCTTCAGTCATTCTTCAGGGGTTAAAAAGAAAACAAAAACTTGAAACATATTTTGCCTACTATGTGCATGAAAACATGTTTTACTTCCTGGGTTTTAAGGAAAGTGAGTGCTACCACCTTGGTATATAAATGGTATAGCTGACCATTTCAGTCACACCTCTGCCTGGCTTTGATTAAAATTTTATTAGAAAATGAAGATTCTCTCATGCAGATTCATCGTAATAAAAGACTGCTTTAGACCTTCATGAGATTCAAAATCTATTAGAATTTTATTCAGAAACAGTCAACATAAGTTACATCATGTTTGGTAACCCTGATAGCTGAAGATTCCTGCTGTACTGTAAGACTTGCTCATTTCTAAGATCTGTGAAGTGGAATCAAAAGAAATTCCTGTTACTCCAGACAAAACTACAGGGGATGTGCCAAGTATATCTGCAGTGAACATGAGCCAAGGGATTAAACCCTAGGTTTACTTTTGAAGATGTTCCCTCTAGGGAAACTGACAACCACATAAACATAAGCATCATGCCCCATAGAACCATATGAGGCCAGACAGATATCCATCTACTTCATCAGTTATATCATCTCATAACCTTAAGGTAAAAAAGAAAAAAAGGATAGTTACTTTCACAGTCACCAAAACAACTGAAGTAGAGATACCTGGGTTTTCTAAAAAATACCTCCAAATTCATAGTCTGCACTCACAGTATGTTGCTTGTGTCACCTCCTATGTTGATAGATATATATGGGTGTATATATACACATACACATATACAGATATATATATATATATATATATATATATATATATATACAAAATTTGTACCTTCAGTCAAATTTTTATTTTCCACAGGCACATATTTCTAATAGCTTATCCACCACTTTGAAAATGAATAGTCTATAAAGACAGCCATGGTTTTCGTCTCAAATCTGGCTCTCGTGCAGAGGTCCCTTTCTCAGTGAATGGTAACATCATCCATCTGCCATGTGAAGCAAACCTCTGGCAGTCACTCTTGACCCCTTACTCCCGTACCCACTGTCCCTATATTTTAAAAAGTGCTCTAGATTTTATCTACTACATTTTATTAACTCTCTTTCCTTACTTCCATATCGAATGATGCCATTTTACTCCAAACCACCAATATCTCTAACCTGAAATAGTGTCATGCGTCTTAACTGTTTCCTTCACGTCCATTTTGCCCTTTTAATCTACACAAAGCCAGAGTGAACTTTAAGCAACATACATATCACCAGCCTCTTAGAATGTTTCATGGTTTACCATTTGTTTAAGTATAAAGGTCAGAAAGATTCATAACAGGCTTCAAGTTCTATACAGTTTAGCCTTGAGTATACCTTCACTTAAACTTGACACGTATGTTTGTCTTCCCTTTGTTCCAGCTGTATTCTCTGCCTGTAATAAAAGTCATTTGTGTTTCTTCCTCTTCTCTAATGACTCCATTTTTATTCTTCAATACATCTTTCATATCTTATTTCATGTAACTTCCTTAATGAACCCCCCCCGAAACATCCCCCAAACTGATCAGAATTCTGTTTATGCTCTCAGAGATCTTATCTCAATATATATTCCACTTACTATAGTAAACTCAATATCTTCTTCTTTTGCTTACAAACTCTTTGGTATTTTTCACCAGATGGGGCAATTAGCGCAGGGCAGCCCTACGGTAGATGCTCAGTAACTAAGTAACTAAGAAACTGGCTCAGTAACTAAGAAAATGGTGAGATGAACAACAGGCAGAGAGAAGCATGAAGTGTCAGAAGGAATACTGGTTCTTTTGGGAACTAGGGAAGTCAAATCATTTTTATTTCTGGACTAAGATATTCAAGATTATGATTTAAATGCACATAGAGCAAATTATAGTCATGCATGCAGAACTGCTCAGGCCTTATGAATAATGCAAATGATATTAAAACAGCTTGCAAAATCTTAGAAAATCCATGAAGTATCCAAACCCTGAATTTCATATCCTTGAAATCCATAGAGACTTATGTCAGGTGATGAACCCTTTCCATATACAAATCAGGTTTTGATTCAGAGGACTGCAAAGTTGTATTCCTGAGCCAGCCTAACTTAGATAAAACAATCCCACAGTGGAGGAATAACTTTCTAACACACATTTTTACATTAAACACTCATAGAAAGTGACCACAGGTATAAGCCTTAAATGAATGTGTAATTCATTATGAATGGAATTCCCAATACTTAGTTGATATTCCTAAAAGATCTAGGCAGTTTTCTAATTTACAATTAAATTAATCGTATATATTGTAAGCATTATATTTCACTTTTGAGTTTACCTTGCATGTAAGGGCCACAGGGACAGGGATTATCATCCATTTTTTCCATTACCACTTTACCAGTACCTAGAAGACTGACAGAAACATAATAGTTACTAGTTTTGAGTGACATTCCTTAATTTAAATAACCAGGTTGCATGTGCATGGGCACTCATGTGATATTTTACCTTAGAATTTAATAAGTGAATGATGATTTAACAGGTCTAGGCAAATGCAGCCTCATTCATTCATTCACTAAAATCTTATAAAGCTCTATGCCAGAAAGTATAAGGTGTCAAAGAACAAAGAAAACACAAGGGCTCACAATCTAGTGAAAGACAGAAATGTAAATGTAAAAAAAAAATAATAATAATTGATGTAAATTTCTAGTGGTAAAATTTTAAAAGTAAGTCAAAAGACAAAATCTGAAGGAGGGAATCGCTAAGATTGCCACTTAGGAGATGAAAATAATCTTTATAGGGGAGATAGTTTTGATCTGTAAAGATCAAAAATCAGGAGGTGTTTACCTGGCACATGGTGAAAAGGTGCTGGGCATGCCAGGATTACAGGCATATAAGCAGGCCCTCAAAGAAAGAGGCAGATGTCTGCAGGACTCTGCAGGTGGTCTGGTCAAGACAGTCATCAAAGAATTCAGGAGACTAGGAGAAGTTACACTTTCTTCATTTTCAGACATGTAAATTGTTAGGTTTGAACCAGCTTTCCAGTTATTATTAGTGGCCTTTTATGATCTAAATGAATAAAAAATAAACCTATGCAGTTTATTCCATCATGCTGTGTTTAGAAGTATATGGAAAATGTCCTAACAAAATGCACTTAACTTATAGACATACAGACTGTGTTATGCTTTTCTCTACTCATCCAAAAAGTTCTTTAATCAGATCATGATTATTTTAGCCTTATTAACTGCTTTCCTATTCTTACTCAAAATATGTGACACCTAATATATTAACTACTTTAAATTTTTATTTTATTTGATAAAAAATTAGAAGTCTATCTTTTGTGCCATGTTTGTTTTATTCAGGTATTTGTCTTTTGATAAAGTTATTATTAGCCTGTAATTATATTCACAAAATGAGGACATTATATTACTGTCCTTACTTTACTATAAATGATAAATCTCCTTGTTTTGTTTTTGTGTTTTGTTTTTTGCACATGCCATGTGGCTTGTAGGATCTTAGTCCCCCAGCCAGGGGTTGAACCCTGGCCCTTGGCAGTGAAAGCGTTGAGTCCTAACCACTGGACCGCCAGGGAATTCCCAAATCTCCTTGTTTTTAATCACAGTGCAAACATAAAGCTTCAGAAGCTAAAACCCCAAATTAAAATATTAAAGAGTATCAATGTTTCAGTGTTGAGGTAGGAGTTTTTCTGGTTCAAAGGAACTTGGCATGTGATGCAGTCCTGGTCCCTTGATCCCCCAGTCAGCAATTTTTCCAAATTTGATTTTGGGACTGATCATTCCTAAATTGAATTAGACATTTTTTAAACCATGTCTAACAAGAATGCAGGAAAGAAAACTAGTTTGAACTCTGCTTCTGGTGCCAACAGTATTATTTAATGAGGTAAACACTGGTAATTGTGTTTAGTTCAATAACACTTTTAATTACGGTTGAGCTCTTCTTCAGAGTCTATGGATTTTCCTGATGCAAAATAAACAGCTGAAAGCCAAGTGAAGGCAATCTCATGGATTTCTGTTGCCTAATTAAAGTACAGACACATCACTTTTCCCATTGCTGCCCTAGACAAAATAAGCTTTTGCTTACAGTTTCATAGTCAAAATTACTTTTTGTTTTTGTATGGAACTAATACAATTGTATCTTTAGCTTCTGTATATCTTGTGTACTTATCCTTGTGTCTGGAACATAATGAGTATTTGATTAATTTTACTTGAATGAAGAAAAGATTACTAAAACACATAATGCAGAGAAATATGATTTGTTGATTTGTGATGATTTTGCCTATTTCTAGATATAGACAATGAAAGATTAATGACATTTTCAGAACCAATTTCCTCTATGTCTTTCTGCTTTCTATGCATTAAGTTTCCCCACACCCTCCTCCATGTTCATTCTGAAATGAGAAATGGGAGAGAATATTAATGCAGCCAGGTTTGCTGATCACCAGCCTTCCGGCAACATTTATTTCCTTTGGAGAGTTTCATCCACATTTGCTAAATACATAGTGACAAAGTAGATCAGTGACAAAATTAATTGGAATCACTCTTAGGCTTTTTTTGTTGTTGGTCATCCAACAGTCCTTGCTTCATGTGAAAAGGGCTATTTCATAAAGAAAGGCAACATCCATCATACGCATGTATGTTCTGGGGTCAGTATTTCTGAATGAAAAGAGACAAAGGAAATGATGTAAAACCAATTAAAACATGATATTTCCAGTTTTTTTTTTTTTTCTTTTTCTGATTCAGGTTTTGGTCTTAAGCATATCTGGTCAAGAGAAATAGGCTAATTTATAGGTCATCAGTTAAGAAAGTCAGTTAATTGAATAAGGATCTGAATAAACTAGATGGAAAAAAAATCAAGTGTGGCATTTCCTGAAATATTGAGAGGTGCAAAGCATTTGCTCTTGTTGCCAATAGGATTTTCGTTCTTGAGTTTCTTCCATTTTTGACACCCATGAACAGATAGGTTGTCAGAATTTCTTCCCAGAAATTAACATTTCCTGAATCTGCGTCAGTAAGAAGGAGATTAGTCAATGGGAAATTACCATTAAAACCTACAGCAGCATGACAAAAGAACTAAACAAAACACCCTCTCAGAGACTGTCAGTAGAAACAAAGTTGGGATCAATAATGCCATGTTTTGTAAACTGAGAAACTGCATCATTCCATCACTGCTGAGTATCTCCCCTCTTAGCAAAGCCACTAAGGAAAACAGTCTACTCTCAGATTTAGAAAAATTTCCCTTTTATTTCCTATGTTCATTGAGGTGCATTTTCTCAAAATCAACTGGGAGAGTATGTGTACCCAAGCAGATATCATTCTTAAATAAATCAGAGCATATCTCATTTTATATCTAAAGCATTTAAACATCAAAATTCAGAGTTTTGTCTACATGAGAGGAGGGTTAAGCAAAATATTTACTGTAGATTTATAGATATAATTATATTATCCCAGTGGCTGTTAAAAATTAGGAGGTTTTCTACTTGCCTTCCAGATTAACATTTTCAGGATTAGCAACTGAATAACAATAATAAAAATTGCAAATGAAAATATTGCTTTTATATTCTAATTTGAGGAATTCAAGAAATGTATCATTTTGATGGTGTTTGCTTTTGCACAAAATAAGCTTTATTGAAAAGCAAATGTCATTTTTATTCTACTGTGTAGGTGAATTATATGTATTCTTTTCCACATGGAAATCCTGTAAGGTTTTGCACTCCTCCTATGTAATAAATATAATACTTAGCATGAGCTTCACAATGCAATCTGTTAAGCAGTCTGTGGGATGGAAAGATTGGGAAATGAAAAGAATACACACCAGACGTTTATAAAAGACTTAAGGCATCTTATCTAACTCAATGCAGTTTTGTCACAGCAGAGACGATTTTGTTTTGGTAAGTAAATCAGCTGCCACAAAGAAAAGGTCACTTATTTGACCTAAGTCCAATTTGTCTTTGGACAAATTTGTCTCTCCTGATTTCTACATCTCTGTATTAGCAAAATGACAGGGAAGAATAAAAAGATGCAATGCTTTGTTTTACTGGATTAGTCTGAAAGAGGAGTTTCTATGCCAACTCTATATTAGGGTCAGGATTTAATAAATTTCTATAAAATTATGTAGAAGAATGGATGAGGGAAATTAAAATTTTACAAAGCTGATATTGTCCATTACAGGTATTTTACAAGGGCGATATGAAGATGCACCTCACCCAGCGACACAGGTGGTATCAAAAAATACAATAATCTGCCCATAGTAGCTGAACCAGAAGCATGTAACATGAGAATAATTATGTGTCCATATCTGGAAAGTGATTAACAGGTTTCAAGAGAATCCTTTAATCTTGGCCTTCTGTAGCCCAAATCTCTGCTCTATAAAGCCTCAGGAACTCATAAAATACAGTCTTAACTCTGAATCATAGTACCATCTTGTAAATATATTGACTTTTCCTTCAGACAATAACGAGATGAGTATAGGGTGGAAATGCTCAGACAGAAAGGAGAGAGAAGGGTGTGTGTGTGTGTGTGTGTGTGTGAGAGAGAGAGAGAGAGAGAGAGAGAGAGAGACAGAGACAGAGACAGAGACAGAGACAGAGGAACAGAGAGAGAAAGAATGGATCAGATAAATGACCAAACAAGTAGAAGAAAAATTGAGAAAAATAGATGAAAACACCTTGAAAGTGATATAAAATATTGGTGCATACAGAGTTTAAAGTGCTAGAATTCAGCATCATAGCTCACACTTGTTTAAGTAGACAAGGCAAAAGAAAGAGTACAGAAGGGAATATTCAAAGAAATTATAATGCATATTAAACATCACAAAGACTATAGGAAGATTTTGTTCATTTTTTTCTACAAAAGAAAGAGAAAGGTGTATGGTGAGCTGAATAGAAAATCATTTTCCTCCAAAAGAGTATTTAAAACCAGGATGCAAGAAACACACTAGGCAACCTAAAAGTTTCTGAATATCTGTGTGCCTAAGGGAGCCAGGATCTCAGTTAAGCTCAGGCTGTTCATGAATCTGACTCCTGGCTTTAATTCAGTATACATCTCAAGTCAGTGCAGTTATGTAGGAGTGAGAACAACAATTTTCATTATATTTTCTTTTCCTTCTGTCAATAAAGGCAGACAGTAATTTTAAAATCTAAGCTGGCATTCCCAAGAGCAAAATATCTTTCAACACTTTGTTTTATCTTAAATGTTCCAGGGATTGTTATGAGTCTACCATATAACTGTATTTGTTTTAACATAGCAATTTACCATGTGGTGCAATGGGCATTCCAGGAAAAAGTATCATGTATATGCAAGGATTTGAAAGGGTAGCGCAACACTACAGGTACCAAGGAATATTCCAATCCTGTCTGAGACAAAAGGTCCTTTTGGTAATGAAATTATATATATGTAATGAAATAATAAATAATAAATACCATTTCATTGTTGAAATGTTGGAAGCCAGCATCCTAATCTGTTCCTCCCTTGCTATTTGGCTATTACAAATTTAATTAATCTTTCTGGGTCTTGGTTACTTTGTCTTCCTTATAATAAAAGATGTGTTTAATGCCTTTCTGGTGTACACAGCACACTTCTTCTCCATTGCAGCTGCTGCATGCACAGCCATGCAACCAACCAGCTCCTTCCAGCCTTCTACTCCCTACACAGACAACACAATCAACCAGGTCTCCACAAAGCAAGCAAAGACCATCTTAGACTATGGAGGTTAAAATACACATTCATCTTAACCAGGTCATATTTTTGTGTCCATTTCACAAATGAGCACACTGAATTACAAATTGTGGAATGTGGAAAGGGACTTCTTCCCAGGGAGGTAGGTTCGACAGCCCTGCAAGCTAGTAAATAATAATAATATTCTATCCAGTAAACGTCCACTCACTGAGAGAAGTAAGGTCCTTCAAAGTCCAAAGACCCTTCTCTTCCAGCAGTGTGAATGCTTGAAGCCATTCCAATGTACAATAGTGTGGAAGGCATCAATGGGCTTGTTGGACTCTGCCAAAAAGACTGTTAATTCAGAGAGTGAGGACAAACACATCTCTTTCATTGCTCTGTTACCAAACCTAACTTGGGTCCACTCACCCTAGTGCAGTAAAGCCAATCTATTGACATGAGGTTGTGATGAAGGAAAGTGCAGCTTTCATTGCAGGGCACTGAGCAAGGAGTCCAGGCAGCTAATGCTCAAAATAGTCAAAGTCCCCAGTGGCTTTCAGCAAAGCATTTAAATGCCAGCAGAGGAAGGGGGGTCACAGGGTATGTGATCAGTTCATGCATAGTTCTCTGATTGGTTAATGGTGAGGTAACAGAGTGGTGTCAACGTTATCTATTCTCAGGTCCCAGTAGGCCTGGGTGCTATGGGCTCATGATCACCTAGTAATTAACATCTTTTATTTGGTGGTGGCTTTAGCATCTGTAAGACAACTCAGGAAATGTGCAAAAGATGTTATTATCTAGGTACTTCAGAGAGGAGCTAAAGCAGAGGATATGGCGGAGTGGTCTGTCCTGGGAAGCCCTGTAGGGTCCCTCTCAGTTACAGCGTCTATAGCCTGGTCCTCATCTCAGCCCTACATCAAGTTCTTTCTCATTTGCTGTGCAGTAGCCCTGCTTTCTGGACAGGTCTCCAAATGTCTCATCTTATCAATTATGAGTTAAGAGAGTTAGATTCAAGATGAAACTCAGGGATGCTAGATTATGGCAAAAAAAAAAATGTAGAACATAGTAGATCCTGAAGCCAAGAAAAAGCTGAAAGTATGGCTTTACAACTACAGGCGTATTTACAGGTATTCTGTGACCTCAGCCCAGCATGAAAGCAGAGCAGTAAAGGGACATTATTTTGTTGTTCTTTGCAGGAAATTGATTATTAAAAGTCATGAAGGATTGATTTTTTTTTTTATCCTATAGTATTATACCAGAGATTTTTCAATTTTTAAGAAGGGGGTTGAAAATTGGAGAATGTTGAAGTAATAATCTTCTAAATACAAATTTTTATTTATACACAGGGTAGATAGCTAAAATCAAATATTTCAATTATATGATATTTAAGATGTTAATGAGGTATCATTTCATCATTATTATTTTAACAATTAAAACTACAGGCTGAGTTTTATCTAATACCTGCTTTTTAAAATTAAATACCTATAAATAAAATGGTAATGAAGAAATAAAAAATGATCCCTAAAATAGTAGGCAATTTTAAAAAGTAAAACTTTAAACCCTCTGTAGTATATTGTAAGGGAGAATAGAGTAATTTCAGATAAAGACCCTGGGAGATATGCAATTATTACTTGAATTTCTCATTTTTTTCCAAGGCAGTTGAACTAATATTAGAGTGATATAGTAGGAAATAAAAGGAAAAGAAAAGAAAAAAAAAAAAACAGACAAGGAAACAAATACAAATTTTTAAAGCTTATTGATTGTGAGGCTAGAAATTGTGTCTTGTAATCATGACTGTAATTCACACTGTGACCTGGGTCAAGGCAGTTAGCCAGCCTGGGCACAGATGCCATCAGAGATAATCACAGGTGGTCTTACTCACCGTGCTGAGCCCTGCAGGGCTTCCATGCCTCTCTTATTTGACTGTGGCACGGGGCAGAGGTGACATTCTTTGCCCTCTTTGCCCCATTCCCAATACTCTGTTCACTTTCCCTTTGATTCACTGCCACAGATGGAATCTAGTGAAAGAAAATACCCAGTTTACTACCCACATTAGTTAATGCTGCAATTAGTTCTCTGAGGCTAATGCTATGAAAATATCAACAAATACTGAATATTTGCAGATAGATAACATGAAATGAGTTGACATTTTAAATGATGGTTCCAAACTCAAAGGATTTTACTTTCTATCTTCCTAGTGTTTCTTTTCTGCCTCCCCTCCATCATGTTTCTTGTTACAATTCAAGGAACACACAAGCCTACTCTGATTTGTCTGCCAGTGTTGTTAATGCCACCAAGAATTTCAACCCCTTGCTTATATAGTGGAAGGAATAAATGATTAAACTTAACTATTTCATAACTATAATATAATACACAGACAATGGAAAATGAAAAGACTGAGCAAAGAAATAAACACTCTTGAACAAAACCAAAAGTATTCACTGGGAACATATAATCTGCAGCTACTAAATAAATGCTTTTAAGATATTTTTTGTACACGATCCCATTCATGTAGGTAAGAACTCCAACAGACAAAGATGTAATTTATGAGCATGAAATTAACTCAAGGAATTAGTAAATTCCTTTTACTAATTGTTTTCATTAAACAATGTTCTAATATATTCTTAATCTTATTTTATTTTTTATTTATTTACTTTTGGCCGCTTTGGTTCTTTGTTGCTGTGCGTGACTTTCTCTAGTTGTGGCGAGCAGGGGTTACTCTTCGTTGTGGTGTGTGGGCTTCTCATTGTGGTGGCTTCTCTTGTTGCAGAGCATGGACTCTAGGCATGCAGGCTTCAGTAGTTGCAGCATGCGGGCTCAGTAGTTGTGGCTCACAGGCTATAGAGCACAGGCCAAGTAGTTGTGGCACATAGGCTTAGTTGCTCTGCGACATGTGGGATCTTCCCAGACCAGGGCTCGAACCTGTGTCCCCTGCATTGGCAGGCATATTCTTAACCACTGCACCACCAGAGAAGCTCTGAATTATATTCTTAATCTTAAGAGTACATTTATAATGGTTATCTGTTACCTTTCTCTTGTAACTTAAATTTACATAAAGTGATTTAGAGCTCATGCATTTTCTCCATGTATAGATGTTGGGAAGACTGGTAGGCTGTGCTTCCAGGGTTCTCTTTAATGACATTGCCAACGACAAACTGGCACTTGCCATCTACCTCTACAAGGATTAAATCATGTGCTGCTGCAGCTGCTGATTTTAAATACCCCCTGAAAGGAGTTCAGGGTAGAGAGCAGAAATGAGGCACTCTGTGCTCTGGGAAAAACTGTCAGAACAGATATTCAGATAGTTAGATATTTTCAGGAGCAGATTTATGAGCCCTGTATCTCCTCATATCTAGAAAACCACTAAAATCCTTCATGGTGTTGACTGCTCTCATGACTAGAAGAAACCTTCTGCAAAAAATATGTGCTTGATTGTATGTACTCCCCATACACCAAAAACACATATATACTGACATTCTCCCCACCTCTTTGGAGCAGTTTCTCATAGCTATCTGAAATGCTGTCGCCTGGGCGATTGTCCTCATTTTGCCCCAAATAATACTTGATTCACCACTCTCACGTTGTGCATTTTTAAAGTTGACAGCATAGTGAACAATAAACTAGGTACCTCCTCAAGAAATGGCTAAGAAAACATATTTGTTTCTGCTACAGAGTATCCATTGAAGCAGCTCCCTCTGTGAGATTTTCTTTGAGCATTGCCATGTAGAATAAAGCTTTACTTATAAATAAAGAGGATTTTAAGGAGATGACAGCACTCAAAGTATATTTCACTAAATTTTGATGAGATATTCAAAGAACAAGACTTTAAGTTTCCTGTAATAGCAAGGAAGCTTAAGAAAGATGGAAGCAGGTCTTGGGAAGAAGCCTTCAGAGCTTGATGTAGCATTTAAGGTTCTGCTCTGTTTGGACAGAAGTAGGTAAAAAAAGGACATCTCTGTCCAGAGGTGTTGGAGGTATCTTTGTTCCACTAGAGTTCTTTCCAGCTTGCTGCTATTACAATTCCTGTAGAGAATTTCTTGTAGATATGTGCATGCATTTCCTTAGGAAGTGTGCCTAAGAGTGACCCAAAGAGTATCTGTGCATATTCAACTTTAGTAGATGCCGCAAAACAGTTTTTCAAAGTAGATGTATCCATTTAAACTCCCACCAACAGTGACAAATTTTCTCATTTTTCCACACCCTCACACTTGGTATGTAACTATACATTTGTAAACTTCTGGATGGATATATATAGCTGATTTTAACTTGCATTTCTGTGAGTGACTAGTGTGGTTGAGCATGTTTACATATGTTTCTCAGATGCATGGATATATATTTTTTGAATATAATTTACTTTATATTTTTATATAGCAGGTTCTTATTAGTTATCCACTTTATACATATTAGTGTATACGTGTCAATCCCAATCTCCAAATTCATCCCACCACCACCACCACCCCAGCCACATTCCCCACTTGGTGTCCATATGTTTGTTCTCTACATCTGTGTCTCTATTTCTGCCCTGCAAACAGGTTCATCTGTACCTTTTTTCTAGGTTCCACATATATGCGTTAATATACGACAGTTGTTTTGCTCTTTGTGGCTTACTTCACTCTGTATGACAGACTCTAGATCCATCCACATCTCTACAAATGACCAAATTTCATTCCATTTTATGGCTGAGTAATATTCCATTGTACATATGAACCACATCTTCTTTATCCATTCAACTGTCAGTGGGCGTTTAGGTTGCTTCCATGTCCTGTCTATTGTAAATAGTGCTGCAATGAACATTGAGTACATGTGTCTTTTTGAATTATGGTTTTCTCTGGGTATATGCCCAGTAGTGGGATTACTGGGTCATATGGTAGTTCTATTTTTAGTTTTTTAAGGAACCTCCATACTGTTCTCCATAGTGACTGTATCAATTTACATTCCCACCAACAGTGCAAGAGTGTTCCCTTTTCTCCACACCCTCTCCAGCATTTGTTGTTTGTAGATTTCGTGATTATGCCTATTCTAACTGGTGTGAGGTGATACCTCATTGTAGTTTTGATTTGCATTTCTCTACTAATTAGTGACGTTTAGCAGCTTCTCATGTGCCTCTTGGCCATCTGTATGTCCTCTTTGGAGAAATGTCTATTTAGGTCTTCTGCCCATTTTTGGATTGGGCTGTTTTTTTGTTTTTTTTTAATATTGAGCTGCATGAGGTGTTTATATATTTTGGAGATTAATCCTCTGTTCATTGATTCGTTTGCAAATATTTTCTCCCATTCTGAGGGTTCTCTTTTCATCTTATTTGTAGTTTCCTTTGCTTTGCAAAAGCTTTTAAGATTCATTAGGTCCCATTTGTTTATTTTTGTTTTTATTTCCATTACTCTAGGAGGAGGATCAAAAAAGATCTTGCTGTGATTTATGTCAAAGAGTGTTTTTCTTAATTTTTCCTCTAAGAGTTTTATAGTGTCCAGTCTTACATTTAGGTCTCTAATCCATTTTGAGTTTATTTTTGTGTATGGTGTTAGGGAGTGTTCTACTTTCATTCTTTTACATGTAGTTGTCCCCACTTATTGAAGAGACTGTATTTTCTCCATTGTATATCCTTCCGTCCTTTGTCATAGATTAGTTGACCTAGGTGCATGGGTTTACACCTGGGTTTTCTATTCTGTTCTATTGATCTATGTTTCTGTTTTTGTGCCAGTACCATAATGTCTTGATTACTGTAGCTTTGTAGTACCATCTGAAGTCTGGGAACCTGATTCCTCTGGCTCCATTTTTTTCCCCTCTATACTGCTTTGGCTATTTGGGGTCTTTTGTGCCGCCACAGAAATTTTAAGATTTTTTTGTTCTAGTTCTGTAAAAAATGTCATTAGTAATTTGATAGGGATTGCATTGAATCTGTAGATTGCTTTGGGTAGTATTGTCATTTTCAGAACATTGATTGTTCCAATCCAAGAACATGGCATATCCCTCCATCTGTTTGTATCATCTTTAATTTCTTTCATCACTGTCTTATAGTTTTCTTCATACAGGTCTTTCGTCTCCTAGGTCAGTTTATTCCTAGGTATTTTATTCTTTTTGTTGCAATGGTAAACGGGAGTGTTTCCTTAAGTTTTCTTTCAGGTTTTTCATCATTAGTGTATAGGAATGCAAGAGATTTCTGTGCATTAATTTTATATACTGCTACTTTACCAAATACATTGCTTAGCTCTAGTAGTTTTCTGGTGGTATCTTTAGGATTCTCTATGTATAGTGTCATGTCATCTGCAAACAGTGACAGTTTTACTTCTTATTTCCCAATTTGTATTCCTTTTATTTCTTTTTCTTCTCTGATTGCTGTGGCTACGACTTCCAAAACTATGTTGAATAATAGTGGTGAGAGTGCACATCCTTGTCTTGCTCCTGATCTTAGAAGAAATGCTTTCAGTTTTTCACCATTGAGAAAGATGTTTGCTGTGAGTTTTTCATAAATGGCCTTTATTATGTTGAGGTAGGATACCTATTGCCCACTTTCTAGAGAGTATTTTATCATAAATCGGTGTTGAATTTTGTCAAAAGGTTTTTCTGCATCTATTGAGATGATCATATGGTTTTTATTCTTTAATTTGTTAATATCGTGTATCACATTGATTGATTTGCATATACTGAAGAATCCTTGCATCACTGGGTTAAGTCCTGCTTGGTGTACATGGTGTACACTTCTTTTAATGTGTTGTTGGATTCTCTTTGCTAGTATTTTGTTGAGGATTTTTGCATCTATATTCATCAGTGATATTGGTCTGTAATTTTCTCTTTTTTTTTGTAGTATCTTTGTCTGGTTTTGGTATCAGGGTGATGGTGGCCTCATAGAATGAGTTTGGGAGTGTTCTTCCTCTGCAATTTTTTGGAAGAGTTTGAGAAGGATGGGTATTAGCTCTTCTCTAAATGTTTGATAGAATTTACCTGTGAAGCCATCTGGTCCTGGCTGTTTGTTTGTTGGAAGATTTTTAGTCACAGTTTCAATTTCATTTCTTTTGATTGATCTGTTCATATTTTCTATTTCTTCCTGGCTCAGACTTGGAAGCTTATACCTTTCTAAGCATTTGTCTTTTTCTTCCAGGTTGTCCCTTTTATTGGCATAGAGTTGCTTGTAGGAGTCTCATAGAATGCTTTGTATTTCTGAGGTGTCTCTTGTAACTTCTCCATTTTCATTCCTAATTTTACTGATTTGAGTCCTCTCCTTTTTTTTTCTTTATGAGTCAGGCTAATGGTTTATCAATTTTGTTTATCTTCTCAAAGAACTAGCTTTTAGTTTTATTAATCTTTGCTATTATTTTCTTTGTTTCTATTTCATTTATTTCTGCTCTCATCTTTATGATTTCTTTCCTTCCTCTAACTTTGGGTTTTATTTGTTCTTCTTTCTCTAGTTCCTTTAGGTGTAAGGATAGCTTATTTATTTGAGATTTTTCTTGTTTCTTGAGGTAGGCATGTATTGCTATAAACTTTCCTCTTAGAACTGCTTTTGCTGCATCCCATAGGTTTTGGATCATCGTGTTTTAATTGTAATTTTTCTCTGGGTATTTTTTGATTTCTTCTTTGATTCTTCAGTGATCTCTTGGTTTTTTAGTAATGTATTGTTTACCCTCCAAGGGTTTGTATTTTTTACAGACTTTTTGCTGTTATTGATAGCTAGTCTTATAACATGTGGTCAGAAAAGATACTTGATATGATTTCAATTTTCTTAAATTTACCATGGCTTGATTTGTGACCCAAGATATGATCTATCCTGGAAAGTTCCATGAGCACTTGAGAAGAAAGTGTAATCTGCTGTTTTTCGATGGAATGTCCTATAAATATCAATTAACTCTATCTTGTCTATTGTGTCATTTAAAGCTTGTGTTTCCTTATTAATTTTCTGTTTGGATGATCTCTCCAATGGTGCAAGTGAGGTGTTTAATGTTCCCCACTATTATCGTGTTACTGTTCATTTCTTCTTTTATAGCTATTAGCAGTTGTTTTTTGTATTGAGGTGCTCCTATGTTGGGTGCATATATATTTATAATTGTTATATCTTCTTCTTGGATTGATCCTGACATTTTGTAGTGCCCTTCTTTGTCTCTTGTAATAGTCTTTATTTGAAAGTCTATTTTGTCTGATATGAGTATTGCTACTCCAGCTTTCTTTTGATTTCCTTTTGCATGGAATATCTTTTTCCTTTCCCTCACTTTCAGCCTCTATGTGTTCCTAGGTTTGAAGTGGGTCTGTTGTAGAGAGTATACATATGGGTTTTGTTTTTGTATCCATTCAGCGAGCTTGTGTCTTTTGGTTGGAGCATTTAATCCATCACATTTAAGGTAATTATCGATATGTATATTCCTATTACCATTTTCTTAATTGTTATGGGTTTGCTTTTGTAGGTCCTTTTCTTTTCTTTTGTTTGTCACTTAGAGAAGTTCCTTTAGAATTTGTTGCAGAGCTGGTTTGGTGATGCTGAATTCTCTTAGCTTTTGTTTGTCTGTAAAGCTTTTGATTTCTCCATCAAATCTGAATGAGCTCCTTGCTGCATAGAGTAATCTTGGTTGTATGTTCTTCCCTTTCTTCACTTTAAATATAGCATGTCACTCTCTCTGACTTGTAGAGTTTCTGCTGAGAAATCAGCTGTTAACATTATGAGAGCTCCCCTGTATGTCATTTGTCATTTTCCCCTTGTTGCTTTCAATAGTTTTTCTTTATCTTTAACTTTTTTTCAATTTGATTACTATGTTTCTCAGCATGTTTCTCCTTGGGTTTATCCTGCCTGGGATTCTCTGTGCTTCCTGGAATTGGGTGACTATTTCCTTTCCCATGTTATGTAAGTTTACGACTAATCTCTTCAAATATTTTCTCGGGTCCTTTCTCTCTCTCTCTTCTCCTTTTGGGACCTCTATCATGCAAATGTTGTTATGTTTAATGTTGTCCCAGAGGCCTCTTATGCTGTCTTCATTTCTTTTCATTCTTTTCTTTATTATGTTCCATGGTAGTGAATTTCACCATTCTGTCTTCCAGGTCACTTATCCGTTCTTCTGCCTCAGTTATTTTGCTATTGATTCCTTCTAGTGTATTTTCATTTCAGTTATTGTATTGTTCATCCCTGTTTGTTTGTTCTTTAATTCTTATAGGTGTTTGCTCTTTAATTCTTCTAGGTCTTTGTTAAACTTTTCTTGCATCTTCTTGATCTTTGCCTCCATTCTTTTTCCAAGGTCCTGTATCATCTTCACTATCATTATTCTGAATTATTTTTCTGGAAGATTGCCTATCTTCACTTCATTTAGTTGTTTTTCTGGGATTTTATCTTGTTCCTTCATCTGGTACACAGTCCTCTGCCTTTTCATCTTATCTATCTCTGTGAATGTGGTTTTTGTTCCACAGGCTGCAGGATTCTGGATACCTCTTTTTTTTTTATGAGATTTTATGCTTTTTCCTTATTCATGTGAAAATGTTATCATATATTCTGACTATGGGTTCTTTGACAATTATATGTATTACAAATGTCTTCTTCAGCTCTGTGCCTTGAAAGTTTCACAATTATTTCTATAATAATCCATCTCAAATTGGTTTTATGTTTGGTGTGAGATAGGGGACAATAGTCACCATTAATTTTCCTGTGGATATATAGTTGGTCCATCACATTTACTGAAAAGATCATCCACCCTTTCTCATTGCATTGCAGTGTGTAAAAAGTAAAATTAAAATCCTCTAAGGAAACATAAAAATAAGAGAAATTCCTTAAATAAAGGACATAGAAAATGGACCTGGTGTGGCTAACAGGGACCCAAAATAAAATAGAACCAGGCGGTCATGGAAGACCTGGGGTTCAGTTACATACGCTGTGTTCTTAGAGAAACCACAAACAGACAACTATGAGGACTTCTGATTCTGCTAAGAGTTCTGCTACTGAGCTCATATCTGGCTGCTTGCTGCTTGAAAGCCAATACTTGAAGAAAAGGTGTTTGTAGGAAAGGAAAGTTTGTCTTATTCAGGATGTCAACAACCTTGGAGAAAGCAGATTCTGTGTCCAAAGGCCAACTCCCTCCCTGCTGATCAGTGGGAAGATATTTTAATGAGAAGTTTCAGGGGTATAAGTGGAGGTAGGGAGCTACATGTAGAAACATCACAGTCAGCTTGGACTATCATCTTGACATTGGTCATGCAGTGGTCTGATCAGTGTCATCTTAATTGTATTAAGTACAGTTAGTCTTCATTTCCAGGGTTGGTTTGTTCCCATTTCCTTGAGCCCAGTTCTTGGAATTGTGGCAGCTTACATCATGGCTACCATCTGGTCATCATGTAGTTAACTTCTTCCACCTGGTGGAGGTTTCAGTATCTATGAAACAGCTCAATGGATATGGCTCAGAATATTATCTATAGCCCTTGAGGAGGAACTAAAGGTCCTTGACTTTGTGTAATGGGTAAACTATTATTATTTTGTCTGTTTGACTATTTTCCTTTACTTCTGCATTTTCTCACTTCTTTGATTAAATTTATTCTTTGACTAAAGTTTTTCTACAGAGAATAGGCAGGTGGAGGATATGAGTTGGGGTTGGGGGTCTGTCTGGGGAAGGCCCCATAGGGTCCTACTCCCTTACAGTCCTACCTGGAAAATTTCCTATGACAACAAATCACAGAATACTGCAATCATGCTGCAGGGACTTGTGGCCAGGCTGCAAGGGCCATCCAGTCCTCCTACAAATCTCCGAGCTGAGGTTTCTGTGGTTTTTACTTTTAAAAATTTCTTACGCCCTTCACCTCTTCCTCAGAATGGACTTTCTGTTACAGCCAAAAGTCACCCTGGTTTGCAAACCCTGTGAACCAAAAATCTGTCCCTTTGCTTCAAGATCAAACCCAATTATTTTTCTGGTATTTATTTTCAGTTGAGGAGGGTAAGTGATACCTACTATGTTTCTGCAGTTGTTGTTTGGTAAATTAGGTGATTGTATATTTGTAAGACTATTTCTAAAATTTCTATTTTATTCCACTTGTCTATTTTTCTATTCTTTACCAATTATTTAATTGGTAATTAATTATTTGCAATTTCAAATAAGTATTAATAAAAGGTGTATAATTCCTTCATATTTCTTCTCCAACATTTACTTAACCATTCTTGGTTATTTTTATTTACCTATCAGTTTTGGTATTAGTTTTTCAATATCCACAAATTTAGATCTGTTGCATTTTAAAGTTGCATATAGTTTTGAAAAATAACATTTAAATTATTTTTTAAGATCTATAAATCTCAGTCTTAATGCTCTCTTCCCTTCATGATATTAGACAGGCTATATAAGTATTAGAGAAAATATTTAACAACAAAGTTTATTTTCTTTATAGATCAAATCCTGTACATTATCTACAATTTATTTTGGGTTTTCATGGAAAGTAGTGTAAAGAATATATGATTTTCTATGTTTCTATTCAACTTTCCAGACAAATTACTGAATAAAACTTTGTACAGTATTACACACATTACACATTCCATAATACTATGATGTTAGGAATTTGTTGTAAGAAAATTGAGAGATTATTGTTCATATTGTTCAAAAGGGATTATCTGATCTGGTGAGAATGCAGTGGTCACTGCTAAATCCAATATCTTATTGTTAGTGGTTTAAATGTGACACATAAGTTAGAGAGTAAGAAATATTTGTTTTGTTCAAGGTCATAGCTATTGTTAATGCTAAAGCAAAAAAAAAAAAAAGTCAGATGACTGCCACTCGGAAGTTGTTTGCACTGAAATAACATTAAAAATCAAGTTGAGGAAAAATTGAAGGTCTCTCCATTACAACTGCTAACTTGGTCTTAAAAATAGGTTAAAGAAAAGAATAAAAAGGATTTGAATAAACATTTTGAAGTGAATAATTTCAGGTAATACATTTAGATAAATGGAAATTTTTCCCCAAAAATTGAGTATCAGAGTTTTTGCCTGAATTTAAGTTATTTTCTTTTTTTTTTTCAAGCACCAGCCATGCACAGTACTGGTATTTATTAAATAGTTACAATATATAATCTTTTTAAAATCCCTTCCTTTATTTTCAAATTCCAAAACCCCTACTATAATTGAAAAGCTACCAAGGGGAGTTGCTATTATAGTAGATTCTAATTTGGATTCAGGATTCCTTTTTTAGTGGACTTCTACCCAATAGAAGGATAAAATGAGAGAAAAACTTTTAGGGAAATAACTTCAACTAGTAGAGAAATGGGGAAAATGGATTTTCAAAAACAAGAATAAAATCTGTTCTGGGAGTGTTAAGCTTTATGGAACCTACCATTTTGGGTATTTATATATATAAAAGTTAAATTCTGTTTATTAAAAAAAATGCAACAGACAAATATCATTGAGACATTTTGCTCTAAAGAATAATGTCTGGGCTTAGCCTGGTTTTCTGCAGCCTCACTAATGGATTATGACTTTCTCCTCAAGGGAAGTGTTCACTTCAGAACCTTTGCTTAACCTTCTCAGGTCAAAGATACCAAAAGAATAAACAGCAACAGAGAAAATCAAATGTTCCTGTGGGAAGATACAGGAGCAAAGAGCAAATTGGCAGGGCTTGAGATTCTGAGATTCATCAGGTTTATGAAAGTTGAAAGTCATGAACCTTTTCAAAGTTGTGTGGCTAAAAGTGATAGAGAGCATTTCCTGAAGAAACAGTTGGACTTCTCGCCACTTAATTTTGCCCCTCAGGTCCGTGGTGAGCATGAGTTCTCCGTAAACCAGGGCTGGGTGATATCATGTCTCTTAACAATTTGTAAAGCACTGACATGTTTTATTAATATGCTTCTTATTCTTCAGCCCAGATATTAATAAAAAATGAGAAAATGAGCTTTGGTAATGTGATCTCTCTTGCACCCTGCCTGATGAGCTAATATAATGTCTGCTATAATCATTCACTTAGACTATATTTAAAGGCTTTTTGCTAAGCCACATTTCTGAGACACCCTGAGTTCCCTAAAATCTGATGACAACATACCAAGTGATACACTGAAATACATGTGCTTTGTTCTCTTCATTTTCTAAATATACTGATCACAATTTAGAACTGAAAATGATGGATGAGAACGCCAGCTGGTTGACTTAAAAGTGTTGGCCTGTTATTCTATATTTTAGATATCTTCAGTAACAAAAGTAAAAGTAAGTTTCATATTCCACTTTAGACAATGTGCATTACAACATAAATTAAGAATAATTTGAGAACATGTCTATTTTGTATTCTCGATCCTAATGTGATAATTTTATTGTGGTAATAGGCATTAACTTCAAAATATTTCAACTGTTGGCTGGTTGAACACTATGTGACAAATTAACTATTTGATGTAAAAGAGATATTTACACCTCAATAAACATTCATTAGTACTCCAGAAAATCCTCTGTAAACCAGAAAACTCAGTGAAACAAAGACTTGCTGAGATACAATAATGTGTTGGTTTTTTACTAGAGAGAAATTATAAAATACAATTAATTATGATGTAAAAGCTTCTTCCATGAACACATACTATGTAATTCAACTTAACTCACATTTTTGACATATTTAATATATCTAAATTTGCATCTATGATGTAACATATTCCCTTTAGAGGTCATGTGCATTTTTTACACATTTGATTACAAGGAAGTCTAAGTCAGCTTATTTTTTAATTTGGAATTTGAACATAATAAGATGTAGGCTTAGTTAATATTAGTCTCTTAGAGAATAACTCCAAAACCCATAATTTCATTTATCTTAACTAAAACTCCTTTTCAATGAGTTATGCTACTCTGTAACTTATTTTTCATATATAAACCTAAAATTGATATTTCCAAAATCAACAAACTTCCCTTTATTCATTTACAACAAGAGAGCAGTTTTAACTCATAGCCATCATGTCCTGCCAGTTGTCTGCTTGATTCTTTTTTCTTGGCAGCCAAGGTCATTTTGGCTTATCTGTGAGTCATGCCCCTAAACCATCCTGTGTCATGTCCTAACTTTATAGGCAGATGGAGATTTCGGATGATAGGATTATAAATGAAATGCCCAAGCATTTCAGACTTAAAGTAGTCTGTTTTTTTATCTGTGACCAAATTCCTGAGTCAAATAGAAACTCTATAAATGGTTTCTTCATTGTTTCCATCTATGAGGTAATTGGCTTGGTCATCTTTCTAAGATCCCAGAACCTATTACTCTAATTTTTGACTTTACTACCATCTTGAAATAACCAATTTTCTATTTTAAAATCTTGGGCTTACGGCTGGACTATTGCTACTTAATGATGACTCTTTCTAAAACTACCTTCTTGATTCTTTCTCATAATTTTTTTCTTACCCACTTTTGTCTTATTTTTCACTGCAGAGTGTGACAATAGTGAAATGAGGTATATTCTACATAATGTTTATCTTCCAACATCTGTCCCTATCATCTTGTTTACATAATCAGAACTTTCACAGCCAGAACTGTCAATTAAACATCAGCCCTTCTGATGATGTTGACACAACCATACTTTTCATCAAATCTAACTTGCTTCACTAGAAGCTGACTTCAGACACACTTGTGCTGTTCTCTGTCTACTGGCTCCACTGGCAAATAAGAGCATTGGTGTTTTTATTTGGTGTTAAACTTAAGCAACTGACAAACAGATAACATTCTCCCAAAAATTGTATTCCAAATAAATCTGAACAAATAAAATATTATTTTCTATAGACATATAATGTATACACTGAAACATTTAGAATCATCACTAGGTACTAACCTGTCTTTTATGATAGTTGCATCAATTACATTAAGACTATTCTATGCTAGTGTGTGAAGCCATATAAGAGAAAAGAGGAGAAGAGAGAAGAAGGAAGTAAAACTGTAATACATCTTCAGTTCAGCCAAACTTTGACACCGGGGTAACGCACTGATATTTTTCATTTAGTGTTGTCAGTTTTGAAGACACTTACTCTGCACTGGGAACTCATATTGGAAATATTACTAGCTGGAGGTTTTGTATGGACTCTAATGAAATCATTACAAGGCACCTGCATGAAGAGCTCAGCCTAATTCATTTTATTCCCATGCAAACTACACAACATTGCCATGATTGGATAATAAGAAATGATTGTTTTCCAGCCATAGATAGAAGGGAGCTGGCAAAAAGGGCTCCTCATTGAGCTTTGTGATATGTCACCAAGAGAAAGAAAGTGTGGGGAGGAAGAGGTGTGGGAGATTTGAAATGTCAGAAGCTTTCACTTTCTTGTAGATCCTTTATTTTCCTCAAGGCCACTCACTTACAAAATGCAAAAAGTGGAGTAAATGTGCAGACCAGAGCTGGTTACATCACAAAAAATATAAGAAAAACCCATGAGGTTTCTCCCACCTCATACCCTAGATTTACTGACTCTCTTCTACATCGTGTTCTGGTTTTGTCAGTAATCAGGAAGTAAGTCCTGAAGGAAGCCTGGAAACTTTCCTCTGCCTGAGCACATATGGTGGTGTGACTTCATCCAGCCCCCTTTGCATTCCATTGAACATTCTGGTTTGCTGACCCATGGTGTTGATTTAGTGCATGACTACAGACCTTTAACATCCCTTCCAGCACTCGCAGCACTTTGGATACATTTTAGTTAGAAGCTCCCTTAGCTGACCTCTACTCCAACACCCTACCCTATCCTTCTATGCCTTGCCAACAACACTGTTAATGGTTCAGTTCCTAGAAAATTACTGCTTCTGGATTTACAATATCCTACGTGGGCCAAAAAACAGTGTTTGCATTAGCCTCCACAGAAATGATAGAGGAATGATATTATGATTACCAAAGAGACTTCGATGGTTTCAAGCTTAGGGAGATTTTTTTGAAAATATAGAAATAAGATTGTTCTCCACTAGGAAAGCTTAGGAAAAATAAATTTCCCAAAATAAATTGCAAAAGTCCAATAATTAGTTACTTTTAATGAAAATTTCCTTTTATTCTATGCATTAATACTAATGAATCCTTAATCACAAGCATCTAAAAGAAGGAACAAAAGATAAAAAAGAAAAACTAACATAACTCATTTATAGATGGAGTTAGTCCCAGGAAATAAGTTTAATAGATATCATTTCTTTAGAATTTATCAAGGCAAATAAACATTGTTCAAATAAATGTGCTTTAAGAGTTAGGTTGAACTCTAGTCAAGTTTTATTTTCACTGTCTTGTGAATAGTTAACATTTATGCCTTCTATTATGTGCCAGCAAAACACTTTATGTGAATTATTTCATAAATCCTACAAAATGAGGGCAATTATACCCATCTCACTGGGGTTCTTACAAGATTATACGACATAAAGAAGAGGTAACAGTTATAGAAATGATCATTAGTTAATATAATTATTTTATACATGATAAATCTAAAGCTGAAGACATGTAAAACACCAAAGGCTTACTATTAGAAAACAGAAGAGTCAAGAATAACACACAGAATTTCTTACTGTCAATTTCTATGGCTGCAATAATTATACTATATTTTGTAGATAATTTGTAAGAATACATTTTTTTCCTTCTATCTGCACTGTTTCACCTTGTTGTCAACTTGTGTTATGGACCATTGGGCCATTATTTATCACAGGATAGGAAATATAAGAGGGTGACTAGAAAACAAAGGTATTAAATTTTAATGTTTGAAGCTTAAATCTGTGGATACAGCAGTAAAATAAAATAATTTAAGAACTAGTTGTGATACCATACAATAAAAGGTAATTTTAATTTGTTTTTTCAGATTTCCTAGACTGAGTGTGTCTGCTAGGGAATGAACCAGGGAGAACCTGTAGAAGAAGGTCAAGGTACAGAGTGAGATCTCCAGGCATTTGTCATGACAGTGATGGGTCCTGGGGAAAAGTACAGCAGAACTCTCTTTCTTTGGATTTAAAGAAAGTGTGAGAAGGTCTTAGTTACTGGAGTGGCCCAGCAGATGGAAATCCAAGAGGAGAGGTCCCTTGCAAGGGGGGCACTATAGACACATTGTGGGAATGGTGATGTGAGGATCTAGTTCTGTGAGGACTGGAGATAGCTCCCTCACTTGTGGTCAAGAGTTAACACAGAAGGTATTGGCAGTGTCCTTCCTGTGGCTTGTAACTCTGGGATTAGCTGAGACAAAACTGTTTACATGATCCCTTGGACTGGACAAGGGAATATTAGATAGGGAGGGATATTTTGGATTATCCCAATGATTCAATTATCTCTGAGGAGATACTGTTGATACATGTAAGTACCATATAAGTCAACTTCTATAGGGAGGAGTAAGGTAGCAGAGGATCCAGACCCCTCAGACAGGAAGTGGATGAGATCTTTCCTACAAGTGGTGAGGTGACACCTGGAGAGATGAAAGATTCAGGTGGATATCCTCAGGCAAATGAAAGAGCAGAGAAATCTCCGAGTTTGACTGAATTTTCTTAGAAAAGGCCAAGCACAGTTTTGGCTCATGGAAAAATAGAAGCTCATAAAAATCAGTTTATTTATAAAGAAAAAAGAAAGGTACATTGCCATATAACTGAGTTCTAACTACAAAATCATACCCATTCTTTTACTTGTTATTTATTTTTTGAAATTCTGGATAAAGTTGTGCCATAATGGGATTTATTAATAATAATGAATAAAAATCACAATATTTAAGATTTTACTTTAAAATTCCTTCTTTATCCTCAGGCAGAAAGAAAAAAAATAACTCTACAGTTTGATTTTCAATATTTTTGATATGGTAATTTCCAAATACCAGCATGAAATACCTCACCTCTACAAAGCTTTGAAGTATGCAGAATCTTTGAATATTTCAATATCTTTTCTGTTGCATGCAGAAGAGGAATATCTGATTTCTAGAAGCCAAGGGAAAGAATCCCTTCAACTCTTATGCAATATGTAATTTCACAGAAGCTAGAAGAAATATATACAGCCCTTGGAAAAGCATAATTAGCAATAGCAAAGAAAGTGAAACTCTACCTCATGATCATTAAACAAAGTGGCTTTTTGTGTGTATAGTAGAGGAAAGACAACTTCCTTGATACTGAAAATCCCCAGATTAATTTTAAACATATAATCGTTAAAATTTCAATAAATATTTTGAACTATTTTTAGGGTCATATATTAGGAGTTGTTCTATTTTCTATTTTTATGTTTATTATTGCTTTTGTATTAGTCCTTGGATGAAATTTCACATTGACATAAATAAAAATCTGTATTTTGAGATGAAGACAGCAAGAGAATGTATACATAACAACTCAGTGTCTATTTTTCATACAAATAAATCATCTAAGTAGTTTTGCTTTGAAAGAAATCACTTAGAACTTATAGTTTTAACTGAGGTGTGTCAAATAAAGTTATACAGAGGCCTTTACTAAAGGATTTCTAAGAGTTATTAGGGCATTATAAACCTCTGAGTAGCAGCATTTACAAAATTTTTGACAGTGAACTGGGCTTTTCTGTAAAAGGATGTTTATTCAGTTCTGGAAAAATAGTGTTTCTTGGAATATCATTTTGGGCAACACTTAGAAGAACTTGTAAAAATGTACTCTGATAAAGCAACCTGTAGTCCTTTAAAAAATAATTTTCCTAAACTTTATCTAGTTTGTGCGGGAAAAGAAAGAGTACTGTTCTTTACACTGGAAACTCGCTTATGGCCAGTTTCTCCTGGCCTTCAGACTTGGGTCTTGGATTGGAACTACACCACCGGCTTTCCTGGGCCTCCAACTTGCAGGGGTACTACTTAGCATCCATGTGGCTGACAGGGTCTTTGAGCTCCAGCAAGGTGTCAGGCCTGTGTTTCTAAGGTGGGAGAGCCGAGTTCAGGACATTGGTCTACAAGACACCTCCCAACTCCATGTAATATTAAACAGTGAAAGATCTCTCAGAGATCTGCATCTCAATGGTAAAACCCAGCCCCACTCAATGAACAACAAGTTACAATTTTGGACACCCTATGACAAACAACAAGCAAGACAGGAACACAAACCCACCCATTAGCAGAGAGGCTGCCAAAAATCATTATAAGGTCACAGACACCCCAAAATACACACCAGACACCGTACTGCCCACCAGAAAGACAAGATCCAGTCTCAGCCACCAGAACACAGGAACCAGTCCCCTCCACCGGGAAGCCTACACAACCCACTGAACCAACCATAACCACTGGGGGAAGACAGCAAAAACAACAGGAACTATAACAAGCAGCCTGTAAAAAGGGGACCCCAAACACAGTAAGTTAAGCAAAATGAGAAGACAGAGAAATACACAGCAGATGAAAGAGGAAGATAAAAACCCACCAGACCAAACAAATGAAGAAGAAATAGGCAGTCTACCTGAAAAGAAATTCAGAGTGGTGATAGTAAAGATGATCTAAAATCTTAGAAATAGAACGGAGAAAATAAAAGAAATGTTTAACAAAGAACTAGAAAAGCTACAGAGCAAATAAACAATGATGAGCAACACAATAAATGAAATAAAAAATTCTCTAGAAGGAATCAATAGCAGAATAACTGAGGCAGAAGAGCAAGTAACTGAATTGGAAGATAAAATAGTGGAAATAACTACCACAGAACAGAAAAAAGAAAAAAAAAAAAGAATGAAAAGAATTGAGGACAGACTCAGAGATCGCTGGGACAACATTAAAGGTCCCAATAATCGAATTATAGGGGTCCCAGAAGAAGAAGAGAAAATGAAAGGGACTGAGAAAATAGATTATAGGTGAAACATTCCCTAATATGGGAAAGGAAATAGTCAATCAAGTCCAGCAAGGACCGAGAGTTCCATACAGGATAATATCAAGGAGAAACATGTCAAGACACATATTAATCAAACTAGCAAAAATTAAATACAAAGAAAAAATATTAAAAGCAGCAAGGGAAAAGAAACAAATAACATACAAGGCAATCCCCATAAGGTTAACAGCTGATCTTGCAGCAGTAACTCTGCAAGTCAGAAGGGAGAGGCCAGACATATTTAAAGTGATGAAAGGGAAAAACCTACAACCAAGATTACTCTACCCAGCAAGGATCTCATTCAGATTATACAGAGAAATTACAACCTTTACAGACAAGCAAAAGTTAAAACAATTCAGCACCACCAAACCAGCTTACAAATGCTAAAGGAACTTCACTAGACAGGAAACACAAGAGAAGGAAAACACCTACAATAACAAACATAAAACAGTTAAGAAAATGGTAATAGGAACATACATATCGATAATGACCTTAAATGTAAATGGATTAAATGTTCCAACCAGAACACATAGACTAGCTGAATGGAAACAAAAAAAAACACCCCTATGTATGCAGTCTACAAGAGACCCACATCAGACCTAGGGGCACATACAGACTGAAAGTGAGGGGATGGAAAAAGATATTCCATGCATGGAAACCAAAATAAAGCTGGAATAGCAATTCTCATATCAGACAAAATAGACTTTAAAATAAAGACTATTAGAAGAGACAAAGAAGGATATTGCATAATGATCAGGGGATCAACCCAAGTAGAAGATATAACAATTATAAATATTTATGCACCCAATATAGGAGCACATCAATACATAAGGAAAATGCTAAAAGCCATAAAAGGGAAATCAACAGTAACACAATCATACTAGGGTACTTTAACACCACACTTTCACAAATGGACAGATCATTCAAAATGAAAATAAATATGGAAACACAAGCTTTAAATGGTACATTAAACAAGGTAGACTTAATTGATATTTATAGGACATTCTATCCAAAACCAACAGAATACACTTTCTTCTCAAGTGCTCATGGAACATTCTCCAGGATAGATCTTACATTGGGTCACAAATCAAGTCTTGGTAAATTTAAGAAAATTGAATTGCATCAGGTATATTTTCCGATCACAACGCTATGAGACTAGATATGAATTACAGGAAAAAAATCAGTAAAAAATACAAATACATGGGGGCTAAGCAATACATTAGTAAATGACCAAGAGATCACTGAAGAAATCAAAGAAATATGTCAGAAGGAAAGAAAACTGCAGGCCAATATTTTGGATGAACAATCCTCAACAAATTACTAGCAATCAGAATCCAGCAGCACATTCAAAGGATCATACACCATGATCAATTGGGGTTCATCCCAGGAATGCAAGGATTCATCAATATATGCAAATCAATCAATGTGATAAAGCACAGTAACAAAATGAAGGAGAAAAACCATATCATCATATCAATAAATGCAGAAAAAGCTTTCAAGAAAATTCAACACCGATTTATGGAAAAAACCCTCCAGAGTGTAGGCATAGAGGGAACTTACCTCAACATAAGAAAGGTCTTATATGGCAAACCCACAGCCAACATCATTCTCAACAGTGAAAACCTGAAACCGTTTCCTTTAAGATCAGTAGCAAGGCAACGTTGTCCACTCTCACTGCTATTTTTCAACATAGTTCTGGAAGTCTTAGCCACAGCAATCAGAGAAGAAAAAGAAACAAAAGGAATCCAAATAGGAAAAGAAGAAGTAAAGCTGTCACTGCTTGCAGATGACATGATAGTATACCTAGGGAATCCTAAAGATGCTACCAGAAAACTATGGGAGCTAATCAATGAATTTGGTAAAGTAGCAGGATATAAAATTAATTCATAGAAGTCTCTTGCATTCCTATACACTAACAATGAAAAATCTGAAAGAGAAATTAAGGAAACACTCCCATTTGCGATTGTAACAAAAAGAATAAAATGCCTAAGATAAACCTACCTAGGGAGAGAAAAGACGTGTATGCAGAAAACTATAAGACAGTGGTGAAAGAAATTAAAGATGATACAAACAGATGGAGAGATATACCATGTTCTTGGGTTAGAAGAATCAATATTGTGAAAATGACTATACTACCGAAAGCAATCTATAGATTTAGTGCAATCCCTATCAAACTACCAATGGCATTTTTCACAGAACTAGAACAAAAAACTTAACAATTTGTATAGAAACACAAAAAAAAACCCAGATAGCAAAAGCAATCTTGAGAAAGAAAAAGGCAGCTGGAGGAATCAGGTTCCCAGACCTCAGACTATACTACAAAGCTACAGTAATCAAGACATTATGGTACTGGCACAAAAACAGAAATATAGATCAATGGAACAGGATGGAAAGCCCAGAGATAAACCCCCACACATATGGTCACCTTATTTTTGATAAAGGAAGCAAGGATATACAATTGAGAAAAGACAGCCTCTTCAATAAGTGGTGCTGGGAAAACTGGACAGCTACCTGTAAAAGATGAAATTGGAACACTCTGTAGCACCATACACAAAAATAAGCTCAAAATGGATTAAAGACCTAAATGTAAGGCCAGACACTATAAAACTCTTAGAGGAAAACATAGACCGAATACTCTATGACATAAATCACAGCAAGATCCTTTTTGACCCACCTCCTAGAGAAATGGAAATAAAAACAAAAATAAAGAAATAGGTCCTAATGAAACTTAAAAGCTTATGCACAGCAAAGAGAACATAAAAAAGATGAAAAGACTACCCTCAGAATGGGAGAAAATGTTTGCAAATGAAGCAAATGACAAAAGATTAATCTCCCAAATTTACAAGCAGCTCAATATCAAAGAAAACAAACAACCCAGTCCAAAATTGGGCAGAAGACCTAAATAGACATTTCACCAAAGAATATATACAGATTTCCAAGAAATACATGAAAGGATGCTCAACATCACTAATCATTAGAGAAATGCAAATTAAAAGCACAGTGAAGTATCATCTCACACCGGTCAGAATGCCCATCATCAAAAAATCTACAAACAAAAAATGCTGGAGAGGGTATGGAGAGAAGGAAATCTTCTTGCATTGTTGGTGGGAATGTAGATTGATACAGCCACTATGGAGAACAGTATGGAGGTTCCTTAAAAAGCTAAAAATAGAACTACCATACGACCCAGCAATCCCACTACCGGGGTATTCCCTGAGAAAACCATAATTTAAAAAGAATCATATACCACAATGTTCATTGCAGCTCTATTTACGTTAGTCAGGACATGGTCGCAACCTAAGTGTCCATCGACAGATGAATGGATAAAGAAGGTGTGGCAAATATGTACAATGGGTTATTACTCAGCCATAAAAAGGAATGAAATTGAATTATTTGTAGTAAGGTGGATGGACCTAGAGACTGTCATACAGAGTGAAATAATTCAGAAAGAGAAAAAACAAATACCGTATGCTAAGTCATATATATGGAATCTAAAATAAACATAGAAAAATGGTTCTGAAGAACCTAGGGGCAGGACAGATATAAAGACGCAGACATAGAGAATGGAATTGAGGACACGGGGAGGTGGAAGGTAAGTTGGGAGGAAGTGAGAGAGCAGCAAGTACATGTATACACTAACAAATGTAAAATAGATAGCTAGTGGGACACAGCTGTATAGCACAGGGAGATCAGCTTTGTGCTTTGTGAGTGTCTAGAGGGGTGGGATAGGGAGAATGGGAGGGAGACGCAAGAGGGAGGAGATATGGGGATATATGTATATGCATAGCTGATTCACTTTGTTATAAAGCAAAAACTAACACACCATTGTTAAGCAATTATACTCCAATAAAGATATTTTTTTAAAAAAAGAAAGAGTACTTTATTTTTGCAACACACATAATTGTTAATATATAAAAGCTAAACTACACCTACACAATGACATTTCCATTCCCAGCTAGAGTTCTCACACTCTACCTTCTAACCTCTTCAGATAATTCTTAACATTTCCAAATGTCTGGAAAAGCTCTACAAAATATCTTAAAATATGGCATAATTTTGAGATATATACTAGTTACACAAAATATTTTTAAATGAATCTGCAGTGTAAACAGCTAGGGAATGGAGCACAATTTTTATAATCAGGAAGACATTTCCATTTGCATAGAATTGGTATGGCTGGATAGGTCAAAGTGCATATCTTAGCCCAATGCAAGGCCATTTCTAATGAATGAGACTTAACATGTTTTCAAGAGAAAATGGTCGATGAATGTGTATAAAAGTAATCTGAGCAGGTTATAGCAATAACTGAGATAGACTGATCTAGGTAAATTTTAATAAAGATATTCTCTACATGTAGGATTAAATGATTTTAGTAAAGGGATATAGACTTGTGATTTCACAATGAATTTAAACCAAAAGTTTCTACACAAGAAGATATAGTAATATCTGTTGTCTATTTTTGATTCAAAAAGCTACTTAGGGAACTCTGCTCAATATTCTTTAATAACCTAAATGGGAAAAGAATTTGAAATAGAATAGATACATGTATATGTATAAGTGAATCACTTTTCTGTACACCTGAAACTAACACAATATTGTTAATCAACTATGCTTCAATATAAAATAAAAAAAATTAAAAGCTACATAGTTATGATAAATAAGCCAAACTATACTAGAGATGACTGAAACTAAGTTTTTGGCCATCAGGACAGACTCTTACTGTAGAGAAGAAAAGAGCCTTCTTCTGTAGGGAGGCAGAGCACACAGAAAACTGCCACTGGTGCATCAAAAATGAGTGAAAAAATAGGCTTAGCTTAGGGTACCATCCCAGTGCGATGAAGAATCTATTTGTAATAACTAATGTTTGGAAACAGCCTGAAAGACCATCCATTAAGGACTCCCCAATAAAGCAAGAGCATTCATACAATGGAGTACTTCACAGCCTTCAGAAATACGAGAACTATTTCCATTCAGGATATTTCACTAAGCAGTTTAAAGAAAATGCAGATGGAAGAAGGGAAGATAGTATTTTACATTTATATAAGAAACCATGGAAAATAAAAAGGCTCAGAATGATATGCTTATTTTTTGCTAAAAATAATGAAGATTTCATACAAGCTAACTGATACAATTACATACTAGGGGAGGATGGAATAGAAATGACAAGTATAAAAGCAAAACTACTCCAGGGATGACAATTAATAGAATTTTGGCTTTTGAAACTTGTAAATGTATGATATATTCAAAAGTATACAACAGTAAATCCTAAAATAAAACACAAATGAGTGACCATAACAGTAAATCAAATAATCAACATATCTACCCAGAGAAAAGAATGATTCTAAGGGAGTAAACACAGTGCCCATCTTTAACAGGCATGTTCCAAGCATAAGAAGACCTGCAAATTAATATGACATTTCACCCCAAAGGTCTACTGGTGAGAGTTATATTAGTATTATAATGATGTACTTTGAAAGATAAAGCACACAAGTAAATGCATCAGCTTTGTTAGAAGTCAAGGTCTCACTGTAGGAGAAAAGCTAGAAAATATAAAATCAAAAGGTTCTGAAAAACATGATAATAGTATATTTGAATTCACACATTATTATCAATTTATGATTTTTTAAAATGTATTTTCACGCATGGCTCACCGAAAAAGCCAACAAAGATATCATGACATTCCACATGCCTAACACCTCTACTTCTTAATCTTAATTTCTAAATCCCACTCTCTACTAAAAGTAAACAGGCTTTATTGGTGAATTTTTTTATTTTCATTCTTTGCCATCTGAACTCAAATTATTCCATGTTTTCCTTCCCCCCCCCCCTTGGTTAGAAGAAAACTTAAACTTAGCATTTCCAATTGACTAAGTCATTTTCAGCAGTTTTACATTTTTAAGACTCCCCTCCCCTCCCTTTTCTATTAAGATAAAATGTAATTCTACAGAACATTATGTGGAAAATGCATAAAAAGATGTTGCACAACAAAATGTTTGACAGTCTATCCTTTAAAGGTATTTCACACTATACTTAAAAATAAATACTATGTAGGCTAAATATAAAGACGAGAAAAAATTACAAAAATGTTAGATGAAAGTGTGAGATATTTTTTTCAAATCTATGGATTCATAGAGTTTTCTGAGGACCAGGCTAAAGTTGAGGAGAAATAGCAGAATTATTGGCAATTTTAAATTATGTTAGATTTAAGAAATTAGGAACAAATTTAAAGGAATAGGAGAAAATGTTTGCAGTAGAAAAAATATGGATTGAATTAATATCCACAGTATCTTAAAGGGCCTTACAGATTAGTGAGGAAAAAATAATCAACCCAAGGAAATAAATGGACAAGGGGTCTGGCCATTCAATTCAGAGGAAAAAATGCAAATGGAGAAAATAAGATGGATTACTTAATCTCTCCATCGAGTTAAAACAATGGCAAATTAAGGTCTTTTTGTGTTTATTTAATCAGTCAATTTTTTAAAAAATGTATTAATTATATATAACCTTGGAAAGAACTTTGAGAATCAGTCATTCATAGACCTTTGATTAAAACTTTATATTGGGAAGTATCGTTTTGCAACATAGTTTGACATCTAACAAAAAATATAAATGGATATTTTTTAAACCAACAAAATCATATAGTAGGAGTTTATTCTGTTACAACATGATCAGTCATGTAGATAAAAAAGTTAATATAAATTGGTATATAATCACTTTGCAAAGAACAGCTTGGCACAATTTTGTGAATTAGAAATTATACATTCCCTGTAAAACATTAGGGACAATTGCAATGCATGTCCTAAAGCTGCACTTCTCAAGGTGTGGTCTTGGCGCCCATGAGAGTCCCCAAGACCTTTCTTATGTGGGAACTATGATTTCAAAGCTGTTTACACAGTAGCACAAAGATGTTTTACTCTGTTTTTTCACTGTGCTAACATTTGAACTCATGGTGCAAAGGCAATGTGAGTAACACTGCTGACATCTAAGAAAAATGAAGGCATTGTCACCAATCTGTACTACTAGTTGTACTATTCTCCACCACACTTGTATTTGGAAAAAAAAAAATACCAGTTTCACTTAGAATTTCCAACATGAGGAAGCAAAAATAATTAATTTCATTAAATCTTAACCATTGATTTTATGTCTTTAATGTCTTATGTGCCTCAAGATGCAATTGTTTGTGTTGCAAGCTGAACTAACCACTCTTATGGAATATTGTTTTTACTTGAAGGAATGACTGACAGGCAAACTAATGCCCTAGCAGATATTTACATACAACTGAACACAGTGAGCCTGTCATTCAAGATAAGCATTTGATAGTATTTGTTGCCATGATAAAATGTGAGTTTTCAAATGATAATTACATTTTTTTAAATTGTATATCCACCATCATGAACTTGATAGCTTCCCTACACATAAAGACTTTTCTTATGAGATCAGTAGAGATATTAACAAATTTGATCTTTTAAAAATATCTTTCAATAAAAGGCATCAACACTTAGAAGAGCTGAATTACTTGATGAGCCAGTATTTTTTCCAAATGACCAACATATGCATTTACAAAATCATGAATGGGTTAAAGGTCATTCAAAGTTCAAGATAGATCAATAGATTTTAATGTAACAGAGACTGAAATGTTCACTAATCCCATATTGCAATTAAATTTTGAGAAATAACTACTTGCCTAGTATAGTGTAATATCAAAGTATACCCATAATTTTATTAAAAAGATATTGAGATACTTCTCCATTTGTTCTCTCAATCTGTGACTCTCTTTCTTTTTAATTATGTTTGTACATTTGTATATTTTTTTAGATTCCACATATACGTGAACTTACACAGTATTTGTCTTTCTCTGTCTGACTTACTTTACTGAGTATAATACCCTCTAGGTCCATCCATGTTGTTGCATAATGGCAAGATTTTATTCATTTTATGGTTGAGTGATATCCCATTGTGTATATATATTACATCTTCTTTATTCATTCATTAATTGTTGGTCCCTTAGATTGCTTCCATATCTTGGTTAATGTAAATAATGCTTCAAGTAACATAGGGGTGCATATATATTTTCTAATTAGTGTTTTTGTTTTCTTCAGATAAATACACAGGAGGGAAATTGCTGGATTGTATGGTGGAGAAGGAGGGAAACAGATGAGGGAGATTAAGAGATAAAAACTTCCAGTTGCAAAATAAATTGAGTCGGGGTATGAAATGTACAGTGTGGGAAATATAGTCAATGATTTTATAATATCTTTGGTGACAGATGGTAACTGGACTTATTGTGGTAATCATTTTGAAAGGTACAAATAATATCAAATCACTAGTTCTATAAAAGGAACTTACATAGTGTTGTAGGTCAGTTATACTTCAAAAACAAACTCATAGAAAAAAAGATCAGATTTGTGGCTACCAGGGGTGGGTGTGGGGGGAGGGGGATTGGATGAAAGCTGTCAAACTGTATAAAATTCCAGTTATAAGATAAATAAATATTAGGAATATGATGTACAATATGGTAAATATGGTTAACCCTGCTGTATGTTAAATAGGAAAGCTGTTAAGAGAGTAAATCCTAAGAGTTCTCATCACAAGGAAAAAATATATATATTTAAATTTAATTTTGTATAATATGAGATAATGGATGTTCATTAAAGTTATTGTGATAGTCTTTCATGAGGCATATAAATCAAGTCATTATGTTGTATACCTTAAACTTATACAGTGCTGTATGTCAATTATATTTCAATAAAACAAAATGTTCAAGAAAGATGGTTCTCCATTTGCCAGCTACATATCTGTGTGAAACCTGGTTTTCTCCTATTCAGCCAAACAACATATTATAGGGAATTTAGTGCAGAAGAAGATGGCAGAATAGAGCTGCCTCTATTACACCAAACATTAGAGATTTGCAAAATCTCTAGATAAAATAATTTTGTTGTTCTTTTGGAAAATATAATAATAGCTTTAATAAAAAGCTTATTATTTATATCAACATATAATGAGCTTATTATTTCAAATGGATGTATAAATATTTTTAAATTATTGATATTTTTAATTTGCAAGTATTGACATCATACAACTTATACAAACAGAAACTCTCTGAAGTCTTCAGTAACATTTAAATTATAATGGGGTGCAGAGACCAAAATGTTTGAGAATCACTGCCTTAGACAAACTCATGCAGTTGTACAACGGGGTATATATGCATAGTAATATATGAACATGCATATTCATAGCAATATTCTTTGTAATAGCTGGAAACTGTGTACAATTCAATGTCCTACAACCCTGGAATAGAATAAACTGTTGTTTATTCATACACTAGAATAGCACGACGTCAGTGACATATGCCATACATTGGGTGAAATAAGACATAAACACATTTAATGTAGTTCCACAGATGATAAAAATATAAAAATAATGGGCTTCCCTGGTGGCGCAGTGGTTGAGAGTCCGCCTGCCGATGCAGGGGACACGGGTTCGTGCCCCGGTCTGGGAGGATCCCACATGCCGCGGAGCAGCTGGGCCCGTGAGCCATGGCCGCTGAGCCTGCGCGTCCGGAGCCTTTGCTCCGCAACGGGAGAGGCCACAACAGTGAGAGGCCCGTCTACCGCGAAAAAAAAAAAAAAAAAAATAGGGATATGTCCATCAAAATTAGCCATATTAGAAATTAAAATGAAACATTCAGACTGCATGCATGCAATAATTTGTTTTAAAATAATAATAAACCCATTAAAGGAGAGCACAAATAGCACAATTTATAAAAATTAGCTCTATGGCCAAAGTAAAAAACATATATTGAGAAGAATAGCATTGCTTTACAATTCGAAAATCTGGCTGAATCAAAGATAACTTGATTCTCAACTTTGCTTCTGCAGCCAATCTGTTGAAACAGCATGCATTATAGCCTCTGGTAAATGTCACTGTCCCTCGTGAGAGAATGAGAACGAGAAAAAAAATAAAACCGTGTTGTTTTGAAAGTAGTTTTGCCCTAGCAGACTTCTGGAAAGGTTCTTGGAGACCTCAGACTCCCCAAGGTACACTTGGAAAATTGAGGCTCCAGTGTGGTTGGAGCAGGGGGAGTGGAAGAATGCACAGTGTCCACGGATACTTTGAGGCTCTGCGTAGAAATTCAGCGTGCTTGTGCTTGCTGCCTTGCCAGGCTGCAATCTCCTTAAAGACAAAATCCATGTTTAATAGAGAAAGAAGTAAGGAGAGGGAGAATCAAAGGACCTTGTAAGCTGAAATGGGACTCTATATGGCTCAGATATTTTCAGCCTGACAGGCTGTGAGGCCACCCACACCCACCTATCTGGCTTATTATCTTCCGCTGCGTCAGGTGCGAAGCTTTAGATTAGCCTCAAACTTCCTTCCTGTCAATGATCTGTCTAGATGACTAAGCAGCTTTGTTTCCAGAGTGAGCTTAACAACTTCCTCCATTTCTTTCGTCTGATACCTTCACCTGCTATACAAGGCAGTATTTGTATATTTCACAGAACATCACCAACACACAGAGTTGACACAAAAACCAAAAGGAAATATTCACATCTCACTGCTTTGTCAGGAACATTATAACCAGGAAGTAAATGTAAGAAGAGACATAAGATTATTGATTCCCCACCCCTACCATTGCCATGGTGGTGAATATATCATTTAAAATGTCACAGAAGTACAATATATATTGTTAGTCTTGTGACTTAAGGAGGAATGAGCAGAGTTGGGGTTCTCTTTGGGGCAGTACAGGGAAAGGATAGGAAATCAGTGCTGCCTGGTGCCCTGTGGGGGACAGGGGGAGGGGTGTGAAAGAACCCCACGTGTGACGGGACTGACTACTGATTCATTCATTCTCCTGACATTATTTATCTTTCTCTTTTTTCTCTTTCAATATGAAAAGACATTTGAAAAGTGTGTGTGTGGGGAACGGGGGGAACCTTATGATTTTAGTTTATTTCATCTATAGATATTATGTACAAAGATCCAGGGGAAAATGGGTAGTATAGAATGGTCTTCAAGAATGTGACTGACCTTCTTTTCACAGATCTTACACAGATTTCATGAAAGATAAAGTGAGCACAGGTATACTAATAGCTCATATGCTCACATTAATTGGATCTTTAGTAACCAGATTACCGGTTTCTAAATAGAAGAGTGCTCCAATGGATATTATCATTTACATAACAACTAAAGAGAAAATGGCCCCCCTTTTAGAAGTTAAGTTAATGACCAGAGTTGTGTGTGTAACCTGATCTTTCAAGCCTAAATTGATTTTTCTTCAAAACAAAATTATAAAAGTAATAATGATAATAATATCTACCACATTTTGTTGCTTAAATGGTTAAGGCAAAGTTCCTGGTTTGTAGTGTGCATTAACTACCATTAGATGGACAGTATAAGTGTGCAGGTACAAAGAGCAGGCTAGTTGTAGTTGCAGCACCCAGATTGGCAAGTCCTTTCTGGAACCCAGCAGTCGTAAGCCCCTGAGAATCCCAGGGCACACAAGGTGGGTCTTACTTCATGAGAGGAGACACTGCAGATGGCCCCTGCTTCCAGGGCCAGAAATATCCTGGACATAAGTCCCAGATCTCAGAGTAAGGTGTTTATACTAATTGCTAATATCATGCCTAATCTGTAATTGTCCTACTTCAAAAAAAAGACTTTCCCTTAAGTCTAAATCTCAGTGTAGCTTCACGGAGATTAGTTGAACTATATCATTTCAGATGTAACTTCTACTCGAAGGTTAACCATTGAAGGAATCAATTATTAAAAGTAATATTCATGTTCCCTATCAAGAGAAATAATCCACCCACCCATCTGCAAAGGGTCTGATTGCACCAGTGGTTCTCAAAGGGCAGCAGTGTCTGCATCACTGGGAGCCTGTTAGTTCCACAAATTGTCCAGTCTACCCAAGACCTACTGAGTCAGAGCTCTGGGCTTGAGATCCAGTAACCCGGTGTTTAACAAGTCCTCCCAGTGATTTTGATTCATGCTGAACTTTCAGAACCACTGGCCTAAGCAAGATGCCTACTGCAAGGAGACATGGCAAAGAAGGGCAGATGAATGGCTCCATGGGACTCTGGGAGGTCAGAGCCCCACAGCGCATTAGGGATGCTCCATGCATGAGACATACCAGGCTGTGATCCTCAGCAAAGTCCAGTCTGTGCAGGCCCCAGGGGTTGTGAGATGCTTGAAAAATTAGGCCTCTGAAGGTAGAATTGAGGAATATGAATTTTTTTACTTAAGCAGTAGGCCGGAGAAAAATTATACAGAGTGAAGTAAAGGTTGGTCACAGGGCAAACCATGTATGAAATGAAGCCTTAAATTGAGATGACCCTAACATCAATGTCAGTTTAAAAAATGGAATGGAGAAGAAAGAAAGAAAGAAAGAAAGAAAGAAAGAAAGAGAGAAAGAAAGAAAGAAAGAAAGAGAAAGAGAGAAAGAAAGAAAGAGGAAAGAAAGAAAGAAAGAAAGAAAGAAAGAAAGAAAGAAAGAAAGAAAGAAAGGAAGAAAGGAAAGAAAGGAAGGAAGGAAGGAAGGAAGAAAGAAAGAAAGGAGGAAAGAAAGAAAGGAAGGAAGGAAGGAAGAAAGAAAGAGAAAGAGAGAAAGAAAGAAAGGAAGGAAGGAAGGAAAGAAGAAAGGAAGGAAGGGAGGAAAGAGAGAGAGAAGGAGGAAGGGAAGAAGGAAGGAAGAAGGAAAGAAAAGGAGAGACACAAAGAGAAAGAAAGAGAGGAAGGAAGAAAGGGAAGCAGGGAAGGAGGCAAGGAAGGAGGGAGGGAAAGAAAGAGAGACAGAAATGAATTTGGCAGAACTGCAAATATTACAAACCCAAGCTTCTGCTGACTCAGACAATGCTTATACCCAGAGCAGTGGTTTTCAAACAGAAGCAATTTTGCTTCTCTCTCAGGGACCTTTGACAATGTCTGGAGATGTTTTGAGTTGAGATGTTTGAGGGGGGAGGAGATGCTACAGGCATCTATTGGTTGGGGACCAGGGACACTGCTGCACATCCACAGTGAACAGGACAGCCCACCACAGAAAATGATCTGGCCCAAAGTATCAACAGTACCAAGGCTGAGGAGACCTAATCTACTTGCACATAGGTGATAGGTAAATACATTTAACTTTGCCGTTTGATCCACATCCATCTAGTTCTTTTAAATCATTCCAAGATATTTACATTTTATTTTATTTTTATTTTGTTATTTTTTTAAATTAATTAATTTATTTTTGGCTGCATTAGGTCTTCGTTTCTGCACATGGGCTTTCTTTAGTTGCGGCGAGCGGGGGCTACTCTTTGTTTCGGTGGTGGGCTTCTCATTGCGGCGGCTTCTCTTGTTGCGGAGCATGGGCTGTAGGCACGCAGGCTTCAGTAGTTGTGGCACATGGGCTCTAGAGCGCAGGCTCAGTAGTTGTGGTGTACGGGCTTAGTTGCTCCATGGCATGTGGGATCTTCCCGGACCAGGGCTTGAACCTGTGTCCCCTGCATTGGCAGGCTGATTCTTTTTTTTTTTAATATTTATTTATTTATTAATTTTTAATTTTTTTAACATCTTTATTGGAGTATAATTCCTTTAAAATGGTGTGTTAGTTTCTGCTTTATAACAAAGTGAATCAGTTATACATATATATATGTTCCCATATCTCTTCCCTCTTGCGTCTCCCTCCCTCCCACCCTCCCTATCCCACCCCTCTAGGTGGTCACAAACCATCTAGCTGATCTCCCTGTGCTATGCGGCTGCTTCCCACTAGCTATCTATTTTACGTTTGGTAGTGTATATATGTCCATGCCTCTCTCTCGCTTTGTCACAGCTTACCCTTCCCCCTCCCCATATCCTCAAGTCCATGCTGTAGTAGGTCTGTGTCTTTATTCCCATCTTACCCCTAGGTTCTTCATGACAGTTTTTTTTTTTTCTTAAATTCCATATATATATGTGTTAGCATACGGTATTTGTTTTTCTCCTTCTGACTTACTTCACTCTGTATGACAGACTCTAGGTCTATCCACCTCACTACAAATAGCAGGCAGATTTTTAACCACTGTGCCAGCAGGGAAGTTCAAGATATTTCCATTTTAATTCACAACCTACTGTGAATTTGATAGATGAATTTCTATAATGTTAATAACATAATTAATCAGTACAGGAAATTCAAATTGTTAGGTAAATATCAATATTAGTAAAATACCACTTATTTATGCATTTTGGCCTGAGCTCAGGACTTTTCTTTTTCTTTCATTTACTCTTAGAAGTAAAGATATGACCTGAGCAGCAGACCTCACTGTTCAATTTCTTAGTTTCAGAGAACGAACAGGATGACATAGAGAAACATAGTTTGTGTGTATTTGACTTTTGTCTCTTGCTCATTTAGCTTCAGCAAAGATAGAAAAAATAGTGAAAAGGGATTTACTTACAGCAGTTGGGGACTGCCCAGCTTCCTCTTTCTCACAGAAACTGACTAACAGCCAATGTTTTACTCCTGCTGGCTTCAATTACATAAGAATTAATTTTGCCTGGCTGGGTTGGTCGGTGCATACTTAAGGTATAATATTCTAAGATTTTATTAGTAATTCATTTATATTGTCTATTAAATAGACGTAAAGCTACCTTGAATATAATTGGTAGGCCAATTTTTTATACCACTGACTAGTGAATCACCATATCCTTTTTTAAATAAGTTGAAGGCTTCCCTGGTGGTGCAGTGGTTAAGAATCTGCCCGCCAATGCAGGAGACACGGGTTCGAGCCCTGGTCTGGGAAGATCCCACATGCCGTGGAGCAGCTAAGCCCATGCGCCACAACTACTGAGCCTGCGCTCTAGAGCCCACGAGCCACGACTACTGAAGCCTGTGTGTCACACCTACTGAAGCCCGCGTGCCTAGAGCCCCTGCTCCACACAAGAGAAGCCACTGCAATGAGAAGCCTGCACACTACAACGAAGAGTAGCCCCTGCTCGTCGCAACCAGAGAAAAGCCCGCGTGCAGCAACGAAGACCCAAAAGCAACCAAAAATAAAAAAATAAATAAAAAGAAAATTTAAATAAATAAATAAGTTGAAACATCATATCAGGGTTACAAATACAGATGACGCTTTGCATGCTGATTATAAATGAGAAAGAATTATCACAAAAGGCCTTAAAATAGGAATTTCTCTAAGTATGTAACAGAAGATAACAATGCATTGTCACTTAGATATTTTTAAAATAGTATAAATGTGAGAGATTGGTGAGATATTGAATGGACCATAATATTTCCCAGTGAGTGAGCTAAAGTACACGTTTGATGAACTAAATTCTATGTCCCTTTAGCTCTATGAATCTCACATATATACACATACATCTCATTGTATATAATCTCTTATACATGAATCACGTATGGGTACTACACTATAATATTATAGATTTTAAAATATACAAATAACAAAACACTGGTAATTTTCCAAATATATCATGTATAATTATTCCTTCATTTGTATACGTAATTTCAAAGTCCATTTCATACCCACCAATATGACCTTTGTTTCATTTATTGCTGTTCCAATAATTCCATAGTTTTATTTGTGGTGGGTGAAATAAATAGCCATGTGTCATCTGTGTGACACCCCACACTCAAAAATGTCTATATTTATATATTATATAGAATAATATTATTTCCCGTAAACCTTTTAGAACAGGAAAGAGACAAGGAATCTAAACATCAAGAAGCAGACATTAAGAGGACAAAAACTTTGGAGGAAAAGTTTGCCCAGCTACTGTGTTTTGCTTCACCTCAGTCTTTTGGCAGAGCAAGTGTGTAGTATCCTGATATTTTATACAGGTTTTGAGATTGAACTTAGCACTTAAAAAATCTATATGAGAATCACTTAAAAAGACAAACATATTAAAAGATATTGAAATGTTTAAATCTTCTAGTTACTTTTGTTATCGATTTCTGTCTTAATCCCTCTATGATCTAATAAAATACTGAGAATTAATTTAATTCTTTGAAGTTTATTGAGACTTGGTTTATATGGGTCATATTTTGGTTAAATTCATAATGTCCCTTGAGCACTTAAAAGAGTGTGTATTCTGCCATTGTTGGCTAAAAGATCATAGTCAGGCAGATGATTGATAGATGGATAGATAGATTTATAGATATTATACTATATTTATGAATAATGCAATTATAAATATGCCACTCATCTTTGACCTCCTTTTCCTTTTGATGTCTTTTCCCTTGTTAAAGTAATTAAACCAGGAAACCATTAGCCTGAGGTGGCTCTAAAGGCTTCCTACCCTAAGTAAAGCAAACTGAAACATAAACCAGTGTCCTTTCCTGTGAACCCCTCAAGGTTGAGAAGGAAACCAATTACAAACAGCCAACTGAGCTTTTCCAGATGAGGCAACAACTTAAGCTGTAGCCAATCAAATTGCATCCTTGATCTGCTTGGGCGTCTCCTCTATAAAAGCCTGGCCCCCAGCTCCTCTTGGTGGAATGCTCCCAAGTCTTTTCAGGTTGGGACTGTCTGGTTCAAACAGGTGTCTGTTCAAATAACCTCCTGAAAATTTTAACATGCCTCATCTTTTGACACCCCCTTTAAAAATCATTAACTTGTACTTTCATATTATCATTTTTACTAACCTAAGAAACTACATGGTTTAGTAAAAACAGATGAACAAATTTACAAACAAATTTAAACTCCTACAACTCAACCATAATTTCACTCTTAACTTCGTTCTGATTTTTTTCTTTTTGTAAGTATCCACACATACATGATTTAGTAAAATGAAACTACACTAGACATCTCTTTTGAAACAGTATTATCACAAATATAATTCTATGAATATATTCCAATGCAACCTAGATTTATGTCACCATTTGAAATGGGCACATGATACTATTTCACATGTATTTAACACTATATTCGCCCTTTATGAAACATGTATAATAAGCCAAAAACTAAGGAAAACTATCCTTAAGACAAAGGTGAGTCTATTTTTTGTATGTATGTTTGTGGGGTGTGTATATGTGTGTGTTTCTGTAGTGTTAATTACAACAAAACCTTTTTAAAAAAATTATAAGTATTGATATTTCTGTTTTCTGATTTACCCTAAGAAAAGTTATCTTCATATAAAATTCACATGTACATGTAATACTGCATTTTCCTATTCATATTCATGGTATATCTCCACCTATGACAGAAGATAGTCTATTTTCTTCAGACACTTTCCTTAAGTTACTGCAACTCTCTCTCCCTTCTCCCGGGTCTATGGTGAGGCCAGTTCACTTCAGAGTTAATGCCAAGGGAAACAGCTGAGGAGAAGTTGCAGTGAGAAAAGCATCAGTGGAGGATTTATTAGTTTTCAGTTCACTATAGCTAAACAATTTTTCTGCCATGCCTTTCCTAGCAACTCCTCCTGGGCTGGGGGAAGAGGCGTGTGTCACTGGAAGCAGCTGAATACAAATGACTGATGGGAACACAGATAACTCTTTCTAATATACCATTAAACAAATTTACCTTTTTCTTATAGTCAAGAGAGGACCCAGTGCATGAATTATCATAAGAATACCACAGGGTGTAAAGTTTCTTGATGAAAAATTGTGTTTTATGAGAATGATAAATGTTCTTTAAAGAGAGTAAAGGTTTATATATTTGAAATTCTAAATTTAAACAGTTGTTGCTGTTTATTGAAATACTAGTATTTAATTTAGTCTATTTATTGTAATTTTAGTATTTTCTTAGCTGTTGAAAATAAGCATACTTATGAATCAAATTTAAAATACTAAGTTGGCTACTACTGAAGAAGAACCCACTGCTTCAGCAATCCAGAAAAATGTTATATATATATGCATACATATATACATACATATATATACATATATCAGAATTAGTACTAGAAAAAGGTTTGCTTAGTTTTGAATTGTGAAAGACTTCACACTGAATAGAACTCTTGGGGGTCTAACTGAAGTTATTTCAAAAACTATGACTGCTCATTTATCTATGAAATTAACTTTTTGCATATTGCTTGATCTGGTTTTGTGGAGCAAAATGATAGTTATTCACTAGAAAATTTTAAGTTATGAATAGATTATCAGACATTTTATACTAAAGTCTTTAAAATACCTTCAATTGTTGAATCATAGTGAATATGGGTATTCAATTACATATGAGCCAAGAGCTAAGTCTTTAAATTCCCAGTAAAAAATTTAAGTCTTAGATTCCAAAGTTCAAATACAATATCTGTAAATTACCAGGCACCATAGTTCTGTGTCATACAAAATTAAAAGTAATGGTCATAGAAAATAATCCAGAGCATAGAGACAGGTTATCAAATAAGGAAGTTCAAACAGAGAGGCAGCCTGAGCAGAAGACTGTGTACAAACTCCTATTCTCCTTCCCTATCTGAAATATCCTTGGCTTGCTCTTTAAGTCAAGTCTTTTTCAGTCTTGATAATGGCATTTTTTATGATGTTTTCTGATGAATACAATTTTCCCTCTTTTAGAGAAGACGATACTATTGATGTGAAGTGTTAATTCATATTGCATGAAGACTTTAAAAAGCTGATATAAATCTAGAGGGCTGTCTGTAAAATGCCAAACTTTTTGAACATTTATTTTGTCAGGTATGTCAATAGCAACACACATATTATGAGGTGAAAAATGACACAAGGAAAAGAAGACCTGTGTATATGATTGTAGACCTAGCATGAACATGGAAACTGGACTTGATGGTGTGTAAGAAAGAGTGAGCATGGCAGGCCTGGGTGCAAGAATGCTGAGCATTTCCAAGAACAGCCTGTTCAATTACAGTGTTTTCATGTTGGACAATTTATGCTCAGATAGTCTATGCTAACAATATAGTTTATGAAGAATACCTGTTCTTTCTCTGGGAGCATAAAGCATGGGTAACTGAGGTCAGTCACACAGGTGCTGGATTCCTACATGACTGACTCCCCATAAAACCCTGGACATCAAGGACCAGGTGAGATTCTCTGGTTGGTAACACTTCATATGTGTTGTCACACCTGGAGACTTTTCCCTTTGCTAATTTCACCCTGTATGCTTTTGCTGTAATAAACTGTAAGCATGACTATAAGAACTTCTGAGTCTTGACAGTCCCAGTTAATTGCTCATCTTGACGGTATTCTTGGGCAGCCCAACACAAAGGGTTTGTAGACATTCTCTACTAGCTCTACTGAGGCTCACAACCATGTCTCTAATACCAACATGTTTTTACTGTTTCAATTCACTTTAGTCTTGAGATTTTTTTCTTTTTTTTGCCTTGATTCTTATGAGCACTACAGGGTAACCCATGAATCAAAAGGTAATTATAAGGTATTAATACCTAGTGCTGAAGAAAATGCACTAAAAATAGAGCTGCCATAACCTTTAGATGTGACACTAAATTGTTAAATTTTGGGACCTTTATATTAGTTGCCTTGATATTGCTCAGTCACTTTGAATTTTGAAAGAGATATTTCTGTAGAGAAGTTTATTAATGTCATTTTATAAGCACCTGAACAAATGTCTTTCAAGCATGAATTCCTGTTTAGACAAATATTATTTTTAATGATATGGAAAAATGTTCATGATGTAATTTTTAAATGTAGTCAGTTCTTGTTATTAGCAGTAGTTGTGTTCTATAAGGTCCTCATGAACGCTGAATTAGTGAATATTGAACAATTGCTCCTAGACAAAATACAGAATTAGATTCCTACAAGCCTCTAATCACAACATTTTGTCAACTGATCAACATATAAACTTGTTTTATGTGTATCTGTTTAAAGACACCTTATGTAATATACATATTGTTGATTTATTAACATGGAACTCACACCAAGTCGTACCTGAACATGGCTTTTCAAACCCACACATTTACTCAATAAGGCACCTCACGGCCTTCCTGCTGTTCGGAACACTAGACAGCACCTCAGCACCATGCCAGCAGAGATATTTTAGACAACGAACTCACAGTGAGTGAGAATTCGTGAGAATTCTCACAGTGAGAATCACAAAAATGCAAAAAATGTGATACCAAATAGATCGTGAGAAAGACACTTGTTTACAGTATAAGGGCTGAGAGGAGACAGAGCACCATGATGCTCACCCTCAGCTGGGAATGTGCACATCTGGAGACTGAAGAGTCTCACCACTGTGCCTTTCCAAGAGTATTGATCTGGGAGTTAAAAATAAATTTTAACAAGTAGGAAAGTTTACAAATTGTTTTCTTATTATGAAAATAATGCATGTACATTGAAAAACTATAAAACATCAAACATTTCAAATGTGCCTCTCACTTTCTCAAAACTGTAATCCAATTACACTGTGGAAAACAGCATTAAAATGTGCCTTTATCCTCCCAGAAATTTGTTACTGATACTGAGATACAGGGTATGTGTCATTTGTTTCATTATTATATTCCAAGAATGTACCATTAAAGATAGTACAACAAATTATAGTTTCAAAAGAATGAATAATATTGAATGTTACCTACAACCTGACCTTTAGTATTGTGTATTATCTTCAAAATAAAAATTATAAACACAATGCAAAAGCTTTACCCACTTGAGAAGTGGAAAGTAATATCTCTTTGCTACTATGACATGTCACATTCAATTTGGAGAGAAAATTAACAACTTTTTATATGCTTTTGTAAAATTTAATATGTCTTCTGTCAATTGCCTATTCATATTTCGGACACTGTTTCTATTCACTGTTGCTCTATATCTTAATGATTTGTAAAATTTCTTTATATGCAAGGAAATCATTGTTTTGTCATAGATGTCAAAAAGCTATTTTCTAGATTGTCATTTGCATTTACATTAATATGTACCAATGTATAATATAATTGTAACTTATACAGTTTATATGGATTATATGTCTTATACCTTCATACTAAAGTTTTCCATATTGACAGTAGCTTAATTTTTCTAAAAGTTTCAGTATGGTTTGAATATATCAGAAATATAATTAGTTATGAAAAGTAACTAATACTTTTTATTTTCTTTCTTTTTGTAATCTCATATTAAATGAACAAATTCTTTTAAAGGCCCTAAGTACCAATATTCACTGAAGAAATAAAAAATATAACCTGAATAGTTCCATATTTCTTAAATAATTTGAATTTGTGGTTAAATTACTTCCAACAAAGAAAATTCTACTCCCAGATAGCTTCACTGGCAAGTTCAGTGAAGCTTTAAAGGATGAAATAATATTAATTCACACAGAATCTTCCAGAAGATTAAAAAAAGGGAATGCTTCATTTCATAGGGACAGCCTTTCTATGCAACCAACACTAAAAAAAATTATAAGAAAATAGAACCAGACATAAATATCCTTTTTTAATAAACACAAATAATATTTAACAACTTCTTAGAAGACCAGCTTCAGCAATATGTAAAAAGGATAACATATGACCAACAAGAATTAATACGAGGAATACAAAGCTGGTCAGACTGTCAAAAGTCCATGAATGTCATTGCCTATGTAAATAGATTTTAAAGAAGATACCCATAGGGTATCTCTCAATAGAGACAGATAAAATATCTATTAAATTCACTATCTAGTCATGATAAAAACTATCAAGAAACTAGAAACAGAAAGTCCTCAAACTAGAATAAAGAAACTACCCAAATCTACAACTGACATCATAGTTAATGGTGGAGCCTGGATTTCTTTCCTTTTAGTGTGGAGGGAAGTCAAGAAGGTGCAGTCACCATCCCTATTGAACTCAGCATCCTGAGACAGGATAGGAATGCAAGAAAGAGACAAAGGGAGCATGTAGATTAGAAGGAATGAATAAAACTTTATTCACAGATGACATGATCATGTACATAGAACATCACAAAGACTCTTGTCGGACTCATACTCTACCATTCAATTTATGGGATATTCTGGAAAAGTCAAAACTTTTGAGGTGAAAACCAGGTCAGTCATGCCAGGAGCTCAGAGAAGGAGAATATGATCAAAGATTTTGAGGAGAAGGGTCTGGCCTGTATCTTAATGTGGTTGTGATTAAGTAACAATATCTATTTGTTAAAACTCATTTAACTGTACACGGAAGAGGATGATTTTAGTCATGAAAATTATATCTTAATTTTAAAAAGAATTCAATTTTTCAAATGGCATATTCCCCACTGATATTTTTTTCTCTTCATGGACTAAATTATTGTGTTACTCATAACTATACTATTCCTATCATTAGTTTCTCTATTAATATGCAAATCATAAGGTGTTTTTCTTACAGCAAATTTAATATATATTAATTATTGATGTTAGTGCCCTGTCAATCCTTTGTTTTTTAAAAATACTCTTGGCTATTCTCCAACATCTAATTTTCCATATGACTTTTAGAAAAAAAATGTGAAGATTAAAAATATCTGCTGTTATATTATTAGAAAAAAATTAGATAGATTTAAAGAGATGTAACCAAGTACTTATATCAAAAAATCTTTGTTTACAAGGATTACTTTTTGCATCCAAGAAAAAAGATATCTGCATTTATAGTTATGTAAAAGTTATTTTGCTCAAATGAGTCAATATTTTCTTCATTAAGATCTATTTAAATTAGATCATGATAGGCAATTACAAACTTGGGTATTATAAATTGTGCTTTTGTTATTTGTTGTATACAACTTTGAGCCTTCCAATATCATTTCCAACATAAAGTTTTGCTTATTTTATAGACTTCTAATTTTAGTCTTTCTCTTTCAAAGATAGCCTATCAAAGGTATTCATTTTACAAGAGTCATATTCACTTACCTAGTGAAATTGGTAAACATTACATGGAAATTTGAGAAAAAAGCCTAGGATTTTTTAATTACTTTTTTTTATTGGAGTATAGTTGTTTTACAACATTGTGTTAGTTTCTGTTGTACAGTGAAATGAATCACTATATGTATACATAAACCTCCTCCCTCTTAGGCCTCCCTCCCACCCCAATCCCCCATCCCACCCAAATGTCTGTTCGTTTATTTGACAGAGCACTGAGCTGAGCTCCCTGTTTTATACAGCAGGTTCCCACTAGCTATCTATTTTACACATAGTAGCGTATTTATGTCAAACCTAATCTCCCAATTCGTCCCACCTTCCCCTTCCCCCACTGTTTCCACATGTCTGTTCTCTACATCTAGGTCTCTATTCCATTCCTGCCCTAAAAATAAGTTCATCTGTACTATTTTTCTAGATTCCACATGTATGTGTTAATATATATTTGTTTTGTTTTGTTTTTTGCAGTATGCGGGCCTCTCACTGCTGTGGCCTCTCCCGTTGCAGAGCACAGGCTCCGGACCCGCAGGCTCAGCGGCCATGGCTCATGGGCCCAGCCACTCCGCAACATGTGGGATCTTCCCGGACCGGGGTACAAACCCGTGTCCCCTGCATCGGCAGGCAGACTCTCAACCACTGCGCCACCAGGGAAGCCCTATTTGTTTTTCTTTCTGACTTGCTTCACTATATATGACAGACTCTAGGTGCTTCCAAATCTCTACAAATGACCCAATTTCATTCCTTTTTATGGCTAGTAGTATTCCATTGTATATATGTTCCACAACTTCTTTATCCATTCATCTGTAAATGGACATTTAAGTTGTTTCCATGTCCTGGCTATTGTAAACAGTGCTACAATAAACATTGGGGTACTTATTCTTTTTGAATTATGGTTTTCTCAGGGTATATGCCCAGGAGTGGTATTGCAGGATGATATGGTGGTTCTATTTCTATTTTTTAAAGGAACTTCCATAATGTTCTCCATAATAACTGTATCAATTTATATTCCCACCAACAATGCATGAGGGTTCCCTTTTCTCCACACCCTCTCCAGCATTTATTGTTTGTAGATTTTTTGATGATGGCCGTTCTGAACGGTGTAAGGTGATAACTCATTGTAGTTTTGATTTGCATTTCTCTAATAATTAGTGATATTGAGCATATTTTCATGTGCCTCTTGGCCATCTGTATGTCTTCTTTGGTGAAATGTCTGTTTAGGTCTTCTGCCTGTTTTTTGATTGTTCGTTTATTTGATATTGAGCTGCATGAGCTGTTTCTATGTTTTGTAGATTAATCCCTTGCCAGTTGCTTCATTTGCAAATATTTTCTCCCATTCTGAGGGTTGTCTTTTTGTCTTGTTTATGGTTTCCTTTGCTGTGCAAAAGTTTTTAACTTTCATTAGGTCCCACTTGTTTATTTTTGTTTCTATTTTCATTACTCTAGGTGGTTGGTAAAAAAAAGATCTTGCTATGGTTTATGTCAAAGAGTGTTTTTCCTATGTTTTCCTCTAGGAGTCTTACAGTGTCCAGTCTTACATTTAGGTCTTTAATCCATTTTGAGTTTATTTTTGTGTATGGTGTTAGGGAGTATTCTAATTTCATTCTTTTATATGTAGCTGTCCTGTTTTCCCAGCATCACTTATTGAAGAGACTATCTTTTCTCCACTGTATACTCTTGCCTCCTTTGTCATAGATTAGGTGACCATAAGTACATGGGTTTACCTCTGGGCTTTCTATCCTCTTCCATTGATCTATATTTCTGTTTTTGTGCTAGTACATACTGCCTTGATTACTGTAGCTTTGTAGTATAGTCTGAAGTATAGTCTGTAGTACAGTCTGAAGTCAGGTAGCCTGATTCCTCCAGCTCCTTTTTTTTTTTTTTCTCAAGATTGCTTTGGCTATTTAGGGTCTTTTATGTTTCCATAAAAATTGTACTTTTTTTTTGTTTTAATTCTGAAAAATGCCATTGGTAGTTTGATAGGGATTGCATTGAATCTGTCAATTGCTTTGGGTAGTATAGGCATTTTCACAATATTGATTCTTTCAATCTAAGAACATGGTATATCTCTCCATCTGTTTGTGTCACCTTTGATTTTTTTCATCAGTTTTTTATAGTTTTCTGAGTACTGGTCTTTTCCTTCCTTCAGTAGGTTTATTCCTAGGTATTTTATTTTATAATGGCATTTCCTTCCTTTTTTGTTTTTAATTAGACAATAATAGCTTCATTAAGACATATCTCATTATTGATGCATCCAGAATGAGTATACCCATTGACTCCATAATATTTTTCAGAAAACTTTTTCTTTTACCTTTAATTTTGTGGGTTTTTATTTCCTTTTGCTGCTTTTCTTTAGGAAAATAAATCATGTCTGACCACATTTCATATCTTCCATATTTACTCTAATTCCTTCATCACTTGCTTCCCTTTCCCATTTCCTTACACCTGATTCTAGCAATGCCTATCTTTCATGTTTCTGATTTTATTTTTGGCAATATCTACTTTCCACTTTGATTTATCTAATGTTGCTTTTATTTCTGTAAAGTATTTAGTTTTCTCTTCTGCTTTTTTCCTCAACTTTGCCAGGTCACCCCTCCCTTGTACTTTGACTAAAATCTTTGAACTTTCACTTCTGAGATGTATGCTTTCCCATTCTGGGAAAGGATATGTCCAACAAGTCTTTTTTTAAATGATTTTCCTTTCTGTTGTTATTTGTTTGTTTTAAATTATGTGGTACTTATATTTTTCTTATCATTTTTGTTCATTGGCATAAAGCCATGGTTTTATGAAAGATCAGAAAGGACCTCTCTATCTGGGTCAAAAATTACTTAAAAAAAGGTGTGTGTGGTGAGTAGGGAAAGGGACTACGCAGAGAAGTGACATGAGAACAGCAAGCATTTCAAATGTAGAATTACATCAGAACAAAGCATCACCAGTCCTGCCCAGTCACCCTAGGACTCCCCACACGTGGTGTCATCAGACACATCCCAAGGAGGGGAGGGGAGCCACTGGTGGGGGTTCTGTGCTTAACAGGGACAGTTTTATTAGCACATTTCTCTTCTGTTATCTGAGTTATCAGCTGATAAGATGATTATTCCCAAGGTCTCCACCACCCTGAAAAACACCAGCCTGCTTCTAAAACATGATGCTTCTTACTCCACTGCCTCCTCTGCTCTCAGAGGTCTGGTGATCTCTGTAGCCCACATGAGCAGATGTCTCCATGCTGTATGAGGGTGATCCAGCAATTGGCCCTTCAGATCCATGCAGAAATCTGTGTGCAGCTGGAGGAGATTGATTCCCTAACCATATTTCTGCGGCACTTTTCACCAATTTTGAGACTATCTTTTAATTTTCACCTGTAAAAATAACTTTTCCTTTGTTTTTAAATTTTGCCCCTGCTTTATTGAGATATGAATGACAAAATGTGTGCATATTTATATTGCATGATGTGATTTTTGAAAGTGTACAATATGGTTATTTAATATACAAATACATGGGGAAATGACCACAATCAAATTAATTAATATATCCATTATTTCACAGTTTCCTTTTCTTTTGGGATGAGAACACTTAAGATCTACTCTCTTAGCAAATTTCAAGTAAGCAGTATAGTATTATTAACTGTAATCACTGTGCTGTACATCAGATCTCCAGAATTATTTATCTTATAACTGGAAGTTTGTACCTTTGGACCAACATCTCTCTGCATATTCTCCCACCTCCCCAGCCCCTGGAAACCACCATTCTATTCTCTGATTCTATGTGTTTGCCTTTTTTATGATTTCATATATAAGTGATATCATACAGTATTTGCCTTCTGTCCCTGGCTGATTTCACTAAGCATAATGACCTCCAAGTTCATCTATTTGTAACAAAAGGCTAGGTTTCCTTCTTTTATATGGCTGAATAATATTTTATTATGAAGATATTATATTTACATATATTGTTTATTATTATACATGGTACTATATATATATGGTATTATATGTGTGTGTGTGTGTATATATATATATATATATATATATATATATATATATATATATATATATATATATACCACCTTTTCCTTATCCATTCATCCTTCAATAGACACTTAAGTTATTTCCATATCTTATCTACTGTAAATAATGTTGCAGTGAATTTTGGTGTACCCATATCTCTTGGAGACACCAATTTCATTTTCTTTGAATTTATGCCCCAAAGTGGGATATTTGGATCATATGGTAGTTCTATTTTTAATTTTTTGAAGACCTTCCATACTGTTTTCCAAGTGGCTGCACCAATTTACATTCCCACCAAGAGTGCGCAAGTGCTCCCTTTTCTCTACATCCTCGCCAACACTTGTTATCTCTTGCCTTTTTGACAATAGCCATCCTAAGTGGTGTAAAGTGATAAATAATTGTGGTTTTGATTTGCATTTTTCTGATGATTAGTGATGTTGAGCACCTTTTCATAACTCTTGGATATTTGTATGTCTCCTTCAGAAAAATGTCTATTCAGGTTCTTTGCCAACTTTTAAATTGGGTTATTTAGGGTTTTGTTTTGCTTTTCTCTTGTTTGTTTATTTATTTTTGTTGTTTTTCTGTTTTCTTTGCTGTTGAGTTGGATAGATTTCTTATATTTTTTAAATATTTATCCCTTGTCAGATATATGATTTGCAAATATTTCCCACATTCAATAGGCTGCTTTTTCATTATGTTGTTGGTTTTCCTTGCTATACAGAAGATTTTTAGTTTCATTTAATCCCACTTGTTTATTTTTGCATTTGTTTTCTGTGCTTTTAACATCATATCCAAAAATGATTACCAAGACCAATGTCTAGGAGCTTTCTCCCTGATTTCTTCAAGGAGTTTTATGACTTCAGCTCTTACATTTAAGTCTTTAAATGATGTCACAATTTACCATTTTTAGTTAATTTTTGTGTATTGTGTAAGATATGGATCCAGTTTCATTCTTTTATGCATGAATATCCAGTTTTCCCAATATCACTTATCAAAGAGACTATACTTTCTCCATTAAGTATTCTTGGCTCTGGTGTCAAAGATTAGTTAACTATATATGTGTGTGTGTTTTTCTGGGCTCTACATTTTGCTCCATTGAACTATTTATCTGTTTTTATGCCAGTACCATACTATTTTGATTACTATTATATTACACAAACCATATTTTGTGTAATATAGTTTGAGATCAAGAAGTATGATGCCTTTTCTCTTGTTTCTTTCTCAAGATTGTGTTGGCAATTGCATATTTTTGGTTGGGGCCCCTGGAAATAAATTTTCTTCTCTATTTTTTGTTTTGTTTTTGATTGCTCTCAGATGTAATACTGGAGAAGAAAAGGTTTTCATCTTCTATTTTTAAATGGAAACCTGTGCTATTTTATAATCAAGAAAAATATGACTTCTAATATGACATACTATCTTTAAAAATTTAATCATGAATAACAGATTGTTGTCACATTTTTCAGGCTTTTAGGGAAACACATTCTGAGTGATAAGAAGGAGATATTATGGGAAAGATGGACTGCTTTCCTTTTTTTTTCTTTTGGAAATTCAGTGAATGTTGTGGTTAATTTGACTCCATTGACCTTATGTGTAGTAGACACTTCAAGCAGATAATTAGTGTATGTTCATAGATATGTACACTTTAATTTACATATTTTAATGCTGTATTGAACATAATACTCATGCCTTACTTACATTTTCTTTTTCCTCTTCACACCAACCATGAGACATAGATGTCTCTCTTCACAGATAAGGAGAAGCTAAGTTATTTTCCAATATTCATGAGCTAACAATGGTTAAACTGAGTTTAACTTCTGTTCTATTATAGAATTTTATCTACTTTTGTGTTCATGTGTATTATACTGAAATTTAAATATAGATAAATCTTTTTTTAAGCACAATTTTGGCAGAGAAAATAACACTTGAAAGATTAATGGAATTTGTGACAATCAACAAGTTTGTAAAATTCACTCAGTCCTTTAAATGCTTTTACTTAAAGTAACTCATTCAATTTTCCCCAAAACCATATGACTTGGGTCCTGTTATGCCCCTATTATAGGGAAAAAACTGAGACCTAATATCAGGGACTGTTGGATCTGGGAAAGACCCGGGAATCTGATTCCAGACAACACAATGTGTACCATGATGACCCATGCTTAACCATCTAACTAGTCCACAGTAGACAGTCCATCTTTAAGCAGAACATCTATACACAAGAACATACATACTTTGGAAAAGACTCTTAAAGCTTGCATTCTTATTTTAGGCAGCAAATATTTACTGAGTACACATTAGGTCTTATATAATTTTCAAACCATGGATTGTTGCAGTTAAAAAAATACAAATTTTCTGCATTTATTATTATTTTGCTGGAGATGGGCAATAAGCAAGATGAATAAGTAAATTAGAGAATATTCAATGATTATAAATGTTATGAAGAAAAATAAAGCAGACATGTTAAGAAAAGTTGCAATTAAAGTTGTTGGAAATATCCTCAGAGGAAGGTGCTCCTGAAGAGGAGAGTGCAAGCATAAATGTCCAGAGGTAGCTAGGCCTGGTGTGTTTGAAGAAAGGCCAGGAGACTAATGTCATGAAAATGGGTCGGTGAGGTAGAGAGCAACAAGAGATGCAGTCACAGAATTAATGGGTCACCGGGTTTTCAAAGGTTTTGAATTCCTTTGTAGATGAGTTGCGTTTTCCCTAAGGTGAGGGAGGAGGCCATGAGTTTATTTTCAGCAGAGAATTGTCATAAACTGCCACATATTGTAAAGCTGACTCAGCTGCTCTGCCAGAAATGTACACAGGAAAAGGAGGAATAGATGTGCAGGGCCAAGTAGGAGACACTGCAGTGGTCAGTCAAGAGAGAGGAGGCTGGAGCTAGGTGAACGGCAATGGAGGATGTGCATGGTGATAATGGTCAGGTTGTACTTTCAAAAGATGGGAAGGCAAATCTCCTGGGTGTGTGAGAAAAATAAATATATTAAAGGAGTAAAACCACAACAAAACAAAAAACTCTACATGTTTTCACAACAGAAATTGGTGGTATTTAGTTTAAAGGAACTGAGGGAAAGACCATGGGTGGGGCAGATCTTGGTGCTGTGCTCAGGCTGAGCAGTCTGACGTTCAATGTCAATGCCTGGAAAAGTTTGATGTATGGATTTGAAGTTTGGTGGAGAGACCTGAGATGAAATAAGCATTTTAGAGCACAGATGATGTTTCAAGCATGGGATTCTATAGCTCACCAAGGAGTGTCTGAGAAGTAAAGAGTCCTAAGGGCTGAGATCTGGGGCAATGCAGGTCAGGGCATAATGAGGAACAAGAAAAAGAAACCACAATAGAGAAGCCAGGTGAATGTGGTTTCTAGAAACAGGGAATGATCCACTGGGTTGGGTGTTGTTAACGGATCCAGTAAGACAAAAGGAGAGAGTCACTGGCCAGCTTCAGCCTGGTAAGATACATTTAGTGGATGACACCTTTGAACCACTGATTTTAATAGGGTTAAGAGGAAATTGAATTTGTGAGTTTGGAGACAATGAGACAACTCAAGGCAATTCAAAATAATTCAAAAATTCAAGAGTTTTGCTCTAACTGAAGGATAAAAAAATAGCATGTTTTTTGTATGCTGGAAGTGTAGTCAACTGAGTTGCTTCATTTATTTTTTCCACGATGGGGGAAGTAACAAAATGTTGTATACACTTAGGAATTAGCAGTAGAGAAGTAAAAACTGATGTTGTGGGAAAGAGAGGTGGGAGGAGATGCTGAAGCAATCCCTTTGGGAGGCAAGCAGATTTGGGAGCTAGTGCATAAATGAGAGATCATTCTTAGAGGGAGCTAACGTGATGGTTAGGGTGCTGACAAGTGGGGAGACTTGGTGGTGGAATCTTGCTGGGAGCTCTGTTAAGAGTAAGAGAGTAAGGAGCATACAGCCAGTGCTGGGGCCAGGAGAGAGTGAAGAGAAAATAAAGTTTAAGTGGACTGGGAGCGTGAAGAGGTGAGAAAAACAGTGCTGAACCTTGCAAAACTTCATTGCCAATAAAAACACTTTTACCTTTACTATATCATCTAGAGGCATTTTATATGAAACTTTAAAAAAAAACATTCCATTAGAACTTATCAGGTACTTTTTTCTTACAATAACTTTTCCCTAGGACAAACATTTGTGGGATTATTAAGGTTTCTAACTATCATTAAAAATAATAATCTAACCGACATCATTCTTCATGTTCTTTTAAAATCCCATAAACTTTTGTTAATAATTATTTTTAAAAGTGATTCAGATATTCAGCCATCAAGCCAAAAGATATCCCAGTCAAATTCCTTCCATTCTACCTTGCGTTTGTGTGAAGTATTGCCAGGAAAAGTCTATTGGAACTGTGAGCTCCAGGAAGCTCATCCTGAAACTCCCATGGACACATTAGGTGAAGTAAAATGAGAAGAAATGATATTTCCATCTCTTGGGAGAATTTAAAAATTAATAATAATTGTAAATACCTCAGCACAAATTATTGGCAGTCAATTGGATTTGAAAGGGGGAACTTTCTAGAAGTAATGTTATTTAAACAATACAAGAAAATCAGTATTTCTTTTTGCAAGAGCTTGTTGGCAGGGAAGCATATATCTCTCTGGAAGGCATGGAAATAAAGTAACCACAACGAGACACAGAAGTTCCTGTAAGATGTTTTTCACATAAATCAGAATTTGTTGGAAGGTGGAACAGTGGGCAGACATTCTGATTCATTTCAGTGTTAAATGGTGATGGAATTCCCTTCAATTTTCCTGTAATTATTTTTTTCATAAAATAATTTTGTGGTAAAATGAAGTAAAAGTTGAACAAATATCCATCAAATGAAACTTTTGGGTAATATATACTTTGACTATACATGTGATTCATATATTGATAATATGCCAAAAATTGGACAAAATTTAAAATTGTCTATTGTAAAACCACAGATGAAGTCAGTAGTACAGTTACATAAGATTTTACATATTTGAAATTATATTGTAATATAACTTTGAAATCACTCTCCTCACTTGACAATATAAAGGTCTAAGGATTGTATAATATATTTTTCCACTACCTGTGTTTTGAGAGCTGCTCTTCCCTAAGTACATATAACGTATTATTTAATCCATTTCCATGTTGTATTTTAAATTGCCTCCAATTTTTATAATTTAAAATACTACATTGGTAAACATTCTTACAGATAACTTTTTGTTAATATATTCAAAGAAATGGAAGAGTTTGTTAAAATAATTTTTAAATAAAAAATAATTTTATTGTTATAAACAATTCTTCTTTCAAATGTGCCTAACTTAAATTGCTACTGTCAGCATAGAGTGTATGAGAAGGATTATTCCCATGAAAATTATCATTCTTATAAATAGGGACAGAAGGTAAACATCATCTTATTTTTATTGTAAATGTCTTTGATTTCTAAGTGTTTGAGGCCAATGTTATCTGGCTTACATATTTGCAGAATTGAAATTCTTGCCAGGCCTTTGACTTTTGTGTGGAAGAAAAGGAATAATAGGAAATCTAATACTCCCACACCAAGTCACTGAAAAACCATTTTCCTATTAGAGTTGTCATATATTTCTTAGAGATGTTTACAAATACCTATAATCAGCATATCATTCTTACCTTGGGTAGAGTTCATTTCTCCCTGAATCCTAGCAAGATTACAAAGTAGATGTTTTCTATAATGTAATTCCTTTACCTGAAGCAAAACTTTATATTGAAAACTTCTCTTTCTCTTTGTATTATTTCATTGTATTTTGTTGGAAAAAATGATGTCATTTTTTCCTGTGTGCTCATCGTTTTTCTGGAGCTTTAGCTAGTGTTGGAATTTACTGCTAATGCCATTAAATGAGCCAATTCTAGAATTCCCCTTGGTTGTTGAGAGAATTAAATCTTCTTATTTTTTAATTTGAAATTATGTCTGATGTGCACAGTTTGTAGCCAAGATTCTGTTGGCTTCCTACCCTTCATTTCATTTACATGTTTTTGCATCCTGGGTTGTCTGCTAACATTGCTCCCTAGTCTGATAAAGCTCGTTCCTCTTCCAAATACCTTAGCAGCTCATAAGGATCTTTATTATCTGGCCCTTGCAAAACTCTGCATCTCCATTTCTTTGCATCCCCCACTCACTATCTAGGTAAGAGCTATTCTGGAAGCATTATCAGCTCCGTGAAAGTGCTGTGATTTCTCTCATCTCTAAGGATTTGCACCTGTGTGTTTATCTGACTAAAACTCTCCTCTCCCAGTTTTCCTGATGAAAGTATAAATTCACAGAACTCTCTGTCATTTCTCCCACAAAGTTTTGTTTTGTGTCTTTCTGACTCCAAATTGCCTTCCTGGGACTTGATTTTCTGCACTTCCTATATGTTCTCATAACATCCCCTTTATCTTTCTCCTACTTCCATTTGAATTAATTTTCCTAAAATTGACTTTTATATCTATTTTCTACTAAATTCCTTAAAACAATCATTGTTTTATTTATCTTTGTCTCTCATACTAATACAATAACATCCCTGACACATAGCAGGTGTTCAATAAGTTCTTTGGGAAATATCTGTGAAATGTGCCTTATTATAAGCTAAGGAATTTATTCTTGGGCAGGCCAATTAGGATGTTTTGCTGCAAACAACAAAATTATCAAATAAAGGCAGAAAGTATATACATATTACGATTGCTAATGGAAGCCCTGGTTGATGTATATGAATCATGTTTAGAAGCCCCACAGACAAGTACAATATAAGAAGCATCTGCAGATAGGGGTATTGGAAGACCTACACTGACATGATAGGTAGAACTGTGTCACTGTGTTGTTTGTGGATATGCAATGTAACCTCCAAAACACTCATCACCGTTATCTCTAAAAGCTTGATGTCTTTCCAGACATCATTTACCAGAATGAAATTTGCTTGCACCTCCTTCTCCATGTCCATTCTAAATAGACTCATGGCCAGGTGCATAATTGGAAGAAATTATATTCCGTGCCTGAGATTTTGCTTCTACGGAGGTAGGAAAGCAAGCCTCTGGCTTAAAAGTTAATGAAGATTAAAAGATGCTCTATGGAAAAACAAACAAAACAAAACATCTACTTTAAAATTTAAAAAGCACCTCTCTTCCTGCTAAAGTCAATAAATGAAACACCAATCTCTAAGAAATATTCTCTCTCATTTTTCTAGAGACAGTCTGCTTCCAGTTGTACATTTTTGAGAGCAACTTCCGTCCACTTTTGCACACAGGTAACCACATTCCATCAAATGGTTGTCTTGTGGAAAATGAAGGGAGTGCTTGTTTGGACTAATAGAAAAGCACCCTTTTCCGCTGTAGCACAGGCATCAAAACTCTCTGGAGGGCGAATGCCTATATTTGTGTGTTAGCCTTCTAATTGTGAGCTCTACAGCCAGACGCTTAGTTTCTGGTTCTATAACTTACTTGGTGTACCATCCTAGTGAGTTTCTTAACCTCTCTTTACTCATTGGTAGATTGACTGTAATAACAGTTCCTCCCTAATTGGGTTAAGAGAGGATTGAATAAGATAATGCATTTAACACAATGCCTGGCACATAATAAGAATTCCATAACTATATACTGCTCATGTTATTATTACAGGAAACTACTGAATACAAATTTTCTACCTTTTCCCACTGTGCACCCCTACTATAATTGCCTCAGAACTACATACAAAGCCTTTATTTTAAGTATCCCAATAATTTGATGGATTGTGGAATAATATTGCAACATGCAGTGGATTCTACATCTTTGTATATTGTCATGAATATTTCAGTTCAGATGCAGTAAAATTATAAATTATAAGCTTTCACATGCAGTTTGACTAAACTCTTTTTACAGCCTATGACTTTTCATGGATCATATTAAATCTTCTCATGCCCTGTTTTACTAAGTATTTAACTTTTAGGGTAATTGTCATGAAGGAATTGGTGTTTGACTCAGAGTAATTCTTTATCTACTGTGTACAGATCTTTTTTGGTCAATGATGCTTTGGCCAGAACTGGACTATACATACATGGGTCCACACAGTTTTGTGGTTACACAGTTATAATGACTAGATTGACTGTTATTTATCCCAATGCTAAGATTTTGCAGATGACATTCAAGGATACAATCATGAGACAATTAGAATGAGAGAAGTTCTCATTATGAACAATCTGCCAACCAAGATTTATCCATTTGTAATTGTCACAGATGTAATTGTGATTCTTCACACTACATGGAATGTTGAGCAGGCAAGGAAAATCTCTGCTGTAGCTATAGACAAACCAGCAGAAACTCTGGAGTTTCTTGCTATGCTAACATCTCTGCACTATTTTCCCCTTCCCCCATTTCTCCAGGTCCCTAGTGCCCCAGGAATTTCTTGGAAAGTATTCACTCCAAGGTTAAGGTCTTGCCCTGGTTTTCTTACTGGCAGGATTCGATGCATCATGTGATCAGGGCTAGACAGCTTCCTTACAGCCTTTTACTGACAACGGTGCTTCAGTTACTGAGCAACAGATGCTCCAATCATAATTCTTTCTCATTAGAAGCTCTAAGGGTTTGGCCCTTGAACATGTATTTATTAAACACTTGTTTGGAGATCCTGCCTCTGAGTTATTTAACTTTTTAGATCCACCAATCTCTGCCTTAATCAGGGCAAATCTTCAACTGCTCTAATTTGAACATTTTCCCCACCACAATATGTGTCTACACATAGCATCTCTGAATTTCCTACACTAACACCTCTATCTACTCAATATGCTGAAGAGAAGGATACATTGCACAATAAAATAGCATTTTTGTGTTCTATACTTTGCACAGTGTGAATTAAAATTATTTCACATTAAATGTAAAATAACGTGCCCTATATTAATCAATAAAAAATAATAAAACACTGTACTGTTTATATATTCTTTATTTACTTTATGTTATTGTGTTTTGACATCTTTACAACATTTCTAGCTGGAGAGAGACTGTACCTCTGAAGACGAGACAATTCTTAGAAACATCAAAGTGCTCAGAAGAAGCAGCCCTTTGATATACAAACTAACCAATTTGGAGTTAGACCTCCCATACTTGGCCTATACTCTCCAGGAAACAATATTCCTCTGCCTCAATCATTCCAGGGTCAGATATCAAGCAAACAGGGAGCACGCCCATGACTTAGAGCCCTCTGAAACTCTTCAAACTAGCAAGTCATAAGGGGTTTATCAGCCTTCCTTTCCCAAGAAAACTCTAAAACAGGTTTGGCCTTGGCTATCCCCTCCATCCTTTCCCTTCTGGCTAATGACCAATGCTAGTGCTTCCCCATGTGGCTCTGCAGGCATGCCTTACCTTCTCCTGTGTTTTTTGTTTTTGTTTTTTTTGCTTGTTTTTTTCTTTTGATTTGTTTTGTTTTTGCCAGGAAAGAGAATTTTATTGACTCAACTTGGTTCGAGTGTCCATCACTGATCCAGTCAACCCAGACCAGAGGAGAGTCTTGTAGTGTCCATGGACCTGTAATGCAATAAGATATGTTTTCCAGAGCCTTTCCTACATCTCCTTTTGTGGCTGTACCTGACCAACCACCACTGTATTGGAGAAAACATGAGTTATTAGAGAAAAATTGGATACACAGTTCATTTTCACTTTAAAAACTAAACTAAAGGAGAAAATAAACATTTAACCTTATGAGTAATTTATTTTTTATAAGAAAACATGAAGGTAGCATTTATTGTTTACTAAGATGTCAAATAACTAATAAACTCTGCCTCAGAAATTTTCAATGTATTTGGCCTATATTGTTATTATATGTGTGAAGGAGGTGGCACCCCTTGAAAATCATTTTTCTCTTTCTAAAATAGTTTTTATATTGAAGGAATATCACATTTAAAAAGTCAGGCTGAGAAAGCATTTTATTTTGGGTGTAAAACTGTTACTTATGGTTCTTCTAATCATCTTAAAATTTTGGAAAACCGTATTTTTCTCAATAAGGAGAGAGTTCTCCCTAATGTTTTAAGAAATGTTTGTATGCAAAGAAAAATGTTGAGAGAAAACTGCATATAATCTTAATGAACATAATTTACTTAGAAATCATATTTATTCTTTTATGATATTTATTTGCTGAAATCCATGCATTGCATCCTTATAATTTATCAATAGTAAGTTGTAAATGAGACATATGCTCCATATTTGACCACCAAAAGATATATAATTAGTAGTTCCTTATGTTTTATTTTAATCTACTATCATTGTGAGTCAGTCTACATTTTCAGACAAAAGAATGAAAACTAAGCCTATGTAGGACTATTTATCTCAATATTTTATCAGTAAGTAGAAATTTGAAAATATAAATAATTATATAGATTTGTTTCACTTTGCCTTGTTCATTCCAAATTATAATTATATATCTCACCTTTTCCCAAATCGGCTAAGTCTAAAGGTCTACCTCTAAAGTCCAAAATTAATCTTTCCTGCTCTTCTAACACTCCATAAAAAGAGCTACAATCAAAACAGGTAATATCTGGGAAGTCCTCAGCATTGAATATAAGCAATCAACAAACTAATGAAGTAATTGCTATTTTTGCATAGTTTTATCACACTTACTCTAAAACTGCTATTTTAGAAATTTCTTAAAATACATATCAAAGGATTGATTGCCTTCCATTGTTTACTGTTTATTATAGTTTCTTATATTCAAATATGTGAACTGAAAATTATTTTGAACATTTGAAATAGGCCAAGAAGAGACTCAAACTGTAAGCCTGCATCCCAGACATTAAAAAAATGGCTTCTAATAATATCTTATGCTCAATAACCATATACAAAATAATTGAGGCTCCTGTCTAATGTACTGATTCCTTTTCCAGTGCATTTGCTTAAAAGATTCCATACATTTCTGACATAAAAGCCAATTTGACAATGTATGTTCTTCAAACTCTATTAGACTATGCTACAGGAAATGATAAAATAGCTCTAATTTCTTATTACAAGTAATATTTAGTCTTGAAATTTTGTGGACCTAAACTTAAATTCATAGAATTTGATTTAATTATGTTGTCTATTATCCAGGAATTTGGTCCTTTACAGATTGAAATTGATTTTCTTGTGAAAATTGAAAGTGCACAGCTACCTTAATGTTTATTGTGTTGCAAATTTTATCTAGAAGCTGTTCTGAAATTATCTTATAAGGTACATAATGTCAACATGTATACTTATGACTGAACAATATTTACCTGTGTGAAACCTTGGACCAACAATAATAAACAAAATTCTAAAATTTTGAGATATTATATTTTTTCAATCACAGTTGGAAGTTTGTACTTAGAAAAAAGTCTCATTTCTTTTCCATGAAAGTAAAGATTCAGTTGTTGGGTCCCTAAAGACCAGGATCTATAACAAATTAAAAAAAAAAAATGGACTTCAGCTTCCAATAGTATTTCCAGAGTCCCAAAGTCTTTCTCCTAAAAATACTGCTGGATAAAATACATGAAACAAACATCTGAATGCATAGCTAAGATTTCAGGAATATAAAACATATATCAAAGTGGGAGGGAGATCAATACTAATATGAAACCAGAGACCTGGATATCTTTAGGACAAAAGCCCAAGAACAATAGAGGTTTAGCTTTAATTCTCAAAACACAGAAAAGATCACCAGATCTGAGACATCCACATAAATTTAGGTCATTTGAAGGGGCTACATCCTGAAATAAAAAGAATGGGTACAAATCAATCAGACAGGCAAACAAACAAACACACTCTACCTGTTTCTGTTAGAGCACAGTTGATATGTCCTCATAGTATTCCTGGTATTAACGTCTAGTCTTAGACTTTTTAAGAATATTAGAATATTAGATTATTCTAGCAAAAATCTTTGACTTGAGTCTATGAAAACTGCATATCACAAAATTTTAATAAATAGCAATCAAAACATACCCAGTGGAAAGGATAAATGTGAGAGTATACATAGTTTAAAAGAGATTTGTTGAGTTGGAGTATTGATCAAGCCATGGTCAGAAGGAACACAAAGATATAAAGAGAAGATAAATATGAGACATAGAGGCTAAGAAATATGGAGGTGAGGATAGAAGTGTTATACATAGCTCTGCAGTGAGAACAGTTATCAGAGTAAACATTTGGAAGCATAATGGCTGATAAATTTCCAGAATGAATGACCAACTGAATTTACATACACAGGAAGCACAACATATACCAGTAGAATAAACAACACATCAATGAAAAATTTGAAAATTGTGACACAAAATGAAAGTGAGGAAAACAACAATTTTTAAAGTAGTTAGACAAAAAAATTACAATAAATAAATATGAATGTGTGTGTGTGTGTGTGCGCCCATTGGAAGTCAGGAGAGAGTGAAAAGATACCTTCACTGTGTTGATGGAAAATAACTGTCACTTCAAAACTGTGTAGCAAAACAATATTCTAAAAAATTAGAGCAAAATAAAGATAATTTCAGACAAAAAAAAATTAAGAGTTTACTTTGAAATTAATCCTACTAAAGAACTTCCAAAATTATAAGAAGTAAAAATTTCCACAGAAGATTTTGAAATAACGGAAAAGATGACAAAAAAAAAAAAATAGGTGCAGACCTTCAAGATGACAGAGGAATAAGATGTGTAGATCACCTTCCTCCTCACATATACTTCAAAAATACATCTACATGTGGAACAACTCCTACAGAACACCTACTGAACACTGGCAGAATACCTCAGACTTCCCCAAAGGCAGGAAACTCCCCACATACCTGGGTAGGGCAAAAGAAAAAACAGAGACAAAAGAATAGGGATGAAACCTGCATTGTGTGAGGGAGCTGTGAAGGAGGAAAGGTTTCCACACAAGAAGCCCCTTCACTGGCGGAGACGGGGGGGGCGGGGCGAGCTTTGGAGCCATGGAGGAGAGTGCAGCAACAGGGGTGCAGACGGCAAAGCGGAGAGATTCCCGCACAGAGGATTGGTGACAACCAGCACCCACCAGCCTGAGAGGCTTGTCTGTTCACCTGCTGGGGCTGGTGGGGGCTGAGAGCTGAGTTTCGGGCTTCGGAGGTCAGATCCCAGGGAGAGGACTGGGGTTGGCTGCATGAACACAGCCTGAAGGGGGCTAGTGCACCACAGCTAGCCAGTAGGGAGTCTGGGAAGAAGTCTGGAACTGCCTAAGAGGAAAGATACCATTGTTTCAGGGTGCATGAGGAGAGGAGATTCAGAGAATCACCTAAACGAGTTCCAGAGATGGGTGCAAGGTGCGGCTATCAGTATGGACCCCAGAGACGGGCATGAGACAATAAGACTGCTATTGAAGCCACCAAGAAGCATGTGTGCAAGCACAGGTCACTATCCACACATCCCCTCCCGAGAGCCTATGCAGCCCACCACTGCCAGGGTCTCGTTATCCAGGAACAAATTCCCCAGGAGAACACACAGTGCACCTCAGGCTGGTGCAACATCACGTTGGCAGCTGCTGCCGCAGGCTAACCCATCATTCTGTACACCTCCCTCTCCCTGGCCCGAGTGAGCCAGAACCCCTTAATCAGCTTCTACTTTAACTCTGAGCTGTCTGAGTGAAGAACAGACCTTTCAGGAGACCTACACATAGAGGAGGGGCCATATCCAAAGCTGAAACCCAGGAGCTGTGTGAACAAAGAAGAAAAAGGGAAATTTCTCACAGCAGACTCAGGAGTAGTGGACTAAAACTCCACAGTCAACTTGATGTACCCTGCATCTGTGGAATACCTGAATAGACAACAAATCATCCTAAAATTGAGGCAGTGGACTTTGGGAGTAACTGTAGACTTGGGATTTGCTTTCTGCATCTAATTTGTTTCTGGTTTTTGTTTTATCTTAGTATTTACAACTTATTATCATTGGTAGATTTGTTTATTGATTTGGTTGCTCTCTTCCTTTATTATATATATATATATATATATATATATATATATATATTTTTTTTTTTTTACTTTTTCACTTTTTGTGAGTATGTATGTTTCTTTGTGTGACTTTGTCTGTATAGCTTTGCTTTTACAGTTTGTCCTAGGGTTCTGTCACTTTTTTGTTTTGTTTTTTACTATAGTTTTTAGCTGTTGTTATCATTGGTGGATTTGTTTTTTGGTTTGGATACTCTCTTTTTTCTTTCTTTTCTTTTATTTTTTATAATTACTTTTTTATTTTTAATATTTTTTTATTTTAAAAAATTATTTTTTCCTTTTGAACTTTCTTTTTTTTTCTCCCTTTTCTTCTGAGCCATGTGGCTGACAGGGTCTTGCTACTCCAGCTGGGTGACAGGCCTGAGGATCTGAGGTGGGAGAGCTGAGTTCTGGACACTGGTCCACCAGAGACATCCTGGCCCCACATAATATCAAATGGTGAAATCTGTTCCAGAGATCTCCATCTCAAAGTAAAGACACGGCTCTACTCAACGACCAGCAAGCTACAGTGCTGGACACCCTATGCCAAACAACTAGGAAGATGTCCCTTGCATCGGCAGATGGACTCTCAATGACTGCACCACCAGGGAAGCCCACATTCTTTATTTTAATGTCCATTTTACCTGGTATGGGTATTGCTACTCCAGCTTTCTTTTGATTTCAATTTGCATGGAATATCTTTTTCCATCCCCTCACTTTCAGTCTGTATGTGTACCGAGGTCTGAAGTGGGTCTCTTGTAGACAGCATATATATGGATATTTTTTTGTATACATTCAGGGAGCCTTTGTCTTTTGGTTGGAGTATTTAATCCATTCACATTTATGGTAATTATTAATATGTATATTCCTATTACCATTATCTTAATTGTTATTCGTTTTGTTTTTGTAGGTCCTTTTCTTCTCTTGTGTTTCCCTCTTAGAGAATTTCCTTTAGCATTTGTTGTAGAGCTGATTTGGTGATGCTGAATTCTTTTAGCTTTTGCTTGTCTGTAAATCTTTGATTTCTCTGTCAAATCTGAATGAGATCCTTGCAGGGTAGAGTAATCTTGGTTGTAGGTTCTTCCCTTTCATCATTTTAAATATATCATGCCACTCCCTTCTCACTTGTAGTGTTTCTGCTGAGAAATCAGCTGCTAATCGTATGGAAGTTCCCTTGTATGTTGTCATTTTTCCCTTGTTTCTTTCAATAATTTTTCTTTCATTTTTATCATTTTAATTACTATGTGTCTCCACATGTTTCTCCTTGGGTTTATCCTGCCTGGGACTCTCTGCACTTCCTGGATTTGGGTGGCTATCTCCCTTCCCATGTTAGGGAAGTTTTTGACTATAATCTCTTCAAATATTTTCTCAGGTCCTTTCTCTCTCTTCTCCTTTGGGAACCCTATAAAGTGAATGTTTTTGCATTTAATATTGTCCCAGAGGTCTCTTAAGCTGTCTGCATTTCTTTTTATTCTTTTATCTTTTATTCTTTTATCTATTTTTTTCCACAGCAGTGAATTCCACCATTCTTTCAGGTCACTTATGCATTCTTCTTCCTCATCTATTCTGCTATGGATTGCTTCTAGTGTATTTTTCATTTCAGTTATTATATTGTTCATCTCTGTTTGTTTGTTCTTTAATTCTTCTAGGTCTTTGTTAAACACTTCTTGCATCTTTTCAATCTTTACCTCCATTCTTTTTCCGAGGTCCTGGATCATCTTCACTATTATTATTCTGAATTCTTTTTCTGGAAGGTTACTTATCTCCACTTCATTTAGTTGTTTTTCTGGGGTTTTATCTTGTTCCTTCATCTGGTACATAGCCCTCTGCCTTTTCATCTTCTCTATCTTTCTGTGAATGTGGTTTCTGTTCCACAGGCTGCAGGATTGCAATTTTTCTTGCTTCTGCTCTTCTGTTGCTCTCTTTGTCACTTAATTTCCCTTCTCTCCACAGTTCTTTCCAGCATTCAGGATCCACATCCGTAGTTTACTGTTGTGTTCCTATTATCATTTTCTGTCTCTTTTCTTGATCAATCCTTCTCATTGAGAAATACCATCCTATGCCTTTTGTATTATTTTGTTCCTCACATCCTTGTAGCTTTCATTCACTGCACTAATCAAAGTTCAAAATTACAGAATATACTAATATTTAATTAGTCACTATCCATTCCCCTAGAATGTACGTCTATAGAGGGTATATTTGCTCCTTATTATATACCCAGTACACAGCATGATTATTTGCATATTGTTGGGAGCCAATAAATATTTATTGTATATGTGAATGATTGAAAATGACAAAAGCAACCAAAGTCAAGCTCTAGTTAATCATTTTTCATGTTAGTAAAATTAAGTTTGATTGTTTGAAATTTTTAATATAATATATAGCATTCATTTATCTACATGAATATATATTTCTTATTCTATTAGTCCCAGGCAATAAAGTTATCAAACTTCTTGTAAGTAGTAGAGAAAAATATATTAGAATGTAGAAGCAATTATGTTAAGGAGTCTTTAGAAATCATCTAAACTCCTTCACTTTAACTATGAGGAAATGGCTGGCTAGAAACACATACAGCTGCCCCATTTTTAAGACCAGTGAAGGCAAGGCCCAGATCTCTCCCTTGACAATTCAATGCTACTCCACATGTAGCTTCTGTGTGAATAAACTGAATCTGAGTTAGACATCCAGAATTCTGCCCTAGTTTAAAGTACACTATTATTGACATTAAAATTCAGAACCCTAACTCCTTCCACAGCTCTCCTCATTTTTCCTTTCCTATTGTAGGTAGTTTTCTTCTTGCCCTGTAGCCAGTGAATCATAAGTATCTTTTCCACATAATTCATCAGCCACAATCTTTTCTTCCAAAAGAAAAATGTGGATTAAATCTCATGCTCACAATTCAAAAAAATATGTCAATTGTTTCATCCATTGTGGATTGCTCTAATTTAATTTTCTTTTTAAAACTTATATTTGCTGTATCTCCTTTTGATCATCTATTATGTTTAGGGACTTTATAAGCATCACTCCATTTATTTCTCAATACAACTCTTTAGTAAATATATAACCATGTACAGCACATAGATGAGGTCATTGCAATTCAGACAGCACTAACTTGCAGTAAGATTCTGCAAACTGCTCTCTGTGTTTTTATTAATTATAGAACTTGTAAATTGTCCTTCTTAAAGTTATATTATGCAAATGAGAGAAGACTTGGTACAGAGGCAACTCTTAAACTTCAGGTAAAAGTCAGAACTCTATTCTCATTATTTACTGAGAAATTTGTGGCTGGAACTCTCTGAGGTTCTAGTCTCAAATCTTATTTTCCAGCATTTCCTGGATCATGATGTATGTGGGTATGATGTACCCACAGTGCATCATAGCTGTATCCACCTGTGGATGATGCATCACAAATACACATGAGTAGATACACCAAGATGGCCGTTCTTATCATCCATCCACATCTTAAATTCAATGAGTCCATTTTCCCTCCCTCTTTTTTTAATATTAATTTCCATGTCCCCTTTCTTAATTTTAGGTTTTGAAAAAAAAAAGTATATATATATATATATATATATATATATATATATATATATATATATATATATATATATATGTAAAGCAATGTTCCCCACATAGTCTAGTTCTGGTGTGTTGAATATAAAGAAAATGGCCAGCCCATAACGTACTGTAATTATTTAGCCAACATGAATTTTTAATAAAATACTCTCTCCTCTCCAATTATATGGCACTTAAAAAATCATGGGAAACTATGTTCTCCTTTTTCCATAAAAGTAGTCAATGGATTATCTTCCTTCTCATCTAAGAATATGGATTTTGGATATAGATCCTTTCCTTGAGGGCTTTTGAAGGCACAGAATAAACTTATTTCAACCCCAGACTTCCCAAGCACCATTTACCTGAACTTAATTAATTGGTCTTTCTCCCTCTCTTGGCCTACTAAATCTGTTCCTCTTTTTTTTCTCATCCCTGATTAATGAACACAAATTATGCACATACACCCTCACAGTGGCAACAAGACTCATAAGTATTTATAAGTAGCTTATGATTCATTATAACTCAGTGTTGTACAAAGGCTCAGAAGGCTCTGCTTAGAGCCTTCTGAGTCTCCAAGGTATGGGTCCAGACCAACTGAGCATTATGAGACGAAGAAAGAGCATCACACCCCTGTTTTGCCTGTGTATTATATCTTCATAGATAAGTCGCAGTCAATGCCCAACATCTTTTCTAGAAACACGTCTCTCTCGGACTTTCTGAATTGAATCCAAAAAGCCCATATTTTTCCCAATGTGTTTCTGTGTCCAGCTCTCTCCCAAAACAGCTAAAATACTTTTTTTTTTTTCTGAAGCCATAGATGAGAACCACTATGTTTGTTAACCTATATTTCATTGAACACAGACACCAGAGATCCACAGCCCATTTACACAGTGGTTCTTTCTTTCACTGTGCTTCTTCCACCTTGCCGTGGGTTTTTTTCCCCTATGAACAAGAAGAAATCATCCCCACTGAATGTAGCAAAATTAAATTCTACTAACATAATGCCTACAGCTTCTGCACAGACATTTCCTACCCCAAACATCCCTCTTACAGACATCACAGTGTGTGTGTGTGTGTATGTGCGTGTGTGTGTGTGTGTGTGTGGTGGAGGTGTCCTGGAGGACGTAAATTCTCATAAAGGGAAGCAAATAGAAACACATTCAATGTGATCAAACTCTGGATCTAGAAAATAACAGAGAATCTCAGTGGTTGATACATTAGACATAAAATGTGTGTGAGTTTGTATGTGCATGTATGCAAATAAAATGAAACTGTGATATTTTTCTTTGACAACAGGCTTAACTCAATTCTGTTTCATGGCTTTAAACATCTGTAGCACCTCCAGGTTCTAGTTAGAATATAGAAAGCTGGAACATCCTTATATAAACACAACAAAAATGGTAGATAATCTACAAAATTACAACTTTTTTCAATCTGTTAGAGGGCTAAGGACAGGACAATCAACTAAGGAAAGACTCCAAGGAAACACAGAAGCAAGCACTTGCTTACCTGGAGCAGACACTGGACAATATGGGAGCTGGTACAAAGAATTCTGCTAAAATTTATACTGAATTACTTAAGGCCAGATGGGGGTCAAGGTGAGAGTGTAGAAATTCTAGGCACTGCAAGCACAGGGGAATTCATATTCTCAGTCTTTTTCCACACACCTCACCACTACCTCATGAGAAAGAGTAGAAGCAGATTTAGATATAAAAGGAAACCTATCTTGTGTGCAGGTATCAAGGAAGAGATGAGCAGGACTCATGGGAAAAACCAAAGCCCCACTAAGGTCCATCACTCCTATCTCTCCCAAGACACAAAAGCCCAAAGCTTGTTGGGGGAGGTTTACAAACCTGTTCTTCCCATTGAAAATCTATTCTCCCTGTGGTAAGGGGAAAGATAGAGATAAAGAGAGACAGAGACAGAAAAAGAGATTGAGAGAAATGAGGGAAGGAAGGAGAAAGGGAAGAAGGAAGGAAGGGAAGGAAAGAAGGAAGGAGGGAGGGACCACTCTACCTCTGGTGAAGGACTGGAAAAATTCCAGGTTCTTAGACACCCCATGTGACCAGAATCTCTGAGAAATCCTCTCTGCTGATAACAGGGACACTGAGTCTACCTGAGATTGTGGTTGAATCAAAACATTTCTTGGATACAATAGCTTTCTCCCATCCTTGCTTTTATTAACAACAACAACAAAAAAATTATAGGAAAACATACTCTAAAAAAGTTGTCTGTGGTACAACTGTAAATATATAATCTACATACTCAAGATATAGTCAAATGTAGGTAATGAAAAATATTTTTAAATGAATACAAGTCAATTGTTTCAGAATAAAGGAATAACATCTATTTTTGATAAACTGGAAAAACATTTTTGAGAGAAATAGCATTTGCTGTCAGACTTTAAGAAAAGGGAGAGTTGTTAGTGGCAGATATGAGGACTGAATAGTTTATGTAGGACAAGTTTTCAGACAAGAATACGAAGGGAGTACTAACAAGATGTGAAAGGACCAGTTTGGCTAATGCATATTGTATGTTTTCCAGAGAGGAGGTGATGTTGAGCATGGTTTGGTTGCACATCGGGTAAGGTCTCAGACCAGTTCAAGGGATGCATACAAGGAAGATAATATATGGAACAATGCAATTTCTCCAATTAATCCTTTTTTTTTTTTTTTTGTGGTACGCGGGCCTCTCACTGTTGTGGCCTCTCCCATTGCGGAGCACAGGCTCCAGAAGCGCAGGCTCAGTGGCCATGGCTCACAGGCCCAGCTGCTCTGTGGCATGTGGGATCTTCCCGGACCGGGGCACGAACCCATGTCCCCTGCATTGGCAGGTGGACTCTCAACCACTGAGCCACCAGGGAAGCCCTCCATTTTTTTTCAACCTTTTAATGTAATGCCTTATATGTTCCAGGCACTGAGAATAGAATTGGTGATAAAATAGTTATGCATCCTGCTATCATTGAATTTTAATGTATTGGGAGAGAAATATATTAATAAAAATAATCACTGAAATAATTCCGTGTGATACATGCTAAAATAAAAAGATAATAACAAGAAAGTAGAGTCAGGATTAAAAATAATTTTATGCTTTGTCTTCCATGAGAGGATCAGACATTCCGTATTTATTTGGAGTCAGTGTGACAGTTCTGTAGGTTACTATTGGATTGGTTATGATGCCTTGCCCACTGGTGCCACGCAACACTAGTATTCAAACCTCTGTTTCTTCTTGAGTCAAGTTTGAGAATGTGTGTCCTTCTAGGAATATGTCCACTTCACGTGAATAGGGGAATTATTTTAAAAAGCTGTTTAAAATATTTTTTATCTCACTTTCATTCTACTGGATCTGTAGTGATGTCACTACTTTTGTTTCTTATATTGGTAATTTGTGCTGTTTCTATTGTTTTCTCTAGGGTCTTCAAGATCTGTCTAGTAAGATGTTAAATTATTTTAATAATTTTAGAGAACTAGCTTTTTGTTATCTTTTTCCTATTATATTTTCTATTTATCCATTTTCTGCTCTTGTTAATTCAATCCTTTACTTTGACTCTACTCATATTTTTAATTGAATTTGCTTTACTGATATTATTTGGTTCTCTTTTTCTAAAATAAGTGTTTAAGTAATGAAACTCCCTCTAAGGACTGCTTAAATTGCATTTTACAATTTTGATATGTTATGTTTTATTTTCACTTAGCAACCAAAATAATTTCTAATATGCTTTGACCCACAAGTTATTTAGAAGTGTGTGATTTAATTTCCAAATATTTGTAGATTCTAAAACAAATATTTATGTTATTGGCTTATAAGTTAGTTTTGTTTTGTTCAGAAAACATAGTCTGTATGATTTCAATTCTTTTAAGTATATTGAAGAGCGTTTTATGTGAATATTATATGTAGACTTGAAAAGATGTATATTTTACTGTCTCAAGTATTTTATAAATATAATTTAGCTAAGAATTCCATGCAACACTGAGAAGGGAATGGCCCCTCCCACTGGTCAGAGGTATTTCCAAATTTCAGTTTATCCATGATACAGGTACAAAATGTGCCATTTTCAGACAATCTTACTCATGCACAGGGCACTGTAGTCCCATGTCCTAAACCTGGGCATCATAAAACCTAAATCTTTTCATTTGAGAATTCATTTCTTCCCCATCACTTTTTCTTTGGGGATCATTTTCTAGGTTCAATTACATGTAGTCTATTAATCTCCCTCTTTAATTCAGAATTTTTGCCCACTCTTCCTCTCAAATTTTGAGATATTACCTCTATAGGAATCCAAATGTAAACATTTGTTCACCTGCTGAAATCTAAGAAAACAAAAGAGAGGATTATACTTCTTGTGTTCGTTCTTTTCCCCTCCACCAATAGCTACATGCCTGAGAATCCCACCAGGGAAGAGGGGCAGAGAACCAAGACTGCTGCACTCATTGGACCTGCAGCAAACACATCTGTTCTGTCCTTAAAAACAATCCACCAATGAGGGGTAGTTTATTAAGATATGTCATCTGAGATGTACCCAGAACATAATGACAAGCAGAGCAAGTGAAATAAGCCAAAATGTAGTTACTAATAGTCCAGTATCTAGAAACATTATGCTGAGGCACGAAAGATAGATGGAAAGCATTTTCACCTCGTTAATATCAATGAGTAGCTGAATTTATCAATACTACAACCACTCTACATCCAGATTTCTTACAGTGTGACTGTGAAACCTCACTCTTCTCAGATGGGACTCAAACCCAGCCAAAACTCAGGCTGGGACTTGAACCCATGATCCCTGATTTAGGAGGGGACTCAAACCCACTGTCTTTTAATTGAAACCACTCACCTGGTGTCAGGATGTACTGAAGCTCAGGTCCTTTTGACTTGATGCAGAACGAATTCAGCGTGAGGCCAAGTGGCAGGTGTAGGATGCTTGTGAGAGATGGAAATGGGCAGGCAAAGGAGCACAGCCCCGAGAGTAAAGATGACTACATTTTTTTTTTTTTTTTGCATTATGCGGGCCTCTCACTGTTGTGGCCTTTCCCATTGCAGAGAACAGGCTCCGGACGTGCAGGCTCAGCGGCCATGGCTCACGGGCCCATCCTCTCCGCGGCACGTGGGATCTTCCTGGACTGGGGCATGAACCCGTGTCCCCTGCATCGGCAGGCGGACTCTCAACCACTGCGCCACCAGGGAAGCCCCACGGCTACATTTTTATAATCAAAGAAAAAGTGAGGAGGGATAAGACCGCCTTCTTCCTCATTTTTGGGTAGACATCAAGGCTTACATCATTAGTTCCTCTTTAACCTTATATGGTCTAACCAGGACTGCCATGGCACTATTTAAATCATATGCATATCACCAGAAGGGTGGTAACATAGACTAAAATATAGTAGATCATTTTGGGTTTCGGTATAACATCCCCTTTCACCTAGTTTCTGTCCCCTTTCACCCATATTTCTGTCTTGGCTACATGAAGAAATGCTACTCTTCAAGGACCATTACCTCCCTGACTTCATGGAACAAGATGTAAGCCTCATATCTATTGTCTTGGACTTGAACTATCAGGACTTCTGGCTTGAGTGTGCCTGGTGCTTGAATGCATCTGGACTTCCTTCAAGGTAATGTAGATTGTTGCTAGGTTACCAGATTCTTTTCTTGAGTGGTCTTTAGCTTATAACAGTCTCCCAAACTCCTTTAAAATTCCTTCTCTGTCTTTAATCCCCTAGTGGGATTTCCAAACTATCTATTTAATTATCCTACTCTGTCCCTAACAACTGAATACATATTCTTATCATTTAGTATAATTTTAGTTCAATATTCTCTTATTTGAGTTCAAAATACCCTATGTGACACAGAGTGCTTTAATTCCATGTTTGCATAGACTATCTTTGTCCTGACCTTGGGAACCATATAATATCTCTTAGCCCAAGGAAAGTTCTATCTTTGCAGAAGCCTGAATACTAAGATGACCCCCAAATCACTACCCACTAGTATATATGTCTGTATAATCCCCTCCCCCTGAGTGTTGGCAGAAAATATGAGTATAGTGGGATAGGCACCCTCTTCCATAGATCATGCTATATAAGACTGTTGTAGTAAAATACAGGGATACTTTTCCTGTTGACTTTCAAGAAGTAAGTTACCATAGTGTAAAGAGGTCCATGTGGCTAGGACCTCTCATCTTGAATTAATAATTTTACAAAAATTCATGCGAAACTACACCTCTGGGTTTTGCATAAATATTGAATACTTAGACAATGAGAACTGAGTATAAGTGGTAATTTCGTACTAAACACTACAGCCTGTTAACATTTATTTTCTAACTTTATATGTTATACTTATTTCCTTAACACTTACCTTTAGTTTCAACTATTTTACATATGACATGTGGTTTCTACTACTTTACAATTCAACTCATAATGTCCTAATTCAGGTATAGAATAACAAAATTAGCACTACCTATTCTTTTGAAATTCCTAAGCAAATTTAGGTGACAGGTGTAGAAATTGCATGACTAATTCAGAGGGTAAGGGATTTGAAAAGCTGTATACTAGTTGGGCCATAAGATATTTCCATTTCATTCAATTCAGATAGTGTAGACCTTAGAATCACCTTTTATTAGCAAAATGTTTGAGGACTGATGTAAATTTGAATAAGTGGCAAAGCAATTTGTCATAGATCAAAATGGCTTTCCTCTTTTCCTACAGAGGCATTTAAAACCTTCTTGAATGTTTATAGCCATTAACTTCACTGCATGGGCATAGCACAATAAAGCATTGGGAAAACAAAATAAAATATTTAATAAATACGTTACTATGTCTGCAAGCTATAAAAAATTGTTTGTCTGAATGTTTCTCCTATTACAGAAGGAAACAAATTTTAGTGAATGTGGAAAAGACAAATAAAATAAAGTGGTAACAGTATTCCTGGAACTCAGTTTTAAACATTCTTAGTAATTTAGACTATATCTGTAACACATTTGAAAATAAGCAATTTGTGGATTAAAAATCAAGTCATTTTGTATGTTTTTGATTCATAGTAAAACTGAACATTTTATATAACATAAACATTATTCTTTCTACCCTACTGTATTTGTTGGCAAAATGGTAATATATTTTACTTCTAATGGGGTATCCATTATAAAATATGTAAGAATATTTCCTAGTTGTTTTTCTTTTTGCTATTGTTTTGCTGTGTGAGTATTTCTGTGTGTGTGCGGTTTGACATTTAGAAGTTTAAAATATTCATGTAGTAAAAAGCTACTGGTGTAGTATTTTTGATTTTTAGCTTTGGTTTCACAGTTAGAAAAATGTTCTCCATCACAAAAGTAAATGCAACATTCTAGAATTCCTAGAAGAGTGATCAGCACATAGGAATTCCTTGAAAAGCTCTCATCGAGTCCATTCTCTAGTAGGTCTGTGTCTTTATTCCTGTGTTACCCCTAGGTTCCTCTTATTTTTTTTTTTTTCTTAAATTCCATATATATATGTTAGCATACAGTATTTGTCTTTCTCTTTCTGACTTACTTCACTCTGTATGACAGACTCTAGGTCCATCCACCTCATTACAAATAGCTCAATTTCGTTTCATTTTATGGCTGAGTAATATTCCATTGTATATATGTGCCACATCTACTTTATCCATTCATCCGATGATGGACACTTAGGTTGTTTCCATCTCCTGGCTATTGTAAATAGAGCTGCAATGAACATTTTGGTACATGTCTCTTTCTGAATTATGGTTTTCTCAGGGTATATGCCCAGTAGTGGGGAGGGGGAAGGGTAAGCTGTGACAAAGTGAGAGAGTGGCATGAACATATATACACTACCAAACGTAAAATAGATAGCTAGTGGGAAGCAGCCACATAGCACAGGGAGATCAGCTCGGTGATTTGTGACCACCTGGAAGGGTGGGATAGGGAGGGTGGGAGGGAAGGAGATGCAAGAGGGAAGAGATATGGGAATATATGTATATGTATAACTGATTCACTTTGTTATAAAGCAGAAACTAACTCACCATTGTAAAGCAATTATACTCCAATAAAGATGTAAGAAAAAAAAGTCTACATAGAGACTTCTAGGTTGTTGGATGTATTAACAGCTTTAACAAAAATAATACTGTCATGTCCACTGTTGAGTCCTATGACTCACTAAAAATGAATCTCTTAGAAGTTTCACTGTTGGATATTAGTTTGTTTGATTCTCTTGATAAAAGAGAATGAATCTTTGGGAGCCTTGAAATTAGATGTGAACAATGACTTATTAGGTGACTAAGTTTATTGACGTAACTAAATGTTCTTTTTCTCTTTTTGATAAAACAGTAACAATTTTTACATTTTGCTATTTTGTCATTTTGTTCATCTGTCAAGAACCAGATTATTGAGCAATCTGCTTATTGAGCAAAACGTTCTGTAAACCATTTGTTCCATTTGGGGAGTTAGAGAGCTTTTATATATTTGTTCTTCACGTTTTTTTTCCTTCTTAACTTTGAAGTTTCTGTTAATACCAGCAGCATAGGGTTTCCTTGGTATTTTTGTTACATTGATGTAGCAAGAGTTGAATGGTATAAGACAGCACAGAAAACTATCAGGTGAAATATCTCTGGAGGGTATGCTTTACTTTTTTGGCTTGAAACAAATTAGAAGCTATTTTTCTTTTATTGTTTGGTTGTTTGTAATGGATTGTTCATATTTGTTTAAAAAATAATCTGCTAAAATAAACTGTGGAGACATTGAAAAAAAAAAAAAAAGAGCCCTCATCGATCATTTAACAAGTAAATGCCATCAAAACATTTTCAAGAGGTTTCACTGAAGGTAAAGCTTGCTGCAGTGTCCCTAAGGAGTGGATTACAAACCCGCATTTAAACCCCCTCCCCCTTTCTTTTTCTTTTTTTTTATAACTATGCTTTTTTTAACCTTTAAGTTTTGATGAATCTGGAATTGAATTTGTGGATTGTTTGAGGTAGTAAACTAAGTTTTTACCTCACAATTTTTTTTGTCTGTTTGTTTATTTAAGGAAAGATTGAATTCTAAATACCCTTTCTAATTCAAGTTTGCTAAGTATTATGGAACACCTACTGTTCTTATTTTCTATTTATTTTTAATGTATGCTTTTGCAGGGGAACAAAATTTGCCACCCCAAAATGTCTTTTTGACATGCAGATCACTTCAAGATTTGGACTGTGGATTATTTTCAACAATCAAGGCCCACAAGACTCCAAGATATTGTTCACCTTCCCCCATCTGCCTAAAGAATGTAGGTAGAGGATCTGGTCCAGGAAGAGAGCTGTCACCATAGATCACCAGTAGTGTGAACTAGGTGTGTAGACAGGGAGGAACCTAGCAAAGTCTGTTTTTTAAAGCACCTCTCTGTGTCCCATTGTCTCTGCAGGCCCAGCAAACATTTGTTTACCAAGCATTTGCTTTTCCATCTCCAGGTAAATTGACTTCCTCCACTTTGAAGTTCCAAACAACTACCCCCAACATCCTCCTTGGTTTTTAGCTGAAGATGGTATTTAAGGTGAGGATTTCAGCAGTTTTGGTGAGTTACTCAGTTTTTCTGGGTCTCTCCCATGTGTACACATTGTTAAAATTTTATTTGATATTCTCCTGTTAATCTGTGTCATGTCAATTAAATTCTCAGACTAGCCAGAAGAACCTTGAAAGGTAGAGGAAAATTTCGTTTTCTCTGACAGTTTCTAAGTATTTTACTTGAATTGGCAATAAGTATTTGAGAGGCTATTAAAACAATGTCAAGTAATTCTGTTCTAAATCAAAGAACTGTTAAGAGGACATGCATGCTTGATTTTTTGCCCCCAGAAGCCCAGAGAATCTCCTAGAATCATGTGGGAATGAGAATCAAGGAAAGAGTATAGGCATTCTGAGTAATCCATGGGATCTTCGATGACTGTTGCATTTAAAAAGTTGTTTATTTTCATGTTCTTAGTATAAAAATAAAACTCTAAGCAAATTGTATAACACGTAAAAATTCTGTCAAATAGAATAAAGAAGAAACTTTATCATAAGCCTGAAAACAATCTTTCTGGATATTGGCAGTCTTTTGAGAAGGCAGATAAGTCAAATTTCATGCAATATTTTTGGAAGGTTCACACAATATTATGAATTATTGTTATTGTGATGATCATCTGTACTATTGTTATCATTTAAATTACTTTTCTTTATCTGTAACTGTATGATGAAAGAGAAAACATATTTTTTAGTGTTCTAAAGGTTGTTTTGTTGTTTAAATTAAATACTATAAAATAATATCATGTTTGTCTTTCTTTAATTAATCCTTACCTGTTTTATTTACCTCTGTTTTTTTTTTTTTTTTTAATCTCTGGTTCTTAAGTTTCTAAGTTATAAAAAATGCTTTAGAAATACTTTTAGAAGAAGTGGTCAGTTTTTAGAAATTTATAAGTGTTTGCTGATTTTACAGAATGGTCATTTGGTAAGAGACATATGTGAGATAAAGGGATAGATCACTATTCAGTTTTTATCCAAATCCTAGAAGTATGAAGTAATCAACTTTTGAAAATATTATATCATAAACTTTACATGTTTCAAGAGTAATCAAATATCCATTGAACCAATCCTATAAAAATGCTTAATCTCCAGTAATAATATGGAAAATAAATAGAAGCTCTAATTGATCTTACACTTTATACCTGCATTATGGAGCACACAGGCTGTTTTCATAAACCACTTAAAATTTGTTTATCTGTTAGAGAAAAATAAGAGTCCTTAACCCTTTGAGCAATGAACTATTCTTTGTTTTTAATTAAATGCTGGTTGCAATAAAATCTCTTTAAAAATCAAAGGCCATCTAATCACTAATAAGTCCATATAATACCCAGTATAAAAGTAATCTCTAATTTGAAAGGAAAAAGGAGTAAAACACTTATACCAAAAGTATGAAGTCTTCTTTGTCCAATTAAAACTTGGTATTAGGGATAACAGAAGAAAACTACTTCAGTCATGTAGATATAATTATGTGAAGTCATTTGTCCCTGGTTCTATGGTGTTCACACAAATTAATGGGCTCAGATTCACAAAAACTTGCATTAAATGTGAGGTGTATGATAAACCTTAAATAATGTTGAGTTTAAAATTAATTACCTTCTTAATAAATCAAATCTGATGGTTCTTATATTCACTGGTTCTCAGTCATTCTCCCTGCTTCTGTAGAAATTAGTTTCTAACAAACAAAAAAAGTCTGTTCTTCAATCAATTGTTCTTTATGAAAAATTACAAGACCATGCCAGGAAGAGTGATATGAAGAGAGTGCTATGAATAAGCTACATTTCAGGTCTCCTCATCCTGAGATTAAACATGGAAATCAAATCAATCACATGTGTCATTCAGTCATCATTGCCAGTAACTTCTCTTTCTCTCTCATTGGTTCAGGTACCTTAAGTATTTGAGCAGAGGCTGTTGCTTTACTGACTTGAATTCTTAATGCAAACTAAGTTGGTTACCTGCAATAACAGGACAACTTATCGCTCATGTAGTGTTCAAAGTGGAAAATTATTTGTTAGCTGTGTGACCTTAGCAAGCTCTTAACCTCTCTTCGTCTCACTGAGCTCTTTGTTGATGTATATAACAAGTGTGTATGTGTCTATTTACCTATATATCTACTTACCTATCTATCCAGAGAGAGAGAGAGAGAGAGAGAGAACCAGCTCTGTGTTGGATACTGCAGCAGGCTCTGGATAGGGCACAATAAACAGAGTACATAAGAACACCCATGCTTACTGAATATGCCAGATAAAGACAGGAGCTATCCATGGAGAAAAATGGATAGTGGGAAAAACAATGCAGCCTAAAGAAAAAATATGAACAAAGAAACTTCTGGCTTTTCTTTACTGTAATTTTCCTGTTGTCAAATTGCTTTTTCTCCTTAAGGCTGAAAGTTCTGATGTCGTTAGTGTGGTATCCTGCAGTCAGCATTATGCTGATAGGCCAGGCATCCTTGCCATCCATTTCACGAAGTGTAAACCAGAAGAACAGTCCCTCTGATGTTCAGAGAGGTTCTTTTCTGTCTGAACTCCAAGATACCATAAGCCACAAGGTTTCCCTGTGTTATGGAATTCAGGAGAACATTTCTCCACAGGGGATTTCAATAGGCTTTTGATACTGGCTCAGAATCAAACATTTCCTTGCATACTTTTTTCCTATTTTTCTAAGCTCTAGAATTGTCGTGATGGTGCAGGTGCTTTGCACCATAACAACACCATCTTGCTACCATCTGCTATTCTACTTGTGGCCATCAGATCCAGGAGGAAGCTTGCCTGCCTGCTCACACCAGCCTCTTATTTCAGGAAGCAGTCTCATCATTTTGCTCTGTTTGTGTTGCTGCTTGATCCACCATCTAATGTCACCCCTTTTAATTACAAAGATTTTATTAGGTTTCCTCCAGTTACTACCTAGATTTTTCACAGAAAAAAAATTTACATCCTAGTATGCCTCATTAAATCTATTCCACTCTGTACTATAGTTACATAAAATGTTCTGTGGACACTGCCTTAACTGTAATAATAAGTAATAATAAAGTAAAAACTGTAATAATAATGAAAATTTATTAAATTTTTATTTTGCTAGAATCAGGACATGAAAATTAAAATCATTAGCATACACTGGCTCCAAGAATCTTTCCTCTCTTTTATGACCTACAATGAAAGTCTCCTTCCACTGGTTGATGACTTTCATTACTGAGAGTAGTTAATAAAGAGAAATGCTAATGAGGATTTGGGATTATGGTCTTAACTCTCTTAGAAAAGGGTTTCCATCTAATATCAAATTCACTGATTGGCTTATAAATTGGTGGGGAACTAGTTTCTGTGAAATATGATAAAAAGTAGACATATACAACAAAGTGTAACTACTGTGATTGCTCTACTAGATTAAATTTACGTTGTTCTTCCTTTCCTCTCCCCATGATGTTTTATATAAGTTCCTGGAAATGTAAAAGGATATAGAGGTTGGAGGATTTCAAGAAATCTCATTGAAGCTTCTCTTCTTTTGAGTCACTTTGAAATGGTACCAGCTACCTCCATTAGAAACATAAGTGCCAGAGCAAGATTTTGAAGTTCCCTGAAGCTCTACCTGACAGTGGGGAGAAGAGTTGGGTACTTCCTGTTGGCACCAGCCACCCTGTAGCTGCCTGAAGCTGTCAGTCACCTGGAGAAGACTGAGTATGGGCATCGGAAGCTATCATCCCCTGAGACGTAACGTCCAGGCTCCAGTCACTTAGCATGTGGGAGAATTTTGATTGCTGCTGTTAGGTAAACTAATGATATGAACAAGCATAGTCTTTGACCTCAAAGGGTTGACTAGAATGAAGGAGACAGAAGAGCAGTTCAAACAGCACAGGAGGATTTCTCTGCTTGGGTACATCAGGATGCATGGAACTCGGCTGTTCAGAGAATATATGATGAAGTAAGAGCCATCTTGACTAAGGGATGAAGAATTTGTAGACGGTATACAGACAGATGAGACTCAAGAAGTGAAGCATTTTCTAGAGAGAGAGGGAAGTGAATGGACCACAGTGTCCTATAGTGAGTCAACATCATTAGCATTAAGAGCATTGGGCAGAGCTGATGAGTGAAGGGTGGCTGAAAATTAACCAGGGCCTTGGGAGCCAAAGTCAGATGTTTGGCCATTATCCAGAAAAGAAAAAATAAGTCATTAACACATTTTAGCAAGGATTATTCTGTGGTGCTCTAATTGTAAGGTTTAAAAGTTGGAGGGGATATTAGATGTTATTAGCTTTTCAATATCTAAACTTCTTCACATATTTACATAAAATGTAATTCATCAGCAGAAATAAACATATATCTTCCTCCCAACCAGTTCCATGCACTAGAATTTTTTACAAGATTTACTCCAAATCTCATGGCTTCTAGGAGCTTCCCCTGATTTCATCCAATAGGTATTACCTGTTTTTGTAAATCCTGTAAAACTAGTTTGTATTGTACCTTGTGTTATATTGATAATACTTTATATTTTATCTATTGAGAACTTTATCTTTAAGCTTTTCATTTTCTATCCCCATAACACCCCATACAATGTTTTGTAAGTATTAGCCTTCCAAAAAACACTGAACTAATAGATAGAGAAAATGTGGAAAGAAAGAAGGGAAGTAGAAGGGAGTGGGGCGATGGGAAGGTAGACAGAACCAAGGGAGAGAGCAACACATTTTTCAGATAACCTGTATCCTACAACATAGAATTTCACCTAGTTACTGAAATTAAATAGATGTTATTTGGGACACAATGTATAATAAATTCTATTAAACTTGTTTACATTGTCCTTGTTGCTTCATGGCTGCAACAATTCTTCCAATTTTTTCTCCTTATGTCAAACTTTTAAACATATGCATTTCTTATCTTGAGAGACATCATTAATTTAACTTTCCTCATTCATTAGAGTTCATTCTCTATTTTCATTCCTTTCAATTATTTATTATCATAACAACTTCCTTGTTATTTTCCTTACAAATTTTGGCATATTTTGTGTCATTTCTTTTTCTTCAGGCTCTGATTTACATCTCTATATTTTATGTACAGCTAGACAAATTTTGGTTAGATTTTCTCTAGTTAAGATATCCTAAGGGGATGCAAGCTAGTCAAGCCCCTTTTATTTTTTAAAAGTCTAGTTCCTTTCTATTTCTTTTAAATGTAAGTATTTTATCATTTAAATGTAGTAACATACATAATACAGAATTTAACTAGAGAATGTTTGCCAAATAATATGTATTTTCTTCTCCCAGTTGATAAGGTCATCATTTCAGTGCAGCAAAGGCTGCAATTCACAATTCTGCCCATTAGCAGCTTTCCACTGTCTTGCAAAATACCATTGTCCTAAATTTAGTAAATTAGCTTTTGAAAACTTTTCATAAATATTTCATACCTAATAGGATTAAATATGAAAAAGTTTGTGAAATCCCGGTACGATCATGAAATAACATTTTGAAAAGTTATCTTAGCTCTGACAAAGCATGTGTCATTATCTTTTATATAATCGACAAAAAAACTCACTATCATTGAAACAGTCATTGATACTTGTTATATTTTCTGAATATTCAACATAAATTACAAATGTACTTGATTTCTTTTTTTTTTTAATATCTTCATTGGTATATAAGTGCTTTACAATGTTCTGTTAGTTTCTGCTGTATAATAAGGTGAATCAGATATATGTATACATATATCTTCATATCCCCTCCCTCTTGAGCCTCCCTCCCTCCCTCCCTATCCCACCTCTTTAGGTCGTCACAAAGCATCAAGCTGATCTCCCTGTGCTATGCGGCTGCTTCCCACTAGCTATTTTACATTTGGTAGTGTATATATGTCCATGCCACTCTCTCACTTCGTCCCAGCTTACCTTTCCCCCCAGCTTACCCTTCCCCCTCCCCATGTCCTCAAGTCAATTCTCTATGTCTGCATCTTTATTCCTGCCCTGCCACTAGGTTCATCAGTACCTTTGTAGATTCCATATATGTGCGTTAGCGTAAGGTATTTGTTTTTTTTTCTTTCTGACTTAATTCACTCTATATGACAGATTCTAGATCCATCCACCTCATTATAAATAACTCAATTTCATTTCTTTGTATGGCTGAGTAATATTCCATTGTATATATGTGTCACATCTTCTTTATCCATTCATCTGTCAGTGGACATTTAGGTTTCTTCCATGTTCTAGCTATAGTAAATAGTGCTGCAATGAACATTGTGGTACATGTCTCTTTCTGAATTATGGTTTTCTTAGGGTATATGGACAGTAGTGGGATTGCTGGGTCATATGGTAGTTCTATTTTTAGTTTTTTAAGGAACCTCCATACTGTTTTCCATAGTGGCTGTATCAACTTACATTCCCACCAACAGTGCAGGAGGGTTGCCTTTTCTCCACACCCTCTCCAGCATTTATTGTTTGTAGATTTTTTGATCATATGTCCATTCAAACTTAATTTCTTTTGAGTTCTCAACTCAGGTTAAGATTAGACTTGCAAGGTGCATCTCTCTCAAATCTCTCAGAGTTTCTCTTGGTGAAGACACTTGCGTTATTAGGAATAAAATATGTTAGCTGATAAATGCTGAAATTACATGTTTGGATCATTAAAATATATTTCTTGTACACGTCCTGGTCTCATTAATATAAGAGGAGTGTATGGATTTCTACTTCCAGCAATAATTCAAGGTCTCAGTTTTTTCCAATTTCTGTCTGTACCTGTTCATCCAAGGAATGAAGACAAAAAATTTTAAAAAATACAAATAAAAATGACAATCACACATGAGGTTTTTATGGTTAGGTTTAGTTGAGGTGCACACCACTTCTGCTCATGATTTATCAGACAGAACCTCAACTCATGGTGTCCAGCTAATAGAGGAGACTGTGAGATGTCTTCTCAGTGAGGCCCAGAAGGGCTCCAGTCATTGGGGAGCAGAGCTTCTCTGCCAAGATGCTAGACATTTATTTCTTTATTAAAATGGCCACTGTTGCTATTTCTCAAGAATGCCCTTTGCTTTTGCATTGTAATAAAGTTTTTGTTTAGAATAGTTTTAGATTTACAGAAACTTTGCCAAATAGTAGAGAAAGTTCCTATATGTCTCACACCCAGGATTTCCTCTAATTAACATCTTGAATTAATACAGCACCTATATCACAATTAATAAATCAATACAATGAATTCTTATGAACTATTATCCATATTTTATTCAGATTTCTTTAGTTATTTTACATAATGTACTTTTTCTCTTTCAGGATCCCACCCAAGATACCAAATTGCATTTAGTCATCGTATCTTCTTTGGCATCTCTTAACTGTGAAAGTTTTTCAGAATTTTCCTGTTTTGGACAACTTTTTGGTATGCAGTACAGGCAGGTATTTTGTATAAAGTCCACACGTTTGGATTTTTATGATGTCTTTCTCATGATTAGACTAATGTTATGGGTTTTGTGAAGTAAGACAACAGATGTAAGTTGCCATCAAAGGAGCATATTATCAATAGAAAATCCCTATTTATTTTAATCTTCATCCCTTGGCTGAAGTAGTATTTGTTATGTTTCTCCACTGTAAACTACTTCATTTCCCCTTTCCACACAGTGTTCTTTAGAGGGAAAATTACTGTAAGAAGCTCACACTTAAAGAGTGGAGAGTTATCTGAACCTCCTAGATGGGGAGACATAAGTTATTTAGAATTCTTCTGCAGGGGATATTTATCTATTCTCCCACATTTGTTTAGTTATTCATAATGTATTTCTGTATGGACTCATGGATATTTGTTTATTTAAATTATCAACAATGCTATTTTATTTATTTTGTTTTTCAAATGGTTTGAGCTTTGGCCACTGGGAGCACTTTCAGTTGTTTCCCTCTGTCCTTTGACATATACTTGTCATTGTTTTGTTGGTTTTGTTTCATTTTGAACATTTCCTTGCTTTCTGACACTACAAGATACTCCAGTATCATTCTGTATAATGCTGCCTCAGTTCTAGAATCAGCCATTTCTCCAAGAATCCTGGTTCCACTTATGGGAGAAGGGTTTTAGAGAATAAGATCTAGGCACTGGTGTGCTCTTTGCTTCTGGAGTGGTGTTAAACTTCTGGCTCATCTTAATTCACAGAGCAAGGAAATATATGTGTGTGTACTAACCTATGTATATACACATACCTATTATTATTTATATGGATATATCTATCAGTGTGTGTATTAAAATACATACTGATATCTCCAAATCTGCATGATCATTCTGCCCCATGCTTGTCTGTAACCTGTTCCTCCATCAGTGAGAAATCAAGTTCTTGCCATCCACTGTCCACTCTCTTAATTGTCCAGTTCCATTATACATGTGTCCTGGCTTCAGAACTGTTAACCTATGAATCTACAGAAAATACCATTACCAACTAAAGTACATTGCTTGTGTGCAGTTCCCTTTGTTTTAAGTTTTCCACACTCCATTCATTTTCAAAGTTGCTTATATCCACACTTTTCCCCTCACCCACTTCAGTGAAATTATTTCATCCATTTTACTTCAATTAGACTATTTTGTTACAGTGAATATTTAGTCTTCAGATCCCCTAAGCTGTTATGTGACAGTTAAAAGTTTTTCATACATTAAGGTTAATGCTTTGTTCTGTAAAGATTTTAGCAATGCATGGTGTCACCTATCCAACATTACTCTATGGTGAGGAATGGTTTCACTATTTAAAATAATCTTCCTGTGCTTCATCTGTTCAACTGTTCTCCCTACTCTCCACAAACATACCCTGAACATAAGTGATATTGTTATTGCCTTTAAAGTTTTGTCTTTTATAGTAAGTTATCTAGATGGAACTATACAGAATGCAGGCTTTTAAAATCATATTTTCACTTAGAAATATGATTCTTCCATGTCTTTTCAGAGCATGATTTTGTTTTAAATCATTGAATAGTATTCAGTTATATGAATGCACACAAGTTTGAATAACCATTCATCTATTAAAGGACCTCTTGGTTGCTTCTACTTTTTGGTAATTATGAATAAAGCAGCTATAACTTTGCAAACAAGTTTTTGTGGATGTAAGTTTAGAATCAGTTGTGTAAATACCTAAAAGAGCAATTGCTAGATCACATGATATTATGTTTAGCTTTGTTAGAAACTGTCAAACTGTCTTCCAATGTGCCTATACCATTTTGCATTTTCATCAGCAATGAATGAGAGTTCCTGTTTCTCCATAACCTTGGCAGAATTTGGTGATGTAAGTATATTGGATATTAACCATTCTAATAGTTGTATAGTGGTACCTCATTGTTTTAATTTGCAGTTTACTAATGACATATAACATAGAGCATTTTTCATATGCTTATATGCTGTCTATACAGCTTTTTAAATTAGGGTCAGTTCAGAAATTTTGCCTATGTTGAGTTGTTTTCTTATTATTGATTTTTAAGAATTCTTTGAACATTTTAGATACAAATCAGTTATCATATGCTTATTTTGTGAATATTTTACCTCCAAGTCCATCCAAGTTGCTGCAAATGGCAAAATTCATTCTTTTTTATGGCTCACATTTTTAATCCATATATCTGTTGATGGACACTTATGTTGCTTCCATATCTTGTCAATTGTAAATAATGCTGCTGTGAAGATTTTGGTGTGTGTATTTTTTTCAAATTAGTGTTTTTGTTTTCTTTGGATATACACCCAGGAGTAGAAGTGCTGGGTCATATGGTAATTGTATTTTTAGTTTTTGAGAAACCTCCATAATGTTTTCTACAGAGGGTGCACCAATTTACATTCCCAAAACAGTGCACAGGAGTTCCCCTCTCTCTATACCCTCGCCAACATTTGTTCCTTGTGTTCTTTTAGAAGATAGCCATTCTGACAGATGTGAGATGATATCTCATGGTGGTTTTGACTTGCATTTCCTTGATGATTAGTGATGTTGAGCATCTTTTCATGTGCCTGTTGGCCATCTACATATCCTCTTTGGAAAAATGTTGATTCAGGTCTTCTTCCCATTTTTTAATTGGGTTGTTTATTTGATGTTGAATTGTATGAACTGTTTATATATTTTAGATATTAACCCCTATTGATCTTATCACTTGGAAATATTTTTTTCCCATTCAGTAGGTTGTCTTTTTGTTTTATCAATAGTTTCCTTTGCTGTGCAAAAGCGTTTAAGTTTAATTAGGTCTCATGTGTTTATTTTTGCTTTTGTTTCCTTTGCTTTAGGAGAGATCCAAAAAAAATACTGCTAGAATTTATGTCAAAGAGGTTTCTGTCCATGTTTTCCTCTAGGAGTTTTATGGTTTATGGTCTAACATTTAACTCTTTAATCCATTTTGAGCTTATTTTGGTATATGGTATTAGAGAGTATTCTAATTTTATTCTTTTACATGGAGCTGTCCAGTTATCCCAGCACCACTTGAAGAAACTGCCTTTTCTCCATTGTATATTTTTACCTCCTTTGTTATAGATCAATTGACCATAAAAGTGTGGGTTTATTTCTTGGCTGTCTATTTTGTTACATTGATCTATGTATCTGTTTTTGTGCCAGTGTCATACTGTCTTCATTACTGTGGTTTTGTAGTATTTTGGAATCAGGGCATGTGATACTTCCAACTTTGTTCTTCTTTCTTGAGATTGCTTTGGCTATTAAGAGTCTTTAATACTTCCATACAGATTTTAGAATTATTTACATTCATTCTGTGAGAAATGCCTTTGCTGTTTTGGTAAGGTTTGCATGGAAAGTGTAGATTATCATTTTAACAATATTATTTCTTCCAATCCATGAATATGGTATATTTTTCCATCTGTTTGTGTCATCTTCAATTTCTTTCATTAGTGTCTTATAATTTTCCAAGTACAGATTTTTACTCCTAAGGTAGGTTTATTCCTAGGTATTTTATCCTTCTTGATGTGATTATAAATGTGATTGTTTCCTTATTTCTATTTCTGATATTTTGCTGTTAGTGTATAGACGTGCAACAAATTTCTGTATATTAATTTTGTATTCTGTAACTGTACTGAATTCATTGATGAACCATAGTAGTGGTTTTGGTGATGTTGTTAAGATTTTCTATGTATAGTATCAGGCCATCTGCAAACAGTGAGAGTTTTCTTTTTTTTCTTACCAATTTGGATTCCTTCCTTTTATTTTTCTTGTCTGGTTTCTGTGGTAGCACTTTCAATACTATGTTGAATAAAAGTGTTGAGAATGAAAATTTGTCTTTTTCCTGGTCTTAGAGGAAATTCTTTCAGCTTTACATTGTTGAGTATGATGTTAGCTGTGAGCTTGTCATAAATGGCCTTTATTATGATGAGTAATATTTCCTCTATTCCCAGCTTCTGGAGAGGTTTTTTTTTTATTATAAATCAATGTTGAAATTTGTCAAAAGCTTTTACTGCAATTGTTGCAATGATTATATACAGTTTATAGTTGAATATATTAATGTGATGTATCACATTGATTTGTGGGTATTGAACCATTCTTGCATCCCTGAGATAAATCCCATTGATCATGCTGCATGATCCTTTTCATGTATTGTTAGATTCATTTTGCTAATATTTTGATGGAGATTTTTGAATCTATGTTCATCAGTGATATTGGTCCATAATTTTCTTTTTTCGTGATATCTTTGTAAGGTTTTTATGTTAGGGTGATGCTGGTCTCACAGAACACATATGGAAACATTCCTTCCTCTGAATATTTTTGGAATAGTTTGAGAATGATAGGTTTTAACTTTTTTCCAAATGTTTGGTAGAATTCACCTGTGAATTACCTGGTCTGGGACTTTTGTTTGTTTGAAGTGTTTAAATTAATGATTCCACTTTATTAATGGAAAACACTCAGTTCATATTTTCTATTTCTTCTTGCTTTAGTCTTGGGAGATTGTACATTTTTAGGAATTTGTCCATTTCTTCTAGTTTGTCCATTTTATTGACGTGTTCTTGTTCATAGTAATCTCTTATTATCCTTTGTATCTCTGTGGTGTCAGTTGTAACTTCTCTCTTTTCATTTCTGACTTTATTGATTTGGGTCCTCTCTCTTGTTTTCTTGATGAGTCTGGCTAAAGGTATATTTTATTTATCTTCTCAGAGAATCAGCTCTTAGTTTCAATGGTCTTTTCTATTGCTTTTTCTTGTCTATTTCTTTTTTTTTCCCTTAATACATTTTATTTATTTTATTTATTTATTTATTTATTTATGGCTGTGTTGGGTCTTCGTTGCTGCACATGGGTATCCTCTAGTTGTTGCAAGCGGGGTTTACTCTTCATCGTGGTGTACGGGCTTCTCATTGTGGTGGCTTCTCTTGTTGCAGAGCATGGGCTCTAGGGTTATGGGCTTCAGTAGTTGTGGCACATGGACCCAGTAGTTGTGGTTCATGGGCTCAGTAGTTGTGGCTCACAGTCTGTAGAGCACAGGCTCAGTAGTTGTGGTGCATGGGTTTAGTTGCTCCACAGCATGTGAGATCTTCCTGGACTAGGGCTCAAACCCATGTCCCCTGCATTAGCAGGTGGATTCTTAACCACTGTGTCACCAGGGAAATCCCCTAGTCTCTATTTCTTTTATCAATATTTCTGCTCTGATCTTTATGATTTTGCTCCTTCTACTAACTTAGGGCTTTGTTTGTTCTTCTTTCTCTGGTTCCTTTAGGTGTAAGGTTAAGTTGTTTATTTGAGGTTTTTCTTGTTTCCTGAGTTAAGCTTCTGTCACTATAAACTTCCCTCTTAGAACTTCTTCCACTCTGTCCCCTACAGTTTGGGCCAAATGTATTTTTATTTTCATTTGTCTCTATGAATAATTTGATTTCCTTTTTGATTTCTTCAGTGATTCATTGGTTGTTTAGATGAATATTATTTAGTCTCCATGTGTTTGTGCTTTTTGCAGTTTATTTCTTGTGGTTGATTGCTAGTATAAGAGAGTTGTAGCTGGAAAAGTTGCTTGATATGATTTTAATATTCTTTTCTTTGGGGGGGGGCTTTGGCGACACCACATGGCTTATGGGGTCTTAGTTCCCTGACCAGGGATCAAACCCACACCCCCTGCAGTGGAAATGTGGACTCATAACCACTGAACCACCAGGGAAGTCTGATTTTAATATTCTTAAATTTACCAAGGATTGTTTTGTGGCCTACCATGTGTCCTATCCTAGAGAATGTTCCATGTGCACTTGAAAAGAATGTGTATTCTGCTGCTTTTAGGTGGAATGTTCTTTATATATCTACTAAGTTCATTTCATCTAATGTGTCATTTAAGGTCTTTGTTTCCTTATCGATTTTCTGTCTGGATGATCTATCCATTGATGTAAGTGGGGTATGAAAGTCCCCTACCATTGCTGTGTTAATTTATATATCTCCCTTTATTTCTATTAATATTTGTTCTTTCATTTAGGTACTCTTATTTTGGATGCATATATATTTACAATTGTTTTAATTTCTTGAATTGACCTCCTGATCATTATGTAATGCTTTTCTTTGTCTGTTGTAACAATCTTTGTTTTAAAGATGGTTTGTCTGATATAAGTATTATTACCCCAGCTTTCTTTTGATTTCCATTTGCATAGAATTAAAATTCCCATTCTTTTTCTTTCAGTTTGTGTGTCTTTAGATCTGAAGTGGGTCTCTTGTAGGCAGCATATATATAAAATTCCTGTTTTTGTATCCATCCAGACACTCTGTGTTATTTGATTAGAGCATTTAGTTCATTTACATTTAAAAGTAATTATTGATATGTATGTTCTTATTCCCATTTTGTTAACTGTTTTTTTTTTTTTTTTTTTTTGTGGTATGCAGGCCTCTCACTGTTGTGGCCTCTCCCATTGCAGAGCACAGGCTCCGGACGTGCAGGCTCAGTGGCCATTGCTCACGGGACCAGCCACTCCGTGGCATGTGGGATCTTCCCAGACCAGGGCACGAACTCATGTCCCCTGCATCGGCAGGCGGACTCTCAACCACTGCGCCACCAGGGAAGCCCTGTTAATTGTTTTTGTGTTGTTTTTATAGTTCTTTTCCTTTTCCCTTTCTTCTTTTCTTGTGATCTGATGCCTATCTTTAGTGTTATGTTTGGATTCCTTTTTCTTTTTGTGTGTGTATCTATTATACATTTTTGTTTTGTGATTACCATGAGGTTTTTATAAAGCTATCTGTTTATTTATCTATATCTATCTATCTGTCATCTATGATTGTTTTAAGTTGCTGATACCTTAATTTCAAGTGCAGTTTAACAACACGGCCTTTATTCTCTCCTCCCCTTATGATTACTTTTTTCAACATCATATTTTAAATTTAATTATTTTCTGAGTCACTTAAGTGCTTATTGTTGATATAGATGACTTTACTGCTGTTGTCTTTTAATATTCCTACTAGTTTTGTGTGTTGATGTTTTCCTACATTTACTGTATGTTTGACTTTACCAATGAGATTTTTATGTTTCTAGTTGTAGTCTTTTCTTGTTCACTTATAAAAGTCCCTTTAACATTTGTTGTTAAGCTGGTTTTTGGTGGTGCTGAACCCTTTTAGCTTTTGATTGTCTGTAAAGCTATTTATCTCTCCATTGAATCTGACTGACAGTTTTGATAGATAGAGTATTTTATCATTTTAAACATATTATACCAACCCTTCTGCCCCCCAGAGTTTCTGCTGAAAATTGAACTGACAGTCTTATGGGAGTTCCCTTGTATGAAACTTGCTGCTTTTCCCTTGCCATTTTTAATACTCTCTCTTTGTCCTTAACTTTTGCCATTTTAGTTACAGTGTGTCTTGGTGTAGTCCTCTTTGGATTAATCCTGTTTGGGACTCTCTGTGCTTCCTGGACCTGGAAGTCTATTTTCTTTCCCAGGTTAGGGAATTTTTCAGCTATTATATCTTCAACTATATTCTCAGGTCCTTTCTCTCTTCTCCTTTTTGGTTCCCTCTAATGTGAATATTACTGCACTTGATGTTGTCACAGAAGTCTCTTAAACTGCTCTCATTTCTTTTTATTCTTGTTTCTTTTATTCTGTTCAGCATCAGTGATTTCCACTATTCTGTCTTCCAGATCACTGATCCATTTCTGTACATCATTCAGTTTACTATTGATTCCTTCTAGTGTATTTTTAATTTCAGTTATTGTATTCTTCATGTCTATTTGGGTGTTCTTTATATTTTCTTTTTGTTAAAAATGCCTAACTTCTCAGCTCTGTGCATACATTGTTCTCCTGAGTACTTCTATCATCTTTACAATCACTGCTAATAGTTATTATATTTCTTCCCTTGGGGTTTTACCTTGTTCCTTCATTTGGAATATGTTCCTCTGTCACCTTATTTTGCCTAACTTGCTGTTTTTTCTGCTTATCTGGTATGTTTGTTACATCTCCAGATCTTAGGGAAGTAATCCTCTGTAGGAGGAGTCCTATGATCCCTGCAGTGTACTCCTCTCTCATCTTCCAAGCTACATGCTCTAGAAGTTTCCCTTATGATGGCTGGATGGATCCTTCTGTTGGGGTGGGCTGACTATGTGGGCAGTCTGGTAGGCTTGATTTACCTCTAATCTGGTGGATGCCAAGCCCTGCCTTGTGCAGAGTCTGTCAGCTGCTGTTTGATGGGACCAAGTCACAAGGCAGCTGACTGAGGAAGTGTGGAAAGCTCCAGAGCTAGGACTGGCTCACTGCTTGGTGGATTCATGGCATAAGAAATTTGGGGGCTGTTGCCCACCCACTGATGAGTGAAGCCATGTCCTGGGGCTAGTGCAAACCCACTGGAAGGCAGCATCTTTCCTAAGGTCTGGCTGCAGGGCCCTAGGGACCCACAGCACATTACATATCCCTGCTCTGGGTAGGGCTATGATGGGTAGGGCTGGTTCATGACACAGTTGGCTGCAGGACCTAGTGTGCCTAGAATTTTGTGTTCACCTGCTAATGGGCATAGCAAGGGTCCATGTAGTCTCAGGGAAGTTTCTTGGTCCACAGGTTGCGGGGCTGTGATTTTCCCAAGGTTGGTGTCCACCTACTGGTGGGTGAGGCTAATACAGAGGCTAGAGCAGGCTCTCTAGTGGGCAGGGTTGGGAACCAGGAGATTCTGGGGCTGGTGCCTGCACACTGGTTGGTGGAGCTTTGTCCCAGAGTCTCTGACTACAGGGTCCTGTGGGTCCTGGGTCTAGGGTTGTATCCAGGGTCAGCTGAGGGCTCATGGGTTCTGGTTTCTTTTGTGCCTTACCACGGTACTCTTGTTTCTTTTTTTAATATATAAACTTATTTATTTATTTATTTTTGGCTGTGTTGGGTCTTTGTTGCTGTGCACGGGCTTTCTCTAGTTGCAGCGAGTGGGGGTTACTCTTTCATTGTGATGTGTGGGCTTCTCATTGTGGTGGCTTCTCTTGTTGTGGAGCATGGGATCTAGGTGTACAGGTTTCAGTAGTTGTGGCACACAGGCTCAGTAGTTGTGGTTTGTGGGCTCTAGAGCACAGGCTCAGTAGTTGTGGTGCATAGGCTTAGTTGCTCCACCTCCTGTGGGATCTTCCCAGACTAAGGCTCAAACCTGTGTCCCCTGCATTGGCAGGCATATTCTTAACCACTGTGCTACCAGGGAAGCCCTCATGGGTTCTTTAAATCATTAAACTTTGACCTTTAAGAGAAAATGAGTTTGAGGATTTTGTATTTTAATAAAAATATTATTGACTACAATTATTAAGTTGATTTGAATATACTTACTGAGTTTCTACTGTGCACCACTGAGTCTTAAGGTACCTTCTGTAATAAAAAAATGCTTCAGTAAAACTGGTTAATATTTATTTGATTAAACATTTGGCATACATAACTTGACTAAAATTATCAACCAGATTCCACTGTTATACATATGAATATATAAGAATACCTACAGAGATTCTTTAACCCTAATGTTTAAAAATGTCCCTAAAGAACTACTTGAGACTTAGACATAGATTAAGACAAGTTACAATTTATTCTACATATATATTAACCATAATAATATCTATTTGCAAAAATTAACACATAATGTAAAATTTTACTCTGATGCTAACCTCTACTCTTTAGAAAAATTTTTTTTTATCTGAAGTTTTAGTTAATACAGAATGCAAGAATAAAGATTCCCTGTATGAATAAAACTAGGTGCTGCTGATTAACCAAATATACAGAAAGTAAAATAATAAGATGTCAAAAGAGATTTTGCTTCATCATACTTAGTGAACAATTTTTATTCCTTGTTAAAAAGAATGTGGAAATCAATATCATAGTATAATTTTAATGCAGTTAAATATTTCACTGATTCATCAAGGGACTTCTTTTTATAAAATTGTAGTCAGATACACATAACATAAATTTTATAGTTTAACCAACTTTAAGTGTAAGTTTATTATTGTTAAGAATATTCACATAGTTCTGCAACTTATTCCTGAACTCTCTACTGATTAAACAATTCTCCATTCCTCCCTCCCCTATTAGCAGCCACCATTTTTCTTTGTTTCTATTAATTCAACTACTCTAGATATCTCATATATGTGGAATTATACAGTATTTGTGTTTTTTGTAATTTACTTATTTCACTCAGTATAATGTCTTCAGAGTCTAATCATGTTATAATATGTGTCAGAATTTTCTTTACTTTTAAGGCTGAATGTATATGTAGACCACATTTTGTTTAGCCATTCTTCTGTTGATAGATACTTGATTTGCTTCCACCTTTTTGTTATGGTAATTAACATGGATATACAAATATTTATTCAAGACACTGCATTTAATTTTTAGGATTTATACTAAGAGGTGAAATTGTTGAATCATATAGTAATTTTATTTTTAATTTGTTGAGGAACCACCATAATGTTACCCATAGCAGCTGCATCTTTTTACATTTACACAAACAGTGCACAAGTGTTCCAATTTCTCCACATTCTTACCTCTGGTTTTTGATAGTAGCCATTCTCATGAATATGAGGTTATATTTCAATGTGGTCTTGATTTGCATTTTCCTAATGATTAGTGAAGTTGAATATCTTTTTAGATTATTGGTGTCTATTGGTATATCTTCCTTGGAAAAATGTTTACTCAAGATCTTTGCCCACTTTTTAAATATGTTATACCTTTTTCTTGTTAGGTTGTGTATTTTAAAATATTTTAGATAGTAAGCTTTTAACAGATATATCATTTGCAAATATTTTCTCGCATTCTATAAGCTACATTTTCACTCTTTTGATTGAATCCTATAATGTATTAAAGTTTTAAATTTTGATATAGTCCAATTTATTTTTTTTAACTTTTGTTTTCTAATCTATTAGTGTCATATCAAAGAATTCACTGCTAAATCCAGTGTCATAAAGATATCCCATATATTTTCTTCTAAAAGTGGTATAATTTTACATCTTATGTTTAAATCTTTTATCTATTTTAAGTTAATTTTAGTAAATTGTGTAAGGTAAGGGTCAAACTTCTTTTGCATGTAAATATCTAGCTTTTTCAATACCATTTGTTTAAAAGACTGTCCTTTTCCCATCGAATGGCTTTGGCAACTTTGTTGAAATAATTTTAATATATGTATGCATTTTATTTCTGGACTCTCCTTTCTATTCTATTATTCTATATGTTTGTCTTATGCCAGTGCCACACTGTTTTGATTGCATCTTTGTAATAAATTTTGAAATCAGGAAATGTGAGATCTTCAAATTTGAACGTCTTTTTCAACAATGTTTTGGCTATGAGAGATCCCTTAAGATTCCATATAATTTAGTCTAGACTATAAATTAGTATAGACTTTTCTATTCTGAAAAAAATGCTGATAGGATTCTGATAAGGATGATGCTATATCTATGTGTTACTTTGAGTAGTATAATATTTTAGCAATATTAATTGTTCGCATCCATGTGCACAAGGTGGTTCTCCATTTATTTGCATCCTCTTTAATTTCTTTCAGAAATGTTTTGAAGTTTTCTTTGTAGAATATTTTAACTTTTTAAATTAAGTTTATCCCTAAATACTTTATTTCTTTTTATGTTGTTTTAAATTGAATTATTTTCTTAATTTCCCTTTTGGATTGTTTATTGTTAGACTATGTAAGCACAACTTATTTTTTCTGTATTGATTTTGTATTCTGCAACTTTGCTGAATTCATTCATTATTTAACACAGATATTTAATGACATCTTTAGGGTTTTCTATACATAAGATCATGTTTCCTGCAAATGGAGATAATGTTACTATTTTCTTTCCAATTTAGATAATTTTATTTATGTTTTCTTGACTAATTTTTCTGACTAGGACTTCCAGTAGTATGTTGAATAGAAGTGGTAAAAGTGGACATCCTTGTGTTGTGCCTGAGATTAGAGGAAAAGTTTTCAGTCTTTCACCACTGAGTATCATGTTAATTGTGGGCCTTTTGCATATGGTCTTTATTTCGTTGAGATAGTTTTTTTCTATTACTAGTGTATTGAGTCTTTTTAACATGAAAAGGTGTTGAACCTTTTCAAAAACCTTTTCTTCATTAATTGAGATAATATGTTTTTCAAAAGAATATTGTTTATTCTGTTAATGTAGTGTATTGCATTGATTGATTTCCATATGTTAAACCATCATTACGTTCCAGGAGCAAATCCCACTGAGTCACAGTATATAATCTTTTGAATGATCTGTTGAATTCTGTTTGCTGGAATTTTGTTTAATATTTTTGCATCAATATTCATCAGGAATATTGGTCTATAGTATTTTTTTTTCTCTTGTGATGATTTTCTCTTTTTTTATTTTTGTTTGGTGTCAGGGTAATGCTGGCCTCATAGCATCAGTTTGTAAGTGCCTTCTTCAATGTTTTGAATGGCTTTGAGGGAGATTTGTTTCAGTATTTTTAAAGATGATGGTATAATTTATTAATTAGCCATCTGCTCCTGAGTTTTTCTTTGTCAGGCTTTGATTACTTTTTCAATCTCTTTAATAGCTATAGGTTTGTTCAGATTTTCTGTTTCTTCATGATTCAGTCTTTGTAGGTTGTGTGATTTTAGGAATCTATCTATTTTATTTAGGTTATCATTTGGGGTGCATACAACTGTTCACAGTATTCCCTTATGATTCTTTTAAGTTCTGCAAAATGTGTTGTCATATCCTCACATTATTTCTGATTTTTATTTGATTTTTCACTATTTTTTCTTAATCAGTCTAACTAAATGTTTGTCATTAAAAAAATTGTTTTTCAAAGAACAAATTTTTGGTTTTGTTGCCTTCTTCCATTGTTTTTCTCTTCTCTACATTGTTATTTTAATCTTTATTTTTTATTCCTTCTGTTAAATTTGAGTTTTGTTCATTCTTTCCCTCCACTCCTAGTTTCTTAAGGAGTAAAGTTAGGTTGTTGATTTGAGATATTGCTTTTTTTAATATAAAAATTTACAGCTTTATATTTTTTTTTCTCTTTGAACTGTATCCTGTACGTTTTGGTAGGTTGTGGTTTTGACTTTCATTTGTCTCAAGATATTTAAAATTTTTCTTTGTGATTCTAAAAATGTTTAAATACTGACTGCCACAATATTGCCAGTGTTAATATGATCTCTGTGTCTTATTCACGGCTATTTTTCTAATGCAAGTTTAAAGATAGAGATGTTTACCTTATTTTGTAACTTCCATTACTCTTTGGTGAATATTAAAGGATGCAGTGAGTCTGTGATAAATGCTAACTAAATAAAAGTTGAAGAGAAGTGGCTAAGTCTGTTTATTTTCCTTATGTTAGAAATATGATGTTTTTTCTTTCTGCATTTAGATAAAGTCAAAATTTCTTTCATTTATACTTAGGATTTATATTTTAAGGACCACATAATTTTAAAATAAAATGTAGTTGCCTTCCAAATGCCTTCTGCTGCACTAAGCTTTTTGAGTTGATTAAAGTTGTTCATGAAGTTAAAACATCCCTGACATATTAACACTCTCTCTGGGCAAGAACATCCCTGGGGTTGGAACATATTTCATATATTTTTCTCAGCTGCTACTAACATCTTTGAAAATGTTTTAAAATATATTTTCTGTTTTATAAAAAGTTATATGACATAATTGAGATATCTATGCATTTAAAATACATGTACAAATTCAAGTTGAAAACACATATAAATTGCTGAAAATTCACCAGAGATTGTAATGTAATATCAAAATTCTTTCATTCACTACCATGTTTCTAAAGTTTATTATTTAAGAGTGATATTAAATGTTAATAATGAATGCAGAAAACATTCATTCCAATCAATAAAATTTAATTGAAATTGGGAAGTTTGTATGAGCGTTCAAGGTGGCTGGTAATTCAAAACATTTATATTTATTAAACATTCTTATTTATCAACATTTTTTCTAAATTATTTTTGCCTCTTGTTTTCATTTATTCATATAATACATAGTAAGCAGAGATGAGGAAAAATACTTTTCTGTGAAATTATTTATTATAAATATAATAATATGGAGACTTATAATTCTGTCTTACCTTTGTCTTAGCTCCTAAAAAGCCAGGACAATGATGGCAAAATTACTTGTGGGATGTTGAAAACATCAATATAAATATCATGTACACAATAAATACATTATAATTTTGACTGCATTGGTTTATATGGAATATTAAAAACAAATAAAAACCCAAATGTACAAAAAATATTTTTATAATGTTTATAGAGAAAAATTATATATGGAAGTCTTTAATTTCAGCATGCCTGGCAGATAGTAGGGGTTCCAGAGCTGTAGATTCCTCTCTTTTTATAAATTAAAGCAGCATTTCACACATCTTTCACGAGAATTAAGCCCAACACTAAGTGAGAAATTGTAATAGTCCATTTCCTGCCCATATTTCCAACTCAGACACTGCAGTTCATTCTTCCTTCCCTCTTTGCTTTCTTTCTTTGTCTTTGGATAATGGTTGCTATTTCCTCAATTAGAACTAGGATAATGGCGAGTCAATTTACCTATTTAGGTCATTTTTCTCTTTTCAGCAAAATGATGAAAACTAAGGATTTGTTAATATTCCCCTCTATATCCCAAACTAAATACACGGTACATTAAATCTAGTTTGTCGTGAGAAGTGCTTGGGGTTGATGCTGGACTAGGTAAGCCCCCCAAAATCTATAAATATTATAATGTTTTTCAATTGATTAAAGTTCATATCATGTGCAAATGACTTTTGAGTAGATAGTGAAGAACAGAGTAACACAGATAATGAATATATATGTTTTAGGTGTTCAAACATGAGTTACATTCTATTAATAGATCATTCAAAGAACAATTCAAAGCTCGGGGTACTTAGCCCCTATGTGAGAATTGTCTCAAAGAAGGAAAGATTCATCAATTTCCTCCCAAATTCTCAATGCCACAACAGTACAGCTATTTATAATACCGCCAGGTTTTTCTAGAGGGCTAAATAAGGCTGCAGGATAATTACATAAACTGGAATTTACCAGTATACCATTCATTTTTAGAAATCAAGGAATTTCCAGATTCAATTTTAAAACAATTGTTAGCTTGTTACAAATAAATGTATACCCACATTTCTGGGTTTGATGTAGGGATGAGATTGTGGAAAGCAAGCTAAGCTATTCTAGGAATATTTAAGTTGTATGAAATGAATGTTGAATTATGTTTCAGAGGAGAAAATAATTTGTTTTGTTAGAGAAAATGTGAGAAGGCCTTCAGCATAAGAGTAATACTAAGTGTGATTGATAGGATATAATATTATGTGAATATGTAAAGAAGGTGAAGAAATTTTATTAAGACAGAAAATATGAATAAAATGAAGTATCAAAACTATTGGTAAATTAATCTAATGGTAGTGGGAAAGATAGTTTTAGCCCATGATTAAACTTTTATTCAGCTACATTTGATAAAATGTATACTGAAATTAAGCAAAAGTCTACAAATTGATTTGAATTAATTATGCAAATAAGATGAGTATAAACAGTATTGTAAAGAATATCTTTATATTTTCTCCTACAGTGCCTTAAACAAAGAAGATTCCTAAAACATTTCAAGTCAGAAAGTAAAATAAGAACAAAGGAATACCTTGTTGGCTCAGATAAATGGACTCTGTGTAGTCCAATGATGGATATATGGCAAGGACAACATGAGGCCATTGAAATAAGACTTATGTAACTACATAGAATTGTCACCATATTTATGATTTTACCTGACAAAATGATTTAATTTACTCTATAAAGCTTTAATACTCCAGGTCCTAACAAAATGTAATATATCCATTAATTATATTAATATTTCATTTCTGAAAATATTTCACATCTTCCAATTTCACAAAAATTGGAAAATATGATCTTCACAATTTTGTCCAAAACCCAACCATGCAATGCTTATAGCTAACAGAAAAAAAATCCTAAACCTATGGTTGATATATATGGTCATCCACAGTTGCTACCATTATCCTTCCCAATTTAACTCCAGACAACCATGAGGTTTAAAATCTACACTCATCCTTATTTGTTTATTTTATGTCTCCTGAAAATACTTTGTATATTTCCATCTCCATATCGTTTTTTGTGCTCTTATTTGGTATGTGATCATGTCATATTTTCACATCTTATCAAATATTGACTTCCTTTAAGGTCCAGCTGATACATGAGCCATCTATGGAATCTCCTCTCATCCTAGGAAGGATCGATTTCACCAGGGAAGGAATGCTTTCTATTCTCTCCAAATTCCAGTTTGGGGTAATGATAAAGAACTCATCACATAATTACATAGTCAACTTAACAAAAAAAAAATACTTCAGATTGATGAAAATTTTACACTTCCATATTTGTTCTTCCTTTCTGTCTTCTTCAATTAAAAAAAAAGTTCAATTCTTGTTTTACAAGAGACCCTCAAAAATTGGGAATTTTACTATAAATGTCTCAAGTTGCTATTTTCCAGACTAAACACATTCATTTGTCTTTGTGACATGATTTATAGACTTTTCAATACCTGGTCACTGTCTCCTTAATGTATTATGATTATGTTCATCTGGTGTAATAAAATAGTATGGACCTTTCTGAAGACGTGATTAAATGGAGAAATATATCAAGATCATTAATGATAAATGTAATATTATTATAAAAATGTCAAACTCATTCACATTCATGTAAAATTTTAATAAAATTATAATTGAATCTGTGATTCTAAAATTGAGATGGAAGAATAAATACCCAAGAATAAAACAATAATATTTTTAAAAGCAGAGCAAATGTATAGGAGTTAAATATCATCAAATCTCATAATTAAAATAATTTGTTATAGCTCAGAAATATACAAAAAGTTAAATTGTATATTCGTGAATGTATATATAGTATTATATGCATATTTATCTGTATTAATGTGATAAAAATATTTCAAATCAGTAAAAAAAAGAAAATATTTCTCCCTAAATAGTGTTAGAATATTGACTACTTATGTGAAAAATAAATAGAATTTGCTTTGGAATTCATCCCACTTATTTTCCAAATACATAAAAACCTAAATATTAAAAGGACAATATCCCATGGAATTATAATTATATTAGGTCAGTCCTTCAGCTTACTTCTTTGCTCTTCTGTCTTCTCAAGCTTTCGTGGACTTTGTCACTGTAATGAAAATCTTGTTATATATGGGATTATTACTTTCACTATAAAAACAAGCCTCATATCATATATATTTAATACTCTCCCTTGAGCCCTCAGTTCCTCCATTACCTTCTATTTCTTTTCTTTCACTTAGAGCATAACGTCTCTAAAAGCTTTCTCTACCCCTACATCCAACTCCTCAGCACCCATTTTCTCTTCAACTCTTTTCAATCTGTATTTCATCCCATATTCTGCCCTTTTTGCCTATAACTTGCCAATAACTTTGGTCAAGTTTCTGCCATAATTGTACTCAGTGTCTCAGCAACAATTGGCAAAGTTGACCATTCCCGTCTTGATTACTCCTTTCCTCACTTCCCATGACCCACACTCACCTAGTTTTCCTCCTAATATCTTGGCTGTCTTGATCTCCTTTCTCAGAACTTTAAATTTGGCCTGTCCTAAAACTTTATTCTTAGTTCTTTTTTTTCTTTATGTGCATTCTCTTTCTAGGTGATCTCATCAGTTTCATGCTTTTACATATCACATATACACCTTAGAATTTCTACTTGAATCTTGTATTTAGTTGTCTCTTAGGCATCTCCAACTTAACAAACCTCTCCATTCCATCCTATAAATATACTTCCCGTAGTGCTTCCTATCTCCATAAAGGAATCCTCTATCTATTTATTATCATGGTGCAAACTTAATTATCACTCAGGATTTTTATTTTCTTCTCATACTATATACAAATATGACAGTAAATCCTATTTACTATGCTCAAATAAGAATATCCTTAAACCTAGCTAATCTTCCAAGCTCTAGAACTAAAACCCAATCTCAGCAACTGTCTCCTCAAGTACTCCAAGATGAAACACAAAGACATCTCTGAAAGGAAAGCATAGCATAGCATCTGAAAGCACTGATGCTGAAGCCAGATACCTGCATTCAAAGAGATTTGTCAATCACTAACTGCGTTAGGTGACTAACATTCATATTTTTCTTCTTTGTGCCTGTACTTCTGTGCTTCTGTTTCTTCATGCATAATATGGGGACAGTAATAATGCCTACCTCATTAGGTAATTTGAGATATTAAATGTATTAGTTTATATATAAATTGTATAGAACTCTATATATGTAGTATACAAAGGGAAATTCTCTAAATGTCACCACTTCAAAAATAACATTCCTATACCATAAAAGATCTATTAACCTAGTTAAAAACAAATTAATAATAATAAAATTATAGGATAGCAATGGTTAAAATAAGGATATAATATTTAAGTGAGTGTCATATTGGAGCAACAGAAAAAATAATTCAAATGTAGTCCAGATTTAGACACTGGCATATGTAGAGAAATGCCTGATGTATAAAAATGATGTAAAGAATCCATTCCAGTGGTTATCTGGATTTACCTTAGGGAGACTAAGCAACACAGAATAAAAAGCTTTGAAAAAAGACATTTGTTTTGTTCTAAGAGCAACAATGAAAATAGATGGTCTTTTAAATAAATTATACTAGATCAATTGGATATTTATGTAGAAAAGAATATCTTTATTACTTATCCACAAGATACAAAAAATCAATCCAGGTGGATTGTATATCTAAATAAAATAAAATATCACTTTTGGAAGATAATGTAGGGGAATATATTCATGCCAGTGAAGGAGATAAAGATTTCTAAACCTGGTTGAAAATATACTAACCATAAGGAAAATAATTATATTTATTAAAATCAAGAAATTACATTCATTGTAAAAAGCATAAAATTAAGCAAGCCACAGAGTGAAGTGAGAGTGACTATTTGCATATAAAAAATTGACAAAGAGCTTGTATCCATAATATATAAGGAACTCAACAAACCAGTAAAAAAGAAAGTGAATGAAATACATGAAAATCCACTTGACTAAAGAAGATACCTAAATTGACAATAATACATGAAAAAGGTGGTCAACATCATTAGACATCAGGAGAATGAAATTATAATTTAATGTGCACTCTCTACACATCTTCCAGAGAGAATAAAATTAAAGAGGCAGCAAATATGTAGTGTTTGGTAAATATGGCAATATGTATTGAAGCTGAATATATGCCTTCCTATGATCCAGCAATTCCTCTCTCAGCATATATGTATACACTGAAACTCATGCAAAATGATGTTCACAACAGCCTTATTTGCATTAGTCAAACACTGAACAAAAGAATAATGCCCATTTAGTGAGAGAATAGGTAAGTTAAATGTATGCTTCTTGCAATGAACCAGTATACAGCAATAACAATGATTTAAATACTTCCCAGGGTCCATGTCTCAATCATAACAGTGAAGGAAAGAATCCAAATCAGAAAGTACATATGCATACGACTCCATTTATATAACTTACAAATGCAAACCAAAAAACCTCAAAGTCAGATGGTTACCCTTGAAAAGATAAGTAATTATTAACTTCAAAGGGAATTTGGGGGTGTTGGTAATGTACTATTTCTTTCAGAGGGAGTTGTATACACAAGAATTTCTTAGTGGAAAATCATCGGCTGTACACTTAGCAATATGCATATCTGGAATAAAATGTATTTTAAAAATAAAATAAAGAGAGTAAAAGGTAAATAAGCAACTGGAGACAGTATGGGTGGATGGATAATTTCTGAATGTTTGGCTGAGAAAGTAAGTAAATAAGTGGAACTGTATCAGCTAACAGAGGGATGTGGGATCTGAGAAATGTTTTCTATTTGGTTGGGGGCCATATATTAGAAAAAGTTTATATGTAAAGCAAATCACTCAATAAAGTGAAAGGCTAATGGTCAGGAGAAAGATGGATTAACAGACCCAAGTCTTACAAATTCAAGAGGGTATAGTATCCAGAGATTGGCCATTGAAGGAAGGAAGAGGAGAATACATATAATCTATATAAATTAATATAAAATGTCACATATTAATAGAGGTTTTTAATTTAAAATATTTTAACGTGTAAAAAGACTTTGGTTATAAATTGACTCTGTCTTAAAACTCATTTAAATGAAATCATTCCCTGAGGTTTATAAGTGGGTTTCATTAACTTGATTTCACACAACGGAGATGGTTCTAAATGCAGTGGCCTTCAAGAAGAGTACAAAACTGACCCATTCGTGTGAATAAATTATTTATTCATATATGGCATCCTTCAGTTACAGTATATTTCAACTTGTTTGTTTTTCCTTATTCACAGAGTAATCTTAGAACAGTGGAGTTTTCTTTAAATAAATTCTGTCCTTTATTTACTTCCAGAGTTCTCACCTCTTTTTTTCTAAATTTTAACTTAAAAAAATTATAAGTTCCTCTGACATACTTAACCCACCTGTCAGTTACCTAATTTGATGGGAAAATAGATTGTCATCCTCTCTTCCATGACATACACTGGCAAATTCCCTTCTGACCATTCTAGAAGTTCCTTTATTATTCCAAATCATATGTCATCCATATTCATCACTTTGCTGCCAAATTTAATTTTTTTTTACCTTAAGTTCTCCCTGAAAAGCCCAGGTTGTCAACCAACTGGACTTTTAGACTAGAAGGCATGTTTAAGTTTTGCCAAGTTTTATTTTAATCATTATCTTAACACTTTTGCCAATTTTGTAATGCAAGCATCTAGTGCCTTCTCTATAAAATTAGAATTCTTTCTCCCTAATTAATCTCTGCCTGTACAACAGATTAACAGTGTTATTCATACTTTGAAAAAAATCCTTCACAATGTTTTATTTGTAAACATCAACTTCAGCAAAGACCTTTCTTACTTTCTTTTTTTTCTTTCTTTCTTTCCTTTTATACCCAGGCAGTGTTTTGGGAAGTATCACTCCAGAAAGTTGGCCTCAGTTTTCTGCATCCATACTATGGATCATCCTATAACACTATCCCATGACTCAGTCTTCATATTTCATAAACTAAGACTTTCTCATACTTCCAAAATAGCCTATAGGCAGTCTATTTACATCATTAGCAGATGAAACTTGGCCTGTCCACTTGTAAGAATTTCAAAATAGGGCTTCCCTGGTGGCGCAGCGGGTGAGAGTCCGCCTGCTGACGCAGGGGACACGGGTTTGTGCCCCAGTCCGGGAAGATCCCACATGCCGCAAAGCAGCTAGGCCCGTGATCCATGGTCGCTGAGCCTGCACGTCCAGAGCCTGTGCTCCGCAACGGGAGAGGCCACAACAGTGAGAGGCCCGTGTACCGCAAAAAAAAAAAGAAAAAAAAAGAAAAAAAGAATTTCAAAATAAAGAGCATAATTAGGGAAATTAAATGTGTGTACTGCAAGGAAGGCAGAGCATATGCCTCAGCTCAGATGAACCTATAAAGAACCTAAAAAAAAAAAATGCAAATATTTGAGTGTAAATGGTAGACCTAGGTGACTTTGGAGATCACAGGACAGCCCTTCTTTACATAGATGACAGATGTGCCCTCAAAGCGTAGAAGACCAGGTTTGGACAGTGGAAGAAGTGTGAACAGAAAACATGATTCCCTGTTACCATACAGCACCCATAGGACTCCGTGTCTTCTTTTTCCTCCTTCCTTCACCCTCTTTATTTGCCCTTCATGTCTTCAGTTTCAAGCTCTGAGTAGCGTATAGTATTTTATCTCATAGTTGCATATTTCTCCCTTTTTTTCCTGCAAATCAACAAGAATAACAATTACAAATGGATTATGTGTGAACATTTACACCAAGAGGAGTGCTCTAATAAACAGCCTTTTTGATTTCTTAAATTCTCTCTGAAATGGGTTAGACTTAGGTGGAACAACAAAACATATCATAAAAAAAAAAAATTTGCTTAAAGTATTGATCTGAGGTTGATACTGATTTGAAAAAAGAAGTTCTAGAATTTGGGCTTGAAGAACAGTTAGGTTAAATAATTTTGAACTAACTTGTACAGTAAGCATAGCCAGGAAGGTCATAGATTTCAAGGATTACTCTTAAATTATGCAATAAACAATTAAACTTAAATCCCCATGCACAGGGTTTTGTGCCATTTTGAGTGACATTGATATAAAATCATTTTTTGTTACTATTCTAAAGGGAGAGATGTAAAAGTAATGTGACTGACATTTTAAATGTATGGACTTCTGAAGAGATGATGTTAACCATAACCAGTTAGTTTGTAATGACAGTAAATTATCACCAGCTTTCCAATTCCAGGACACTCGGGACTGGGCAGGAATGAAGACAAGGCTGTTAGTCTGAATAACAGCAATTTCTGACGGATGAGAGAACAAGAAATACACAATATTTTACTTTTTATTTAAAGCATTAATTTTACATATTATGATCAAATATTCTCCTAGTTCCATCATATACCTATTTTAATTTCTCTTTAATGCATATTTAAAGTCTTTAAATTCTTCCAGCAATTTCTACAAGCACAAAGCAGTTGGCATTTTAAAAGCTTTTACAGAATTTTGGAACAAGAAATAACTGATTGAAAAATATATAAAGAATTTTGACTTTAGTGATTAAAAATATATTACTCAATGGGAAGTGAACTTAGCTAAATATGCCAATTAAGTTTGATTATTAGGTAAATTAAAATAAATCCAGACTTCAAAGTGTTTCAACATGAAAGTATTTTTCTGGGCTTTTAAATCATAGTTAAAGGTTAAACTCTTCTAAGTAATAATTTATAATTTTGTAAGAAATTCTTGGGGAAAAAGAGAATAGTTTGGATTTTTATACACACACATACACACATTATACATGCAGAACATAAGAATATATAAGTATACACAAGTATATATAAACATATATGTATTAGGAACATGCTTATAATATTTATACATAAATACTATTTATGTTATCATGTACAAAATGGTATTTTTCCACCTGAAGGCTACATATGGTTATATTTGTTAAGGTTCTAAGATGTAAAAATGAACAAATTAATAACATATTGAATATATATATCAATAATTTAAATTTGGGGGTAGAAATCTTGTTTTCAAATGCAAAGCATTATGTGGGCTGGAGTGAAAAACAGAATATTTGTTGCATACAAAATTTTAATTTGAAGAAATAGGAGGGTTTTCTGAAGGTTGACTTAAAATAAAATTTCTGGAAATTTGTAAACTCCCAATCCACTTCAATTTGGGGTTATTTTTGTATTTTTAGGTTAATTTTTCTAATATATAATTTTCTTCATTTCTCATCTAAGCTGTTTTCCTCAGCTCAGTGGACTAGTAGTTATGACTAGTCAGTACTTACTTAGCTTAGTGAATACAGATAGTCTATTCAGAGTATGAAACTCACACAGTATAGAATACAAAGAGAATATAATTATTTGCAAATTTCTGATTTCAGTTTGATGACTTTAGTTTGTAGGGTTAATCAAATATCATTCTTTTAAAGCAAATGGAAAGGATAGTTCTTTGCCTTGTTTTTGTCAAGCTGTTTGTAAAGCTTGGTGAGGGCTGAAAGTGAACCTGTATATTTAGCGAATAATTTCTATGGCACTTTCCTTCTTGTGACCAATTTTCAGATGCAAAGAAGCCATTAGTTAAGAGTCTGGCCTTTTCTTAGAGAGACTGAACAACACAGAACAGTCTTGACGAGAGGCCTTGTTCCTTCCTTGGAAACTCATTATTGCATATCCTTAGGCAAGACCCTGAGCATCCATCTTCCACAGTCCTTACTTGAACATGCAGAGGTTAGACTAACAAATCCTCTAGTTGCATCTCTATAGAATGGTGTTTCCTTTCTCTGGGAGCACAGACCAGGAGCAAGTTGTTTTCTGTGAGCTCGTCAACACATGCCCATCACAACTCAAGGGGCAGTAAGACTTCTATCTGAGAGATTAACTCCATTTTAAGGGTAAAGGAAAGGCTCTTCTTGCCCTTGAATTCCTTGTAATCATTGCTCTGGCTTCAGCAAATCCTGCCTTTCACAATTTTCTAGTGCATTCTAGTCCTTTCTGAGATATCAATATCCAAGTCCCCTTTCAGTTCTTTTAATTTGCTTATCAGGTTTGTACCCACATCGTGCCCAGCTGACCTGCTGTTAGATAGAAGTAAGACGTGATGCCTTTGGTTGTGGAATTGAGTCCAGAGCAGAGCAGATGCACTGATCATGGAGGAAAGAATGGCACCTCTCTCCTGAAATGTCTAAAATTAAGTGTATTTGACACATCACACATCAAGTTACCTCAAAGATCTCCTTCAGGGTCTACATAAAAAATTCCTAACTTTCCGACTTGAGAATTTAGGAGTTTTGACTGTGTCACTCTTTGTATTCTAAGTTTCTTTAAAACTCTTTCTGGCCTCATTCTGATCACAGAACTTGTCACATCGACTTGCCAATGAAAAATGGCTACTCAACTAACATTGCTATTGTCCCAAGGAAGGCAGGGGGTGGGGGGGATGGCAATCAAGAAGGAAGAAAGTTAAGTTCACTTCATTAAATCCCTTTTTCTTTTTCTTTCTTTCTTTCTTCTTTTCTTTCTGATAGCCACAGAAAAACAGCCTCTGCATTTCACTCAGCTTAAATTCATTGTAATTACATGAACATTTCAGTTATATTTTTCATGATGCTATCTCTCATATATCATATAATTACAGTGTTTATTTAATATTCTACAAGCTATAATTAACCTCTTTATTTTAAAGTATAATAACGTAAGAATGAGGGAAGGCAATGAAGTTTACAGATAAAATTTTAAAAGACACAGAGCTAATAAGTGGCTAAGTCATGACTTAAACTCAATTTTTGTAATTCATGGTTTCAAGTGTAGGTTTTCTTTATAACAGATATTTATTTATTTATTTACTTATGATCATCCACCATACCTGGTTGAAAGAATGGCAAAGAAGATTCAGCCCATGCCTAACTATAAACCATAAAAACATTTATCTATGCTCAAATCTGTAAGAACTGTAAGTTTTGTGTAGAATAGTAAATTGAAATGAGAAAATTAGGATCAAAGTGAGAGAGAGAGAGAGAATGTGTGTATGAGAAACTCATGCTGTTGGAGCTCTATAGAATGTACCATTAACTCTACCTCTCATTTAAAACTTGAGTTGAAAATATGATCCATATTTCTCAGCTTATTTTCCTTTAGGTCAATGTTATTGTGTAAGGTAAGCTCACACAAATGTAATAAATAAATCAAGCTGAAGTATAGCTATTGGTGTCAGAGTTTTCCAGCATTTGTGACAAAAATCATCAACACATATTAGTGAGCCTATCATAGGCAGTAGTCACTTGCAGGAATCTAGGTGCCATGTCATGCCGTTTTCAACCTTGATTCCCAGTTTATAAAGCCTGTGCTGTACCCCAAAGACAAGGGCTTGTTTAAGGACCATAAGGATCAATAAGATGTGTCAACCCAGTGTCCTATCCAAGGACAAATCACTTAGCAGCCAGGTCATTTAAATCACTTAGCAACCAGGTCAGAGTTGGTGACCCCCAGATGTAAATGATTTGGAGAAAAACCTCCCATCCTAAACTGGCTCTCCTTTTCGGGTGCTGTCATGCCTAAATGTCAATAATAGCTACTTTTTAAATTAATACACTTTTCAAAGATGATTTATGTTTACAGAAAAATTGAGCAGGAAGTACAGAGGGTCCCCATATACCCACTCACTCTCCATTTTCCCTATTAACATCTTGCATTAATATGGCATACGTATTATAATTGATGACAAAATATTTATACATTATTGTTAACTAAAGTCTAGAGCTTACATCAGACATCATGATTTGTCTTGTACAGTCTTGTGTGTTTTAATAAATGTATAGCGATATGTATCCACCACTACAGCATCACACAGAGTAGTGTCCCTGCTCTAAAATATCCACTGTGGTCCACCTATTCCTCCCTGTCCCTCTCTCCTCTATGAGCCTCTGGCAACCATTGATCTTTTACTATCTCTGTAGTTTAACCATTTTCAGAATGTCATACAGTTGGAATCATACCATATGTAGCCTTTTCAGATTGGCTTTTTTCACCTAGTAATACACATTTAAGATTTCTCCATGTGTTTTCATGGCTTGATAGCTCTTTTTTTTTTTCCTTTACTTAGAATAATAATGAGTTTTGTCATTTTGCATAATTGGATGTCCAGGGTTTGATCAAGTTCCAGGCACAGTACAATCATTTAGCTCCATGGTATCATTACAAATCCAGGTTCCTTCCATCACTTCCCTCTGGCATCCTCTGTGAGACAACTTTGCCCCAGGGTGTCTCCTTTCATGACTGTGAAATTACTGCAGCATTTTCAAGTATTATGTTCATATATGATCTCATCTAGGGAAAAAGACATGGGATCATCTCTTTCTTTTCTTCTTCTTCTTCTTTTTTTTTTTTTTGCAGTATGTGGGCCTCTCACTGTTGTGGCCTCTCCCGTTGTGGAGCACAGGCTCCAGACATTCAGGCTCAGCGGCCATGGCTCACGGGCCTAGCCGCTCCATGGCATGTGGGATCTTCCCAGACCGGGGCACGAACCCATGTTCCCTGTATCGGCAGGCGTACTCTCAACCACTGTGCCACAGGGAAGCCCTTTTTCTTCGTTTTTATTTAGCTTGTTTCCCTTTTTTATTGTGGTAGTTCAATGGCATTAAATATATTCACATTATCAGACAGTTGTCACTACTATCCATCTCTGGAAATTTTTGTCCTATCAACCTGAAATTTTGAGATTCTTACCATTGTATAATAACTCCCTTGTCTTCCTCATCCCAACCCCTGGTAACCACTATTCTACTTTCTGTGTCTATAAATGTGTCTACTCTAGGAACAGCAATCACATGAGCATAATTATACAACATTCTCTCTGCTTGTCACTGGTTTATTTCACTTAGCATAATGTTTTCAAGGTGCATCCATGTTATAGCATGTATCAGAATTCCATCCCTTTTTAAGGCTGGATAAAATTCCACTGTATGTATATTCCACATTTTGTTTATCCATTCATCTGTAAATAGAATTTTAGGTTGTTTCCAGCTTTTTCCAACTGTAAATAGTACTACTATGGACATTGGTGTTCAAATGTCTGTTTGAGTCTATGCTTTCAATTCTTTTGATTATATACCTAGAAGTGGAATAAATGGATTGTATGATCATTCTATGTTGATTTTTTTTTTTTTTTTGAGGAGCCACTGTACTGTTTTCTACAGCAGCTACACTAATTTACTTTCACACTACCAGATCGGTTCCAATTTCTCCACAGTTTTTGTGAGCACCTCTCATTTTCTGTGTTTTTAATTTTTTTTGTTTGGTTGGTTGTTGTTTTTTTGCTAGAATAGTCAGGACACTGTGGGGCCTTCCCAGGGACAGACCCTTCACATCCTCTACCCACCTCTTGTTTGTATCAAAGCTTTAGCCTCTTAGATCTTCCTTGAGTGCCAAAGGGCAGATTTTATCAAAGAAACGAGGAAATGCAGAAACAAAGGAAAACAATCAAGTAGAACAAAATAATAATAGTTTAGATATGAAACAAAGTCAAGAACCTTTGTTTCCTCTTCAAAGGCTGTAATATTCTGCGTCAGATTCTTGAGTTGTTTTACAGACCCTGAAACCCCTACCAGGTAGAAGAAGTTAATTACATGCTGACCAGAAACACATAGACCCACACTGGTTGGAACCAGAAGGTTAATGTTGTTGACTCCTGATTATCTCACCACAAACCAGTCAGAAGAATGAATGTCTTTGAGCTGATCAGGCACTACGCACCCTTCTCCCTCACCTTGCCTTTAAAGATGCTTCCCCTGAAAACCATGAGGGAGTTCAAATCTGTTGAGCATGAGCTGCTTGTTCTACATGCTTGGCCCCAAGTTGAGTGCCTTGCGATAAACACTGTACTTTCCTTCACCACAACCCAGTGTCAGAAGATAGGCTTTACTGCTCAGGGGCAAGCAAACCTAAGTTTGGTTCCATAAGAGCATATTAATGGAAGTGAAATGGTATATCATTTTGCTTTTGATTTACATTTCCCTAGTGATTAGTAATGTTGAGTATCTTTACACATACTTATTGCCCATGTGTATGTCATCTTTGGATAGATGTCTATTCAAGTCTTTAGCTCATTTTTGAATTGGGTTTCTGTTTTTGTTGCTGTTGTTGAGTTGAAGGATATGTTTATATAGTCTGGATATTGATGCTTTATATCTAAATTGCAAATATTATCTCAAATTTTACAGGTTACCTTTCAAGTTTCTTCAGAGTCCCTTAATGCACAGAAGTTTGTAATTTGGATGAAATACAACTTCTACACTTCTTTTTCTTGTCTGTGCTGTTGGTGTTACATTTGAGAAATCAATGCTCAATCCCATGATATAAAGCTTCGCCTTAAAATTTCTTCTAAGATTTTTGTATAAAATTTTATATAAACTTTTATAATTTTAGCTCTTATGTTTAATTTGATCCATTTTGAGCTACATTTTGTATATGGAAGAAGGTAAGATTTCAACTTCACTCTTGCATGTGGATATCCATTTTCCCAACAACATTGCTGAAAAAACGCTGTCTTTTCACAATTGCATCGTTTAGGCAATCTTGTCAAAAATTATTTGAAAATATATGTGAGGGTTTACTTCTGGGCTTTCCATTCTATTCCATTGGTTTATGTGCCTGTCTTTATGCCACGCATGTTGTTCTGATTTCTATAGCTTTGTATTAAGTTTTAAAATCAGGAATCGTGACGCCTTCAACTTCATATATCTTTTCCAAGATTGTTTTGGATATTTGGGTGTCCCTTGATATTTCCTACAAATTTTAGAATAAACTTTTTAATCTCCACATGAAAAATTGGGGCTTTTGAGAGGTTTTTCATTGACTCTGTACATCTCTTTGGGTAATATTGACATCTGAACAATATTATGTCTTCTAATCATGAACAAGGGATGTCTTTCCATTTATTAATGTTGTATTTAATTCCATTCAGCAGTGTGTTGCAGTTTTTAATGTAAAAGTATTTTGCCTCCTAGGTTACATTTACCCTATGTATTTTTTCAATTTAATTATACATGGAATTATTACTTAATTTCCTTTTCAGATTGCTCACTGTTAGCATACAAAAACACAATTGATTTTAATACATTGATTTTGTCCTGAAACTTTGCTGAATATGTTTATTCATTCTAGTAATTTTTGTGAGGGGTGGGCTCTAGAGGGTTTTCTACATATAAGATCATGTCATCTGCAGACAGAAATAATTTTATTCCATTGTGATTACAAAAGATAGTTGGTATGATTTCAGTCTTTTCAAATTTTTAAGACTTGTTTTGTGGCTTAGTATATGGACTATTCGGAAGAATGTCACACTTGAGGCAAATGTGTATTCTGTTGTTGCTGGGTGAAGTGTTCTGTAAATATCTATTAGGGCTAGTTAATCTATACTGTTTTAAAGTCCTTCATTTGCTCATTGATCTTTTATTTGCTCTATTCATTATTGAAAGTGAAGAATTAAAGTTTCCAATTATTATTGCAAAGCTGTCCATTTCTCCCTTAAATTATGTCAATGTTTGCCTTATCTATTTTGGAGTTCTGATGTTTAGTTCATTTATGTTTTTAATTACTATTTCTACTTAGTGGGTCGACACTTTTATCAATATATGATGTCCTTCATTGTCTCTTATAAGAGTTTTGAGTTAAAGTCTATTTGATTTATTATTAGAAAACCACCCAGCTCTCTTTTGATTACCATTTACATAATATATCTTTTACCAGTGTTTCACTTTCAGCTTATGCATGTCTTTAGATCTGAAGTGAGTATCTTGCAAGCCCATATACTTGTTTTTTTTCTCCCTCATTCTACCAATATATGCCTTTTGATTAAGAACTTTAATTCACTAACATGTAAGGTAATTTCTGATAGAGAAACCTTAATTTTGTTTTTTGTTATTTGTTTTCTCTATGTGTTATGGCTTTACAACCCTCCTCCCCCAATTCCTCCATTACTGCCTTCCTTCGTGTTTAGTTGATGTTTTGTAGTGACAGTTTTCAATTCCATTTTCATATCCTCTTGTGAATGTTTTATATATATTTTTTTGTGGTTACCTTGTGGATTGCATATAGAGTCCTAAACTTACAATGATCTATTTTAAATTGATATAAATTTCTTTTCAATTACATACAAAACTTCTACTCCTATACAACTCAGTTCCCTCCCACTTTATGTTATTTATGTCACAAATTGCATCTTTATAGTCTATGTACCCATAACATAGATTTATAATTATTTTAGGCATTTGTGTTTTAACTAACATAACAAATGAAAAGCTCTGCTTTGTAACTCTATTACAAATGAAAATTGCAACTATTTAGGCCTTCCAAACATTTTTTGATTGGGTTTTTTTTTGTTTTTTTTTTTGATGTTGGGCTGCATGATCTGTTTGTATATTTTGGAGATTAATGTCTTGTCTGTTGCTTCATTTGCAAATATTTTCTCCCACTCTGAGTGTTGTCTTTTTATCTCGTTTATGGTTTTCTTTGTTGTGCAAAAGCTTTTAAGTTTAATTAGGTCCCATTTACTTATTTTTGTTTTTACTTTCATTACTCTAGGAAGTGGGTCAAAAGAGATCTTGCTGTGATTTATGTCAAAGAGTGTTGTTCGTATGTTTTATAGTGTCCAGTCATACATTTAGGTCTTTAATCTGTTTTGAGTTTATTTTTTTTTGTATGGTGTTACGGAGTGTTCTAATTTCATTCTTTTAGATGTAGCTGTCCAGTTTTCACAGCACCACTTATTGAAGATGCTGTCTTTCCTCCATTGTATATTTTTGTCTCCTTTGTCATAGATTAGGTGACTATAGGTGTCTAGGTTTATCTCTGGGTTTTCTATCCTGTTCCATTGATCTATATTTCTGATTTTGTGCCAGGACCATACTGTCTTGATTATCATAGCTCTGTGGTCTAACCTGAACTCAGGGAGCCTGATCCCTGCAGCTCCATTTTTCTTTCACAAAATTGCTTTGGCTACCATGTGTAACATAGATAGCTTGTGGGAACCTGCTGTACAACACAGGGACTCAGCTTGCTTCTCTGTGGTGACTTAGATGGGTGGGATGCGGGGGAGGGAGGGAGGTCCAAGAGGGAGGGGATATATGTATACATACAGCTGATTTGCTTTGTTGTATAGCAGAAACTAACACAATATTGTAAAGCAACTATACCCCAGTTTAATATATATATATATATATATATATATATATATATATATAAACACTGTTTTTATATTTGTCCATGCTATTACTTTTTTTTTCTTTTTAACATCTTTATTGGAGTATAATTGATTTACAATGGTGTGTTATTTTCTGCTTTATAAAAAAGTGAATCAGTTATACATATACATATGTTCCCATATCTCTTCCCTCTTAGTCTCCCTCCCTCCCACCCTCCCTATCCCACCCCTCCAGGCAGTCACAAAGCACTGAGATGATCTCCCTATGCTATGTGGCTGCTTCCCACTAGCTATCTACCTTACATTTGGTAGTGTATATATGTCCATGCCACTCTCTCACTTTGTCCCAGCTTACCCTTCTGCTTCCCCGTATCCTCAAGTCCATTCTCTAGTAGGTCTGCATCTTTATTCCCGTCTTGCCCCTAGGTTCTTCATGACCTTTTTTTTTCTTTTTTAGATTCCATATATATGTGTTAGCATATGGTATTTGTTTTCTCTTTCTGACTTACTTCACTCTGTATGACAGACTCTAGGTCCATACACCTCACTACAAAAAACTCAATTTTGTTTCTTTTTATGGCTGAGTAATAATATTCCATTGTATATATGTGCCACATCTTCTTTATCTATTCATCTGTTGATGGACACTTAGGTTGCTTCCATGTCCTGGCTATTGTAAATAGAGCTGCAATGAACATTGTGGTACATGACTCTTTTTGAATTATGGTTTTCTTAGGGTATATGCCCAGGAGTGTGATTGCTGAGTTATATGGTAGTTCTATTTTTATTTTTTAAGGAACCTCCATATTGTTCTCACTATTGGCTGTATCAATTTACATTCCCACCAACAGTGCAAGAGGGTTCCCTTTTCTCCACACCCTGTGAAGCATTTACTGTTTGTAGATTTTTTGATGATGGTGATTCTGACTGGTGTGAGATGATATCTCATTGTAGTTTTGATTTGCATTTCTCTAATGATTAATGATGTTGAACATTCTTTCATGTGTTAGTTGGCAATCCGTCTATCTTCTTTGGAGAAATGTCTATTTAAGTCTTCTGCCCATTTTTGGATTGGGTTGTTTGTTTTTTAGATATTGAGCTGCATGAGCTATTTGTAAACTTTAGAGATTAATCCTTTGTCAGTTGCTTCATTTGCAAATATATTGTCCCATTCTGAGGGTTGTCTTTTTGTCTTGTTTATGGTTTCTTTTGCTGTGCAAAAGCTTTTAAGTTTCATTAGGTCCCATGTGTTTAGTTTTGTTTTTATTTCCATTTCTCTAGGACGTGAGTCAAAAAAGATATTGAAGAAAAAAGAAAACCCAGAATTTTGGGCTTTCCTGGTGGTGCAGTGGCTGAGAGTCTGCCTGTCGATGCAGGGGACATGGGTTCATGTCCCGGACCAGGATGATCACACATGCCGCGGAGTGGATGAGCCCATGAGCCATGGCCACTGAAAGTGTGTTTCCAGAGCCTGTGCTCTTCAATGGGAGAGACCACAAGAGTGAGAGGCCCGCATACCACAAAAAAAAAAAAAAAAAAAGATCTTGCTGTGATTTATGTCATAGAATGATCTGTCTATGTTTTCCTCTAACAGTTTTATAGTGTCTGGCCTTACATTTAAGGCTTTAATCCATTTTGAGTTTATTTTTCTGTATGGTACTCCAGAGTGTTCTAATTTCATCTTTTACATGGAGCTGTCGAGTTTTCCCAGCACCACTTGTTGAAGATGCTGTTTTTTCTCCTCTGTATATTGTTGCTTCATTTATCAAAGATAAGTGATCATATGTGCGTAGGTTTATCTCTGGGTTTTCAATCCTGTTCCATTGATGTATATTCTGTTTTTGTGCCAGTACCATACTGTCTTGATTACTGTAGCTTTGTAGTATAGTCTGAAGTCATGCAGCCTGATTCCTCCAGCTCTGTTTTTCTTTCTCAAAATTGCTTTGCTCTTCGGGGTCTTTTGTGTTTCCATACAAATTGTGAAATTTTTTGTTGTAGTTCTGTGAAAAATGCCACTGGTAGTTTGATAGGGAATGAATTGAATCTGTAGGCTGTTTTAGGTAGTATACTCATTTTCACAATGTTGATCCCTCCAATCCAAGAACATGGTATATCTCTCCATCTATGTGTATCATCTTTAATTTCTTTCATCAGTGTCTTATAATTTTCTGCATACAGGTCTTTTGTCTCCTTAGGTAGGTTTATTCCTAGGTATTTTATTCTTTTTGTTGCAATGGTAAATGGGAGCATTTTCTTAATTTCACTTTCAGATTTTTCATCATTAGTGTATAGGAATGCAAGAGATTTCTGTGCATTAACATTGTATCCCACTACTTTACCAAATTCATTGATTAGCTCTAGTAGTTTTCTGGTAGCATCCTTAGGATTCTCTATGTATAGAATCGTGTCAACAGCAAACAGTGACATCTTTCTTCTTATTTTCTTATTTGGATTCATTTTATTTGTTTTTCTTCTCTGATTGCTGTGGCTAATACTTCTAAAATTATGTTGAATAATAGTGGTGAGAGTGGGAAGACTTTTCTTGTACCTGATCTTAGTGGAAATGGTTTCAGTTTTTCACCATTGAGTGCAATGTTGGCTGTGTGTTTGTTATATATTGCCTTTATATGTTGAGGTAATTTCACTCTATGTCTACTTTCTGGAGGGTTTTTTTATCATAAATGGGTGTTGAGTTTTGTCAAAAGATTTCTCTACATCTATTGAGATGATCATAGGTTTTTTCTCCTTCAATCTGTTAATATGGTATATCACATTGATTGATTTGCGTATATGTAAGAATCCTTGCATTCCTGGGGCAAACCCCACTTGATCATGGTGTATGATCCTTTTAATGTGTTGTTGGATTCTGTTTGCTAGTATTTTGTTGAGGATTTTTGCATCTATGTTCATAAGTGCTATTGGTCTGCAGTTTTCCTTCTTTGTAACATCTTTGTCTGGTTTTGGTATCTGGGTGATGGTGGCTTTGTAGAATGAGTTTGGGAGTGATCCTCCCTCTGCTATATTTTGGAAGAGTTTGCGAAAGGTAAGTGTTAGCTCTTCTTTAAATGTTTCGTAGAATTCACCTGTGAAGCCATCTGGTCATGGGCTTTTATTTATTGGAAGATTTTTAACCACAGTTTCAATTTCCCTGCTGTGACTGGTCTGTTCATATTCTCTATTATTCCTGGTTCAGTCTCGGAAGGTTGTGCATTTCTAAGAATTTGTCCATTTCTTCCATTTTGTCAATTTTATTGGCATATAGTTGCTTGTAGTAATCTCTCATGATCCTTTGTATTTCTGCAGTGTCAGTTTTTACTTCTCCTTTTTCATTTCTAATTCTATCAATTTGAGTCTTCTCTCTTTTTTTTTTTTGATGAGTCTGGCTAATGGTTTATCAATTTTGTTTATCTTCTCAAAGAACCAGCTTTTAGTTTTATTGACCTTTGCTATCATTCCTTTATTTCTTTTTAATTTATTTCTGATCTGATCTTTATGATTTTTTTCCTTCTGCTAACTTTGGGGTTTTTTGTTCCTCTTTCTCTAATTGCTTTAGGTGTAAGCTTACTTTGTTAGTTTGTGATGTTTCTTGTTTCTTAAGGTAGGAGTGTATTGCTATAAACTTCCTTCTTAGAACTGCTTTACTGCATCCCATAGCTTTTGGGTCATCATGTTTTTATTGTCATTTGTTTCCAGATATTTTTTTGATTTCCTCTTATATTTCTTCAGTGATCTCTTCATTATTAAGTAGTTTATTGTTTCGCCTTGATGTGTTTGTATTTTTTACAGATTATTTCCTGTAATTGATATCTAGCCTCATAGCATTGTGGTAGGAAAACATACTTGATACAATTTCAATTTTCTTAAATTTACCAAGCCTTGTTATGTGACCCAAGATATGATCTATCCTGGAGAATATTCCATGAGCACTTGAGAAGAAAGTGTATTCTGTTGCTCTTGGATGGAATGTCCTATAACTATCGAGTCCATCTTATTTAATGTATCATTTAAAGCTATGTTTCCTTTTTTATTTTCATCTTGGGTGATCTGTCCATTGGTGAAAGTGGGGTGTTTAAGTCCCCTACCATGACTGTGTTACTGTTGATTTCCCTTTTTATGGCTGTTAGTATTTGCCTTATGTATTGAGGTGCTCCTATGTTGGGTGCATAAATATTTACAATTGTTATATCGTCTTGGATTGATCACTTGATCATTATGTAGTGTCCTTCTTTGTCTCTTGTAATATTCTTTGTTTTAAAGTCTATTTTTTCAGTCTATTCAGCCAGTCTATGTCTTGTTTGGAGCATTTAATCCATTTACATTTAAGGTAGTTATCATTATGTATGTTCCTATTACCATTTTCTTAGTTGTTTTGGGTTTGTATTTTAGGTCTTGTTTCTCTTGTGTTTCCTGCCTAGAGAAGTTGCTTTAGCATTTGCTGTACAGCTCGTTTGGTGGTGCTCCATTCTCTTACCTTTTGCTTGTCTGTAAACGTTTTAATCTGTCCGTCAAATCTGACAGATCCCTGCTGAGTAGAGTAATCTTGATTGCAGGTTTTTCCCCTTCGTCACTTTAAATATGTCCTGCCACTTCCTTCTGGTTTGCAGAGTTTCTGCTGAAAGATCAGTTGTTAACCTTATTGGGGTTCTGTTGTTTGTTATTTGCTGTTTTTCCCTGCTGCTTTTAACATTTTTTCTTTGTATTTAATTTTTGATAGTTTGATTAATATGTGTCTTGGCATGTTTCTCCTTGGATTTATCCTGTATGGGACTCTCTGTGCTTCCTGGAGTTGATTAACTATTTCCTTTCCCATATTAGGGAAGTTTTCAACTATAACCCCTTCAAATATTTTCTCAGTCCCTTTCTTTTTCTCTTTTTCTGGGACCCCTATAATTCAAGTGCTGGTGTGTTCGATGTTGTCTCAGATATCTCTGAGTCTTTCCTCAATTCTTTTCATTCTTTTTTCTTTATTCTGCTGTGCAGTAGTTATTTGCACTATTTTATCTTCTAGGTCACTTACCCATTCTTCTGCCTCAGTTATTCTGCTTTGATCCCTTCTAGAGAATTTTTAATGTAATTGATTGTGTTGTTCATCACTGTTATATCTTTAGTTCTTCTAGGTCCTTGTTAAATGTTTCTTGTATTTTCCCCATTCTATTTCAAAGATTTTGGATCATCTTTACTATCATTATTCTGAATTCTTTTTCAGGTACCCTGCCTATTTCCTGTTCATTTGTTAGGTCTTGTGGGTTTTTACTTTGCTCCTTCATCTGCTGTATGTTTCTCTGTCTTCTCATTTTGCTTAACTTACTGTGTTTGGGGTCTCCTTTTTGCTGGCTGCACGTTCGTAGTTCCCATTGTTTTTGGTGTCTGCCCCCAATGCCTAAGTTTCGTTCAGTGGGTTGTATATGATTCCTGGTGGAGGGGACTACTGCCTGTGTTCTGGTGGTTGAGGCTGTATCTTGTCTTTCTGGTGGGCAGGTCCACATCTGGTTGTGTGTTTTGGTGTATCTGTGACCTTATTATGATTTTAGGCAGCCTCTCTTCTAATGGATGGTTTTGTGTTCCTGTCTTGATAGTTGTTTGGCATAGGGTGTCCAGCACTGTAGTTTGCTGGTGGTTGAGTCGACCTAGTCTTGGCTTTGAGATGGAGATCTCTGGGAGATTTTTGTCATTTGATATTATGTGGAGCTGGGGGGTCTCTTGTGGACAAATGTCCTGAACTTGGCTCTTGCACCTCAGAGGCACAGCCCTGATGCCTGGCTGGACCACCAAGACCCTGTCATCCACATGACTCAGAATAAAAGGGAGAAAAAAAAAAGAAACAAAGAAAGAAGAAGATAAATCAAATCAAATCAAATGTTATTAAAATAAAAAGTATAAAATAATTACCAAAAAAAAATTTAAAGTAATATAAAAAAAGAGAGAGAAAGAAAGAAGAGAGCAACCAAACCAAAAAAACAAATCCACCAATGATAACAAGTGCTAAAATCGATACAAAAAAACAAAACAAAACAAACAAACAAACAAAAAAAAAAACATGGGCAGAAAGAACCCTAGGACAAATGGTAAAAGCAAAGCTATACAGACAAAATCACACACAGAAGCATACACATACACATTCACAAAAAGAGAAAAAGGGGGAAAAAAACTATATATATATATATATATATATCATTGCTCCCAAAGTCCACCTCCTCAATTTGGAATGATTCGTTGTGTATTCAGGTATTCCACAGATGCAGGGTACATCAAGTTGATTATGGAGATATAATTCGTTGCTCCTGAGGCTGCTGGGAGAAATTTCCCTATCTCTTCTTTGTTCGCACAGCTCAGGGTGATCAGCTTTGGATTTGGCCCCGCCTCTGTGTGTAGGTCTCCTGAGGGCGCCTGTTCTTCGCTTAGACAGGACGGGATTTTAAAGGAGCCGCTGATTCAGGGTCTCTGGCTCACTCAGGCCGTGGGGAGGGAGGGGCACAGATGCGGGGCAAGCCTGCAGCGGCAGAGGCTGATGTGACGTTGCACCAACCTGAGGCATACCGTGCGTTCTCCAGGGGAAGCTGTCCCTGGATCCTGGGACCCTGGCAGTGGCGGGTTGCACAGGAGGGGAAGTGTGGATAGTGACCTGTGCTCATACACAGGCTTCTTGGTGGCAGCAGCAGTGGCCTTAGCATCTCATGCCCATCTCTGGGGTCCGCACTGATAGCCATGGCTTGCGCCCATCTCTGGAGCTCCTTTAGGCGGTGCTCTCAATCCCCTCTCCTCACTCACCCCGAAACAATGGTCTCTTGCCTCTTCGGCAGGTCCAGACTTTTCCCTGGACTCCCTCCCGGCTAGCTGTGGTGCACTAGCCCCTTCAGGCTGTGTTCACGCCACCAGTCCTCTCCCTGCGCTCCGACTGAAACCCGAGCCTCAGCTCTCAGCCCCGCCCACCCCGGCGGGTGAGCAGACAAGCCTCTTGGGCTGGTGAGTGCCGATCGGCACCAATCCTCTGTGCGGGAATCTCTCCACTTTGCCTTCCGCACCCCTATTGCTGTGCTCTCCTCCGCAGCTCCAAAGCTCCCCCCTCCACCACCCACAGTCTCTGCCCCTGAAGGGGCTTCCTGTGTGTGGAAACCTTTCCTCCTTCACGGCTCCCTCCCACTGGTGCAGGTCCCATCCCTATCCTTTTGTCTCTGTTTTTTCTTTTTTCTTTTGCTCTACCCAGGTACATGGAGAGTTTCTTGCCTTTTGGGAGGTCTGAGGTCTTCAGCCAATGTTCAGTAGTTGTTCTGTAGGAGCTGTTCCACATGTAGATGTATTTCTGATGTATCTGTGGGGACAAAGGTGATCTCCAGTCTTACTCTTCTGCCATCTTGAAGCTCCTCTCTTCATGCTATTACTTTTTCTGAAAATATTTTTGTTTTCATATAGCTTCAAGTTACTTGTCTAGCTTACTTTCATTTCACTTGAACATCACCTATGACATTGCTTGTAGTGTAAATTTAGTGGCAGTACAGTCTTTCAACTTCTGCTTATCTGGAAATGTTTTAATATCTCCCTCATTATTGAAAGAAAGATTTGACAGGTATAGAAATGTCAATTGTGAGGTTTTTAGTTTTATTTTGTTTTCATCATTGTGTCTGGCCTCCAAAATTTATTCTGAGAAATTATCGATAAACTTGTTGAGGATTTCTTGTATGTGATGATTGACTGTTCTCTTCCTGCTCTCAAGATTATCTCTTTGTCTTTGAACAGATTGATTATAATGTGTTTTGCTGTATGTGTCTACGAGTATAAGGTATATGGAATTTGTTGAGCTTCTTGAATTTGTAGATTCAAATACTCCACCAAATTTAAATGGTTTTAAGCCATTATTTCTTCAAATAATTATTCTCTTTCTTTCTCTCTTCTCCTTACTCTGAAAACTTGTATATTTATTCGTTGGATTGTGTCCCATAAATCCCTTAGGTTTTGTTCATTTTTCTTTATTCTTTTAACTTTCTGTTCCTCAGACATAATAATTCAAGTACACTACTTTAACTTGACAGAATTTTTTTTTTTTCTGTTCAAATCTGCTATTGAACCCTTTTAGGAAATTTCCAGTTTAGTTATTGTATATTTTTTATCTCCAGAGTTTCTGTTTAATTTTTATAATTATTGTCTTTTGTTTTTGATATTCCCATTTTATTTACACATCATTTTCCTGATTTTCTTTCATTCTGTGTTAATGTTTTCCTTTAACTATTCAAATGTATTTAAGATGCTCATTTTAGGCCTTTGTCTCATGATTTTTATGTCTGTATTTCTTCATGAATAGTTCTGCCAACTTATTTTCTTTCTTTGAATAATTTGTGTTTGACTATTTTTTGAGTGCCTTGTGATTTGGGGCTGAACACTGGGGTTTTGAAAAAATAGGCAACTTTCTGAGTATTTGCAGACTTCCTCTGTGCTTTGGGCCTCTCCTGAACCTAAGTATCAGCTCTATGTAAAAGCTTATGTTTTTTCTCAGGTTTTTCTTTTGAGTATGCATCTAATTTGTAATTTTTTTTTTTTTTTTTTTTTTTTTTTTTTTGCAGTATGCGGGGCTCTCACTGTTGTGGTCTCTCCCGTTGTGGAGCACAGGTTCTGGACATGCAGGCTCAGCAGCCATGGCTCACGGGCCCAGCCGGTCCGCAGCATGTGGGGTCTTCCCGGACTGGGGCACAAACCCATGTCCTCTGCATCGGCAGGCGGACTCTCAACCACTGTGTCACCAGGGAAGCCCTAACTTGTACTTTTGTGTAGCTTTTTCACTCCCCCATATTTAAGGCTGTTTTTGAGTATCTTAATGTAACAAAATCTCACCCCTGCTTCTCTTCAGGCCTTAGATGGTCTATTAAATGTCTCAACCCATAATCTCTTGCCACAGGTGATTGCGGGTGTCTAATCCTCATGTATATAGCTTCCATGAACTGCTGCATCTACCACCTGAGTTCCAAGCTAGGAGAGACAGAGACCTGCCCTTCAGGCAAACTCCTGACAGTTTGGATTGTTGCAAAGAAGGTCATATCTGCTCCCTCTGGTTCAAGGAGGAAATTGAGAACTAGATGGCTGCCACCTCCAGACCAAGACCACATCATGCCTGGGAGGGACTAGGGCAAAGGTGAGTTAAGACAATACAAAAGTTTCTAAATTTTAAATGTGGCTTTTTCTTCATTGGAGGTTTATATGGTTGCTACAGACCTTTGATTTGTTTTCTTAGATCCTATAAAGTTATTTTAGTAAGTTTCAGAGGTTTTTGTTGTTTCCATGGGGATGAAGACTTGGCACTTCCTAGTCTGCCATTTTGCTGATATTACACTCCAGATTATTTATTTTTATTACTATTTTGTGGAAGTACCATGGTTTGTTTTTCCATTTACCTATTGGATATGTTGGTGTCTTCCAAGTTTTGCCAATTTTGAATAACATTGCTATAAATATTTATGTACAAGCTTTTGTGTGAGCATAAGTTTTCAACTGTTTGGGTAACTACCAAGGAGTGCTTTTGGTGGATAATATGATGAGATTATGTTCACTTTTGTAATAAGCTGCCAACTGTCTTCCAAAGTGGCTGCACAATTTTGCAACTCCACCAGCAATAAATGAGAGGCTGTTTTGCCCCACATCCTCAGCAGAATTTGCTGTTGTCATTGTTTCCTCTTTTAGCCATTCTAATAATAGTTTTGCAGTGTTACCTTATTGTTGTTTTAATTTGAAGTTCCATAATGACACATAGTGTTGAGAATATTTTTATATGCTTATTTAGAATCTGTATATATTCTCACATGATGTGTCTGTTCAGATCTTTGGCCCATGTTTTAATTGGATTATTTCTTTTCTTTTTTTTTAATGTATTTTGGATACCAGTTCTTTATATGAGTTTAGAAATATTTTCTATTAAATGGAGGTAATTTTTCAATCTCTTAACAATGTATTTTCCAAGCAGGATTTTTAATTTTGATATTAATAATGATAGTAATAATAATAAAAATGATCAAATTTGTTTTTTATGCATCATGGCTTCAACGTTGCATCAAAGAAGTTATTGCCCATAACCAAAGAAACCTACATTTTTCCTTCTAGGAGTTTTATAGTTTTGTTGCTGTTGTTGTTTAATATGTAAGTCTATGATTCATCTTGAGTGAAGTTTTTCTAAAGGGTGTAAGGTGTGGTTCTAGGTTTATATGTTGGTATGCAGATGTCCAGTTGTTATATAATCACTTGTTGAAAGAAAACTATTCTTCTCCATTTAATTGTTTTTGTTCCTTTGTCAAAGATCAGTTTGCTATATTTATGTCTGTCTATGTCTGGGCTCTCTATTCTTTGTCATTGATCTATTTGTCTATTTTTTCAATGACACCAAACTGTCTTGGTTACTGTAGCATTATAGTAACTCAATGTTAGGTAGTGTCAATTCTCTGACTTTGTTCTTTTTCTTTAATATTGTGCTAGATATGCTGGATCTTTTGTTTATCATATACTCTTCAGAATCAGTGAATAAATATCCACACAAGAAGATACTGAGATTTTGTCTGGAATTGCAATTAATCTATAGAGCAATTTGGGAAGAACTGACATTTTGATGTTCTTGAATTATCATCTAAGTATGTGAAATATTTCTTCATTTAGTTAGGTCTTTGATTTATTCATCAGAGTTTTTGTAGTTTCCATATATATCTCATGTATATTTTGTTAGATTTATATCTAAGCATCTTATTTTGTTAGTGTTAATGTAGATGTTATTGTGTGTATAATTTAAAATTTTGACTGTTCAGTCCTGCTATGTAAGAAAGCAAATGATTTTGTATACTAACCTTGTATGCTTCAACCTTGGTATAATTGCTTATTAGTTTTTCTTCTTATCTAATCCAAATTTTATTTACTTTTTTGGTTTTATTGCATTAGTTCGAATTTCCAATATAATAATAAATAGATATGATTACTGTGGATATCCTTGCCTTGTAGTTGATCACAAGCATGTAGTGCTTATTAACCATCACATTAACCACCAAATTAACCATCACATATCCACTCATTTTCAACCTGGCATCAATACACATCTCCTTAAACCAAGCTTAATGATACCTAAACACTATGACATACATGTTATGTTCCATGATACTAGAATAAACAAAGGAAGAAAATAAAGATATTTGTTTAATAAATTAAAAAATATATATATCTGTAACAAAATAAGAAAAAAAAAACCTCATAAACGTTACCGTCTTTACTGCTGGTCACATGGTCATAGCTGGCATTTATAGCCACCTTCTTAAACCACCCATTCCACATTCCCTTTGCCTTCAGCAAACACCTCAGCTGTTCTTGGTTCTTTTCTGATGAGTGACCCAAAACTTTATTCCTGAAGAGTATGGGCCATTAGTAGTCCTGCCTGGACTGGGTTGCTGTAGTTTTCCATTGACCTAATCACAGGCATGACAATACTAAAAGACACCCTAAGAAATCTCCTGTACTCCAGACATACTCTTTCTTACCTCCACTGTGCAATAGAAGTCCAATGTCTCCTTGGTAGTTAAGAACAGGCACCTGGCCAGCACAGTAACTTTGTCTATTCATTTAAAGACATGAGGGGCCCTAAGTGGTTGAGTGACAATCCTAATATTGCAGTTCAATGGAATTATTTTTGTATCTTCTAATGGAGGCATTCCTCTCTCTGGAACTAAGACCTCTAGTACAGAAGAGCATAAAGGCAGGAAAACAGAAAACAGAAATATTACTAGTGGGCCACTAGGGTTAACAGTGAGTGATATCACTCCCATTCCCATCTCTTGATTCCATAGTCTGTGAATCTTGGCTATGGAAAACACAGCACATATATGGTATGCTGAGGCAGAGCATATACAGTCTCCTGGAGAACCTTGCCTCAGTCCTGCAAGGCATTGCCATGGAACTGGCTCTGTAGCTGAGTTTCAAAAGGTCATCCTAACTTCCTGTCAAGCCAGCTGCTTCAGGATGGTGAGAAACATGGTAAGTCCAGTGAATTCCATAAGCCTGCGTCCAATGCTGCTCTTCCCTTATTATGAAGTGAGCTTCTTGATTAGAAGTAATGCTATGTGGAATACTATGACAGAGGTTAAGGTATGCTGAAAGTCCATGGATGGTAGTTTTGGCAGAAGGACTTCATACAGTAAAGGCAAATTTGTATACAGAGTGAGTGTTTATTATAGTAGGAGCTGTCACTTCCCCACTGAAGAAAGTAATCCAGTTTAATCAACCTGCCACCAGGCAGCTGGTTGATCAGCCTGAGGAATGGTGCCATATGGAGGTTCAGTACTGGTCTCTGCTCTAAAGTTTTAAGGGTCTGCTATGTGATTCACTCCCAGGGATCTCCCAAATGCTCCAAACTGCATCATTATGTGCTACTACTACCTCAAACAGCATTGGCACTGCTAAGTCATATTCCCCTGGCCACAGAGCAGCTTGCATGGCAACCTAGACCTGCTGCAGAGCATTCTCTTAGTTCACATTCCATTCAAAATTAGTAGCTTTGGAGTCATTTGGTGAATGGGCCAGAGAAGCACACCCAAATTAGGAATATATTGCCTTCAAAATCCAAAGAGGCCCCTAGACATTGTGTCTCTTTTAGGTTGTAGAAAGGGCCAGATGTGACAACTTATCCTTACCTTAGATGGGATATCTCAACATGCTCTACACTTAGAAAGTTAACTGAGGTAGAAGGACCTTGACTCTTGTTTGATCTATTTTCCATCTTCTGGCTTGCAAATGTCTTACCGATAAGTTTAAAGTTGTGGCTACTTCTTGCTCAATAGGTCCAGTCACCATAATGCCATCAATGTAATGAACAAAAGTGTGATATCTTGTGGAAGGGGAAGATAATCAAGATCCCTGCAAACTAAATCATGTCATAGAGCTAGAGTTGATGTGCCTCTGAGGTAGGATAGTGCAGGTGCATTGTTGTCTTTGACAGATGAAAGCAAACTGCTTCTGATGGACTTTACTAAGACGGATGGAGGGGAAAAAAAGCATTTGCTACATCAATACCTGCATAGTAGGTACCAGGGGATGTGTTAATCTGCTCTAGCAAGAAAACCAGATCTGGTACAACAGTTGCAAACTGAATCACCACCTAGATAAACTTACAACAGTTCACTGTCATTCTCCAATATCTGCTTGTCTTCCTTGTAGGTCAAATAGACAAGTCGAATAGGGATGTTTTGGGAGTTACCACCCCTATATCTTTCAAGTCCCTAGTTATGCTCACCTCTGAGATCCCTCCAGGAACACGGTACTGCTTTTGGTTTACTATTTTTCTAGGTAGGAGCATGTCCAGTGGCTTCCACATGACCTTTTCTACCATAATAGCCCTCACTCCACAGATCAGGGAAGCAATGTGGGAATCTGCCAGTTGCTAACTATGTCTGTTCCAATTATGCATCCTGGATATGGTAGAATCACCACAGAATGGGTTTTGGGTCCATTGAGACAGACCTGAGATAAACTCCATTGATCACCTATGCTCAATAAGCCTGTACTCTGACTGGTGGACCACAGGGATGTTTTGGGTTTCCTGAATTTGTTAGTTCAGAGGCAATGTTGAGTAAGTCTCCAAAGGATGGATCAGTTCCTTTTTCCCCAATCCACAGTTGCAGGGTAAGAGGCTGTAGGTTCTTTTGGGGAAAATGGAGGTAAAAATTAACAGTGTAAATTTTTGGCAGTGTACTGAGTTCCTTCCTCAAGGGGACCTGGCCTCTCCTTCATTCGCAGGGTTCTATGTCTATAAACTGGCTCAAATCTGGGAACTGATTGACAGGCTCTGACTCTCAGTTTTTAAAATTTAAATTAGATTTTTGTTCACTTGACTTAGAACATTTCTGCACATATAGACCATGTAAGAATTTAGTAGGCTTTATATCTATTTCCCTTCTAGAAACAGCATGATGCAATGCTACATGGCCAACAGCATGGGTCTACACCAGCCAGACTATTCTGATTGGTGCTTTAGCTCTGTTGTCTATTATGATAACTGTGCTCACCTTGCATTTGGCAGTTGAATGCCAACACTTAGCCCCTGCGTTCTGAGATCCAATTACTCTTATTGCATTAAAGTTTCCCACTTCAGTGGCAGTGATTCCAATCATAAGTTCTGGCTTATAGAGAAGAGGGTTCATTGAGCTCTTCAAGGATGTTGAGGTTCTCCTCAAAAATTTATCTCTCACAGTATAATGAAATATGTTTCCTCTGGGCCCTCTCAGGAAGGGTGATTAATTCTTAAATGACAAATCTACTTTAACCTTCCAGTCATTCCAAAGTTTTGAATCCTTCCTCTACACTAAATTATGGTGGCTTGGCATTTTGAGAATTAAATGTTGACCACTTTTCCTTCCATGTTTCAGCCAACAACACAACCTAAGAGAATCTTTTCTTACTCTCCAAACTGCAAAATTCATTGCAGAATCTTAGCTTAGTGGACCCATATCAATAAATTTGACCTGACCAAACTTTATGTTTCTTCCACCATGATTACACACCCTTAATATTCACTCCCTCACACGTTCCCCAGATTTCTGTACGTATAACCTAGCATTTGCTAGGTAGTTGTTTTGGAGTGTTGCATACCTCCTCTTGGGTCACACTTTGTACTTCACTTTTAAGGTCCTGCTTAGACTTAAGTCTAGCTCTAACTCTAGAAACAAAGATGGGTGGTGGAGATGGCTGCTGAGGAGAATAAACTATGTCTAGCAAGAGCTTTCTCAGAGGAGACCATTAAAGTTTCCTTAGGCAATGCAGGATTAATCTTCCTTAGGCAATGCAGGATTAATCTTCTCATACAGAGGCTGGAGCTGCTCCTATTGGCAAAGAAGACTCATCAGAATTTAGAATCTTAACATTCCCCCCTTTATCAGAGTCTTCTCACACATCCCCATTCCATCTTTCAGGATCCTGTGCCTGCTCTCAGTGCCCTCACTTTAACAAGAGACACCCTGAGAGGCTGGCAATTCCATTTGTGTTGTAACTCAGCCTCTTACCTAACGGAATTCAGAGTTTAGTTTTTAGCAATCTCAGCCTTGCAAGTACAGTAGAGAAGGAAGGGTCTCTTTCAGGGCATACATAGAAATTTACAGATCATTTTTGTGGTGCTCAAGCTTGCAGTTTGAATCCCTACACACATCATTTCTTCCCATTTTGTCCAATTTTATTAGGAGCAACCAGCCAATCTCATAATAGTTGTTCATTTGATAAAGGTGTTCAAAGTTATCATATGTATAATTACCCAGATCCTTTCTTCTTACAACTGTTTTATTAGGAGTATCCAGTGGCAATATATTGTAGAGCTCTATTTACCACAACAGTCCATGTACATTTTTTAGGACAGTGATGTGTCTCATTACCGTTAAATTAACTTGATAAAATTTCTGAATTTGATCTTTTAAAAGTATTCATGCTATTTAGAACTATATCTGCTTTTTTTTTTAACTCCCATATGCTCTCAGCCGTGAACTTTAATTGACTTTAATGTGATGGTATTTTGAATGGTGCAAAGCACAAAGATAGTACAGTGTACTGTTGTAATTGTGTAACAAATGCTCTTTTTGATAATTTGATGCTCTAATATGAGAAGATATGGTGCTGAAATATAGAATATTTGTTTAAGGCGTTAAAAACAGTAACAGTAAAACAAAAATGTCAAGTGGTCTCTTTACTACTGGAAATAGATACATTAATGTATTTCAATCTAATCTGATTAGAGAGCCAACACCAGGAACCCTAGAACCAATTCAGAAAACTCATCCAGGATTCTCTTCCTCTGGAACCATCCCTAGTACCAAAATCTCTGTTGGTCAGGGTTCTCCAGAGAAACAGAACCAATAGGATTTTATTAGAATATATACATAATCTCACAGAGAGACAGAGATATTTATCTTACGGAGTTGGCACATGTGGTTATGGAGGCTGTCAAGTCCAAAGTCTGTATGTAGGGTGCACTGCTGGGCTGGAGACCCAGAGAAGAGCCAATGTTGAAGTTCAAGTCCAAGTCCACCTGCTGACAGAATTCCTTTTTGCTGGGAGAGGTCAGTCTTTGTTCTATTAAGGCTTTCAACTGATTGGATGAGGCCTACCCTCACTGTGGAGAGCAATCTGCCTCATTTAAGGTCAACTGATTTAAATGTCAATCTCATCCAAAAAAACATGTTGGTCTTCCCTGGTGGTACAGTGGTTGAGAATCCACCTGCCAGTGCAGGGGACACAGGTTCAAGCCCTGGTCTGGGAAGATCTCACATGCCATGGAGCAACTAAGCCCGTGTGCCACAACTACTGAGCCTGTGCTCTAGAGCCCATGAGCCACAACTACTGAGCACATGTGCTGCAACTACTGAAGCCTGAGCACCTAGAGTCTGTGCTCCACAGCAAGAGAGGCCACTGCAATGAGAAGCCTGCACACCACAATGAGAGTAGCCCCCGCTCGCCACAACTAGAGAAAGCCTGCACACAGCAACAAAGACCCAACACAGCCAAAAATAAATAAGTAAAATAAATAAATTTATTTAAAAAAAAAGTTTACAGAAAAATCCAGAATAATATTTGACCAAATAGTTGGGCACCATGGCTCAGCATGGTCAACTGCCACACTGTCTTTAAAGCCTCTGTAGCTGTTATCACCTCCCTCAGTGTCAAGCAGAATGTATTTCCTAAATAATAAAAGAAGGACTGAATGAGAGGGAAGGAGTATAGCGTCCTTGGAGCAGAAAATATTTTAATTTTGATGAAGTCCAATTTATCTGTTTTTTTCTTTGGTCACTTTCACTTTTGGTGTTGTATCTAATAGGCTTTGACTAATCCATTGTAACATAGCTTTCTACTTATTTTTTCTTCTGAGTTATATAGTTTTAGCTCTTACATTTAGCTATATGATATATATGGAGGTTTTTTTTTTTTTTTTTGTCTATGGGGTACAAAATGGTCCAACTTCATTGTTTTACATGTGGATATCCAGTTGTCCCAACACAATTTTTTGAAATGATTTTTCACCTCCTGTCCCCTTTAAATGGCCTTCGTATCCCTGTTAAACATCAATTAAACATAAATGTGATGTTTTATTTCTGTACTCTTCATTATATTCCTTTGATTCATCTCTATCATTATTCCAGTTCTACACTCTCCTGATACTGTAGCTTTTATGCGAGCTTTAATATCAGGAAGTGTGAGTCCTCCAATTTTGTTCTTTTTTAAAGATTATTGTGGCTGAGTTCCTCACATTGCCATATTACTTTTAACATTAGCTTGTTAATCTCTATAAATTGGAGCTGAGATTTCCATAGTAATTGTGTTAAAATTGTAGACCAATTTAGAAATCATTGCCATTTTAACAATATTAAGCCTTCTGATCCATGATTATGGGATGTCTTTTCATTTATTTCACTTTAAAAAATTTGCTCCAAAAGCCCTATAGTTTTAAGTTTAAAAATTTTGCACTTCCTTTAAGTTTTATCTTAATTTTATTATTTTTATTGCTAATGTAATTGTTCTCTTAATTTTATTTTCTGATTGTTTACTGCTAATATAGAAATACAATTGATTTTTTAAATATTTATTTTGTGTCCTAAAATCTTGCTGAATTCATTTACTAGCTTTAGTAGTTTTTTGTTTTGTTTTGCTTGATACTTTGGGTTTTCTATAAACAAAAACATGACACCTACCCACAGAAATAATTTTATTTATTTCTTTTTTCATTCTGGATTATTTTATTTATTTATTTTTCCTAAATGCACTGGTTAAAACCTCTAATACAATGTTGAATAAAAGTAGAAAGAGTGGACATTTATGTCTTGTTGTTGATCTTAGGTGCCAACCTTTCTGTCTTTCTTAGTAAGTATGATGTATGCTTGCTATGGGTTTTTTAATACACTTGATCAGGCTGAGAAAACTTTCTATTGCTAGTTATTTGGTTTTTTTTTGTTTTGTTTTCTTTATCATTGTATGGTATTGGATTTTTGTCTAATGTTTTTATGTGACTATTGAGATGATCATGTTAATTTATCCCTTATAATATTAGTATAATGTATTACATTGGTTTTCATATATTAAACCACTCTTGAATTCCTGGGATAAATCATATTTGGTTATGGTGTAAAATTCTATGTGTATTTTTTATGAGTTTGGTTTGAACATTCTTTTTTTTTAATCTACATTCATAAAGGATATCAATCTCTAGTTTTCTTGTAGTGTGTGTCCTAGGATTTTATTTGTAGGATGTTTCTTGATTAAAAATTCAGTGTCTTTACTTTACATTCAAATACTCATTTTCCTTCTTGATTCAGTTTTGAAAACTTGTGTCTTCTAAGACTTTGTTTATTTGCATCTAGATTATTTAATTTGTTGGTATATAATTGTCCATGACAATTCCTTATATTCCTTTTTACTTCGTAAAGACATTAATGATATCCTCTTTTCATTACTGATTTTACTAATTAAATATTCTTTTTCAGTCTTTGCCAGTCTAGCTAAAGGTTTGTCAATTTTATTGATCTTTTCATAGAACTAACTTTGCTTTTGTTGATTTTTCAATTGTTTTTGTATTCTCTATTTCAATTATTTCTACTCTAATCTTTATTAGTTTTTACTTCCACTAGTTTGGTTTAGTCAAAACTTTTTCTAGTTTTTTAAGGTATAATAGTGGGTTTTTTATTTAAGATTTTTCTTTCTTCTTTTAAATATAGGCTTTTACAACTAGATTTCCCTCTAAACCATATTTTTGTGCATATCATAAGTTTTTGTATGTTGTATTTTCATTTTCTTTATCTCTGTATTCTAACTTGTGATTTTTTTTTTCCTTTGAGACATTGGCTATTTAGGAGTATAATTTTAATTCATTTGAGGATTTTCAAATTTTTTGTCATTAATTTCTAATTTCATTCCATTGTGTTTAGCTAATACATATTTTATTATTTCAACCTTTTAATTTTAATCCTGCTAGGCTGCTGTCTTTCATAGCTGACATAGTTTGGAAGCTGTTAGTTTCAAGGAGAGAAGCCTAGAAATCAGGCAAGGTAAAATGTCACATAACTCACCACTCATACAAAAATTTAGTCCTTTTCAAAATAACCCCCTCTCAGTTGTTGCATGCCTTTAGTTAATTTCCAGAGTTATGAAAAAGTAGATTTGATGATTTTTGTCAGTGTTCTAATTATTTCTATGGAGGAGCAGATTTTGGGGTGTCTATACTCTACCATTCCATAAGTGTTTCTTCATATTAATTATTAAACTGATTAATAATCTAAGTATCAGAGACCTTTCCTGTTTAACTTTAGTAATATACCCTGGCAACTTTCTCCCTAAATACCAGTTTGGAAAGAGTTAATAGATACTATCAAATACTATGGCAATGTAGCTATTCTATTGTTAGCTCCAACTTAAAATGCATTTCAGGGCTTTCAGAACACATCTAGACACATTTTAATTTCAGTTAAATTTCATACACATATATTGCTGATTTAAAATTTATTTGTCTATTTAATGGTGAAGGCAAATATTGCCGAAACTTTCTGAGGAGTTTCACTAATAAACTCCAGACCAAAATCTATGTATGATCCAACAGGACCCACCTTAGGCAACGGCCAAGGCTTTGGGAGGCATGGCTCATGGAGGACAGCCGCCTTCCTCAGTCAGGGCTTGGTGCGCCATCTGGGGCGCGTTTCAGTCTAGGACTCCGGAGACCCAGGATGCACGTGCTCTTACGCGTATCTGCAGTCCTAGCTCAGACGCCTCTCAGTCAAGGTGCTTTCATCTGGGGCCCTTCTATGGCATCTCATCCCAGTCCTCCCTATTGGAAGGCTTGCAGACACTTTTCTCCCCTTTGATTGAGTACTTTTCCATCCCAGTGCTTTCTCCTCTTCCTTCTTACAGACAGTGGGTCCGAACAAATGCAGGTGCCTCTTTTTCAGGGCCTCTTCAGCAGCGAGGTGATCCTCTCACCTGCTCCCCTTTTCCTGGCTGATCACCTCAACATCTGGTCGCTCTCTCATGACACCTTCAATTCTTACGGCCTCCTTAGAACCTAATTTATCTAAAAATCCTTCTTAGTTTTACCTCTAAACTGCAGTGCTATGGTATGAATAAACATACGGATTTAGCTTTTCTGTAAAAGGCATGGGATATTCAGAATCATCTGCAGTCTTCTCTCTATGCCGAGATGGAGGAAAAAGTTCTGAAATCCCAAACCCTACCTCTTCTGAGTTTCCCTGAAGCTTCCGGCTTCTCGCTCCCTACTGTACTGTGTGAGCCCAGATGATCTTTATTATTTGGGGACATCGTCTCTGGTGCAGCTGTCCAAATCTGCATGCTACCATGCCCACTCCACAGCCTCAGCCGTGATCTAGGGCAGTGGTCCCCAACCTTTTTGGCACCAGGGACCGGTTTCGTGGAAGACAATTTTTCCACGGACGGGGCGCAGGCGGTGGTGGATGTTTCAGACGGTAATGCGAGCATTGGGGAGCGACGGGGAGCCGCAGATGAAGCTTCGCTCACTCGCTCGCTGCTCACCTCCTGCTGTGCGGCCCGGTACCAGTCTGCAGCCCAAGGGTTGGGGACCCCTGTTGTAGGGAATCTCTATGCTTGGAGTGTTTCTTCAAGACGGCAACTGCCATGGATGGTGGATGCCTTTTATGTGATCTGCTTCTGTATTATCTGTTTAGCAACTCTAGCCTTTTTGACTCTGGCCATTCCTGGTACCATGATGTCACACCTTTCAGATATCCCTGGCAGGGCTGCACTGCCTAGTGTTTTTCATTCCTCTGAGCAGCAGTGATCCAGTTAACACTGATGTGTTTTTGTTTACTGGCCCATCAGCTTCGGGTGCTTCAGAGTAAAACTAGGCAACTTTAGTCTCCCGAGTTGGGAGACTAAAGCAACCATGAACATCTGGAAATGCTCAACTCAGCAACCAGGAGGGGACCAAAGCTTCTCTCCTCAGGTCACATCTCTGCAGCCCCAGTTCTTCACAAATATGGGGAATGTCTCTTACCACAAATTTCACTACTAACCTCTTGATTCTTCAGAGATTTCTCTTCTGCTCACGTTGCACTCCACATCAGAACCCCACAAACAGACATGTCAACAACATATTTGCAAGTATTTTGGTTTTCGGCTAAAACTGCATGAATTCACCTACACCTAAAAGTAATATTGAATTCAAATTATATTTTTAAACAAATCATTTGAAACATTCAAACATCAGATTATTTATTATATGTTGACATGTACAGATGTTAGAAAAGGGGAGGCAGATTGCTTAATCACACGGAAGGATTTGCAAATACTGAGTGAATTAGCTTTATTATAAGGGGTACTATTTTTTGTGTCATCTTTACTCTAACAATAATCAGTTCTCAAGTAGCAAAGGCTTTGACCAGCTGGGCGCATTTGATAGCAATTTGCTTAACATTTAAAAACAGGTAATGTCTTGTTTTAACACTTAGAACTTGGATTATATTCAAAATCTCTTTATTAGAGAGATATATTCATCTATTCACTTAAACAGAGGCAAGTGTCTGAACAGCTGCTGATTTCAAAGTTATTTCCTGCACTTATTTATAAACATTCTGAACACATTTCCCAATGCTACCATGGCATTGCTATAAAACTAAAAATAAAAAGGGAAAAAAATATCTTCCAGATGCTGCAGACTCTTAAAACAGAGCTGCTGTAGAGAGCAGGCACATAATTCCAGTACTGTGAACACAGTTTTCAGTGAATCTTGTGAAGCATCCTATCCACCTGAAGATTAATTGAAATTAAACAGTAAAAATAATTAAAAAAACAACAATCTGTTATGAGGATTGTCACAAATCAAAATGTGAGTTATTGTTTTTTATTTTGAAAGAAACAGAAAACACAGTTAGTGATTTAATGATCTAAATAATTCACATTTCCTCAAGCTTCATGCTATCTTTCTGCAGTATCTTTATTTCAACTTCAAGTGTTCATGAAACTCATATTTTCAGAGCTGAATTGTTATACTGTGCTTTAGTTCATAGAAATGGCTTGATTGATCAACCACGAAGAACCAATTTAGCACAATATAAATTTTTGTATCATACTTAAATGATAACTATAAAACACATCTTTCTATTTAAATGAATACTGAGGATATTGCTGTGAAAATGTAATTAATAAGCATTCACTCGTGCCCTCATAAGCATATCCACACAAAGCATATGGTAAAGGAAAATTTGATGTTCTATTTTATATTATAGATTGATGTACGATTGTATATCCCCATTCCAAAACGTGACCCGGATTATAACAAGCTCAAAAACATATACTCAGAACTATTAAATCGAATTTATATATACACAAAGACATGTTTTAAAATCTCCAAAATGCGTGCACTGAATTTGGAAGTAAGTTTGGCTATGAATTTTATTTAATCAGAAGAAAAAGGGAAATTAATTATGCAATTGGTCTTGTCTGGAAAAACTTTTGCCGCAATGTTAAATTACAAAAATAATATATAGCATAGTAAATGTTCTTTGATGCGATCTACATAAAAGACACAGATATTTTATTTATTTGAATGTTTCTAGTAGTGACTAAATAATAGCTGAAAGTAATATGTAAAATTCAACTCTTTGTTAGAATAAGATGAACTATTGCAATGTATCATGGTGTAGGTAGTCATGACTCATGTAATCAATCTGAACAATGTTATGTTTATTTAAAAAGGAAGATGGCATTTTTGAAGTTGGGCAAAATCTAGGTAGCTCATGAGAAAGCAGTTATTCTTTTAATTTAATAAGACTGCTATGAAATGATTTTACCGTACTGTTTTCATTTCTTAAAGTTTGTGAAAATTCCACTGAGACATTTAATATATCACTTACCCTCAAGAGTCTGTATTTAATAAATAGGTAAAATTTTACATTGTATGACCTTCATTTACCCATTTTTTCTCTAAAATCTTCTTTTTTTAGTTTTAAAAATTACCCTTTGAAAAAGATCCTCAAGTTTTACATAAAATGAAAGCTGATATTGAGCACTATTCCTGCCAGAAACTATGCTAAAAGCTTTATGCATTTACATCATGTAATTCACAAAAGAATCCTATTAATCTTGATTTTAAAAATTAAAAAGAAAAGTAAAGCACATAAAGATTTAGTAACATTCCCTGGCTACATAGTTCAATTATATCAGAGTCTAGAACATAAACTCAAATCTGTTTCAAAACCTTATATTCTTAACCATTAGAGAATATTGCAATATCATTGTTTTTAACAGTTTATGTAGTGTACTAAATATATAAGAAAATTACTCTTTCCTAAGTAAATATGCAAAAATTGAGAAAGATTTCAAAATCAAATAAATGATGAACTTTCTTCATAAGGAAACTTTGTAGAGTGCTTTAACTGAAAATGTCAAACTAACGAAGCAAGAGAGTTCAGTGATCTAATTTATATGTTTTACTATAATAATGTCATTGATGGATTTTTTAGCCATTTTTTACATTAGAGGAAGCAAATTCCTTGATAAACACAAAACATCACAGACAAATTTATAAACAGACCAGTTCTCCTTTCCTGGATCCCATAGAAATGCTACAAGTAGAATAAGTTGCTCTTGGGAGGGATTCTTTTTTTTTTTTTTTCCTCACTGAATTCATTTTATTTTATTTATTTATTTATTTATTTATTTTTAACATCTTTATTGGAGTATAATTGCTTTACAATGGTGTGTTAGTTTCTGCTTTATAACAAAGTGAATCAGTTATACATATACATATGTTCCCATATCTCTTCCCTCTTGCGTCTCCCTCCCTCCCACCCTCCCCATCCCACCCCTCTAGGTGGTCACAAAGCACCGAGCTGATCTCCCTGTGCTATGCGGCTGCTTCCCATTAGCTATCTATTTTACATTTGGTAGTGTATATATGTCCATGCCACTCTCTCATTTTGTCACAGCTTACCCTTCCCCCCCCTCATATCCTCAAGTCCATTCTCTAGTAAGTCTGTGTCTTTATTCCCGTCTTACCCCTAGGTTCTTCATGACATTTTTTTTTCTTAGATTCCATGTATATGTGTTAGCATATGGTATTTGTCTTTCTCTTTCTGACTTACTTCACTCTGTATGACAGACTCTAGGTCCATCCACCTTACTACAAATAACTCAATTTCATTTCTTTTTATGTCTGAGTAATATTCCATTGCATATATGTGCCACAGCTTCTTTATCCATTCATCCGATGATAGACACTTAGAGAGGGATTCTTAATTTTTTTTCTTGCTGTAAAGTCCTAAATAGCAGGAATGTGACCTGTATCCTCAGGAAGTTCTCAGTGTCTTAAGCAGAGTGTGTGCTCCGTATGTGTTAGTTGAATCTATAAATTAAGCAGTCAGTGAGTAGGTGTTTCACTATAACAAAATTGTCAATTCCATTGTGGCAGAGAGCTCTATGTGTTCCCCAAATCCCTCTTTCTTCTCTCCTGTCTGCAGAGTTAGACCACTTATCCCAGATTCAGTGTGGGTGGGCCATGTTCCGATTAAGGGAGAACCCTACAAAAGTTATACATACATATATGTGTGTGTGTGTGTGTGTGTGTGTGTGTGTGTGTGTGTATATACTAAATAGTAGCTTTGTATATCTCCAAATCTCTTTTTCACTCTGTGTCTTTATTTCTGTTCTTAATGATACAAGATGATGTAATTATCAGTAATTCATCTTCACACAGAATTTTCACGTATTTACTTGTTGTATCTTGCCCTTTTCCATATAAGTTCAAGGTGGACCAACTTAAGTCAAATGAACACACACTAGGTTACTTTTGTTTCATATGTTCTACAGTTTTATATATAAAGGAAATGTAAAATATACTCAAATTATTAAAGAAACAATCCCACTATATAATTAATAAATAAACATAATTTTTAACAAATGGGCTACTGTCTGGAAGGAAATATCTAAAATGTGATAAAATGATGGTTTAAATTAGTTTTAATCATTAAGTCATTCTTCAATATGGTGTTTAAGAAGTCTCAATGCATAACATATAAAAATAAGATTGAACATAAAACCTCATATAGAAAGAAAAGGCTACCCGTATATATTTGTATGTTATGACATGCATTGAAGATATATTGTGCTTTGAAACTTAGGGGCTTTTCTGTATCTTGCTAACACATTTTTCTCATATAAATGTAACTCCATAAATCAGCTCGGTTGAGACTCTGAAACACAAATATTAGTGAACTCTGTCTGATATACAGATTTATTAACACCATTGAGAAGCAATTTTGAAGAATTTCCTGAGATGACAATCCTGTATTATAAGCAATGTGGGGTAGGAAGAATTTGGCATTGCTGTCTTTGTTTTTAAATACATTTTTATTTTGGAATAGTTTAAACCAGAAATTTGCAAAGGTAGCTGGAGAACTGCATATATCCACACTCTGTGTCTTCCATTATTAACATGTTACTTTAGTATCATCCATTGGGCACAGCAGATGAAACAACTTGACACATTACTTAGCCAAGTTCATACTTTATTAAGGCTTTCTTAGTCTTTATCTAATGCCCTTTTGATGTTCTAGTATCTTATCCAGGGTATCACTTACATTTAGTCATTATGTCTCCTGAGAAGACTCTTGGCTTTAACAATTTCTGAGAATTTTTCTTATTCTTGATGACCTTGAACATTTGAGAAATACATCTTAGGTGTTTTGTAGAATGATCCTAGAATTTGTCTAGGGTTTTCTTATAAATAGATTGAAATTTCTTATAATTAGATTGAATTTATAATTTCTTTTAATTTATTAGGTGGAAGACTATAGACTGAAAGAGTCATTTTCTTCACATGATATCACACGTACCTACCATCAATATGACTCATCACAGATGGTGCTAACTTGGTTACCAAGCTGAGGCACTGATTATTAGATTTTATTTAATTTTTATTTTATATTGGAGTATAATTGATTAACTATATTGTGTTAGTTTCAGGTGTGCAGCAAAGTGATTCAGTTATACATATGCATGTGTCTATTATTTTTCAAATTATTTTCCCGTTTAGGTTATTACACAGTATTGAGCAGAGTTCCCTGTTCTATACTGTAGGTCTTTATTAGTTGTCTATTTTAAATATAGCCCTGTGTACATGTCAATCCCAAACTCCCAATCTGTCCCCATTGTTACATTTTCATACTGTGAAGTTAATTCAACCCTCCCTTTCCCTACCATACTCTTTAAAAAGAAGTCACAGCTCACACTTAAGTGGTAGGAGATAGACATTATCTCTTGGATGAGAAGAGTCTATATAAACTCTTTGGAACTTTTCTTCATGGGAGATTTGTCTATCCTCCCACATTTATTTAATGATTAGTTCAAACATTTGTTTATATTAGTATGGACTCAAGGATATTATAATCCGGTACTATGTTATTTATTTTCTTGCTCAAAATTTTCAGCTTTGGCCACTGGGAGGTCTCTCAGTTGACTCCTTTCTGTCTTTGATGTACCCTAACATTGTTTTTGCTTGAAGACTTGCTTAATTTTTGGTACCACAAGATGAGCCAGACTCATTTCTTGCCCCAACCCTATAATAAACTATTGGAGAAGCCAGGGAAAATGCATCTGCTTTCTTTTATTGGAGACTGGTATTACTAAAAAGGATCTGAATGTTGGATCTGATTTTTGTTATTCGATAGACTTACCTCTAAATCCTGTAACCTGATAGAGCAAAAAAATAACATGGGTGCACATTAACCAGTGCATATATACGTTTCTACAAACATGGTTGTAAAGTATATTCAGAAAAATATGCTCAAAAAAATGAATTTCTTATTAATATTGAACAGATATAGCTCTGTTAAAGATAGAGTAACTCACATCTGATTTACCTTTCAGACTGAAAAAAAACAACAAAAAAAACCCAGGATGAAATATATGAAAAAATGGTTTTGTAGACACTGATCAGGCAACAGTGGATGAAGACCTTTGAGAGATGGGAGACAAAGAGGAGAGCCCTCTGATTTTGCTAGTTTACAACCCTGAGGTCATAGGCTGCTGTGTAGATATAGGTAACTTTGAGCAGAGTACAATGGACTCTGAGTTTAGAGATGCAGATGGGAGTCTAGGGAGAATAGTGCAGCTTAGCCTTAGAATTCACAGGACAAAGCAACGCTGAGAAAAGAGCTACAGAGAAAAAATACTCACTCTGGTGGTCTAGTAGTAGAGTATGGGGGAGCAAATTGGTGTAAGGGGACTCCACTGGGGGAAGGAACCATTCAAAATGATTAAAACTTACCGTGTCTACAATACATATATGACTGAGAATAGTACTTGTGCCCACCAGCAAAATAGAAAATCTCATGATTTGGGGGGTTATATTGTACAGTAATCTGGAAAGCCTTTTCTTGTTAGTATGGAATAGTCCACACTAAATTAATCCTAGATTGAACACTGTGCCAAAGCCCTTGTCATTTTATAAAAGAAAGAAACAAATGGATCAAGCTGTCTCCATAAACTTCACTGTATCTCAGAAAAAAGAAAGAAAGAAAGAAAGAATATTTATAGAAATATATAATATCTAAAATCCAGCAATGTCTGACACCCAATCAAAGATTAGTAGGCTTGCAAAAAGAACAGGAAAACACAACTCATAATGAGAAGAAAATTTAATTGCAACTAATCCAAACTGACACAGACATTAGAATTAGAAGACTAGGATATTAAAAAAAATCTTATAACTTCAGTCCATATGTTCAAAAACTCTAGTAACAGCATTCAAAATACATTTAAAAATTATAAACATGAAAATGACAAGGTCTGTAAATATATATATATATATATATATATATATATATATATATATATATATATATATATATATATATATAACACTTAACAGTAGCTTGGAAGATTCAGAAGGAAGGATTAGTGAACTAAAATATATAGCAATAGAAACTATCTGTTATACATAGAGAAAAACACTTGAAAATAAGAAAAAAGCATCAGCATAGTATATATGGAATTAGATTTCCTAAGGTACAGTAAGAAGGAGAATGTAGGAAAAAATTGAATAAATAATGGCTATGTTTTTTCAGATATTATAAAACATATACCAAAATTCAAGAAGCTCAAAAGTTTCCAAGCATATAAGAAAAAGAAAACAACTCCAAGGAACATAACAACGAAATTATGGAAAACCTTTGATAAAGAGAAACATTGAAGCAGACAAAAAAAATGTGTTGCAAAGGAATAAATATAAGAATAATAACACATTTTACATTGGGAATACAAGCCATGAACATAGATGCAAAAGTTATTTAAAAATAGAAATTTGAATCCAAGAGTATATGAAAAAGATAACATTGCATGGCTGACTGGAATTTATGTAGGAATGCAAGTACAGTTTAACATTTGAAAATCAATAAGTATAATTTATTTTTAACAATTAAAAAAATCCAAACCACATAATTTTCACCATAGATACCTAAAAAGCATTTGACAAAATCCAACATCCATTTCTAATCATTGCTCTCAATAAGTTAGGAATATAAGGAAGTTTCTCAAAATGATAGAAGGAATCTACCAAAAACCAACACCTAAGAGATGAATAGTACCTGGCTTAATTATTTTCTCCTAAAATCAAAATCAATTGCTCTCACCATTTCTACACAAAATGTGCTAGAGGTTCTAGATAATGTATTAAGTAAGGCAAGAGAGAAAAGGTCAAATGCATCCAGATTAAAAAATAATAATAAGACTGTCTTTATCATAACTAATGTGTTAATCTAGGTAGAAAATTCAATAGAATCTACAAAAAAAGCTATAAGAAATAATCATTGAGTTTATAAAGATAGCAATAGTTAACAATATTTCTATATAATAGTAAACAATCAGAACTCAAAATAAAAACAGTTATTTATAATATTGTCAAATATAAAATATGGAGACATAAATCTGAGAATAGTTATGAAAAACATGTACATTAAAAACTTGAAAATGTCACTGAAAGAATTTAAAGGTCTAAATCATTGACATGATTTACGAGGTCAATGAGTCACATGACTCTATTGTTATATCAATTATCTCAAAATTGGTGTAGATTAGACAAAATATCCATCAAAACCCTGGCACATTTTTTGTAGAAGTTGATAAAATGATGCTAAAGTATATAAGAAAATACAAATGCTATATAATAGAATAGTCAGTCAATTTTATAGACTTGAAAAAGAAGAACAAATTAGGAGGACTAACACCACCTGATTTCAAAATTACTGTAATCCAGAGCATGTGGTCTCAATAAAAAAATATGCAAATAGATAAATACAACAGCATAGAGAGTCCAGAAATAGATCTCCACAGCTTTGAATAACTGATTTTTCACATGGGTGTTAATTTTAGTTCATTGAAAAGATGGTAGTTTCTTCAATAAATGGTGCTGGAACCATTGGATATTCACATGCAAGCAATCAAACAAAAAAAAAATAAAGAAACAAAATTTCTTCAATCAATATGAAAAGATTAATTGAGGCCCAAATGTAAAACCTAAGAGAGTTAGAAATCATAGGAGAAAATATTTATAATCTTAGTTTAAGTAAAGATTTCTTAGACATGAGATGAAAAACATAATTAATTATGCTGAGTTTCATCAAATAAAGAACTTCCACTATTCAAAAAACCACTAAGAGAATTAAAAGATAAATCACAGATAAAGACATTTGCCAATCATATGGCTGATAAATGACTTGCATCTAGATACATAAGAATTCTCAAAATACAAAGATCATAATCATAGTCATAGTAACCAATTTTTTAAATGTGAAAAAAGTATTGAATAGACACTTTACAAGAAAAGATATACAGATGGCAAATGAGTACATGAAAGTATATCCAACAACAATAATCAGTAGGGAAATGCAAGTTAAAACCATGATGAGATTCCAATACATAGCTACTGTGGCTAAAATTAAGAAGACTGACAATATCAAATATTGAAAAGGATGTGGAGGAACTGGAACTCTTATATGCTGGTATTCTCAATGTAAAAGGGTACAACCATTTGGAAAAGTTTAGAGTTTCTTTAAATGTTACATGAATACCTACCATATGATCCATCAGTTCTACCTCTATATATTTATCCTAGAGAAAGCTTTGTAATAGAAAAAAACAAACTAGAAGCAACCGACTTATTCATCAACAAGTGAATGATTAAACAGATGTCATTTATTCATGCAAGGGCATACTACATAGCAGTAAACAAGGAATAGATTATTGGTATTCACAGCATGGATATATCTCAAAATAATTATGCTGCATGAAGTAAGTGAGAAAAAAAGCATAGATTTTTATGACCCCATTTCTATAAAATTCTAGAAAATACAAACTAACCTAGAGTGACAAAATAGAGCCATAAGTGACTGGGAATGGGATTTATGGGAGGAACAGGAAGATAGGATTGTGAAAAGACATAAGGAAACTTGGAGTGATGGCTATGTTCTTTGTCTTAAATGTGAGGATCATTTTAAGACAGTATATATTGTGAATATATATATACATATATATGTGTGTGTGTGTGTATGTATAAATCAAAGCTTATCAATTTGCATATGTCAATTAGACCTCAATAAACATTTAAAAATATTATGACAGGGATCCAAACTATCATTCATATCCACCAATGTAAATTGACATAGCTCTTTTATTCAAAGTAAATTATTTTCAAATTTGCTTAAATAACTATGCTGTATGTAAAATATTAACCATAGAAAAATGATTCAGAGACACTCAAACTAAACAGATGGACAAATATGCTTATCATGCAAAGAGTAAGCAATATTCACAAGACACCTGATATCATGTAAGTTAAAATTACATTATAAAAGCATTAAGTGAGAAAAAAGGACATGCACCAATGCTAAAAGTGACAGTTCTACTTGATGCATATCTATGCGCCAAATCACATACAACCAAACTTATGGAGAGAAATGAAAAAGAAAATACAGAAGATGAAAGGAGAAATAGAAAAGTAATTCATAATGGTAGATTTTAACATACCACTTTTAGTATACAAAAGGGCAAAATAACAAGAATAAGCGTGGATATACAACATTTTACTAATATAATCAAAATATAGACCTATAACATTAATTAACAACTTTAATGGAAAATACAAGTTCTTTAAACTGCATATGGAAGTCACAAAAAAATGACAAGATATCAAGACAATAAGAAAAGCTCAAAATGTCATAATTTAGGAATAATACAAACTGTTTTTATCATGGTGCAGTAAATCTAGTTATTATTGGCAAAAATACAAAAATAAAAATTATCCTGTTTGAAAATTGGGGAAAAAACTTTGTTAAACAACTCCTTGGTAAATAAGAGAATATAAGCTAACTTGTAGAATTTCTAAGAAATAATGATGATGAAATACTACCTATAAGAATTCACAGAAAACAATTGCAGCAACTATCAAAGAAAAATGCCCAGCTTTAAATTTTTACACTGATCAATATAAATAATAAAAATGAATAAATTGAATCCACACCTCAACAATCTAGAAAAATAATAATTCAGAATACAAAGATAAAAGCAGAAAATGATAAAGGTAAAAATAGAAAAGTAAAACATATAAACTCATATTTATTTTTCTTTGAAACATCAATAAGATACCAGGACACTAACCAAAATAATTAATAAAACAGAAGTCATAAATACTTTAAAAATATATTTCAAGGGAAATAATCATCATTACAGGATACTATTTAAAAAGTGGGGCCATTTTGAAAATGCACATAAAATAGAAAAAATGTAAAGTAAAATCTGATTTACCAGAACTGACCCAAGTGTAATCAGAACATCAAACTATGCCAATCCCCATAGATAAAAATAGAAAAAGATATAAAGAATTACCTCATACAAAAAGCCACCAGAATCAGGTTAATTCTCCAAGGATTTTTTCCAATATTTCAAAGACTAGGTAATCACAGTGTTACTAAATTTGTCTAGAAAATAAAATAAGATGTTTCTGAATTATGTTTATGTATCAAAGAAAACATACCTCAATCTTATTTTTTTTAAAAAAGGGCACAAAACCAAACGTGCACAAGACCAAAATATCATAAGAATTTCAATGCAACAATCCTATACAAAATTATTTAAAAGATCACAAAAATATGTTATGGAAATATAATACACTGTGTTTGTAAGAGATATTAACTACAACAATGTAAAGGTGTTATATTAATCAATTATTATAGTTCACAACTTAAAGGAACTACGGTGAAAACATTATGTGATATTATAAAAGTTTAAGTCAGAAGATGTAATGCAGGTAAATATGAAGGTAAAATTTATCCTTTTCATAAATGTAGAAAATCTGAGAGCTGAGTTCCTATCTTTATGCTTCTTTTACTTTATGAGTTTTTGAGTAAATTTGGTCAAAGTAAACATCTCTACATGCACAAGTACTACAGTGTGGCTGTAATTCTACCGTGAGTGGACAGTTAAGTTTCATCAGTGAAAGGATACTACAGCTTATCAAGTTTCCAAGAAAGAGTGACAGAATGCTATAGCGAGACTCTTGAATTTGAACAGCCAGTGTATTTAAAATGATTAAGTCCAGAGTGTTGTAGTTTGATAGATGGCTCTGAATGGGAGTGTAAAGCTCCCACCTTGACATCCTGACTTCACCCCAAGGGGAATCACTTGTACCTTGGACTGAGTCGGCAGCTCATGTTTCCCACACACTGATACAGGGAACCCTGCTCCCATCATGGTGCAGCATCTTACTAGGACGAGCCTGGGATGGCCCTCACTGGAAGGAAAGAATTCCTGGGAGTGACGAATGACTGGCAGTTTGTATTCCATAATGAGAAATACTGTCAAGAGAAATCTCATCGCAAATACACCTGATGATTATGAAAATTACACGACTTCTACGGAAAGAAATTCATCAATATCTACCAAAGCTGAAGATGCAGATTCCCACAGGTTGAGCAATGCAACTGCTAAAACATTCTTTCATGTGTGTCCAGGGCAACATATACATGGATGATCACTTGTAGCATTTCCCATAGTAGCTAAAAGTCTACATGCCCTACACTGTTGATAGTGAGTCAATATTTTTAAATGTTTATATGATGAAGTACTATGTAATGTGAAAATGAATTAGTAAAACTATAAGTATCAATATAGAAAAATCTCAAAGTAAAAGCCCCGTGGGATAAAGTAAAGCAAATTGCAAAATGAAACATGCAATACAATGGTATTCATATAAATTTTAAAATTATGTAAAATAATTCTATATGTGATTGTAATGTATTCAAAGGAGTGAAAAAATTAAAAAAAAAGAATGCCCACAAGAGTGAACTATTGATTCTTTGGGGGAGAACTGAGGTAGATTGGAGAATCTGATGAGGAAGAGACAAAGGGATACAAATATGTGTGATCTGTCTTAAATTGGGCATTCACATTTTTTGCTATGTTTGAATTATTTCATAATCTGTTTTTAAAAGAAACAGTTTAAAAATACAATAGGCAAACTCTTAAAAATGAATTCAGGGTTAAAATTGAATTTTATTTCTAAAGAAGATTACTGGAAAATATAATCATTGGGAAATAATTAAAATAATTTCAACAGCAGTGCTCTTCATCCTTAACCTGCATTCTTGCTGGGCCCATGAGAGATGAGTGCACTACACAATGAAGCCATTAGAATTTATACAGAATAGACAGAGGACAATGTAGTCATAGATTATTTTTTTTTAATATTAGTTTAACTGGGGGATGTACAGCTATTTCTTTAATTGGAGGAACTCTGGAAATGGAGAAATTGTGCACCAAAGATTATAAGGTGATGTTTACCTGGTAATCCAAAATAAGGGGATATAATTGCACCTGCAAGAAAGATGCAGGAAAACCCAGAAGAAATGAAAAGGTTTTTCTACTTAGTTCTTATTCTTAGGCCTCTTTTACTTTATGAGTTTTTAAAATATAAAGAAATTTAGTCAGTGTATACATCTCACTTATATAAATGCTCTTTTGTGAGTGCAAGGACTTTAGAAAGTGCTGAAAGTTGCAACTGTAAATTACAAAAAAAATTTAATGTGGAATCAGGCATTGGTTCCTAGAATAAATTGTACTTTGTCATAATTTTTAATATACTGCTGAATTTGATTTGCTAGAATTAAATTAAGATGTTGGCAACTATATTTGGTTGTGAGATATATCTGGAGTTTCATTGTTCATCCTGTCAGTTTTTGATATCAAGGTTATTCTGGTATTCCTTAATGAACTAGGAAGTTTTCCAACTATTTCAATGATACAGAACATTTTGCTTATAACCTGAGAATTTTATGGTTCCTTAAAGAGTTTCCTCAGAATATTCTGGATATTACCTTTTGTTATTTAAACATTTTTACATTAATTATTCCACTTTGTTTCATTGTTTGGTATAGATTTCTATTGTTGGTGGGTTAATTTTATTAATTTCTTTATCTAAAAATGTCATATATTTAGTCTACACTTTAAAAATCATCAGTTTACTGTTATCAATATGTGTCTATGAACACTTGGGGAGCATTTGTGCTTTAGTTTTATGGAGTGCATTATATCTAAGAAAAATTCAGCTACCCTCACGACAAAAAATTTTAGCGAATTTTTTTTGTAGAAGTTTTCTACTTATAGATTTAAGTTTTTGATCCTTTTCAAGTCAAGTTTGTACATGGTGAGAGGCAAAGATTGAGGTTTATTTTTTCTTATGGATATCCAGTTTTCCCAACACAAGTTCTTGAAAAGATTAGCCTTTCCCCATTGAATAAATTTGGCAGTTTTGTCAAAAATCAATTGGCCATATATAAATGTGGATTTATTTCAAGGCTTTTTATTCTACTCCACTGATCTCTGTGTCTATCTTTTGGCCAGTAACATACTGTCTTGATTATTGTAGCTGTATAGTAAATCAGAATCAGGTATTTTAAGTCATAACACTCTGTTATTTTCAAAATTGTTTTAGCTATTTTAACTCATTTGTATTTCTAAATAGCTTTACAATCTGTTTTCTTGTTTTCCTAAAAAAAAAAAAAAGAATCTGATGGGATTTTGATTTGCATTTCATTGCATTGATTTCTGAAAATAAATTTGGGAAGAATCTTAGAAATATTGATTTCCCCCATTCATGAAAATAGTATCTCTCTTCATTTAGTTAGGGTTTCTTCAATTTCTCTTAGCCATGTTTTATAGTCAGCCATGTCCTAATCTTGCCTTTATTGTATAAATTAGTCCCTAGATGTATTGTTTTTTAGTGATATTATAAATGGCAATTTTATTAATTTTTTAAAATTAATAATCTTTTTTGAGTAATTTTATGTTCACAGCAAAATCAAGCAGATAGTACAGAAAATTCTCATGTACCTTCTGTTCCCAAACATGCACAACTTTCCCACACTATCATCATTCCTGCACCAGAGTCTGCATTTGCTACCATCAGTGAGCCTGCATTGACACCTAATATTCACCCAAAGTCCATAGTTTACATGAGTTTATTTGGTGTTGCATGTTCTACTGGTTTTGGAAATGTATAGTGACATGTGTCCACTGTTATAGTATTGTACAGAACAACTTTTCTGCCCTAAAAATGTCTATATTCCATCTATTCATCCTAAATAGAAATTTTTCAAAGTATTGAAAAATGTAAGACATTACAGAATAAAAATGAATGAACTTTTTGGCCAGCCCAAAACAATTTGTAATTGTTTGGTAAATCAATTGACTGACAGAAAAGCTTCAACTTTTTTTAAAGGATGTTGGTTATTTATATGATTCTTATAATGTTTAGCTTTGAAAAACTCAGTGATTAATCCCAGAAATCACTCTGAGGAATCCATGAGATTTTCTATGCAAAGGATTATTTTATCTAAGGATAAAGGTAATTTTACTTCTCTCTAATCTCTCCACAACTGTTTTTTTTTTTTTGTTTTCAATAAACAGGTCTAATACGTATTTGATTTTCACCCTAAGTATTTCATGTTTTGTTGCTTTTGTAATATTTATTGTTTTATTTCATTTCAATTTTCTAAGTTTTTTACTAAAATATGGAAATATAATTACTTTTTGACTATTGAACTTGTATTATTTTTTCCTTGACAAATTAGCTTAAATTTTCTAATGCCTCCTTTATAGGCAATTAGAAATGTCTATGTATGAAATCATGCCATTTGTAAATAAGCCATTTTTACTTCCTACTTACTAATCAGTATGTTGTTATTATTTTTTTCCCTATCACACTACATAGGACTTTGGAACACTATGATTAGAAGAGGTAAGAGCAAACGTCCTTGCCATTTCCCTGTCTTATAAGAATAATGTTCAGTCTTTGTCGCTATATATGATGATAACTATTGGTATCTTGCAAGTTTCATACTTATCACATTGCATAAGTTTCCTTGTACTCCTGACATGCTGAGATTTTTGTCATAAATGAACATTTAATTTTATCAGATTCTTTATCTGAGTCTATTGAGATGATCACATGATTTTCCTGTTTTTACTTTGTTAATGGTGAATTTCATTTATTGATTTCTGAGTGTCAAACCAATCTCATTCCTAGAATAAACTCCACTTGGTCATGGTACATAAATTTTTATATATCATTTGTTGTGCTAATAAAATTTTAGTGATGTTGAATCTCTTGATATATTTCCACAGGCTACTGTGACTCTGTTTTTCTTATTTCTAGTCTGTTTCCCTCTCCTTGCTTCATCTTGTATCTTTTTATTACTATTTCTTCCAGAACATGATTATTTTCTTTTGTATTTTCCAATCAACTGTTATTCACATTCAGTAATTTTTTTCTGATCTAGAAATTCCATTTTCACATCCTTATTATGTTTACATTTGTTTATAAATCCTGGTGTCTATTTATAATAATTATTAAAAAAAATCTTGTCTCATCTTTTTTATTTTTGAGTCTGTTTGTATGGACTAATTTTTCTCCTAATTATGGATTACATCTTGGAGCTTCTTTGTAAGTTTAGAAAATTTTGATTGGATGCCAAATACTTTGAATATGCTGCATTTTTTGTCTTCTTTTAAAGGGTGTTAAAGTTTGTTCTAACAGGCAGTTGATTTGCTTTCTGATTATCATGGTCATTTTGTGTTAATATTTATTCTAATGTAGTTTTGTCCTACTCTTAAGACATAAACTTTCTTGCTTCTCTGCTAAATGCAAGTGTTCAACCAGGTAAATTATTTTCTGGTTGGTAGGGTCATGAATGTCTTCCAGCCTTGTGTGAACTTGGGGAAATTTTAGCTTAAAGCTCTGCCATCCATGTTGCCCAGGCTTTGGAGTTTCAGTTCATGCATGAGTAGCTTTTACTCAACCACATATTTAAGAGGACTTCCAAGCAGATGTTTAGAATTATTCTCTATCTAGCTTCCTCTTCTGGTGCCCTGTCCACAAATTGCAGCCATTTTGATCTCCCGCACAGCTCAGCTCCAACCCCTAAAATCACTCAGCCACTGTGCTTTACTTAGATTCTCTCTCCTACTCCATGAACTTAAGGATGGCTCTAGACAAAACGATTTTATTCATTGTACAAAGAATTGTTTCAAATATTTTGTCAAGATTTTTAATTTTTTTATGGCTAGAGGGTAAATTCAGTTTGTTACTCCATCTTGGCTAGAAGCATATGTTCTAACATATACTTATTTCCCCTAGTATTAATACTGTTTCTTTGGGGCTTTTTAAATTGAATAAAATTGCAACTTTTGAAACTGTATACCCTGATCAAACTTTTATTTTTCTAAATTTTCTTCCAAATTTATGACCAACTATAAGGTCTAACTTGTTGGGGGGGTGGGCATAGTAAAATGGATGAAGGTGGTCAGAAAGGGCAAGCTTCTGGTTTTTAAAAAAAATAAGCCCCAAGGATATAATATACGGTGTGGAGATTCTGGTTAAAAATACTGTATTGTATATTTGAAACTTGCAAAGAGAATAGATCTTAAAAGTTGTTAACACAAGAAAAAAAAAACTAACTATGTGTGATGATAGATGATAACTAGACTTATTGCAATGATCACTTAGCAACATATATGTATATGGACTGATGTTGTACATCTGAAGCTAATACAATGTTATATGCTGTCAATTTTATCTCAATAAAAAAGAGACATGATAGTGCTGTTATAGATTCTTATGTATATATGAAGTTTATCCTGAACCTAGTTTATGTGTTGGATTCTCTATCACAGTTAATAATAGCTATCTGGTGTCTGTTTGCTCAATCAGATACCAGAGGTTTAGCCTAAGATCTTCCTTCTCTCCTCTTGTGCTATACCTCCACTTATAAACAAGATTAAACATAAGAAACAGAATGGTTTGTGGTTAAGAGCATGGATTCTGGATCTATGCTACCAGGATCCAAATCCTAACTCTACCTTTCACAAGGTCTGTACCATTAAGAAAACGGTTTAAGCTCTCTTTGTATGTGTCTTCATCTGAAAATTGTTGACAATGATAATATGGTTATTTCACAGAATACATGAGTGTGTGGTTATAAAACAGACACACAGCTGGCAAAATATAATAAACCAATATGTTTTTTAAAACATTTAAAAATACAGGTTTACTTTCTATAGATACCTTCCCACTATTGATACCTATATTCAAAACCATTATATTCTTATGTCACTTTCATAACTGGTCTTACTGGCACCAAACTTTTCTCACTTTTTCTAAATTTGATTTCACACTGAAGTAAACCGATTTTTAGTAAAATAGAAATACTGTATTTATTATACTTAACAACTCTTTTTGCTGGTATCCCTAAACTTCTTACCATGACATACTTGTTCTTAATTTGACCTCTAATTCTCCTCCAAGATGCATTGATTATCCATTTCTCTTTTTCTTTGTATATAAAGTTATTTGCCATTCTTGAACTATAACACACTATCTCATACCTCCGTGTATTTGTATATTTGTACTTATTTTCTTATTAGTTCCTTCACTTACCCAGTAATTGCAATTACTTTTCAACTCTTAGCATGGCCATCATCTCTGCTCTGCAGTTGTTGTTGTTGTTGTTGTTTTTTTTGATTGTTTAATTCCAACAATAACTTTTCATTAGATGAAACTTTTTCTTTGTATCCAAAACACATTTTTATGTTACAGTTACCACTATATATAAGGACATATACTATGTACTTAAGTTATTTGCTTACCTTTCATAGGAAACAATGCATTTCTTGAGGGTCCTGAATTTTACTTATTTTTCCAATATTTATAATGTATCCCCTATGTATAGCACAAATGTTTGCCAAACCAAAAGTTAATTGAACGTCCAGTAAAATATGAAGTGAAAGAATAAAATGTAGGGTGATAAAGAGTGTTCTGAAAAAATAGCTCTAATTTATCATAGGATTAAGCATCATTACAGATAGTTCACTAGAAATTATCATAGTTCTCTTAGCATAGGAATATCCTCTCAGTTCTGACCATAAGACTTATGAAAACACACACACACACACACACACACACACACACACACACACGTGCGGATGTAATCATAAGCAGGTAAGAAAAGGAATTGCTTTGTTTTGTTTTTTCTTTTCAATGATCAGATAAGGTACATGGATGCATATTTATTATTTTGTACATAGTCTCTGATATTTTAATCACCTTCAATTATGTTATAAGAATACTTAAAAGGTTAGCAGTATGGAACATTAAGCTATTCAATATAGACTAACTCAGCAGAGTGGAAATTTCTTTAATAACAATCTCCTAGGTAATCACTCTATGGTAAGAGATGGAAAAATAAAGATTATATTTGTAACAAGGTGCTGACAAATAAGTAAACATATTAATTTGATTAATTACATTTCTTTTGGTAAACTAGGAAAACTTCCAGTGGAAAAATAAATATCTCTGTTTCCCTGATAAACACAAATATGATATATCAAATCAATCTGTAAAGTGGTGTTTACATGGAATGTTACACTTCCAGAAAAGTAAATGAAAGTCTCCACAAATTCTTCCTGTCACTGCTTTGACTCAGCTATAATTAACATGATACTAACTTCTGATTTCTTTGTTACTTGGTTCTGTGGAGGAAGCTAAATATGTTATTTTTCTCTACTTATAAGAGAAAAACAAAAGAAAACAGAAAAATCCTCTGCCAGAAAGTAAGTTCCAGAAGTGGAAAAACAGGAAATAAGCATTAAGGAATGTGTCAATACATCATTGTGTCTATTGCCTTGTGTATTCATTCTTTGACAGCCTTATGTATTAAACATCTTTTTGTTAGAGAAATCACTTCCTCTGGTTACAGTTCTGCACCATTACCAAAAGGAAGTGGTGTCTCTCCAATAAGCTACTTCCTAGATAACATAAAATGATCAGGTATTCACAATTTAAACCAAATATACTCAGGATTTTTTCCATCAGAATTCCATGTTGATAATATTTATATTTTAATAATATTAAATACTAATGAAATTTCAAAACAAAATTTTACCATCCATAGTGGGCCCCTATCCCATCTACCCACCCACAAACACAATTGAGAAGTAGAGCATGTTAAGATGATGAATGATGAATAAAATGTGATTGGAGTTTCATTTAGGATGTAGTAGAAATATGAAAAATAAATAACATTGAAGTACTTCCAAGGCCCTCATCCCGTCACTTGTCAGCCACCCAACAAAAGAGCCTACCACAATTCAAAGAGCCTACAAACTGTGACATATACAATAATTGACATGGGATCTGGAACAGGGATCCCCTCCAGGTGATGGGATAAATTTGAAAACACTCACAGGAAGAAGCTAGGTTTGAATGACATATTGGCATTAGCCAAATTGACGATGGAGCAAAGTGCTTTCCAGGCAAAAGAAAAGCTCACGTGTCATGCTTTCAAGGTATATGTGTGTCAGGGATCTGTGTGTAGGTGCAGCTAAAGCAAAGGCTGCACCTACAGTATACTGAAGTTAGAGTCAGTGCCGGGCTACCCCAGGACAAAACCTGAACCTTTTGCTGAGGATTATGGGGAGTGATAGAAGCTACAACATGGAAAATGCTACCTGAGAGGCAAGAGCATAGTCAGCGATTAAGCCTGAAGTTAGACACCAGGCTATTGTACTAGTTAAATAAGAAAATAGTAAGGGTTCTAAAGGACATTTTATAGTGAGTTGCAACAGGTCAAGGATATATATATATAAAATTGAATTGGGTAGATTGGAATGAATCACAAAAGGAGACTTATAGGTGAAGTAAGTGTTCATTTGGGACATTTTGATCTTGAAGAGCAAATTAATATAAAATGTGAATAATATGAGAGAAAACAGAAGATATTTGATACAAATCAAGTTAAATTAGAAGGTCATCAACAAAGGGGTAACATTAGAAACACAGTGCCAAAATATTTTAATAGGATGTTTTATTAATATTTGTCTGCAACTGAGGAAGAAAGAAATGGAAATGTGAATAATACATTATAACAATTAAGTCACTCACCAATTTACAGATATTTTGATGACAATCAGGGATGATGTTCCAACTACAGCTAGCATAACCCACACATGTTGCTGTCAGAATAGACACTGATTATAACCCCGAAGCATTGCCATCAATACGGTGAGAAAATATATATTTGTACATATTGACAATTAGTTTTTGGAAAGCATCAAAGTTGTCATCATGGGACAAACCAGACTTTGCTGGACATTATTATACTTCATGTAGTTTATAATTTATGACTTTTATTTTGAATAATGTGTGTGTGTGTTGGAAACAGGGGTTGCTCTCATCAAAGATAAAATCTTGGACAACCCTCTCTCCCAGATCAGATGTAGAGGCCTCCCTTGTGTTGCCAGCATCACTGTGGGTTCTTCAGATGTGAACAGGACTCTCCATTTTCACTATTGTCCAAAGTTTTGTCAAGAACCCTACTCTCCAGAATTGTGGAGTCTCTGAGATTTTTCCCTACTTATAAACTAACAAGTGAGTCTGCCACAGTTTCATAGATGCTGGCAGAAGACCTGAGAATCTTAGTCAGAGACAAAAGACTCTATTATGCCTGGCCCAACAGGCAGTCTAAGCTTCATGTTTACACTGGTTTCCTTGCATCAGTCCCTTCTGGGAGACTGAGTGGCCAGGTAGATGTTGCCTACATACAGACTTAGGAAACCAGAACTTAGGAAACCCCCAATCTTATAATGGAGCTGCTGGCAAATCTGCCTAACCTTCAGTTTAGAGGGAAGTATTATCTTTCTTATCCTGGTGAGGAAACAATTTGTCTTCTGCCTAGGAGGGAGACATTTTCTTGTAAGACGTTTGCTATATATCACTGACATGAATGCCTGTAACAAAAGCTGTCAACACCTCTTCACAAGAAGGGAAGAAACAGAGCTTCATGTAGGATTTTCGCCAAAACTCACCTTTAACTCTCTGCTACATACCTTAAGAAAGTCTGCAACATTTTACCAAGAAATTCAAAACCTTAGAAATGCTAAGAAGACATTTTATAATAAAAGAAACTTATCGTTGATCCTACTGTGACATGAATGGACCTGGAGGCTTTTCCTACTTAGTATCTGGCTTAGATGAACAGAGAGAGGCTCACTAACCCCCAACAGCAGAGTACCTCAAAGCTTCTTTTATTTATTTTTATTTATTTTTTTTATTTTACTTTTTTTTGTCTATAAGGAAGCACCAAGATACAAAAGGTTAACAAAGAAAAGCTCTTTAACCCAATAAAATGGCTGTTGTCAGAGTCCTCATTTGATTTCTAATTATTAGTCTTTTCTATTGATTAAGGTGGGGGATGTATATTCCCTTCAGGTGAAAACACCCATTCTCCATAACCACAATCCCATTATCTTTGCCACACAGACAGAGGCAGATAATCACAGCAAAGTTCATTACCCCAACATGGATATGTCCTTCAGAGGGGGGTTACTTAGGTTACACCAGATGTAAAACATCAATATACAGTCATATCGACCTTTGTTCTATTGCACATCTGTTTAGATATTGCTGAGTTACCCACAGAGGATGTCCAGGTTGCTGAGGGTGATAAGAAAGTGCAGCCACTTAACTTAGACCATGGAGAAAGGTTTAAAAACCTACACTGTCCAGGACATTGTCTGTCACTCTGGCTCTAATTGGATACCATGCTGCTATGGTCTGAATGTTTGTGATTCCCCAAAGTCATATGTTGAAATCCTAACATCCAGTGTGATGGGATTAGGATATGGGGTGGGAGTTTAGGGAGGTGATTAGATCATGAGGACAGAGCATTCATGAATGAAGTTAACACTGTTATTGACATATTAGAGGCCTGAGAGAGCTCCATTGCCCCTTCTACCAGACAAGGGCACAATAAGAAGTTGGCAGTCTGTGAGTGCCCTCATCAGAACCTAACCAGGCTGGTGCCCTGATCTTGGACTTCCAGCCTCTAGAACTGTGAGAAATAAATGTCTCTTACTTATAAGCCACCTAATCTACATTTTGTTAAAGCAGCCCAAATGGACTAAGACCCATGTACAACTTCTCTATCATTCAGGAGAAAGTTTAGAGTTATCTATACATTTCTTTTTTATTCTGGAAGCCTACAACTTGTGCAAGAAGTGGCATACATGTACCAAGTACTGTATATCACAATGTCTGAATTAAGTTAAATACAGTACATCCATATGTTATCTTTCTTTTTCCTGTATTCATTTAAACTTATATTTACAGAGAATTTATAAGCTTCTGATTACTACCCATTTTTGTCCATTTCTACTCTTCCATTCCTCAAAGTTTAATGTCCTTCTCTGGAAAGGAATGAAGATCTGCTGTGAGGCTCCTTCTTTCCATAGTCTTGACTTAATTCCTGGTCTCAGGAACAAGTGCTTGAATAGTAACATCACCTTTGCTAGGATCAACAGTGGTTTGCAATCAGAGCTTGGCCTAAATTTATGTTTAGAAAAAAGTTATTTCAAAGAGTTTTGACACTTCTAAAAACAGATAACCTTTATAACATGAAATAATTCAGTTGTTCTGAGCATCAGAGAAACTCCCATTGAACTTTTCAAATGTTCTCATGCTAGAATGGGTCTTTGCTTTGCAGTTGAATAACTCAATGGCAAATGTTCATGGTTTTCCCAGAGCAAAGGAACAATGTTTATGTTGAACCCAACTCTTCAGTCCTATCCAGAACAGAAAAATTCAGATATCTAATCAAATACTTCCTGGCTTTTACCATTTTGATAAGATTCCAAAATCTTAGTTCTCAGTTTCAGCCAATTTTTTTATTATACACATTGATGATTTAACCTACTTTTTTTTTCCTCTCTGCTTTATAAAAGAAATAATTTCTGATAATTGCTAAATGGTCTCAATTAGACAAGATGATGATAATCCAAGAATCCCAAAATAGATTGTACAGAGATCGTAGCAGAAATCAAATGAGTACAATATTTCACCCATGCCCAGTGCTTAAAAAATTAAATTAATCCTAGTAAAATTAAAGATTTAATTGGCTTTATTAAGTGATTCCTGAATCAAGCAACATCCCATTCAGTAGATAGAAAGGAACACTGCTGAGATGTAGACAAGGAAAGGTTTTTAAAGGCAGAAAAGAGGCAGAAAAGGAAATTATTAGTAAAGAATGTATTGTTTCAGGCAAGGTCGCCTTAATTTGTCTAATTAGCCAGGTATTAAGACTTGGTTTGGTGACGAGGGCTTAGTAAAGGTCAGACTCATTAGGAAGCTGACACTGTCAGAGATAAACACAGTGAGATCCTAGTCAAAGGCAGTAACTACTGAAGCAAAGAAGAGGGTTCGCATGAACTCAGCTCAACCTCAATTTGCATAGAGGTGAAAGGGCATTTTAAAGGGAGAATGAGGGAATATGAGCGGAGAGGGTGGGGGCTCAAGTAGAATCAGGGAAGTGAAAAATGATAAAAGACAGCTAAGAGGGCTTGTCAATGTCACTGCAATTAAGCCAACCAGGTCTGGTCACTGGCATTTATCAAAGTTAGAGTCCTCCTCTCCCACAGAGACTGGGAGACAGGGAAACTATCTTTCCTGATGGAGAAACTTCAGAGACATGGTTTTTGGGTCCTTGGATTCAAAGAGATACATATCACCTGGAAGAGACAGAGGACACATTTATCATTTATCATAGGATTCATAATGCTCTAAGAAAGGGAGATCACAGACCTATTTTCAGAGTGCTGACCAGCACAAAAGGTAATTTACTGGGGAGCCTTGGGCTTTTCCAGACAGGAGGTGAAGGGGAGCTGGGTTTTCCCAGGGACTAAATTTTAGGCTGCTAGAAGGTTCACTCGAGTTGGGTCAAGGAGACAGTCTTTGTCAAAATCAAATACTCTCGACTTTAGCCATTCTGCACTCCTAACAGGAAGCAGGAGAGGGGGTTGGTAACCATTTGGATTCTACCTTTCTAGTGAGGAATAAAGGCAAGAAATGTGAGCAATGTATAATTATTTACCTGTTGATACTACTGATATTTGAAAATTCTTATGAGCATGTGTTTCTTCCTGGCAAGCATAGATTTTTCCCTCTTTATCACTCACACTACCAGACAGTAATTATTTCTCCTCATTTCTTTATCCCAGAATTTTATCTCTCAAGGTCCCACACTTAGGAAGAAGTTTCTGTGGCCTTTCAAGAAAGGCTTCCCTTAATTGCCAAGGTTTGGGCACTGCACCAGGAGTTTTATTGTTTGAAGGTTTCCAGGTACTTATATAGTATATTTCAGGTCAGAAATTAACCACAATATTTCCCAGATTTAAAGTCCTATCTAGTTCTCACAGTTTTAGACTTTCTTCATTGAGGAGTATTAGCAGGCCTTTTCATATCACATATTTTACATTTTAAGAAAAGGAATTAATTTATGTATTTTACCAAAATTTCTTGAACCTAAAGCAAATATAAATTTTGAGCAACAAGAATACCTTAAAATGAACAATACAAAGAAAGGTGAAAAAATTAACCAATCTTAATTTCTTTGCAGAGAAAAAATTTTTGAAATTGGATCACTTTGTCAAACAAACATTTCATAATCAATGGCATTTTGCGACTCCTGAAACATCTGAAAAAGCTGAAATGTGTATTGTATCTTGAATGCCTAGCTTTTAGAGATGAAATATTACACAGTTTAAATATCAGGGTTTATGTATGAGTATCCAACTTAATTCATTGATAAAGTTTTAGAGAGGATACTATAATTATATTAGAAACATACTGGGATAATGAAATTGTGAAAACATTAGTGAAGATATACTACACTACCCATAATATCACTCTGAGAGCCAGAAGGACATTATGAAAATCTCTACTCATATAATTAACCCCCCAGGTATAATTATAATTTTAAAATTCATCTTTATTCACAGGGCAGATATAAGTGATACCAGTTTGAGACTGTGATGTAAACTTTAATGTAAATTCATAGGATATCTGAATATAGTTAAAACATCAATATTAATGAGAAATGACCTAGACTTTTAATTTCAGCTCTGATTCACAGAATAGAAATGGGCAACACTCTCACAGTTATAACAAAAAAGGCTGGACAAATACAAAGTAGCAATTGTTCTTGAACTCTTCAGAGAAATGTTGTTACAAGATTAAAAAAAAAAATCAACTCAAAATCTAGACAGGAATCTACAAAGAGAAACAGGTCAGGTCCTGGGTATTTGCTTGTTTGGAAACTATATACGCACCATATAAACCGTTAAGAAGATTTAGCTAGTGTGTTAGTCAGAATAATGCCCTCTGTCACAGATGTCCATGACTTAGAACCTGAAACCTATGACTATATTATATTACATTATGTTATGTTATATTATGTTATGTTATGTTATGTTATATGGAAAAAGGAACTTTTCAGATGTACTTAGATTATAGGTCTTAAAATAGGAAGAATATCCTGGATTATATAGGTGGATTCAATCTAATCACATGAGCCCTTAAATAGCAGAAAATTTTCTGGCTGGAGGCAAGAGAAATGTGGCAGAAGCAGTCAGATTCCCATCAATCCCCAACCCCCCAAGCAACACGCCTTTGCTGACTCAGCGATGTCAGGCCCATGTGTAAGTACTGGAGAGAGGCCTCTAGCAGCTCAGGGTGGACCCTAACGAGCAGCCTGCATGGAAACAGGGGCTTCTTATAGAGCTATGGGTTAGCAGTTCTAAAATGGCTATGCCTGTATACTGGGATTGAAAAAATAAGTGTATGCATAGACAATGGTAGAAAGCAAATTTCTCACTGTAGGAGAGAGTGAAGTAATATATAAGCAAGGGAAGGAGGGCTAGAATAAACCCTGTGCTACTATATTAGAGTCAGGAAAATGAACATGAACTGGTTATATGTGACATATACACGTATGTGATATACAGATCACATATATATGTGATATATATGCGTCACATTATATATGACATATATACATATGTGATGATGTATATGTGTGTATTTATCAATAGGAGCAGAAACAATTATAGATATATTTGTATACCTGGGCTAGTATAATACGTACAATACCCAGCTCTGTTTATTGAGACAGCCTGGAAGTCGTGACACCCCAGTAGGAATGAGTGCACCCCATACCAGATCCTGGTTTCTAAATGTCATTCACCAATAAAAGTAATCAGCGTTCCCTGGAGAACTGGTTTATTCTATTATTCTAGGGAAAATATGAGTTTAAAAGATATTTTTAAGGCCATGAATCAGGGAAGAGGAAGTGTTAAATAAACAAAATGATGGAGATATACCAAAGGAAAATACAGCCCATCCAGAAAGATCTCACAATGGAAAAACTAAAACAATTTGAGCAACAAAATAATCAATGTGGTATTGGCTTATAACAATAATTCAGGCTACGCAAGTTTGGATGAAGCAACCAAAGTATAACATAAATATGTGTACATCCATACTGATAGAAATAACTGAATATATAAATCAGTCCCTTTAGATGTTGGCTGGGCTTAGTAACTCACCTCCAAATAATAAAATTATGGAAGGGGAAAAATTGTGACTTCATAGCGGAGGAACATGGTATACTCCACCTTAACCAAGTAATCAGGCTGAACGTTGTCAGAAATAAATCATACTGATATGTTCCCCTGACATGATGTGATGAAAAGGGTACTTCACCTATGTGTTATTCTCCCCACAAACCCATGCCCCCAGTGCAATTATGAGGAAATAGCAGACAGACCAAATTTAGGGACATATTACATAATATCTGACCAGCACTCCTGAAAATATTCGGTGCCTGATAAACAGAGACTGAGAACCAGCCACTAGAGGAGATTAAAGAGAAATGCTGATTGGATGTAATGATGTGATATCCTGGATTGGATCCTGGAACTGAATAAAATAAATCAGTGGGAAGACTAGTGGAATCAAAATAAAGCCAGTAGTTTATTTATTAATGTTTTGAACAAAAGTACTATACTTATGTAAGATGTTAGCTTTAGAGGAATTGGATGAATGGTACTTTCTACTATTTTTATGAGTCTTTGTAAATCTATTTATTCAAAAAAATACATGTTTTTAAAAGAGTTTGGCCAAAAGAACCAGAAAGTGCAAACAAAGTGCATGTGAAAAAAATTTACACTTATTGCTAATCTATACCAAGCAACATTGCACAGTTTACCAATGCATCTTATAACGAAAATTTTTAGCTTTTGAGTTTTAATTTACTTTTTTTAGATGACCTACATACGTCAAATACAGAAAACTGTGTAAATTGCTATGACCTCTAATGTTATAAATTATCTTATCCATAATATTTTCCTCATTTCTATATCACAGTTAATTTTTTGGCACATATGAGGCCCATCAAACTATAGTATCATATGCTATTCATTTTGATATGTAAATGTGATATTTTCTTAAGAGATTGTACACAAAATAGAACATAAAGCTAATATGAGCTAAAACTATGAAACATCTATAAGAAGGTCTAGCAACAAATACTTGCAACTTTAGGTCAAAGATTACTTATGTGATACCAAGAGTATGACCCATTAAAAAATTAACATCCAATTGGAATTCATCAAAATTAAACAGTATTTTCATTCAAAAGATATATCTAAAATTTAAAATTTAAAAGATAAGACACAGACTGAGAGAAAATCTTGCAAATCATCTGATAAAGGACTTCCATGTAGAATATACAAAAATTCTCAGTACACAGAAATAAGGAAAGACAAAACTAATAAGAAAATGGACAGAGAATTTGAACAGACACTTCATCAAAGTAGATGTACATATGGAAAATAAGAACATACAAACTTGCTCATCACAAGTAAGTATGGAAATGCAAATTAAAAACATTCATATACCAATTGGAGAGCTAAAATTACAAAGACTGAGCAAACCAAGTGTTATCAAAGATGTGGAGCAACTAGAAATCTCTTACACTATGGAACACAGGGTAATATGGTAGCACAAGTACTTTGGAAAATAGTTTGGCATTTTCTTAAAAAGGGAAATGTGCACCTACTATATGTTCCAGATGTTCCAGTCCTAGGTATTTACCCAAGAGAAATAAAAGCAAATGTTTATAGAAATACCCGTACAAGATGGTTCATGGCACTTTCATTAGTAGACAAAAACTGAAACCAACCCACATGTCCGTTACAGGTGTACAGATGAACACAGTGCAGTATATCCACAGAATAAATATTGCTCAGCAATAAAAATGAATGACTTATTAACACATGCTACATGATGGATGAATCTCAAAATAATTATGCTGAGTGGAAACTGTAGAAACTGCAATTCACTCTTAATGACAGATTACGGGTTGCCTGGTATCAGGAGAGAAATAGGGTAAAAGTCAGTGATTCCAATGTAATTATAAGTTACTTACGTGACCCTAAATTTTAAAGGTGATAGATGTGCTCATTATGCTGAATGTTATGATAATTTTACAGTTGTATACATACTTTGAATGTTTTATTCATTTGTAATTATTTTACTTTGACAATTGTTTTATTTTACAAAGTTTTATTTTCACAAAGTAATTGATGGTTGAATTCTATTTTCCTAGCTGGGTATGTCTGATAAGGAAACTACTAGTTTAGGTTTACATTGCCCAACTTTCAGAACTATTTATATTATATTTCCTTCATCATATTTTGGTTATTGTGTCTGTTTCAGATACAATATTTTTCATTAAGATAAAATTTAACTTCTTCTTCTAGTACTTATACTATTTCTCCTTTTCTCCTCCCTCTCAATTAGCTACAGCCACCATGAATATGTCACATCATACTATGCCGGGGAAGACATTCTTAACTTCTAATTCCATAAATTAATGAATATATCTTCCCATATAAATATAATTTTAATAGTTGAAATATGAAGATTTTCTTCTCCTCCTTTGGATATGTTGCAGGTTGCTGTGTGCTTGTATGTGTAATATATTCACAGTTCTTAAATTTTAATAGCCTTAAGAACACTTAGTTTTCCAGTGTATAAATGAAACAGAGTTAAATGTCCTCTTTAGATGATAAAATTTCATTTTGAGGAATACCTTTATAATACTAATGATAATTTTAACAGTAATTGTAATGAATGTAGTGGTAAGTTATTCCTTATCATATCTTTCTGATTAGGTAAAATCATGCTTGTGATTTTATATACAAAGAAACTAAGTCATTGAGGAATTGAGAAGCCTACCTCTTGTCACTAGTGAATGTAGAACTTCATGTGAAACCAGGTGATGTCAGTTCACAACTCATTGCTGTTTACCAGTTCACTCTATTGTCACCTGATAATCGGTTCACATAGATCTGTTATAGATGAGTTGATGTTAATATAAATGTTCATATTAAGTATTGGGAAAAAATAGAGTTATGAAGGAATTTCACTTTTTTGGAGAAATCAAAGGTAGAAACCATGAGAAAGAACCTAATAAATAAATGTAGTCTTCTTCAGAATGTTGGGAAACAGAACTATAAAGGACCATTTAATCACAACCACATTTTAAAGGAGCAAAGTAGCTTCACTGATGTCACAGAGATCCCAATAGAGCTAGGAGTAAAGTGCAATTGTTTTGAATTCCCAGTTGTGTATTATTTCCACCACACTATAACACATGTGAGAAATAGCTCATAATGTGACATTAATAGCAAAGAATTATTCAAAGTTACACAGAGATAAATATATAAATATATATATATATATATATATATATATATATATATATATATATACACATTGAGAAAGGCATATTGATGAAGTAATCTGATAGTCTATCATTAAAGAGGCTGTGATATCCAAGACAGTCTGCCCAGGATCCTTTAATCCTGAAAATGCCAGAGAAGAATTTCAGCATGGATGCACTGAATCTGAAAGGCTCTTTCTTGAAGAAGTTCTGACGTGTTGGTTATAACACTAGAATTTGTTCAGAACATTAACTAAACGTATCGTGCAGCTATCTATTTGAAATTTCTTACTTAAAGTCATTTTTACTTAAAAAGTTCTTATCCTGATTGGCTATGTTGAGAAAGATATGTATGGTATACATACATGGTCTAACTCTAATATGGTTCAGACATATTGGCCCTGGACCCCTGGACATTTTTTGAGTCAAAGTAGTTATTTCAAATAAAAAGCAACCAGGAATTATACAGCAAGCAGGATTATACATCCATCAATTAATGAATCAAAAGACACACCAATTTAGTGAGGCACCCAGGAAAGGATATGGCAGGATAGTGAAGTTTATTTCACACTGCAGACTATTTTCAGTGAATTTTAGATTTTCAATTTCTACACTGAACTTTGGTATTGTCCTTTGAAATTTACGTTCAGATAAAATTGAAAAATATTTATTGAACACTTACTGAGTGCAACACATTATGCAAATTACTAAAATCTCTAAATTACCAGCATATGGAGAGATAAAATCAAAAATGTATAGCAAGGTTTGCTAATCAAATGTTATAGACTATCCTGGTTTGACAAGTTAAATCATTATAAAAAAATGAAAACAAAACAACAATATATTTTGCTGGGGCGCTTGTATAAATTTATTTCACATAATTTACTGGACAATGTTGTTCACATACAGTGCTATTTTCCCTCAGGAAACATGTAATTAAATACAATCTCTTCTGCATTACAGGTAGATATAATTTTTTAAATGTTTTATACTTGGTTTTTGATTAAAGTTAATCAGACTTCTATGCAACACAGTGACTGGACTTGTAATGTCTTTTTCTGTATTGATCATGCTTCAAAAGAGAAACAACTATTTCAATAATAATAATATTTTAATTAACTTCCTTTCATTGAGCACCTTCTACTTCTAAAAGGTCAACTCTTAACATTTTAGAAATAATTATTATTTACTGAAGACATTTGAAACTAATTACTTCAACTTCTTTATCATTTATTTTGGGATTTAGTATTAGGAGCATTGCCTGCTTTGGCAGAAATTTGGGCATTAATGTATTATCTGGAACATAAGGGGAGAGGGACATTTTCACCATGAATCCCACTTTCAGTAATTATGACATGATTATTTTGAACTTTTCCATGGAAATAAAGCTTAAAGTCTCATCTTGTGAAGGCAATTAAAACACTCTAGAAAATTCACCACATTTAAGAATTGAAAGATATTAGGTAATTTCACATTCTTGTAAGTAAAACTCTATCTTTTCCATTTGAAACAGGGTCTGAATTTAATTATATAAGTGTATGCCTAGACTCTCCAGGGCAGGAGATTCATTTAAAATAAATTAGGTGAGACTTAAAATATATTTGCTAGGAATGTACACTGTGGATCATTTAAATGTAAAGAATGGGAGGAAATAGAGAAGTTACACACACACACAAAAAAAAAAACAAGGAAGACTGACGTTATTCTAGAAAAATCAGTTACAATTGTATGTTAATATACATTTTGTCATATAATGACTTACTCAATTTATAATTAATGACACTTTAAAAGAAATCTATATTTTAAAATAATGCCAATACAAACCAATCTAAGAAATATTTTTTTCCTTTTTAAAAATGATGTATAGTTTATCTCAATGGCATTTTTTCATTCATTCATTTATTGATTGAGTGTCCCCTATGATGATGGAGATACACCAACAATTTAGTCCTTGCCCTCAAAGAAGTTATAGTCCAGGACACACAGACTCTTTCCTTTGATCCTGTGCTTCTCGAGTTTTCTCCTACCATAAATTTGGTTGCCTATTTCCTTCTTATCAGAACTCTTTCATCAGTCTCTCTCTGTCTTTACTGGATATAATTATTCTTGCAGCTACTACTACTTTCAACTATAATATTTCTCCATTTTCTCTCCCATTCTCTCAGTTGCAATCCACTCCTTTACAGTCAGGTATTACCTTCCTGCTATCAAAAGGAACATGCAGCTCTGGTCGCCCAGAGGAACCAACTCGCCATTTCTCTAGTCTGTGCTGCATTCAGAAAACTCCAATGAATAGACTATTGGGATTTATAATATTACCATGTAGTTATACCTAACTGTTTTCACATAATTGCTCTTAATGTAGTGAATCAACTGTGTCCTATAACACTCTTCTCCGCATGGTGCTGTTTCAGTCAATGTCTTTGATTCCAAAGCCATGGGCTTGTCTTGTACCTCTGCTTCTTGAGACAATGGATCAGTCTCCCATTGTCTACTCTTTTTCAATCACCACTATGTTTTCATATCCACACTTATACTGAAGGACAGTTATTCTTTATACTAGCAGTTTTGTACTTTTGTCCGTGTTGCATGTTTAATTTAAACTGACATTACTGAATGACAAAGTCATGTCATTCTTCTCCTTTAAATTACATTTTCTGATTTGTTTTCATCCTAAATCTGAATTTGCTTTTAGGTTCTGTTTTTCTCTTTATTAGAAAAGTCATGTTGTGCCACACCCTTGCTCATGGTCACAGAGCCAACACCTGAGGGCTATAATTTAAGACCAGTCTTCAGAGTCTGTGTTCTTCTAATAATGCAGGAATCATAACAAACTTGTTAGTAGAAAAGCTATCACATCACCAAATACTTGCGTGCAAATAACATTTTAACTGGAAGTCTGTTTATGCAACTCAGTGAAAGTGATGATAAAATGAAGAACACAAAAGAAAACTTCAATCACTGAAGAGTTACCCATAGTTCTGGATGGCTTGATTGATTTAGTTTTTATTCTTCTCCATTTTCTTGAATTTACAAGAGAAATATCTTTAATAAAGTACATAATGGAGATGGGAGAAAAAAAATCACATGTATTTCCATCATTCACTGTTCATTACCCGCATGTGTGGTTGGTAGTTAATCTATAAAGTATCCCTCTGTCTCCATAACCAACCCCATGGCCTCTTTATAAATGTCACCACACCGGGGTGATGTGTACAGGAACTGTCTCTCACATGGGTGTATTTCCATCATTCACTGTTAATCACCCCATGTGTGGTTGGTAGTTAATCTATAAAGTATCCCTCTGTCTCCATAACCAACCCCATGGCCTCTTTATAAATGTCACCACACCAGGGTGATGTGTACAGGAACTGTCTCTCACATGAGTGTATTTCCATCATTCACTGTTAATCACCCCATGTGTGGTTGGTAGTGAATCTGTACAGTATCACTGCACCTCAATTACCACCCCCATGGCCCCTTTATAAATGTCATCACACCAAGGTGATGTGTGTAGGGCCTGCCTCTCACATAGGTGTACTTAGGTGTTTTTTTTATATATATATATAAATGCACACATATGATGGCTAGACACACACATACACATATATGTGTAACATATTTTATCATATGCCTGTCATAGGTAAGAGCAGAAAATAGTTAAAGCAGTACAAACAGATTTTATTCAGAAATTACTGACAGTAGGAGAAAAATCTGAGTTTCATTCTGATTTGTGCAGAGGCGGCTGGGTGTTTTAAAGGGAGAAGTGAGAGGGGGATTGGTGGGGATGTGCAGTCAGGGAGTTAAAAAGATTACCAAGTGTGGTAAGAGAAGGTTGGTCCATGTGAAACCCACCCAGGTTGCTAAGGGGAGCATGGAAGTTAGGTTGCTCCCTCCCCTGAGGCTAGGATAAGGGGTCCACTCTTCAGGTGTTGACTGGAACAAACACTGAACTAGTAAATTCTCTGCCAGCCTTGAGTTATCTCAGGCAGGTACTTTCAGAGGGGCTGGGGCCACCCTAGGGATGCAGCCTTGAGCTGGTAGAAACTATGTCAGTGTTTGTTCTCAAAAGCCAAGAGGCAGGCCTTGTGGAGAAAAGCCCAGCTAGAGTTTGGTCAAGGGGAAAATCATTGTCATGTCTAGAAATTATTTTACATGCAGAAACTTTTAAACACACATTTTTAGATTTCACATGTATTCTAAATTACTCAACAGATTGATTATACTAATGTGAGCGCCAACAGCAGTTTCTGAACATTTTTATTTCCCTCGTTACCTTTTACTTATTAATTAGCTCGTATATTAGGGGTAGTTTTTCTTTGATTTTTTTTCTATACTACTGCTAGAAATTACTTTGTCTATGATTTCCCATTTGCTTTTTTATTATTATACCAATTTTTCATAAAGTTGGTGCTGTGGACTGAATTGTGCCCCACTGTCCCCAGGTTCATATAAAGCCCCAATGCCCAATGTGACTATTTGGAGACAGGGCCTATAGGAAGGTAAGTAAGGTTAGATGAGGTTACAAGAGTGATATCCTGATCTGATGGGATTAGTGTCCTTATAAGAAGAGATACCAGAGAGCTTCCTGTCTCTCTATTCTCTCTCTCTCTCTTTCTCTCTTTTCCCACCTGTGATGACACAGCAAGAAGGCAACTCCCTGCAAGCCAGGAAGAGAGCTCTCACTAGAAATTAAATCCTGTTGGACCTTAATCTTGAACCCAATCTCCAGCATGGTAAGAAAATAAATTTATGTGGTATAAGCCATACAAACTCCGGCAGGGTAGCAGATTAAGACAGCTGGTAATTTTCATGTGTTTTAATTTATCAATATATTATTTTCTACTATTTATGTTATGGCTGTTGGAGGTATATCAAAAGATTAATAACGATGAAATGGGTGTATTACTAAACAGTTAATAAATTGCTACCCCATTGTGATATAATTGTTATTCTTGATATACTATCCTATTATATTAAAATAAGACTTTCTCATATACACACTAGAGTTTGTCCTGGGTTATTGTTTTAGTCAGCTGACCAAACTATTCTGCCATTTCCACATCATTTCATGTTGTTACCTTATCATCTGTTTTAATAGATGAAGGTTCAACTCCATTTCTATTATCTGCAATCAATCTAGAGCAGTGCTGTCCCATAAATATATAATCTAAGCCACATATGCAGTTTTAAATTTTGTACTAGTCACATTTATAAAGGTAAAAAGGTATATGAAATTTAATGTTAATGCTATTTTATCTACTATTAAATTTGTATTGCAACGTATAATCAATATAAAATTTTTAATGAGCTATTTTTTTTCTTTGTTTCATACAAGACTTTGAAATCTGGAGTGTATTTTACACTTACTATATCTACAGTTGTGTGTGTGTGTGTGTGTGTGTGAATATTCAGACTAGCCACATTTCAACTGCTCAATAGCCACAGGGAGCTAGCTGTTACTATATTAGAAAGTGCAGTTCAACACTGTATATTAAAGAGGAAAGTTATAATCATTTTGCCCAGTAGTAGAAATATTGTTTAATGAAATTATGTTAGGGTTGTAGGTGAAATTTAAAGGGATTTGTAAGTTTATACAATTTATTAACATAGAATTACTTGATTAATATTTCAGGCCTGGGTTAGACACATCAACATACAAATAATGCTTACCTCTAAAATGATAGTGATAGTAAGTTTAATGTTTTGTACCTTTTTGTAACTTACAAGTTTTTCTATGTAGATAGATAAATGGAATGGACAACTTAATATAATTTTTTTAGATAGAGCACAATTTTCATAAGGTTGTCATTCCATAAAAGGATTTGGGTAGCAATTGAAATAGTGAAAATTCCAAGATTAAACTTTTCTCAACTACTGTAAAATGAAAATAAACATATAATAAAACACCTGAGGCCAGCAAAACACTGTACAAGAGGCTATTCAATAGATTAATGTAGAATCACTTTATTGTCATTCAATTATACTAGTATTTTCAGTAACTAATGCCCTCACTAACCTGAATATAGAAATTTAACAGTCAAGAATTTGAGTTGCATATTTAACCACTATTATTAAATATCATGCCATCAAAGTTACATAAGATAAAGACAACTACAACTTAACCAAGAGCATACATTTATGTTGAGAAGTCACTACTATTCATGACCTGGAATGTTTAAGGATTGTGACATAAGTAAAATGTCGGGAATCAGAACCACTACACTAATCTTAGTGGTGCCCTGCCATGAGTTTAATGCTGTTTCTGAGTCAGTGTCAACAGATAATACTGATTCACCAAACAGGGTTTTAAATAGAAATTTGAAAATGCTTGGTTAGTATTCTTATAAGGAACATTGTCTATTTTACCATAAAAATTGAATTGAAAAATGAAGCCAAAATATAAGACATTTTGGCTGCACATATTTCATTATTAAATTATTTTTATCTTTCCATTAGATCTGTAAAATCTTTCAATTTTACATCTTTATTTTGCTTATGTGGACTAAGACATTGGTCGCTGCTACTTGTTGCTGCGGGACCATTTTTCATTCAATCAATGCTTTCATCAGTCCTTAACAATTGATTTTTTCACAGCCAATTGAATAGATCATGCAGTTAATAAAATTTAGTCTGGGCAATAGACAAAAGAGTCACAGCAACATTCTGTCATCCAATGTTATATTTTTATTAGAGACAGAAATGTAGCTGTTCTGTCCTTTTGCCACCCACTTATTCTCTTAGAAATATGTCACAATGAGTGATCCTTTGCTTTCATCCTCTGAAAACTTCCACTCCATATTAACAGTGGCTTAGTCCTTAGCTGAGTTCTAGTCACATTTCAATTATCTTTTGAACTAGGTTATTGCTCATTATTCAAAGTTTGTTTATTCATATCTTTGGTCATTTTAAAAATATCCCATTCATTTTATGTCCCCACTGTCTAGGACAATGTCATGCCCATAGAAGTTGTGAAATGCATATTTTCAAAATGAGTGAATGAGTGAATCACCAGTCAATCAATGCAAGAGGACTTATTACAAAATGACACAATATTTCAAATAAGTATATGGTCTAACAGTGAACCAATTTTAGATCTATCGTGATGGAAAGGATGAGATTTCTCCCATCTAATCTTTTCAAGCTGCTTCTGTGCTAGACCAGTCTCTGTTGTTCATATTCCATCTGAGAAGCAACCGGAAACCCTTGCTGACTCACAGCCTTACTGTCCTCACTACCAGAGAAGACCTTTTCCATAAGTCCTCTGCACAGCAGGTAAATTACCTTTCATACAAAGATACTGGACTTTAAAATGTTCACTAATCTCTCTGCTTACATGACAAACTTCTGACTGTGGCGGACAACACATTTCACCTCTGAGGCCAGAGAGGTAGGACCCCACCTCCACCATGACTCCAAAACAAAGCCTCTACCTAAGGCACGCTGGGTCCCCTACCGTTTATAGCATCCAGTGGGGGTCTTATGTGCTTAAGCTAATTTCAGCATGGAATTTCTTCCCTCCACTCTTTTATCAAATGGCCAACAGAGTTTTATAAGTGATTATGGACAAATATAATTTCCATTTTCTGTCTTTGGTTGAATAAATAGAATGATAATTGATAAAAGTTCAGGGAAATGACAACTAAATATCATGATAGTAATGATATCAGTAACGATAACTGATAAATTGCCAGGGAAATAACTATATTTTTTTCCCAAAAACTACATGCCCCACCCCCCTGTAAGACCTTATACAATCGTTCATTCAGCACATAAGCATTGAGCATCTATGATGTGCCAGGAAAGCTGATGGAAGTGGATAGATACGTTCCTATTTTGATGGAACTTGCTTTTTCAGTGGACAAACTGATGGGAAGGAACGGACACAGGTAATAAAGCAGCAAATCAATAATGTAATTTCAGATGTTATATCTTTGCTGACTCTTGACCGAAAAGAAGGAGATTTTACAGGATAATCTGGGAATGAATGTGAAAACAAATGCAAAAAAAAGGCCCACCTTGTGTGAGATCAAACTTGGAATATTTATGGAATGTCACAGTCAGGGCTGTGATAAGGCTGAGGAAACTGAGGTGCTTACTTGCCTCGGGAGCAAAATTTAAGGAGATTCAAAAAACTCAGTAATCCAGATAGATATTTTCGTGCAATATTTTAAAACATAAAGAGAAAATTAATGCTAAATATCTATGATGAACAGAATTTAAAAATGTTATAAAGACAGGCTGTTATTATTTGTCTCATAACCCTTGTTATGGTGCAAAGTAGATGCATTCCCATCAGACATGGTCTCCAGCTGCATGACTGTACTGTCCTCTACATGTAGGTTTATGAAGGCTGATGATGACAGGACAGTAGATTGGGCAACAGAGGGATTTGATCATAGAGCTTTTATGAATTCTTCCACTTGGTTCAAGATATGGAAGGATATTTTGATGGGTGTATGTGACCACGCACATTTCCCTTTGCCTCTGGGTCCAGTGTGGCTCAGCAGCTCACTGGAGCATCACAGCTGAGGTGAAAGGCCACAAGAAAGAAGGTGGAGACACAGGGGTCCTGACAGGCACTGTTATGAGTTCAGGGGGATCTTACTCTGTGATTTTCCCCAGTACATTTAGAGGGTAAAGATGAAATGAGATTTCTCTAGGAGTGATGCTAAGTTAGTTGACATTCAGTGTTCTTCTGCTATTTTATTTTGTTTCATATTTTAAGATTATAGCAACAGCTTATCTGTAAGTTCAGAATGTAACATATTTTGCTATATATCTGCTATTATCTTTGACTTGAATTCAAGTGCATAATCTTGTGTCCAGTAGGTAGAAGTCTAATAAATCTTTTTAAAAGATGATGTATATGGTTATAATCATTCCTGTTATTTTTTAAAATCATTACATCAGTTTAATACCATGCCCTCTGATAGTGTTATTTGTTAAAATATTTTTTTATATTTATACTTCAGCTTTTAAAAATTAATGCATAAACAAAACATTTTGTTGCCTGAACTTATAAAGATAAAACATGGAATTATTGAGCATTGGGTTTGACCACTCTTGGAAAGTTTTTTTTCAATCCGGGAGCATCTTGTTCTTATTCAACAATACATCTGAAGTAATATCATTACATAAACACCTGGAATCACAAAGAGCAGATCAAGGAATTGTACAATTGCTTAATTGGCTAAGAACTCAGAGAATAGCAAGGAAGATTTTGATATACACTTCATTCTATAAAATGCGATGCAGAACATCTCCATTTTGATTTCATTTGATAAACTGTCACCTAGGAAAATTAAACTGTAACCTTATTCACCTCCATCATAGAGAAAGCAGATGTTTAAACTTTCCCAACCTAAGTATATGGAGAGTCACACAATTTGAAATCTAATTAGTGTTTAATAAGCCATTTGAAATGATGTCATTCAACCCTTACAAATTAATCCTGCTCTTTCAACACCTGCTGGTATTTTGCAACAGTAATTATTTCATGACAAAAAGAGGCTTGAACCAGTCTATATTAACATGACCATCTCTCATGACTGTTCCATACTTTGGATGCTAATAACCTCCTCCTGGCCTAAGAGGAAAGAAACCGCTACAGACATAATGAGACTTGCCCTTACTGGAAGTCAGTTTACTATTCTAAAATATAATTTCTGAAGGTCAATTGGAGAAAAGGACCTTCCCCAACCTATTATGAATCTTTCAGAGATTCCTTTACTAAGCCCTTGTTTACCTATTTTTCAAAAGCAGACTTGCATTGATGGCATAATAGACAGGAAATTTAACAAAAAGTATGCTTTCACTAAAAGTAGAAATTTGTAAATGGAATAGAATATCTTCCTTAAAATAAATTAAACCCTGCTATAACTAAAACTGTCAAACTCTTGTCAAATCTTCCCTGAACCAGTGTGTAACATCTCAGAATAACTGACTGCTTTGGTATAACTTAAATTCAACTGAGCTGTTACCATTTCATTATTGGTAGTATTAGTTATAAAGTTACCAGTAGCAAAAAAGAATAATACTTTCTTCACAAAGTCTTTGGGGCTATTAGTTAAAGTTACAAATGTGAGAATTCCTCCCACATACTAATCATTCATCAAATGCCTGTGCTTTTCTTCCTTCAGCCCAGCACTGCTGTAGAAGTCCCAGGAACTTCCAGAATTAAGACAAACACTAGGGAAAGTGCATGTCCATAAATTTGCCTCTGCACAACAACCATACCTTTATTTGAAAGAAAATTCTTTCTTATTCTCTATGCATCTAAGTGATTTGCTTCCTTTTACCCACATTTGAAATCAATCCTTCTCTGTGGTTCAGTTCCTAATGTTTCGGATATTCGTAGTTTCTGATCCACTGCGTTCCTCCCATCTATAATATTCTCTAGATTAATATCTATATTATTCTTTAAAATGTTATAGAGAATTTTGGGAAGATCATTTTAAACATGTATAATGCATCTTCTCAGTGAAAAAGAGGTTTGCAACTAAACTGGAGATATGTATTTTATGCTTCCATTTACTCTTTTTCAAATTTTATCAATTAATGTTGTCCATCATACTATTAATTTATATCCTATCCAAATTCATATTAAAGGATACTTTTTCTCTGTTTTGATTGTCAGAAAGTAAAATTTCTGATTTTCTATTACAGTTGTGGTTTTATTATTGTTACTCAATGAAGTTTTTGTTTGTTTTAAATATATATTTATTTTCATCACTACGTGCAAGCCACCCCTAAGAAGTGGGGAGTTATAGGTTATATTCATCTCCTTCAAGTTGGAGTATCTGCAAAAATTATTTGGAATTCTTTTTCACAAGAAATTTGTCTATTCTCCCAGATTTATTTATTTACTCAGTCATTTAATTTTATCAGTATAGTTTCATAGATATATATTTCATATATCGTATTATAATCAAATACCATTTATTAATTTTGTTGCTCAAATGGTCCAGCTTTGACCATTAGCAATTTGTTCACTTGGTTCCTGTGTCCCTTTGATTTCTCCCAACCATTTTGGTTTTTTCTTGTTGTTTTGTTTGTTTCTTCTGTTTGTTTTATTTTTAACAATTTTTTACTTGCCTGTAAGATGCCCCAGGCTTATCATGCATACTTCTTGCCATGACCCTAGATTTAGTCATTTCGTCATGGAATCCTGTTGTTTTTATTGTCAACTGAAATGCCAGAACAGGTTTATATTAACACATATATTTGCACATATTGTATTTATAAATATTTCTATCTTTAACCATCTATATCTATATTAATCTAAATATGATCTCATTCTTACCCCTCCAACTCTAATCCAGTAGCACATGGATTGTTCTAGCCTCTTCCCCTTTCTTATCTGTATCTTATTCCAGTTACAGCAAGAAGCCTAGTTTGCACCTTCAATCAACAATTTACTTAATTGTTTTAAACCAGTATGGTTGTACAGTTGTTTCACAATTAACAAATTTCCCTCTGGGAAACCATTCTATGTAGTAGAGCACAGTGCTTATGTACAGGTTCTCTTGCATTTAGTCTTACAGTCTCCAGCAATTTCCAAAGTTACTGAGGTCACCATCATTTTCCCCCATCCCTTTCAGTGAGGTTTACTGCCTATATTTTTAATACAGGCAGTTTAATTTTTAAACTCTTATGTCAGGTCTGCATTTCAACCCAATATGCCTGAAGTTTCTAAATTAGTTTTCTAATCTACATTTGTCAAGGTCTACTCTTTGTTCTGTAAAGTTCTACAGATTTTCACAAATACATAGTGCCATGTATCCACTATTACAGTATCATTCATCCCCTTCTAATAATCTCCTGTGCTTCCTCTAATCAACCCTCACGTCTTCACCCTGGAAACTGCTGATCTTTGAATAAATGTGTAATGGTGAAAAGGACATTATTTCTGTGTTTCAGTTGAAAGGGAAGGTTTCCATGCTCTTATCATTAATATGATATTATCACATTAGATTTCTCTTCTTTCTTTCTCTTTTTGGCCGATATTCTTTGTGAATTTGAGACTCTTCACAATTTGCTGACTGTTTTTACCCAGATTGCACTTTAGATTTTGCCAAGTATCCACTGATGCTTGCTCAACATCAACTGATATTATCACATGATTTTCTCCTTTAACCTGTTGATGTAGTGTGTTGCACTGACTGAACTTCCAAAGTTGAAATAGTGGATGTTGAAACATCCATTGAAATAATGGATGTTGCATATCCCATTTGGTTGTGGTGCATAATTCTTTTTATACATTGTTGAATTTGATTTGCTAATATTTTTGAAGATTTTTGCAATTATATTCATGAAAGACAGTGGTCTGTATTTTTCTTTTCTTATGATGTCTTTATCTCGTAAGGAACGGCACCAAAGACAGAGGAGAGCTTAAACAAGCTTTATTTGGGAATGCTCCCGGGCGAGGTTCACTGGTCCGAGAGAAAGGGGCCAGAGAAGTCACGCTCGGGTGCGGGCATGAACAAAATTTATAGGGGTGGACGCAGGGGAGGCGCTTGCTGTGTGAAGCAGCCTTTTTTTGGTAATCTCTCGGGTGTTGTGGCAATGTTAGGTGTCGGTTGCATCAGCCTCAGAGCCATTGCTTCCGCCCCTTGGGGAGCGGGAAGACGGGTGCCGAGTGGTGTGGTAATGTCAGGTGTCAGTTGCATCAGCCACTTTGGCGGGGGTTCCGTCTGGCTCCCTGGGCCCTTCCCCGGACCTGCTGGCCTTACATATCTTGTTTTGGAATTAGAATAATACCAGCTTTTTTGGTTGAGTTAGGAAGTATTCCTTCTGCTTCTATTTTCTGAAAGATATTTTAGCAAATTGATACCAACTATATCCTTACTGATTTTCTACTTACTTCATCTATTAGTACTGAAAGAGAGGTATTGAAGTGTCCAGTGGTATATTTGTCTATTTCTTCTTGCAGTGTTTTTCAGCTTTTGCCTCACATATTTGGATGATCTATTGTTAGCTACATAAATATTTAGGATTGTTATGTTTTCTTGGAAAATTAACCTCTTTATCATTATACAATTCCTCTCCTTATCCCTGGTAAATTTCCATGCTCTAAACTCTTTTTTTATGGAAATTAATGTATATGCTCCAGGTTTATTTTGATTAGTATTAATACTCCATATCTTTTTCTACCATTTTATTTAATGTATCCTAAATTTATATTTAAAGGGCATTTCTTACAGGCTGCATATAACTTCTTCTTGTGTTTTGTTCACACTAACAACCACTGGTCTTTTAATTGATCTGTAGGCTGTTCACATACAAAGTGGGTATAGAGTTTAATATTTACCATATTTGTAAATGTGTTATATTTATTTCATGTGTTCTTTTTTATTTTCCTCCTTCTTATTCTGCCTTCTGTTTTTAACTAATCATTATTTGTATAATTCTACTTATTTTACCTCCTCTTTTTGCACATTGATTACACAGATCTTTAAAATATATTTTGGTCTTTTTCTAGAGTTTGCAATATGCATTTATAAATATGAGAAAATCTGTATTTATTCTTCATATTTGAATAGATACAGAATCCTGTATTGGTGTGTTTATTTTCCTCTCATCACATTAAACATGTTACTCTGTTCTCATTCAGTTTGCATGATTTCTGAAGAGAAGGTGCTATAATTCTTAATTCTTACCCATGTTCCTCTATAGGTAAGTTGTTTTTGTTTCCATTTTTGTTTTCACCTACATCTAGTTTCTTTCAAAATTTTCTCTTTGTCTTTGGTTTTCTGAAGTCTGAATATTGAATGCCTAGGTGGAGTTAATATTTATCCTGTGGGATGGCTTTCTGATCTTCCTGGATCAAAACATAGTTCTATTCATATTCCTTTACATATTTAGGCTTCAAAAATATACACAGGTCAACAAAATTATTTAAGTTTGATTAAAAAATATATCTTTAGTGATGAAAATTATTTATTTAACTGGATGTTAGGGCTAAAATAAATTACATATCTAACCAATATTAGATGGAGTTATACATATTTTATTTATTTATTGAGGGAAACATATACTAAAACAAAAATAAAAGATTTGTGATAATATCTTTATAGTATTTCAGTATTGTTGGTAAAGTCATACAATGTACAACAAAGGGATCTTACTGTAACTAAAGTAATTTGATGTCAATCTCTCATGTTTTAGGAGCAGCAGCTTTCTTCATCATTAATAAACTTTAGAATAAAATAGTCTTGTTTTTCATTCTTTTCTGTAACTAAGGAAATGGAGATATAAACAAATGAGAGTTTTCTCATTGTCCAGTTCGATAAAAATCTCGTAGAGTCATATATTTATGTGTGTGCACACGCACACACATACACACAACTCAACACTAACACATTTACTTATGTAGACATTGCCAATTATCTATCCATTTCCAATTTTATCCCTATTTTACCAATAGAATGCACTTAATTTACACAATAAAAGTAATATGCTCTCTTACTCTAATTATACTACAAGTTTTCCTTTTGGTATAAGTTTCTTTCAAAACATATTTTAAGAAGCACATAGAGCTGTGAAACAAAATATTTTTAAAGAGGAAATATCATATATGTAACTTTTTATAGTGTTCACATGCAATGAAAAGAATAATTTCATTATTAAAGATATATATTTTATCAAAACTAACCTATATACCTGTGTACTTTTAAGCTTAAATAAGTGAAAAACACTTAGAATTACACCTTGTAGTTACATGATGTAAGTAATTATGACTTTTTTTCAATATATATAGTTTTTTTTTTTTTTGCGGTACACGGGCCTCTCACTGTTGTGGCCTCTCCCATTGCAGAGCACAGGCTCCAGATGCATAGGCTCAGCAGCCATGGCTCATGGGCCTGGCTGCTCCACGGCATGTGGGATCTTCCCAGACTGGGGCAAGAACCCATGTCCCCTGCATCGGCAGGCGGACTCTCAACCACTGCGCCACCAGGGAAGCCCCAAATATATATTCCTTAATATCAGGATTTTAGATCTTTCCAACTCCTCTTGTTTTGACTTGTTAAAAGTTTTTATTTATTTTTTTCTTTAAATTGAAAACACCTTAAAATCCATTAAAAATCTTTATTTAAAGGAAGATAAAGAGATTAAAACTAATAAATTAGAAAAACATAAGGCCCTTTAACCAAATTTGAAATAATATACTAATATCAATGTTAATTTTGTAAAATAAGTTTAATATAACTCCCACTCCTCTTTTTCTGTTTCTGCCCTCTCTTTTGGTTTAGGTTATGTTACTCGTAACTTAACAGAGCAGATAAGGATTGACAAAATGCATGAGGAAAACTATAGATCTGCATTCACTTCCAGCTAATTTTGAATTTTCAATTACCAGTATTTTGGAGATGCATACATACATAATATAGACATGAAGATATATGTGTATCATATATTCTATATATATTATATGCTAATAAATGTATTAAATTTCTCTTTTGCCTCAATTTCCCAGCATCCATGCCTACCACCTGTAGGTAACTGACTTTATTAGTTTCTCAGTATATTTGCAATGATTAGTCCTATATGCTTTTCTCTTCTTGGAGCTTACTTATTGTATTTCTTTAGAAATGTTTAGGAATCTGTTGTATAGATGCACCATCAGGTAGTTATGTATGTTCCATTAATTAAGATTTTCATGCTTTGCTACCTTACAATTAGTATCACACATTACAATTTAATAAATGTGTCATTTCACATGTATAAAGTTATATTAGTGGGGTTAATTCATTATAGTCAATTTTCACTATAATTTCAATTTTTTTTCCTTTCAGCTTTATTAAGGTCTAATTAACAACAACAATAACAACAACAACAAAACCCCTGTAATATATTTAAAGTGCAACAACTTGATGATTTGATACATGTGCACATTGTGAAGAGATTGTCACAATCAGGTTAATTAACACATCTATCACCTCCCATATTTACTAATTTTGCATGTAATAACATTTAAGTTCTACTCTCTTAGAAAATTTCAGTTGTACAGTATAGTACTTCAGCTATAGTCACCATGCTATACATCAGATTCTCAAACTAGTCATGTTATAAATGAAAGTTTTTACACTTTTTACCAACCTCACCTCATTTTTCTCATGCCCAGCCTCTTGAAACCACCATTCTACTCTCAGTTTCTATGAATTCAACTTTAAAAATAATTTTTTTTTTTTTTTTTAGATTCCACATATAAAGGATACCTTGCAGTATTTGTCTTTCTCTACCTGGCTAATTTCGCTTACCATAATGCCTTCCAGGTCCATCCATGTTGTTGCTAATGACAGTGTTTCCTTTTTTGTATAGCTGAATAATATTCTTTGTGTATACACATATACCATGTTTCCTTTATTAAGTCATCCATCCACATACAGTTAGGTTGCTTACATTCATTAGCTATTGCAAATAAACTCTGTAATAAACATTGGAGTATAGATATGTCTTTTAGATAGTGATTTTATTTCTTTGATACACACTCAGAAGTGGAAATGCTGGATCATATAGTATTTCTGTTTTTAATTTATTAAGGAAGACACAGACAAATACAAAGATAACCCATGTTCATGGATTGGAATAATTAATATCGCTAAAATGTCCTTGTTACCCATTGTGATCTACAGGTTTAATGCAATATCTATAAAATTCCAATGACATTTTTTATAGAAATAGATCAAAACAAAGCCACAGGTTTGTATGGAACTATAAATGACTCCAAATAACCAAAGCAAACTTAAGAAAGACCAACAAAGCAGTAGACATTATGTTTCCTGATTTCAAACTATATTACATATAGTTTGATATACTAAGCAAAACAATATGATATTGATATAAAAACTGATATATAGGTTAACAAAATAGAAAGCCCAGGATTAAACTCATGCATATATGGTCAATTATTTTTTGACAAAAGCACCAAGAATATACAATGGTGAAAGGATAGTCTCTTCAATAAATGGTGTTGGGAAAAATGGATATATACATGCAAACAAATAAAACCAGACCCCTATGTTATAAAATACACACAAATCAAATCAAAATGGATGACAGACTTGAATGCAAGACTTGAAACCATAAAACTCTTAGCAGAAACCATAGGGGGTAAGCTCCTTGACATTGCTCTTGGCAATTTTTTTTGGATATTACACTGAAAGCAAAACCAACAAATGCAAAAATGTACATGTAAGACTACAGTGAACTAAAAGTTTTCTGCATTGCAAAGAAAATTATGAACCAAAAGAAAAGGGAACCTATGGAATAGGAAAAAATATTTACAACCCATATATCTGATAAGGGCTAATATCCAAATTATACAAGGAATAATCACATTACTGAGAGTTTTTATCATGGAAGTATGTTGGGTATTGTTAAATGTCTTTCTTTTTCCAGCATCTTTTGAAATGATCATATAATTTTTTATCCTTCATTCCATTAATGTGGCATATCATATTTATGGATTTGCCTATGTTGAACCATCTTGCGTTCTGGAATCAATCTCACTAGGTCATGGTGTATGATTTTCTGAATGTACTTTTGAATTCAGTTTGCTAATATTTGTTGAGAATTTCTACATCTATGTTTATTAGAGATATTGGCCTATAGTTCTCTTTTCTTGTAGTGTCCTTGTCTGCCTTTGGTATCAGGGTAATGCATGCCTCATAAAATAAGCTTGGAACTGTTCTCTCCTCCTCAATTTTTTGGAAGAATTTAAGAAAGATTGGATTTTTTTTAATGTTTGATAGAATTCACCAGTTAAGCCATCTAGTCCTGGAATTGTCTTAGTTGGGAGGAATTTGGTTAATAATTTGATCTCCATACAAATAATTGGTCTGTTCAGATGCTCTGTTTTATCATAATTCAGTCCTTGTAGGTTATCTGTTTCTAGGAATTTATCTGTTTCTTCCAGGATATCCAATTTGTTGGCATATAATTGTTCATATTAGGCTCTTATGATCCTTAGTATTTCTGTGTTATGAGTTCTCATATCTCCTCTTTCATTTGTTTTTATTTATTTGAATTTTCTTTTATTTTCTGTTAGTCTAACTAAAGGTTTGTCAGTTCTGTTTATCTTTTCAGAAAACCAGCTCTTAGTTTCATTGATCTTTTCTATTGTTTTGTAACATCTATTTCATTTATTTCTGCTCTGACCTTTGTTATTTCCTTCCTTCTACTAACTGAGTTGTTTCTATGAGATATTCCTTTTTTAATGTAGATATTTATTGCTATAAAATTCCCTCTTAGAACTACTGATGTGGCATCTCTTAAGTTTTGATATGTTGTGTTTCTGTTTTCATTTGTCTCAAGATGTTTTTGATTTCTCTTTTTATTTCTTCTTTGACCCATTGGTTGTTCAAGAGTATGTGCTTTATCTCCATATATTTGTAAATTTTCCAGTTCCTTTGTAATTGATTTTTAGCTTCATTCTATTGTAATTGGAAAATATGTTTATATAATTTCAATAGCCTTAAATTTGTTAAGACTTCTTTTGTGGCCTAACGTATGATATATCCCAGAGAATGTTCCACATGTGCTTGAGAATAATAATATTCTGCTGCTGTTGGATGAAATATCCTATATGTCTGCTATGTCCATTTACTACTAACTTAACATGTAGTCTAAGTCTAATATTTCCTTATTGATTTCCTGTCTGGTTAATCTATCCATTTTTGGAAGCTGGGTATTAAACTCCCTGCTATGATTGAATTGCTGTCTGCTTCTCTCTTCTGATCTGTTAATATTTGTTTTATATATTTAGGTGCTCTGATGTTGGGTCAAGAAATACATACAATTGCTATATCTTCTTGATGAATTAACCCCTTTACTATTATATAATAAAATATTGCTGTTTTTCTCTTGTTATAGTTTTTATCTTATAGTATACAATTTTTTTCTGATGGAAATATAGCTATGCCTACTCTCTTTCTCTCTCTTTTTTTTTTTTTACATGAAATATCCTTCCCATCCTTTGATTTTGATTCTATGTGTGTCATTAAAGCTGAATTAAGTCTCTTGTAGGCATCATAGAGTTGGTTCTTGGCTTCTTTGTTTGTTTTTGTTTTTAATCCATTCAGCCACTCTATGTCTTTTGATTGGAGAATTTAGTCTCCATATATTAAAAAATATTATAGATAGACATGAGTTTACCATTGCCATTTTATTCAATATTTTCTTGTTATTTTGTAGTTCCTTTCTTCGTCTCTTCCTGCCTCCTTTGTTATTTGATGATTTTCTGCAGTGGGGTGCTTTGATTCCTTTCCCTTTATCTTTTGTGTACCTCCTATAGATTTTTGTTTTAGTTACCATATGGTTTATCTAGAACATCTTATGGCTACAACAGTTTATTTTTAACTGATAACAGCTCAAATTCAAATATTCAAACATATACAAAAGCTCCATATTTTATGTTTTTTATGTCACAACTTACATCATTTTATACTGTGTATCATTTAACAAATTATTGTACTCATAGTTATTTTTAATACTTTTGTCCTTTTCCTTTACATTAGAGTTATAAGTGATTTGTCCACCAATATTACATTAGTGTATGCTGAATTTAACTATATATTTATTTATACCAGCAAGTTTTATACTTTCATATGTTTTTATGTTACTAATTAGCATTTTTTCATTTCAGCTTAAAGAACTCCCTTTAACATTTCTTGTAAGGCAGGTCTAGTGATGAAATCCTTTAGCTGTTTTTAATCTGGGAATCTGTTTATCTCTCCCTCAATTCTGAAGGACAACTTTGCTGGGTAGAGTGTTTTCAGTTGAGGTTTTTGGTTTGTTTGTTTTTTTCTTTCAACATTTTGAATATAACATCCCACTCCTTTCTGTCCTGTACAGTTTCTGCAGAAAATTCTACTGATAGTCTTGTGGGGGTTTCCTTTTGTAACAAGTTGCTTTTATCTTTCTGCTTTAAAGATTCCCTCTTCATCTTTAACTGCAACATGTCTCAGTGTGGACCTCTTTGTATTCCTTTTATTTGGTATTTTTGGGTTCCCTGAATCTGGATGTCTGTTTCTTTCCCCCAGGTTAAAAAACTTTCCAGCCATTATTTCTTTGAACTAGCTTTCTGCCCCTTTCTCTCTCTCTTCTCCTTCTGAGACCCCTATAATTTGTTTATTGATCTTCTTGATGTACCAAATGTCCTTTAATTTATCTTCACTCTTTTCCTTTTTCTTTTTACTGCTCTGACTGGACAATTTCCAATACCCTGTTTTCAAGTTTGCTGACACTTTCTTCTGCTTGCTCTAGTCTGTTATTGAACTCCTTTATTGAAGTTTTCAGATCAGTTATTGTATTCTTCCACTCTATAATATCTCTTTGGTACATTTTAATATTCTCTATATTTGCTGAAAAATCATTTTGTCCATAAATTTCTCCCCTGACCTTGATGAGCAACTTTATGAACATTATTTTGAACTCTCTATCAGGTAAATCACTTAAGTCCATTTCATTAAGGTTAGCTTCTGGAGATTTATCTTGTTCTTTTGTTTGGGACATATTTCCCTGTTTCTTCATTTTCCTTGACTCTTGTCTTCCTTTCTGGGCATAAAACAGCCTCCTCTCCCAGCTTTGAAAAATTTACCCTATACAAGAGAAGAACCTCTTCAACCAGGCTAACCTGAGCTCCTATTTATCATTGAAATCTTTGTGATTTTTCAAGCTGCGATCTTTGTTCTTATTGGTTCCCAGTAAGTGAGAGTGTATCCATCAGTGTCCCAAAGGCACATCTGCCTGTTCAGGCTCCCAGAAGATTACTAATTGCCTGCCCATTCAGCTCCCTGAAGCAGGCTAATTAGAACTTGACATTTTGGCCACAGCTGAGAAAGTCAGGATGTTAGGTATGAAGTATTGGTCCCTCTCAAGGCCCTCTTAGGAAGGGTGTTTTTGTTTTGTTTTTGTTTTTGCCTACTCACTCTGTTGAGTCATGGGGATATTGTCTCTGCAAGTGCTTATGAATGCAAATAGAACTACCTTGTTGTTTTGTGTTATCCCAGTGAACTCATGAATGCTGAGTCCTGTCAATTGCTCAGTTGGGACTGATTTGGGAGCTGTCCCCCTGGTGGCAGCCACAGTAGCTGGGGTGCTAAATATTTGGACAAGTTCCTTGCAAGGAGTAGCTGGAGACTTGCCTGTTGAAAGGAGCCATGGGGAAATGGCAAGAGACTTATTCAACCAGCTCTTTTAGGCTCCTTGGAGGATCCTTGTCAAAATCACATTCAGGATGATTAGAAGCCAGACCCTCTGGCAGCAGGAGAGAATTGTGTAGTCAAATCCTTTCTAGGGAAAAACTGGGAGATGGGCAATTTTTGCCTGTTTCCTCCATCCTGAGCCTTTAAGAAGTGCTTGCACACCCATTTAAAAAATGACTTTTTTGTTTAATATGGTCCTGTGGAATTTGTAAATGCCAAGTCCCATGGGTTATAAGAGCCAGGACACTCAGGGGCTTACCTCTCAGGGGGGCAGTTTCAAAAGTTAATTAGCTGTGTGGACAAGCTCCTTCCAGTGTAAAGCTGTAGACCTGGTTTTCTTGTTGGAGATAACCAGAGGGAAAATGTGGGGGAAGTATCCACCAGTTTTGTTGGGCTCCCAGGAAGATCCCAGTGAGCACCTGAATGCAGGCTGATTGGAAGCCAGGCCCCCAGACAAAGTTGGTAAACTATGCAGTCAATCTCCTTTCAGGAAGAATCTGGGAGATGGGTGTTTTTGCCTGCTCCCTCAACTCAAAATCATAAAACTCCTAGAGGAAAACATAGGCAGAACACACTTTGACATAAATCATAGCAATATTTTTGGATCTTCTCCTAAATCAAAGAAAATAAAAGCAAAAATAAACAAACAGGGTCTAATTAAATGTGAAAGTTTTTGCACAGCAAAGGAAACCATCCACAAAACAAAAAGTCAACCTACTGAATGGGAGAAAATATTTGCAAATAATATGACCAATAAAGGGTTAATATCCACAATATATAAACAACTCATGCAAGTCAACATCATAAAAACAAACAACCCAGTTAAAAAAAATGGGCAGAAGTTTTTAATAAACAGTTTTCCAAAGAAGACATGCAGATGGCTAACAGGTACCTGGAAAGATACTCAATATCATTAATCATCAGACCAATACAAATTAAAATTGCAATGAGATATCACCTCACACATCAGAATGCTTATCATTAAAAAAAAACATAGATAACAAGTATTGTCTCTAGCCCATACTTCATGCTTCAACTAGAATGAATTTTCTAATATCTAGCTAATAACATCACATCCCTGATCAAATCCTTCAATATTATCAAATTATCTTCTAGAGTAAATTCTGATTATTTTACTTACTATACAGTGACTCCATGACTTTGACATCTTCACCATCTGCACCTTTATCATGGCCTTTCATTGAGTTATTACTACATGCTTATCAACTAGTTTTACTCTTCAAATTTCAATTGATTTTTATTCTATTCTTTCCATTCTTTTCCATTTTTCCAATTCCAAAATATTTTCAGGACCTTTCTCAAACATTAGCCCTTTTGTCATTCCCTGAATCACAAGTTCTACTGGATTTGGATACTCTTCCTCTGAGGAAAAAATATAAAAATAAAAAATAAAAAAGCCTCCCTGATAATCATTTACTATAAGGATATTATAACACTGTGTAATCTTAGATTTTTCATCTTCTCTTCTCTGTTATACTGTGCATTTCTTGAGACTAGTTCCTATGACACAATTACTATCTATCCACAGACTCTGAATTTTGCAAAACAAAAAATAGGTGCTTAACACATATCTGATATATGAAATATCTTGACACGACTTTGTTATACATTGATTAAACTTTTCCTAATTTGCATCTTTATGAGAATTGGATAAAATTTAAAATTTGATTATAACTAATTAGTAGTTTTTCTTTATTAACTTCCTATCATATCAACATTTTATAAATATAATTATAATTCATAAATATAATTCTTTATTCAATATAACAATTTGGTGATCTTACTTTTTGAAAAAGTTCTGACAATAAGTTGATAAACACTGCTAGGTTATCATCTTCTTAGACAACAACAACCAGCAGAATTCTCAGGAAGTTTGTTATTTTAAATGTTAAACCATGTGTTGTAATAATATGGAACCCCATGAAGCTCTGTGTATGTGTGTGTGGCAGGTGTGTAACCTGAGTGCACACTCATCCCTCCATCACAAGAAGGCCTGAATGCTGAATTTCCATCATACTGGTGAGAACTTCAGTGTAAAAACTTGAATAATTTTACACAATTTATTTTCTGCAAGTGGGCAAAACTTTATCACATTTTAATTGAAATTTTAAAATTTCTGCCACCACCTACAGGAGATAACAGTCTCATAGAAATGATCATGTCTTATTTTTCATGATTTTCTCCCAAATATTTGACACATGGAAGATGTTCAGAAATGCCTAATATGTAAATGGAGTAATCTGTTTTTTCCAGCACTTTCTGCTATACTTTCCTACTCAAATCAAACACATATAATGTAGAATACAGTATGCTAAGGAATACTTACTCTTTTGTACATATTGGTGGTGGGATAGGATTGATTAATGTACAAGAGTTTTTTGAAGATCGTTTCATCAATAAGTTTGTGTTTGCTTTAACATAACACTATTTTATCTTTTGTTGTCCTTAGGTAACATTTTAATCTCTGTTATCTCATTTGCATTTCTGACCTTGCAGGTAAATTACATAGCTCAATTGCATTCCTAAACTAAGACACAGGATTTTTATGGAGAACACATGGTGGTCAGGTCAGCATGTGATCTATTGGCTCAAGCATTGGAGCTTTGTTCCTATGTTACTGTTCTTATTTTTAGATGGGCCAAGACATCTTTTTACTATTGATGAAAAAATAAAAGAAAGAGTATTAGTTTTAAAAATATAAATGCTTTTAAATCCTACCATTTTGGTAAAAAAGAAAATAGTTTTGTGTGTGTATGTGTGGTGGTAGTGGTGGTGGTGGTGGTGGTACTTGTGAGGGGGTTAATAAAATGCTTCCGGGTTCAACTCTTACACTGTTCATTTGAGTAGGCCCTTTGCAATCTGCAACACAACTTTTTTCTTAAATCCATAGCATTGACAGAACTCTTAAATACATAGATTTATTTTTAAAATTGTGACAATACCTCTGGCAATATTGAGAAATACAGACTCCTTTCTCCTAGTCCATGATCAGAGATGTTTTCTTCAAGGGTTATATATATTGGCTTCATCCAAATTCTACCATTCCTTAAGACTCGCCCATAGTCATCTATGTGGAGAACCAATGTATCATTTTTGATCAGAAACTTTATTATTGCATCAGATTTTCACAGTTAGCTATTTCTTTGGTCGGGTAGAAACTTTCCAGAAAGACTTCAAATACTGATTAAAACTTCATCCAACATAATGAAATTGATGGTATGTGATCTGTGAGGGAGGCACTGGTCTTCCTGGCTGCTGGCTTCAGGAGCACAGTGTGTTTCAAAATAATTGGACCCATTTGTCATAGCCCAGACTTCTCCTCTCCACCTTTTTAGAACCTCTGTTACCCAGCTTGGATAACGGCTATGAAATGAAAATTGAGTACAATACATTTTATCCCATTTCATCATATCAATTCCCATTTCCCAAAACAATCTTCTCTGGGCATCACAATGAGTGGTACCACTTGTAATCACTTAGAGCAGCTGACAGAAAAGAGCTTCAAGCTATTTCAAAAAGCCCTTTTTTTCTCGATCAATTTTCAAAATATGTAACAGTCTATACGTACAATAGATATTATTCTCCTAACAACTATATCTACCATTTCACACATTTTGTGAATGCATGTCTCTTTATTTGTCATGTCTTTTTTCTTCTCTACTTGTAATAACCAATAACAAAGCCTACTGCAGCTTTTAAATATACTTGACATAAGAAATGAATTAAGTTATATGAATAAAAACAATTCAAAATTGTGAGAAATCATAATAATTATGTTAATTTACATACACTCATCTATCAAAATTCCAGCAAAAGTCAGGCTCCCACACCCACCGTATTAGGAGTTAAAGATTTGATGAGACCCTTGTGAAGCATTGGAATGATATTCTGCTTTAAGAATCTGAAAATAAAAACCAAGTTTTCCTGATTCCATAATGGTCAGGGTTTTACACTTCATCTAGATTATAACAATCAGATGTATCCTCAAGAATCACAGGGGTGGATGTGAATTAGCTAGCAGATGGGTGAGCTTGTACGTTTTGTAAACTCTGTGGCAGAGCCATTCAGTCATCCTTGAGCAACTGAGGTGGAGCATCTGACAGTAATACTGATGTGTTTGAAGTGACAGCCCCATGACATATTCAGGAGTTTTCTTGAGCTGCTTTATTCCTGATCAATGTTATGATGTAAAATAACCGATATATTTTATGAATTTCTAAATGCTTAAATCATGTTTAAACATTTAAGTATATGTACACTATAATATATTCCATGAGCAGGGGTACACATTGACCTTGTTTTTTTTTTTTTTTCTTTATGCCTAATGAGAGAGTTGACCAGTAAATATCAACTTGAATCAAAATTTATGTTTGATGGGTTTTTGTTTAATAAGTACCAAAAAGAAATAAGTTTGACTAATAGATCTGAACTTTAAAGTGTCCAAATGCCTGTGATTAATCCTTATGCAAGATGGTATGATTCTTCCCATGGTGGAGCTTTAAAAGGCTAATATTTTAGGCCATAGCCCACATGACCTCCAGGAGATTGGAGTGGAGGCCAGAGGAGCAAACAGGAGAGCCAGGAGGAAGATCAAAGGAAGAGACTGGGTTACCCCATGCCCACCTGAGGCTGCTTTTTTATGAACCAGAAGGCAGATCAGTGAGAAAAATGATTTGTATCATTCTCTGGCAATGGTGAGTATTTCCCTGTCTGTGCACACATTGTAAGGCAGAAGTGAAGAGATATTTAGTTACAATGCACCTAACATTACAATGCCCAAATAAAAGCAAAATCTGTGATAATCAAAATTAATTTAAAAATAATATCAAAAGTTGACTGTCTAGAAGAAATATGTGTGAGCTGGAGTGTTGGTAGAATGTGGAGTGTTAGGGGGAGTAGGGATTTCAAACAGCTTGCCTTTCAAACTGAGGCATGAAGGTAAATCATGACAGCTATAAAAATGGTGTTCTGTATTAATGTTTATATACAAGAGAATACAGCCCACTGAAACTGGGGACAATAAGAAATAAAATCTCTGCATAAAATAAACTTGACAGACAACTTCAAGCTGTCCAGTTGTGTCCAGCTGGCACCTGAAGAGGAAAAGCCCATTTGTCCTCACATCTGAACTGAAGGAGCAATGTTTCCTTTCAAGCTGTCTGAATGGAACAGTGCTTGAGTGGGACTTCTGGGTGGTGAATCAAATTCAAACAATGGAGTGGGATTTAAGAAACTCAGCTTGAACTTTAAATAATGTTAATATTTAACATTTCCTTGCACAAAATAGAATGAAACCAAGTCAAGGAAGGGCATTTATACAAAGAAGAAAAGATGGTGGCTAACTGGGAAAAATAAAAACAAATATGTGCAGCATTGAATAGGTATGTGCTGTATTATATAGAAAACAGAACGAAGACATAGCCAAGGGGGAAATTATTTTGTGTAGGCTTAGTTTTGTTTCAATTATTTTTTTGCTTCATCCGTGACCTTCCTCTGCTAATCTTCAACTCCCAGACAATCCATCCACTAAGAATTTACCATATGTTCAAAAGTATATTCTAGTATTTCAAAGCTCTACACTAAGATTATTGTTTATCTAGTAAACTGAATAATAACAGGACTTGTTGAGACTGTAAAACACTTTCACACATTAAAGATAGAAGCAGTAATTCAGGTTTTATAGATAATCACATCCTTTTAGAGATGAGGAATCAAGCATCTTATAAAGTTTCGTAACGTTGGCTAAATGCTCCCAAACTGGCAATAATTCCTGCTCTACCACCTGGAAATCCTGGCCCACTTCACATAATGGATATATCTTCTACCATTATCATATATATATATATATATATATATATATATATATATATATATAAATTTTAGAACATTTTTATGGAATAATTGGAAAGATAATGAGTTCACATATTCCCCACACACAGTTTTCCCTAGTATTAACATCTAACATTAGCATGGTGGATTTGTTAAAATTAGTGAAGAACTAAGTCTTCCTCCTTTTTTTTAAACTATTATAAGTGTTTTTATTTTCTTTCAAATTCAAATTCCAGTTGTTATTACTGATATATGGGTATATTAATACTTTACCCTTGACCAAGCTATACTGACTTATTAGTGCCAGGGGTTATTTGAATATTCTTTGGGACTTTCTTTAACCTATAAAATGTCACATGTGAAAATGATAGTTTTAGTTTTTTCCTTATAACCTAATAAGAAGGCACTATACTTACAGAAAACTGTAGCATAACTAAAACTAAAAACATATTTAAAATGAAATAATTTATTAACAGGAACTTAGTATTTTATCTTTTATTGCTAGTTTGACATTTGATAACTCTTGTATGGTTGAATGAACGGCTTCTCATGAAAACCTAAAATTATCTCCTTTCAAGTTTCTAGTTCCAGCCATTGCTCTAGTGACCAGCTCCAGCAGTGGCTTCTTTTTTGGTGTGAATGCTAGGAACTCTCTGCTATGTTTTCATGCATTTGTGACTGGAGTTAGCCCATGGGGAAAATATTTGATCAACGGGAGATGGGAGAGGTGAATAAATTCTCCTTTTTTCCTACCACCATACAAGATCTCAGGATGCCTTTAATGAGGTGTCTCTGGAAATGTGCTGTGGAACCAATGATCAGTTTCACTTAGCAGTTAGTAGCTGGATAATACGTTCCAGGATGGGTTCTCTCCTTTCCTGCCTCAATCTGTCCCTCTTTCCTGCTACCTGGAGTGTAGTTCTCAATGATAGCCTCGGTCTCTGTTTTGTTGACAACCTAGTCTTAACTAAGTCAAGTCCCAGATGATAGCTTTGCAAAACTAGTAGTAATTATCCCTAAGGAAACATTAGGGATACCTAATGTCACCTGCTCCTTCCCAAGGCCAGATTGTTGAATCTAACCAAATGCAAAGTTAGCATGTAAAATAGATGCTGATTAAGACAGGGAAACATTGTTTCTCAACTTTAAAATTTAAGGGAAATTCAGATGCCTTTAATTCTCCTGTTGCATATCACTAATCACTTAATCAAGTAAATAAATATGCACACAAATAAATGAAAGCCACTCCTCTAAAATAGAGTTCATGAAGCACTTTCTCCCATCCAAAAGTCTATTATGACTGGCAGAGTCCTTCTCTCTTTTTTTATTTAATAAATTTATTTATTTATTTATTTTTGGCTGTGTTGGGTCTTCGTTGCGGTGCGCGGGCTTCTCACTGCAGTGGCTTCTCTTGTTGTGGAGCACAGGCTCTAGGTGGGTGGACTTCAGTAGTTGAGGCAGGCAGGCTCGGTAGTTGTGGCTCACAGGCTCTAAAGCACAGGCTCAGTAGTTGTGGCTCATGGGCTTAGTTGCTCCACGGCATGTGGGATCTTCCCGGACCAGGGCTCAAACCCGTGTCCCCTGCATTGGCAGGCAGATTCTTAACCACTGTGCCACCAGGGAAGCCCAACTGGCAGAGTCCTTTAATTTCATATTGGTGTGGCCTTAGTACACCAAGGGCATTGTCACAACTAGCTGGACATAAAATGGCATCTATCCCATTTTTGAAATAGAAAACTTACAAATTTCACTCCCAGTTGAGCACCCATTATTTTACTCACACTAAAATGTATGCCAGTCTAATCCTCCACAGCTTGCGTGTGTGGGTTTTGAGGTCACCATTAATCACATAAAGCAGGAGGACCAGGGCATGGCTATTCTTTAATGGAACATAGTTATACTTCCCATTATTTTTCAGGATCTAATCCTAGAATTTTGTAAGATCAAAATATGCATTCATCATTCAAACTTTAATTCTGTGGACACAGATTGATACAGGGAAAGATGTAATAAGTCAACATGATCCCTAAATTATTTTTATATAGATATAGAACCTGTATTTAATAAAAAGGGTCAAAATTAATAGTTTCAAAATACATCAGTTAATATTTTTAACATAGTTCATTGTACCCTACTTTATTATTTCTACATATTTAAATGGCTTAAACCTACCTTAATTATTTAAACTCAGTTTTGAATGAACTTAAAGCACTGTGAGGTAGAAAATTATATGGATTTTCTTCCTGCTGTGAGGTAGAAAATTATATGGATTTTCTTCCTGCTGTGAGGTAGAAAATTATATGGATTTTCTTCAGTGCTAAGTATAAGGTTTTATTTTCATACTGTCAAAGTGGACTCAACAGACAATTAGCTCTACAGCCTCATCAGTTGCAAACAGAATGGCAAAATGGCACAATGTCAAGTATATTTAAACCATATTACTTATTTTAGCAGATGTCATCCAATATTTAATTGGCATTTTTCCAACAAGTGCATAAACTATATAAAATCTATAAGTTATCTGAGAGTAAATGTATCAAATAATTCATCTTCGGGTTCACCGGAAAGTGAAATTACTTAGCGACAATGTCTACAGGTTTAATTCAGTTTTCTTTATGTGCGTTTGACTGCAATGGGCAATCTTAATCAAAAGTTATCAATTGCAGTATTGAAAATTCAATAATGCAGAATTTCAGTTCTTCAATCATTATTTTCGAATTATTCGAGACAAGCTTGTACTGTATCCTTAGAATGGAATCATATTCTTTCCCTTAAATCCATTCTTTAAAGTAAAGTAGCTCTCTGTTTAGGAATATGCTATTAATGTAGCTTGATTTTCAAAAGAATGTTAGAACTTCCGACTGTGATTGTTTGAAAATACATATTGATCTACCTGAAGCAAGATCTTTATAGAAAGCATAACTTTAAACTATCTGCCTGCTCCTCAATCATTATTATAATATGTTTGGAGAAATAATATTTGTGGACAATTTTCTTCTTTTGTTGTTTTTTTGTTTGTTGTTTTTGCAGTACACGGGCCTCTCACTGTTGTGGCCTCTCCTGTTGCGGAGCACAGGCTCCGGACGCGCTGGCTCAGCGGCCATGGCTCACGGGCCCAGCCGCTCCGCGGCATGTGGGATCTTCCCAGACTAGGGCACGAACGCATGTCCCCTGCATCGGCAGGCGGACTCTCAACGACTGCGCCACTAGGGAAGCCCTTGTAGACAATTTTCTGACATAAATGTATAGTGAAACATTTTCTCAACTATTCTAAAGTTTATCCTTAGATTAAATCTATATCATTAAAGAGTTGTTTCTTTGGACATTTAGTCCTTCACAGAATGTATGCTATTAAAATTTAATTTAGCATTATTCTATACCTACCTTAAGGAACATTACAATAAATAGCTCTATAAAATCTCTATTATATAAATTTTAGCAATTATATCAAGAAGATTTTTCCAGTATCATTGCTCTTCATAATTTTGTCTGCACAGGGGTTTAGATCCACCAAATTTTGTAACCAGTTCATGATTAGAGAAGGAACAAAATTCAGCGTAACCATTTAGAAAACTTTATAGAAACTTAGAAATTATGACCAAGTAATTTTATGTTTGTTGTAATATTAAAAACAGGACTTTTATATGTCTTTGACATTTTAATTTTCATTTCATTTTTCAAAAATATTATCTGCAATGATTGGAATTAATAAAAAGGTTGATTCAAGATTGATGAGAACAGCTTCACTGCCTCACATGGTGTGTTCCTGGGCAGAACTCATAGAAACTTCCCATGGAATACTTCCCCCGCCCCGCCCCCCAAAATAAAATGACAATGTTTTGCTTGTTTGTTTCTTGCTTTACTTCTGCTGCTTATTTGGATGATCTTATTGCTAGAGTCTGAAGATCATTTAACATTTTGCCTGATTCATTCTTTTGTACAACAGAAACTAAGAAAATATTGAGAAGCAATTATATTACAGTAAAGATCTGTTTTAAAAAAAAATGTTTTACATTCACATCTGGTATGATAGCTGATACCAAAAGAAATATTTAGCAAAGAAGAAGGGTAGTCAGGAAAATTTTCAAGTATTCTGATAACTCACCTTGGATTTGAAACGTCCATTTCTTTAGTTATGGGAATTTAAATTTAAAAGGGGGATCAGGTCACTGGAAAACCTTGGACATATGTAAATTCCTCTGATATTAAGTTGTCTCTGAAACTGGATTTAATATGTGGTAAGTGAAAATCTCATTATATAATACAGAATCCTGAAATCAAGGTCTGGAGTCTGTGCTAAGTATATGAGGATAAAATAAAAATATGGTGCATTTACGTTTTCTGGTTACATTTAATAGCAATTAGCTATTCCTTTGTTTGTTTTAGCTAAAACTCACCTCACTACTTCTAGAATGTGCTCCTTTCTGTTTTAAGGAATTTTTAAGTCAAAAATTATGTATTACCATTTCTTAAAATTTGGTAATGGATTTATTTCAGCCCAAGATATTGTCTGATAAATATGTGTTTATGGTTGACATTATTCCATATGCACAAGTTGTATTGTTTGTTTCATTTACTTTCATAGTATATGTCCTTCCAGGTGTGGCAGATGCACCCCAAGGTGATTCCCGGTGATCCACACAATTGTGTAATCTCCCTGAGTAGAATGTGGGCAGCCATGGGTCTTGTTTCTATTCTATTCAATAGAATATAGCATTTACATATTTACATCTTATAGTTTTAATTATCATTTCAATTAAAGTATGTGGAATAACTTTCTATTCATCTCTATTAGTTATTTACTAAATTTTAGTAGAGTTTTGTAGTATTTTGGTTTGAATATTTGTTGTTATTGTTTTGTTTTTTATGTAGGGCTATCATGGCTCTTTTATATGCTTTATACATTATGTTATTTATGAATGAGATTCTTTTGAAATATTTTTAACAGGTTATGACAAACAAAATATAAAATAATAACTATATTTTAAAATCCATTTAGCTGTAACATTTTTTTTTTTGGAAGAAATGAAGAGGAAAGCATACTTTTCCCTCTATTTTACTGTATATCTACTTAATTTTTTACCATGTATATGTTATACTATTCTGCACAATAGATTAAAAGAAAATTAACTTTACTTAGTAGAGAGTGTGCAACTATTTCTAAAATAAACATACTAGGAATTCCTTATTCATAGGTTCAATCTTTTAGTTTATCTTTTGTATGGATAAAAAAATGTCCACCGGACCTCCCTGGTGGCACAGTGGTTGAGAGTCCGCCTGCCGATACAGGGGACATGGGTTCGTGCCCCGGTCTGGGAAGATCCCACATGCTGCGGAGCGGCTGGGCCCGTGAGCCATGGCTGCTGAGCCTGCGCGTCGGGAGCCTGTGCTCTGCAAAGGGAGAGGCCACAACAGTGAGAGGCCCGCGTACCACCAAAAAAAAAAAAAAATATTCACTATGTTTCTTTTTCCCTGACCTTGATCTTGTCCCAGCAAATATAGTTAGGACCACAGTCATCAATTAATTCTCCATCCACTTATCTTTGGTTTTTTGAATCCTGCTGGTGTATGCCTCAAACCCTGTGACCTTTCTTAATACTTTCTGACAACAATGTGTTGGTTCTGATTTTCAGTGATAAACTCCATGACTTTCTTCAGAATGACACACAATAATAACTGTGAGGTTAATAAAATATTACAAAAGTTTCCAATTTTTATTGTGGTAAAATACACATAACTTAAAATTTACCATCTTAGCCATTTCAAGTGTAGCCCTCAGTGGTACTAAGTACATGCATATTATTTTGTAACTACCATCACCGTCCATCTTCAGTACTGTTCTTCTTGCCAAACTGAAACTCTATACTCATTAAACAATAACTCCCCATGAACCCATCTTTCCAGTGCCTGGCAACCATCATTCTATTTTGGCTCTTCAGTCTATTTTTGTCTCTATGTATTTGCCGCTCATGTAAGTGGAATTGTACAATATTTGTCTTTTTGTCACTGGCTTATTTCACTTAGCATAATGTCCTCGAAGTTCATCCATGTTGTAGCATATGGCAAAATTCCCTTCCTTTTTAAGGCTGAATCATATTCCATTGTATGTAGATGTCACATTTTGCTCATCCATTTATCCATCATTGGACACCTGGGCTGCTTCTGCATTTTAGCTACTCTGACAATGCTACTATGAAAATGGGTGTGTAAAAATGCCTTTATAAGACCCTTCTATCAATTATTTTCAGCAATATACTCAGAAGTAAGTGGGATTGCTAAATCATATGGTAGTTCTATTTTTAATCTTTTAAGGAGTATCCATACTGTTTTCCACAGAAACTGCACCAGTTTACATTCCCATCAACAGAGCACAAGCTTCCAATTTTTCCACATCCTTACTGACATTTATTTTAGAAGTCATCCTAATGGGTGTGAGAAATTACATTTTCTCAATACTCAGAAAAGCAATATTCACAAACTTTTTCTCACTCATTATAATATATCTATACTCTTTTGTCTGTATTCTCATTATGTCCATTTAAAGTTGGTGAAATTCATTTCTTTTATCTAGAAAGTCGTGCAGCAAGTTCTACTATCCAACTTCTGTGACCCAAAACACTGTATTCTGTCCACCATGCTATTTTGCAGTGTCTCCAATGTCTTTGTGTCACATAAGGGCCTTAACAACCTCAGTGATTTACTTAAGTGGCAGTGTTTTAACTGTAATTTAGCTAATGATAAAGTCTGAAGTTTTAACAAAAGTAGAGAAATTCCTGATTGAATAGTATGTACCAGTTTTCATGTTTCTCTCCATATTTTGAATGCAGCCAGTCAATTCTTTTCAACTGCTTTTCAGAGAAACATAGCAGGAAGCAAAACCACATCTTCAGTGTTCTAAGTAATAGCTTGACACACTGATTAAAAAGAATCCCAGCTGTGTGGTTATATGTCTGAAAGCTTCTGCTGATTTTTCTACATGTGGGGAATGGTTTTGCCTTACTTGCCACTCCAACTTGCAAGATTTCAAACATTCTGCTCAAAGAAAATTTCAAGCACTAAGCCCTTTTCAGAAATCAGGCACACCTGCTCTGCATAGACAGGAATGTCACCACCAGCAAGAGTTTTCCTTGGATGAGTTTGCCTTTCATGACAAAATGTGCTCAGCTTTTTTGTTCTTTCCTGGCTCCAGCTACTTACCATCACTCAGCTCTGGGGTCACTGAGGCACATTCTAGGGAATGATTGGAGCTGTGATTAGAAGTCCTCTTACTTCTCTGACTTGGAAACTACCTGACATGGCATATGGCACTGTAACCTCACCCTCACCACTGTAAGGAAAATGAAGGTTTATGATTTCAAAAGGAGTTTCTGCTTCCTGAGGGTCCACGTTTTCCAGTTGTGCAAATCTTCAATCCTCTATGTTCACGGATATATCCAGATTGAAGTACAGAATTGGCAGCACTATAACAGGAAAAACACTTTCAGTTTTTAGTTTTCCACTTTTGCAATCCAATGATATATCAGCAGATTAAAAATTGTACAGTGCCACAAGCCTGTGTCTACCATGTTTTCTCACTTCCTCTCAGTTCCTTTAAGCTCACCATGTGCAACATTTCTTACCAGATTTAGTGGCAGGAGACACTTCATATTAGATTACTTTTTCTAAAGAAATAAACTCTGTATTTATGGTCTCATAATATATAATTAATAGAGGACAAAATATAGTTTGAATTAGAAAGTTACTGTTGAAGGAAGTAATATGATAATAAAAACCAAACTCAAATCCACTTATATATCCAGGTTATTCATGGGTGAAAATAACTGTCATTTGGAAGTTCTGAAAAGCAAGTGGTCACTCATTTATTAAATTTTTTTCTTGAAATATTTCAATAAATATATTAAGGCATGTACTATCAAATGTATTACTATAAATATATCTTAAATATTTTTAAGGTAAGTATAAGAAGATAGGAACCAACTGTGAAATCAAGAAGAATGTTTCTTAATCTACTTTACTTCCCACATACATTTACTCTTATGAACTTTTGTTTTGAGACATGATGGAGCTTAAATGTGGATCTCCCCCTGAATCTACTAATCTAGATTTTTTTCCTTCTCTTCCCAATACCAAAGTCATATTGAAGAGATATTTACTGTCTGACAAATCTGTACCTCAGTTCCAGACTTCTACCTGAAATGCTGCCCTGGGTCTATCTGTTTGCTTGAAACTGCCATTCAGATGTCTGTGTGATGTCTCAAACACAACATGTGCAAAGAGTCACTCTGATCTTATCCCAACACTGTTTCCCCCACCAGCTTTCCCCAAACCTGTTCCCGATTCCTTCATTCATGTAATTGTTCATGCTCACAGCTTTTCACCCATCATTTTCTCTGGCCCTCGAAATCCAAGACTGATAGGAAATGTTACTTCTTTCATCAAAATACATCCAGAATTGATTTCCCCTGCTCTACCTAGTCTGTGACCCGGGTCCCTCCTATGATCATGGCTATCACTGTCTCACCTGGATCACCACCTTGACCTCCTAACTGGTCTCCACTCTCCTACCACTCCCGCCATATCACACACAAAGCATTTCCAACACAGCGGCCACAGTGATACTTTTAAAACTTAAATATACAGGTCACCACTCCTCTTTCAAAACTCTGCAATGGCTTCCCATTTAACTCAGAGTAGGGACCAAATTCCTCACTTTGGTTTAAGAGTCACGTGTTACCTGGGCGCCTATCAACTCTTTGACATCCTCTGCCATTCTAGTGGCACTTCCACTGGTCATGAATCCTTCCTTATTGTTCCTGGAAAGTGCCAGGCACACTTCTGCCTTAAGGCTTTTGCACTGGATAGTTGCTCCACTGGGAAAGCTCTCTCCCCAGATATCATCATGACTTGCTCCTTCCCCTTCCTCAAGTTAATCATCAAGTTTCATCTTCCCTGGGAGGCTAACAGTAACCAACCACTTTATTTAAAATTTCAGTTGGGCTTTTCATGCCTTTTCCCTGCTCTATGCTTTTATTTTCCTATTCCATCACATTTGTCTCTTTAAAATATACTATATAGTTTTACTTGTTTGTTTATTTATTCATACCATGTATTTATTTTATTGCTGCTGTCCAACTCCCCCTGCTAGAAAGTAAACCACAAGAGTGGAGATCTATCTCATTTTATGTCACAGCCCTTAGAAAGGCACCTGTACATAGTAGGTGATCAATGAACAATTCCTTAATTACTATATATTTTTCCATAGTGATGCTAAGCAATGAGGATAAAAATATAAACTAAGCAAATTTTATGATACCCATTTATTCTTGTGAAAAGTTTTTTGGAAAAATTCTCCTAATTTCCCAGTCCCATTTATACTCTGGAAGATCTTTTACTTTTTCCCGAGAGAAAACAAGGGGTTGAGTGAAAAATTTTGTGGATCCATTGTTTGTAAATGTTTGAGCAATTCATACTCCTGAAAGCAAGCTCTTCTGAAGAAAGAATGAGTGGTTGGATGATTGGGAGAAGTCTTTATAACAACAATTTGGCATCCATCCACAGGCAAAAGTCCTGATGTGGGAGCTTTGGGATTCAGGTAAGAGACTGTGAAACCCAGGTGCATCTCAAGACCAAGGAGAGACATCTTGGGAGGGCAGGCTCACACCAAAGTACAGACCCACAAACCATGGTCCTCACTGGAGAGCTTGAAACAGCTTCAAACCCCTGAGGAATCAGCTACAGCCCCATGTGGCTTTGGTCCTGTCACCAGCGACATATACCAAGAGACCTGGAGGATTCATGCCCAACATGTATCAGGTAACAGACTTCCAGAACTCTGTCTGGGCTGTGGTCTCTGAAATGGCCTGGGAACAAGCTCCAGTCACTCTCAACCATGGTCTGAGAGCCTTGGAGGTAAGTTCACCAAACTCAGTCAGACTGTAGATCCTGAATGGGGCCTTTAACTGGGCCCCAGCCCATTACAGCCACAGTCTGTGAACAGTCTGCTGGAGCAAGGAACCAGCAGGAGACATGCCCATTTGTGCCCCCAGAGACCCTGAGAGTGTCCTGTACATGACTCCAGCCCCCTCTCAGTCACTGTCCTCAAGCAGCCCTACTGGAACAGGGACCAGGCTGGAGAAACTCCTGTGTCTCCAGAGATCCTGAAAAAACCCTATAAGTGGCTTTAGACTCCTGACAGCCACAATCTGACATAAGTCCTGAGGTTCAGGGTCCCAGTGGGAGACATGTCCATTGGTAACCCCAGAGATTCTGAAAGAGCCCTATAGATTCTCCCAACTGCAGCTGTGAACAGTCCTGCTGGCATAAAAATTCAGCAGGAGACACTTCTGGCTGTACCACTGTAGATCCTGAAGGGCCCTGTATTTGGCTACAAACACATCAAAAGCACAGTCTGCCATCAGACCTGCTAGCCCTGGGATCCTGTAGGAAACACTCCCGTCTGTGCTCCCTAAGACGCTGAAAGAGTCCTATACTCATGTCCAGCCCCTCGTAGCCACAGTCCCTGATCAATACCACTGGCCCAGAGAACCAGTGAGAGACACTGTCATCTGTTCTCCTGGAGATCCTGCTCCAGCCCCTCCAATCACAGTCAGGTACCAGTCCAACCCACCTAGGGGTCTAGTAGGAGACATGTCATTCATGCCTGCAGAGCTGGATCTGTAGACCTCAGTCTTGCCTGTGGAACCTTAAATAGCTCTTGGGCATGGTTCCAGTCCCTCTTAGCCATGGGCTAAGAAACGCCCATGGGGAGGGGGAGCAAAACCACATATAAATTTTATTATAATGATGGTATAACGAGTTTGGGTGCCTGTCTAGTCTAAGCATGCGCAGCCCGTGGAAGTCTCCTTGTGTTATTGTGCCTCTCTTTATCAAGATAATTTGCCCACTACACGACCATAGTTTCACCCATTCTGGGTGGGGTCAGGGGAGGGTCCCCAGGTGGTTGGGATGTGACTTGATTATTCCCCTTTTGTCTTTTCGCCTCTGTCACCTCCTCGCTGCTAATGTCTAACCACCTAACAGTTATGTCGTGACTACCTATGGGCTGAACACAATTAAGGAGAATATAATAGAGGGCATATAAGAAGGCCCCCAGACCAAGTGATGGTTTACCCTAGGCAGTGGCCATTACAAATGAGACAGAAAGTAACAAATAAGCAAAAATACATAAAGCTGTCATTAGATTAGTGAAAATCGCACCTTGCATATTGAAAACTCCTACACATTTCAAAACAATTTTGGAAACAATATGTATCTATGTCAGACTGAAGCTATAAAACATTACAGATTAAAAAACAAATATATTTGGTTTAAAAAAAAGGGTGACAAGAAAAGCAGAACCTAAGGAACAAAATCAGTTCACTATCAGACTCTTCCCAGCACTGCTTAAGGCCAAATTGTGTCCTCACTCACATAATAAGGTAACCCTCTGGTGTTCACAAATATGCAAAATTCAGGAGTAAGTTTTTTGAGACTCCTTTTTTGAATTAACTGCATGATGAAGACTTGCGGACAATGAAGACACGGAGGAGGATTTGGAAGAAATGGAGGGAATGTTAATCTCTTCATCTTTAAAAGAGAACACCAATAGATATTAGTTTATTTTTACAGTTCTTAATAAAAAAAGAAAAGAAACTTAAGGGCAAAACCACTATAAGGATTAAAAAAATCTTTCATAGGCAATGGGCCCAAGGGAAGAAATTTTAGGAATGAAAAGAAAGAAACCCAAACTATACTATAAAAGGGGAAAAAATGAGGATTTAAGAAAAAAAATTAAATGAGGTAAAATTAGATCAAGCATAACTAGTCTATTAAAAAAGATTAAAATGCCTAACTGCATATGTTTAAAAAGTCAGATTTTATTTCTTTTTAAATACAGCAATATGTTTGTGATGAGAGCCAGATATAATAACAACTTGAAAGTAAAAATACAGAAAATTCCTGACTATAAATTAAATGATACTTTTATGTATCTTACTGAACAGTACAAAAAAAGCATCTTATATATAAAGAAAAAATGCCATAAATTGAAAAATAAATTTTAAAACATCATGTTCCATACTATATCAAATAGACACATAAAGGAATCAGGATGTAGAAATCTAAATAATATAAGTATCTGATTAAAATTAATACATATGCATGCTAAATGTTGATAATTTGTTCTTGATAATCAAATATTATGCATACAATTGCTATATGAGCCGTATTTTCCATAATTTCAACGAGAAGAAGTTAGAAAACACACAACAGTTAACCATGACATAACAGTAGTAGCAAGTTGCCCTGTTGAGGTAAAAGATGCTTAATCAATGCTCTCCTTGTCACCTAACATATAGGTCTAGGCAGGTACTTGCCTACAATAACACGGCCTCTGCAATTGTAAACTCTTTTCTCACTTACTGTCCTTCCTCCTGCACAGTTGTCTTTAGCACTTGCTGATCTTACTATCACTCATTTTATAACACCAGGCAAAAACAAGAGCTCTGTATGAAAGCCACTTCAGGACCAGCACACAAAACAGCTGAGACTGTTCTCAATGAGCGGCTCCTTTAAGCTTTTTCTAGTGGCAGCCACTGCTTAGAGACATTTTCTTTTCTCTTCTTTTCTCTTCTCTTCTTTTCTTTTTTCTTTTTTTCTCCCAGTTTTATTGAAATATCATTAACATATACAACTCTATAAGTTTAATATGGACAGCATACTTGCTTGACTTACACATATTATGCAATGATACGTCAATAAGCTTAGTTAACATTCATAATCTGATACAGTTACAATAAAAATTTACAAAGAAGAAGAAAAGTGTTTTCTCCTTGTGAAGAGAAATCTTAGGATTTAGTATTTTAGTAACTTTCCTATATATCATACAGCAGTGTTGACTGTAGTCATCATGTTGTGCATGGCGTCCTCAGGACTTACTTATCTTAAAACTGGAAGTGTTTTTTTAGAGTCCACATATCAGTGAGATCATGCGGCATTTATCTTTCTCTGTCTGACTTTAACTTAGCAAAATGCCCTGTAGATCCCTCCATGTTGCTGCAAATGGCAGGAGTTCCTCATTGTTTACAGATGTGTATGTGTATATTATAACTTCTCTATCCCTTTGTCTACTGATAGACATGTAGGTTGTTTCCACGTGCACTCGATTCACATCTTTCACGTCTGTGAGGGATTTTGCCATTCCACGAATCATATTCAGAATGTTAATGCAAACCTTTTCCTACAGTATTTTTTATTATGCTAAAACAGATACAACATAAAATTCACTATTTTAACCATTTTAATTGTATAATTCAGCAACACCACCTCATCCATGTCTAGAGCCCTTTCATCATCCCAAACAGAAATCCTTTACTCAAGGAACACCTCCCACCTCCCCATTTCCCCCTCTACCAACCTCAGGAAACCTCCATTCTATTGTCTCCATGATTCCACCCACCCTAAGTACCTACCCCACACAAATCAAACCACACAATATCTGCCCTTTGTTGCCTGCCTATTTTCACACAGCACAATGTTCCTAAGATGCATCCATGTTTTAGTGTGTATCAGAACCTCACTCCTTTTAAAGACTGAAATATATTTCATTGCACTTTGTCTACTCATTCAACCATTGGTGGACACCTGGGTCACCTCCAGCCTTTGGCTACTGTAAATTATGCTGCCATGAACTCTTTTGAGTCCCTACTTTCAATTCCTTTGGTTATATGCCTAAAAGTGGAATTGCTCGTTCACATAGCAATTTTAAGTTTAAATTTTTGAGGAATTACCTGTTTTCTACAGCAGCTCACCATCTTACATTGCCACTAGCAATGCAGCAAGTTCCAGTTTCTCCACATCTGACCAATACTTATTTTCCTTTTTTTTTTTTCGTTAATAGGCATCCTAATGGATATAAAGTGGTTCTCATTGTGGTTTTGATTCACATTTCCTTAATCACTACTGATGTTGAGCATTTTTTCATGTGCTTATTGGACATTTGTATGTCTTCTTTGAAAAAAGTTCATTCAATCCTTTGCCCACTTTTAAATTGGTTGGGTTTTTGTTGCTGCTCTTGAATTGTAGTAATTATTTATATATTCTGAGTATTAATCACTTGTTGGTTATACAATATACAAATATTTTATCTATTCTGGGGCATGTCTTTCACTCTCTTGGTAGTGTTCTTTGATGTAAAACTTCTCTTTTTTAATTTTGGTAAAGTCCAGTTTATCTATTTTCTTTCTTTTTTGCCTGTATTTTGGTGTCATATCCAAGAAAACATCACCAAATTCAATGTCATAAAGATTTTCCCCTATGTTTTCTTTGAAAATTTTATAGTTTTAACTCTTACATTTAGGTTTTCCTTCCATTTTGAATTAATTCTCATATATGATGTAAAGTAAAGGTCTAACTTCATTCTTCTGCATATTACACATGGTTTTGGTATGAAACATTTTAAAATTGTATAAAACTTAAAAGTCTCCCTATATTGACACTGGCTGAAACACATATTGAGAGTTTTTAATGTACTGGCATGGTTGAATTAAGAACCCAAGAGACCCTATCCTGAGAAAACATTACCATGGGAGACACTGTATGGGGTATTTCTGTTAATAGAATTCTACAATGGTAAAAATGTCTTACTTATGGTAAAAATGTCTTACTTCAAGAGCACTTGCAATACTATTTTGTTTTCCTTTTTTTACAAAGACCATATCAGATTGCTAGGAAAACTAAGATGCATTTCCCAAAGTATTTATGATACAAATTACATTTGGTTTATGTCCATGTAATAATACTTAAAATAAAAATAGAAGGTAAGAATAAAAAAGATTGGCAAGTCACAGTCACCTTAAAAAATTGTGTTTCAAAGAGTAAATTGATACCCAAATTACAGAATATCTAGAAAATAATTATAAAGTCAATAGTGCATATCAATTTTTATAATGCCTCAATTTAGCCTGGGTTAGAGGAAATTCCTCTGAATATTATAATAGCCCCAGAGCATATGGCCAGGTTCTCCACAATAGGAGGCAACATGTCTTGAACCAGCACTATCAGGGTGAGAGACAAAGAAGCCTGGCTCAGGATTTCGGGACGCTTGGGTCACACTTCACAGAGGCCCAGAGAACAGACAAGACGAACACCTGCCCACCAAGTTCAAGAAATGGAGAAGAATATATGTACATATATCTGATGCCCACTCCTTTCCACCTCCACAAAATAACCATCCAGGCATGTGTAGAAGAGAAGAAATACCAAAATATAGATTATTTATAAGAAGAAATACTCACTTGAAATAGCCTGAGTGAGCAAAGTAGCTGAGATGCCATCCATATATCTGCTGATCTTATCTCTCATCACCAGACTCCAATCTCTTTGTTTCCTCATTGTTTCTCAAGGTGTGATCTGGACCACGTGTGTCAGGGTGACCGGGGATGCTTTCAGAAATGGAGGTCCTGGATTGATCCCATACCTACTGAGTCACGGTCTCTTTGGATGGAGCTCAAGAGCCTGCATTATTTCCAGGCACCCTGACTCTATTGTTTGGAAACTAAAAGTCTGAGAATTGCAGCTCTGTATTCTTGTTTATGTTTTGCATGCCTGAGATACCAAAGACTTCTCTCACCTATTAGTATCTCTTCATGTTTTAACTAAGTTTCTAGTTTTTTAGGCTGTAGACATGTTTTCTAAATGCTTTGGTGTTCACAAATATTTTCCTACTTTTCTCCAGGCTTGGATCATGGCTGCAGCTGGGCTTTGGCTTCCAGTCAACACAGAGCTATAGCATGGACAGTGGCCCCAGCCATCTGCACCAGACATGTCTTGAGAGATGGAGCCTCAGGTGAAACTTACCTGCTGATCAGTTGCACAACAAATGCAACTCTTGGAAAACATACCCTTACTGCCTTTGACAACTATTCTTTTAATGTTACAATACATGGGAAACCAATAAACCTGGGTTTATGGGATACAAGAGACAAGATTATTTTATCTGCAAACCTGTGTGTGTTCTGCATGATTTGAAAATATCCATGACTAGTGGTGTCTTGTAGTGTGATGCCTTCACCAGAACATTCCCATCATCCAGGGGAGCTAAACTTGAAGTGAGGAATAACAGAGGCACAATTGAGAAAGCAAAGGAGAAGAAGTTGACTTGAATTACCCATCCTCAGAGCTCAGCTCTGGAGGAGGAATCAGTGCTATGAAATATCTGCATACTAAGGTCTCACCCAGTGGGTCCTCAATAGTGTTTGATGAAAACGTTAGAGCAGTTCTATACTCATCTTTGTAAAAAAATATCGAAGAGACAATGTTTTCTGTTGTAAATGCCAGAGCCCTGAACTTTGTTGCCCTATCCTGCCCACAAAACCCTTGTAGTTTTACTTTAAAAATGGTAAAGCTATGCCTTAACTTACAAGAATTATCACAGATTTTTTCTCCAGGAAATTATTTTGAACCCAAGAGTAATTTCAAATTTTCATTTGAATAAAGTGTAAGAATTCATACTTTCACATTGTATTAAAATTCAGTCCTAAAATGACAAACTTCATAAAACCTTATTTTTCAGAACACCTGTTCTTAATCAGATGAAACAATACCCAAATATCTTCTGAAGTTAGCTAAATTGTTGTACTATGAGCACTAAACATTAAACTATGTTAAAGACTTTCATTGTTAAATAGACAAGACTATGCCTTCTGAATTTAGGAAATATAGACACTTTCTAAGTAACTTTCACATATGTAAAAAGTATATTCCCCTCTCTACATGAACTCAATATGCCAGGACTAAAAGACTCCAAGTCTATCCAAGGACTATATGAACTTTCCCCCAGGGTGGACCACATTAACCCTCCCACAATGTCAGGGGAGTTGTTCACGTGGGGCGTGGACAGAGCTGGTACATGTGTGCTGCTGGGTCCTGACATGCGTGTGACCGACCCATGATACCCGGAGAAGGCGTGCTGGCTGTGACACTGCAGGGAGTCCACATTAAATTGTTACCTCATCCTCGGGATTATTATGAAGATAAATTTGCCTTATATGTTGCAGATTATTTTGACTCATTTTTTAATTTCCCCATTTTAGTTGTATCAGTTATATACAATAGTAACAATAAGAAAACATTACCCATATGTATGCTGTAAAAATTAAAGTAGTTATTATATATTACATATACTGTACATACATAATTGCATAGTGTTATTAAATAAGCAATATTATATTGTTAATGTTAATAAATTATAATAATAATATTATATATAATATAATATAATAATATAATAATATTAATGTTAATAAATAAACATAAATGATTAGAAAAATATCTCAAATGACATGTGTTAGTATAAAATATTACTATACAAGAAATATTGCCTCAGTTGAAAATGCTGAAACTCAGAGATCCAGAAAAAAACATACAGGTAGCATGGAGTGCATATAAAGACAGAGGGAAGAAAGGAATTGAGGAAATAAAGTCATGATTTCAGAAACAAGATTTTAAAAAGTTATTTTATTTTTGGAGATACAATATTCAGGGAACAAATAATATTGGATTCAAATATAAAAAGACAGTTATGAAGATGTAGAGATGGCTTTATTCAGACTAGAGCTAAAAGTAACAACAATGCCACTCTTTGGGTGGCCCTGGAGACAGATTTCTGCATGAGGACGATTCTTCCACCAATTTGAGTCCATGAATAAAAGTAGTGAGCTGCCTGTAACTGAAATGGATCAAACATAGATCCCATATTTTCCTATGGAAGGACTTCAAACGTTGTTGACAGTTGATCTTGAAGGTGTCTTCAAACCTTGAATGTCTCTGATTTTCAGAAAACTTGAGAGAATTATTCTACTTTAAATAAGGCAATGCCTTTGGATCAGGATAAATCACTTTCCTATCATATGATGTGAGATTGATGGATTTTAAGGAAGTAAAGATAATTTGTGATATGTTAGATTACAGGAGAATGAAAATAGTGCTCTAATTAAAAAAATATATGTGCCATAATCTATAAGTTAGCTTAAAGTGATTCTTAGGCAAAAGTCTAAAGCAATTATCAATATTTTGAGTATTTTTAGAGAAAAGCCCTGATATGGAAAGAAGCTAAGCTGTCTAAATAAAAGTCCAGATACATTAGACTAATTTTCTTTTATCAAATGATCACTAGATAGGAAAATCAAAGCCATGATGTATATGAGTATGTGTGTGTGTGTGTGTGTGTATGTGCGCACCTATACCTGAAAAATAATTGTTCTTATTAATTCAGTAGGAGCACAAGCTCATTTTTTTTTTCCAAGGAATTCCAACTCATGAAATAATTACCAAGAATTGTTGTAAAAATGCTATCATGCCGTTTCCAGAGCCACTAATTCCTTCAATGGGCAATTGGTGATTTTAAAGCTATATTCTCAAAGCTTCTAAGAAGCTATTGAACTATTTTAGGAGAACAGTCAGTAAGAAATCTTCCTCAAGGAAGGTGACCCACAGTCAGTTCTCTTAGGAGGAAAGCTGATTGTTCTAAACTCCATTAGATTTTTCTGTGAAAGGCAAGAATCTCATGATGGTTTTAGAATTAACATTAACATACATTAAGAGCAATAAAAAGATACATTCTCAGACTCAGTGAAGGGAAAGAAGTATTTTAAAAGAGGAACGCAGCCTTGAAACACAGTGTTTATTAATTCAGATACCAGTTCTACCACTTCTAATTCTGTAATTTGTATGAAATGATCAACTCTTATTGCTTATTTTTCTAATTTGGAATATAATAATGATATTACAAGTATAAAATGGTTAAAGTAAAGATTAAGTAAAATGAAGTGTGTAAAGCCCCTGACAGAAAGAATGAGATCATGATGTGAATTGCTTTTCTTTCCTCACCTTCATATTTTATCAAACATTTTATTGAGAATGAAGTGAGAATTTTTATTATTATGTCCTGTGGTTAGCAACCTAACTTTGCTTTGCATTATGAATTTTAACAAAAATCCAAAGCCAAGACCCTATTTTAAATATTCTTAAAATTTATTTTATAAATGTTGAAAATAAAATGAAATCAACCTGGATATATATGAGCAAATTTGTATACTTCTGCAGTAAATGATAAATGGATATCTGGTTTCCTGTCATGTCAACAGGGAAGAGTTTTCAATGTAAATAACTTATTTTAACATAAGGAACTAAACATAGACTGAAGCAGCTTCTATATTTGTTATTTCATTATCATTAGAAGGAAAAACTAAATTTTACTGTTCCAAAATCAAAGTTACTTTGAATTGAAATATATATTGTATATCAATGTGTACAACACGAAATAACTTCATCCAGCAGGTTAACTCAATGTTATATTTGGAATTCTGTTTTATTGATGACATATCTTGGTGGACCCACATAGCACTGAAAAACAAAAATAAGTATTTATTTTGGTATAGAGGAGCAATGAGTGGCACTTGTCCTAAATATAATCCAGGACCAAATCATCCACATGGTATAAATTCTGTGGGACTGAAAGTGAACTACCTCTCTGGGTATTTGAGTACACCCACAAAAGTGTTTAATTTCAAAATAAATAAATAAATAAAATTATAATATTTCTGTTTGTAGTAGTACATAAAGCAGGCCTTTGTGTAGTATGAATGATCATTTGATTGAGAAGAGATATAAAGATTGCTATTTTGAGTTCATTATCCACTTTGTTCCACAGTAAGGTATGATAAATCATTTGTTATCAAATTTGGTGATGATGACTTTCTGAGGGGTTTCACCCTTTACCAGATAAATTCCAGAATGATTAGACTCATTTTAATAGCCACAGTGGACTGAAAATTAAGTTTAAAAGGAGTAAAATATTAAGGACCTGGAAGAATATTAATCCAAGTGGATTAACATAATGAAAATCAGAAAATTTTAGAAACTAATTTTCCTTAAATGAGAAGTTTTCTCATGTATTAGAGAAGGATATAGGACAAAAATGAAACAATGATGAGTTGCAGAATCTGAAAAAAATAACATTTTTAGTGAGCATTGTTTAAGAGATATAAGTATACTCTTATTCATATATGTTTTATATATAGTGAATAATTAATATAATTTATAAATAAGTACATATATAGTGAAGATTTAAAGTGTAAATTGAAGATTTAAAAGCATACTTGTAAATAACTCATGAATCAAAGAAGATCTCATAATTGAAACCTAAATAATACTTAGAAATGAATAATAATCAAAACACATTGTATCAATTACAGAAGAATGCAGTGAAAATGGTATTTAAAAGGAAAAGTATAGCTGATAGTTTTATCAAAAAACAACAAACTGGAAATGAATGAGTTCAGCAACCTATGTAAGAACAAAGAAATGGAATGGAGAAAACAGAAGAAAGAATATAAATAAAATAACAGCAGAAATTAATAAAATGGAAAACTAATCTATAAAAGAATCAAAAGACAGAAGTTGGTTTTTGCATAACTAATTTAAATATATTCATATAAATAAACAAATAAATGAATGAATGAATAAAAATGAAGGAATGAAAAAGAGAAATCTGTGCTACATTTAAATAGAAGAAGAAAAAATTTAAAAGGAGAAGGCTCAATTAAACAAAATTAAGAATGAAAATAAGAGCATTGTTAAGGACACAACAGAGATTATAAAGATAAAATAATTCTAATTACATTAAATTGATAAATTTAAAAACCTATAATAAATAAATCATCTAGCACATTGTAACTTATCACAATTGATTTATGAAAATCTCACTAATCTCAGAACATTTTAAAATTTTGAAGATTTATATATACCATTTTTTCTATGAAGATAGTGTAACCTAAATATCAAAACTTGATATGGATCGTGTAAGAAAAGAACATGTATTTCAATTTTAGTCATTAGCATAAATGCAAAAAATTCTAAATACAATATTATCAAACCAAGTATATTAGCATATAGAGTATATCATCTTTGTATATAGTTAGTTGTATACTATGATCAAATGTGCAGATTAAAAAAATAGGTTTGAGGACTTCCCTGGCGGCGCAGTGGTTGAGAGTCCGCCTGCCGATGCAGGGGACACGGGTTCGTGCCCCGGTCCGGGAGGATCCCACATACCGCGGAGCGGCTGGGCCCGTGAGCCATGGCTGCTGAGCCTGCGCGTCCGGAGCCTGTGCTCCGCAACGGGAGAGGCCACAACAGTGAGAGGCCCGCGTACCGCAAAAAAAAAAAAAATAGGTTTGAATAAAATTGATATATTTAACCTTTGTTGACTTAATATAACTACTTTGTCATATGTAATTAACTATTAAATGAAATTCAACACCAATTCATGGTAATTTTTTTAAAAAAAAATAAATAATTTGAAAGGAACTTCTTACTTGAAAACAAGTTCTATAAATGTGAACATCTACCCAACCCTATGGAACACATATCCTCATGGATTAAATGTGAGAAGCAATCTTTAACCAATCAGGAGAAAGATGAGGATGTCAACAAACACATCCTTTTAAAATATGTTACTGAAGTTCCTAGTCAATGCAGTGAAAATAACTTCATTTAAAAAAATAAAGGGCTTTCCTGGTGGCACAGTTGTTGAGAGTCCGCCTGCCGATGCAGGGGACATGGGTTCATGCCCCAGTCCAGGAGAATCCCACATGCCGTGGAGCAGCTGGGCCCGTGAGCCATGGCCGCTGAGCCTGCGCATCCGGAGCTTGTGCTCCACAACGGGAGAGACCACAACAGTGAGAGGTCCACTTACCGCAAAAAAAAAAAAAAAAAAAAAAATGTACATGACTAAAAGTTTTAGGCTAGTTTTAACAGTGTGCTGTAAGTTTACAGAGTGTAGTTTTAGCTGCAGCATTGCATGCAAGGATGACAAATCTGTATCCTGAATAGGTGTCTATTCCAGAAAGAACAAAGTGCTGTCCCTTTGATAATGGAAGCAGTCCTATGTGGACTACCTGACACCATTTAGCTGGTTATTGACCCTGGGCTGTGATGCCCCCATATCACGCACTCAGTGTTGGTCTCTGCCACTGGGAGGTTGCACACTTAGTAGTGGCCGTTCCCAGGTTAGCCTTGCTGAATGGAAGTTTATTCCACTGAGCCACACATAGCTTCCATACCTACCATATGTCCATGTAATTTTTTTTTTCATTTTTTAAATTGAAGCATGGCTGATTTAAAATGTTGTGTTAGTTTCTGGTGTATAGCAAAGTGATTCAGATATAGATAGATACATACATACATAGATACATAGATAGATAAAAAAGATGATAGATGATGGATAAATAGATTGATATATAGATATATATATAAATATACATAGATATAGACATAGATATATCCATTCTCATATTTTTTCCATTAAAGTTTATTACGAGATATTGAATCTAGTTCTCTGTGTTGTACAGTAAGACCTTGTTATCTTGTCATTTATTAATTTTATATATAGTTGTTTGTATCTGCTAATCCCAAATTCCAATTTATCCCTTCCCCCCTTTCCCCCTGGTAACTGTAAGTGTGTTTTCTATGTCTGTGAGTCTGTTTCTGTTTTATAAATAAGTTCATTTGTACCATTTTTTAGATTTCACATATATGTGATATCACGTGATATTTGTCTTTGTCTGACTTACTTCACTTAGTATGATAATCTCTAGGCCCATCCATGCTGTTGCAAATGGCATTATTTCATTCTTTTTCTATGACTGAGTAATATTCCATTATTGTATATATGTACCATATCTTCTTTATCCATTCATCGGTTGATGGGTGTCTAAGTGCATCCATGTCTTGGCTATTGGTCACTTTGATCATGATCCCACTGGGTGATGACAGGGGTGGCAGAGGAAAGAGACTTACTGGTCCATAGAATGGGTCATTCTATCCACTTGCCTACTGTAATCTTTCTCTACCAAGGTCACCTTTTGATGAGCATTCACATGGGACACAGTATCTTTACATATTTTTGCCCATTTAGACAGGTCTATCCATATACCTTTTTCCAAATTTCTTTGTCACCAATTTTCCAACTGTGTTTCTTCCAAGTCCCTGATCATTCAGTCAAATTATTGGCCACAGCCCAAGAATTTGTATATAATGGCATGTCTGATCATTTCTCTTTCCAAGCAAAGTGCACACCCAGGTGCACTGCTCCAAGTCCTGCCCCCTGGGAACATTTCCCTTCACCACTGTACAGGGATGGCCCAGAAAGGGGCAGTAGTGCTGCAGTTGTCCACTATCAGGTGGTGCCTGTGTATTATGCAGAACCATCCATAATCCAGACCCAAGTCTTTTCATCCTCTGTCAAATGGTCATAGGGAGCTCCCCATAAAGCCCTAGGTGAGGCTGGAAGAGAAAAAACAGTGTAGCAGGAGTGGGGACGATGGGCCTTTGGGCCACTTTTTAATGTAATTTACTTGTGCCTTCAGGGTCTACTCAAGCTTGATCTCATACACACCACTTCTATCTGGTGATGAAGGGCTGCTGAGCACACCCAACTTTATGGCTTGTTGGGTCACGTAACACTCAGCTCATGGTGGGCAACTGAGTCATATATATATGGTAACCTGGTGGCCCACAGTTAAGCATTCAGGCTCTACTAAGACTCAGTAGCAGGCCAAGAGCTAGTTCTCAAACGGAGAGTAGTTATCTGTGGAGGATGGTGGGGCTTAACTCCAAAATCTTATGGGCCCGGTGGTGATTCACATAGAGACACCTGACAAAGGCTCCAAACATCATCCACAGGATGGATTCTGGGACCCGATGGACCCACTGTGAGACAGACTTGAACTAAAACTTCATTGATCATCTGACTTCCATAAGCCCCTACTTTGATTGGAGGACCAGAGTGACTTTTTTGATCTCCTGGAATGAGTGTCAATTCAGAGCCAGTATCCAGTAGTCCCGATAAGTCTGCTTATTTCCTTTTCCCCAATACACAAGTACTCTGTAAAAGGTCATAGGTCTATTTGGGGAAGGATGGGAAAAGATTAACCGTATACATTTTCAGTAGTGTGCTTGATTCCTTCCTCAGGGGGACTTGGCCTCCCTTTTATTCATGAGGCTCTGGGTCTATAAACTGACTCCAGTCTAAGAATTAATTGAAAGATCATGACTCTCTGTTTTATGATTTATTCAGGTTAGACTTTTGCTCACTTGACCTAGAATTTCTCTGCTTATACAGATCAAGTTAATAATTTAGTAAGCTCCCCATCTATTTCACTACTAGGAACACCATGATCAACTAGGCACCATAGGTTTCTGGAACTCAGACTATTCTGATTGCTGCTTCAACTTTGCAATCCATTATGATAACCACACCTGCCTTGCCTTTGGTGGTTCAGTGCCACAACTGGCCCCTGCCACCTTGGGAGCCAATTACATCCACTGCATTTATGTTGCCCAATTAATTCACAGTAGTTCTCACTGAGGTCTGTCCTACAGAGAAAAATAATCCTGGAGCTATTCAGGGATGCTGAGGTTCTCCTCCCAAATTTCTTTCTCACAATTGTGGTGAAAGGTATGTCTTTTGGACCCTCCCAGGGTGGGTGAACATGTCTCCCATGACAAATTCCATCTCCCTAAGCCCCTGAATCTGAATCCCTTCTTCCACAGTAAACGAACGCAGCTCTGGCATTTCCAATTCACTGAGGGTCACCTTTTGGCCATGTTTCAGTTAACCAACAAACTAAACCCTTAGAGCCCTTTCTAAGCTGAATGCTAAATTCAGAATCTCTGCTTAGTGGGCCCATGTGCATAAATTTGGCCTGATCCGAATTTATGTTCCTTTCACAATTAACTCACACTGTTAGTATTGTTGACTTAAAAAATATTCACAACCTATGGACTTCCCTGATGGAGCAGTGGTTAAGAATCTGTCTGCCAATGCAGGGGGCACAAGTTTGAGCCCTGGTCTGGGAAGATCCAACATGCCACGGAGCAAATAACCCCACGTGCCACAACAACTGAGCCTGCTCTCTAGAGCTCACAAGCCACAACTACTGAAGTCCATGTGCCTAGAGGCTGTGCTCCACAACAAGAGAAGTCACCACAATGAGAAGCCCATGCACTGCAATGAAGAGCAGCCCCTGCTCTCCATGACTAGAGAAAGCCGTGCACTGCAACAAAGACCCAACACAGACAAAAATAAATAAGTAAATAAATAAATTTATTTAAAAAAATATTTGCAATCTAAAAGCTGAGAGTTATGCTTTATTTGATGGGAATTTTTAAGATTTCAAGCCCAGGAGGCAGCATCTCAAGTAACCCTGAGAGAACTGCTCCAAGTAGGCGAGGGGGAAGCCAGGATATATAGGAGTTTTTCAACAAAGGGCAGGTCGTCTGAACACCAGAAGATTATTGTAAACGAAAGAAAACCAGATATCCCAGGTTAAGGAATTTAGTGCTTTTCTATGTATGGCAACATCTTATGTAAAAACCCAAACAAACTTTTTGGCCAACCCAGTACAAGAGTCTGGGCTCAGTGAAATCATTCCTTTGATATGCACCTCAGCTATCTGGGGCCAGCATCTTGTATTTTCTCAACCTGAGTTTCCTCAGGGCTCACCATGGGGAGTAGCTGCAGTCTGATGGCTGCTAGATGGCAGGTGTTCTTTCCTTCCTGCGTTTCCCCAGGGCTCATGTTGGAGGGCTGTGATGCTGATGACTGTGACATCCTTTGTTTACTCACATGGCAGGAAATATTCCATTCCTAAATATCCATCTCACACGGGTTCCCCAGATTTCTGTCCGTAGAGATTAGAGAATTCACATAGTTCTTTTGGAGTATAACACAATTCCTCATTGCTCTTCACCTTTAGGTGTCTGTAGGGACTGAGTTTGGTTGAATGTGTAACAGCAGAGGGGTGGTGTTGGGGGCGGGATCCTGAGGAGAATCAGCCGTGTCTTGCAAGACAGCTGCCTCAGGGGCGGCCGCTATGGTTTCCTCAGACAGCACAAGGTTAATCCCTTCAGGTGGAGATGGAGAAGCAAGTATCACGGAATGGGGGTTGGGAGACTTCTTCCACTGGCAAAGAAGATTTACCAGAATTCAGGGGCTCAGTGTCCTGAGCTTCATTCTGGTCTTCCTGCAAATTACCATCCCGATTTGTAGGATCAGAGTCTTTCCCAGACAATGCCCTCACTTTATCAGTGGATGCCTTGAAAGGCTGGGAGTTCAACTTTTGCGTAATTCAGCCATTCACAGGGTGACAGTTCCCATTTGATTTTCAGTAATTGCAAGCCCTGAAACTTCAAGCGATACGAAGTCTCCTAGGACCCAGAGAGAAGTTTTGAGGTCGTCTCTGTGGTCCCTGCGCTGGGAAATTGAATCCCTGAGCTCACCTTCTTCTCGCACCACTTTGTCCAGAGACATGACGAGTAACCAGCCAACATTATGGTATTTGTTAGTTTTCAAAAAATGTTCAAATATATCAGATCCAGAGTCACTCAGCTCTGTGCTTCTTATAAGTTGTTGGTTAGGAGAAAATGCAGATATTTTGTGTATCTGTATTGCTAGAACACATCCATGGATTATCAGTGATCTCTCTTCTACTGGAAATAGAGTCCTTAGCATCTTTAAACCTAATCAGATTAGAGGATGTATTCCAGAAATTCAGGAACTAATTCAGAAAATTCAACATTCTCTTCCTCTAGAATCACTCTCAGTATAAAAAATCTGAACTAGTCAGAGTTCTCCATAACCTTTGTCCCTTGACATGGAATATTCTCACAGCTCCAAGGAGAAGATAACCCTGAAGTCTATATAGTTTGCCACCAGTGTGAAGTCTAATATCTATAATTATGCAGTCTCACGAGCTTAACGATAGACAATCAACCCCACAATGGTGAAGCATGAAAAGAATAAACTCAACAAAACTCTTGTTCAGAAAAAAGAGTGGAAAACAGGAATCTGTGGCTGATGTAAATTCTCCTGGTCAGGAAGGGAGAAAATGTTCACTTCTGAAAGGAGACCCAGTGCCTCAGGATGAAGGCTGGGAGACTCTGGATTTCTGGGAAGAGCACCCTGTCCACAGTTTATGTTCACAATCTACAGCCACATCTTTATTGGACCTTGGAGCTAAATAACCTTCTCTGAGGCTGTCCAGCTTTCACACCAAGTTCTGCTTGCATGGCTTCAACTGCAATCGGCTTTTCTAAGTTTGAACATCATTGACTACAGACCTTTGTGTGTGCCTGTGTGATTATTTTTAATCTCCTAATTCATTTTCTTAAGAATCAACTGGCTTCCTATCTCTTTGCTTCTGGTCATGCATAAATAACCAGAACTAAAGACCACTTGGAGATCTCCTTATTTGTTCCTTTGCTACTTCAATTTCCCAAGGATGAATGGTTCAAAATGTGGGGAATATTAATAATAAGCCACTCAATTCCTCTTCTGCTGCTTTGTATAACACCAACACTTTATTTTCCACTAATTCTCGAGACATTGCTTCTTCAAAATACCACAGCATTGAACTTAGCCTGTCTCTCCTTAGGTGTTTGTTTGGTGTCAAAATCTTTGGCTTATTTACTTTTCTCTCATTTTATTCTCAAACAAATATCTGAGGCAGAAAAGCCTGGCATTATTTGTAGAAGTGATTGTGGAAGACGTCAAAGCTCAAAGTGTTTAACAGATGTCCCAAGGCAGCATAGCTGTATGTGTGGTGGTCCTGGGATGAGAATTCTGTACCCTGTTTCCTAATTCAGAATCCATGTGCTCTACCACAAATTGTACTAACACTGTGGCTTACTGACCATCCTCAAAACTTCCTATTAGTGGCAATATTAAATACACACCTTGAAAATTATTCCTTCTGAGGTATAACTACTTCAACTCCTTGAGCTGAAAAGCCATGCCATTGTTCTAGTGCAGACACAAGCTGAAGGGAATGCTCTTACATTCTCTTCTCTGACCAGCTGAGTTTCCATGGGAGTGAATTACATCTGAGAGAATCACTAATATTTGCTCTCCATCATTAGCTTGCATCAGAATCACTTGGAGTGCTGGTTAAAAGGCAGGTTGCTCTGTCCCACCCCCAGTGTTTCAAAGTCAATAAGTCTAGGGTGGGGCTTCAAAAGGTGCCTATCAGGTCCCCAGATGTGTTAGTCCCAGGACCACACTTTGAGAAATTCTTTGTTAATATTGGTTATGTGTTAACTTGACTGGGCCATGGTGCCCATATATTTGCTCAGACATTATTCTAAGGTGAACGTATTTCTGGATGAGATTAACATCTAAAGAGTAAAACAGATCATTCTCCCTGATATGGGTGGCCCTCACCCAATCATGTGAAGGCTGTAATAGAACAAAAAGTCAGATCCTGCCCTGCTTTAGAGAGAATTCCTCCTGTCTGGCTGCTTGAAACTAGGACAATGGCTTTTTCCTGCTCTCACACTTGGACTGGAATGACACCATCAACTCTCTTGGGTGTCCAGTTTGTTGACTTACCTTTCAGTTCTTGGGATGTGTTAGCCTCCATAATTTATATATATATATATATATATATATATATATATATATATATATATATATGTACACACACACACACACACACACACACACATACACACTATTAGTTCTTCTTCCCTAGAGAATCTGACTAATACACTGACACTAAAGGAAACTTGTCCAGGTCACAATGAATATTGGAAAGGTGAGACAGGCTGCTATTCAAAAAGAGGATGACAGTTAGATTAAAAAAAAAAAAAAATGGAGCCAAGTAAGCAGCAGAGGCAAGGCTTGGAAATCCACAGGCTTTCAGTTTCTGTGCAAATATTCTTGTTTTATTTTCCCTCAGCTCTTGGTAATCAAAATGACCATTCACAGAATGCATTTGTCAACACAGCTGTATTTGAGGGATATTTTTTTCTCACAGAAATGAATGGCTCCTTTTAAACAAGCCCCTTCTCAGTTCCCACCCTAGATCTTTGAAAAGCATATTGATTATATACAATGCAGTTGCAGCAGGCAGACTCTCCCACCTGCTCCACTGGGACTGTCTATCTACCCGCTTCTGGCACTGCTCACCCTCTCACTCTTTGCTGTTCCTCAGTCTTTCTTTCCCCTGTTACAACACGAACCACATTGTGCCATGTTATTGCTTTTCTGTCTCTTCCACTGATTTTTGGACACTCAAGGGCTGTGTCTGTATTTCTTTGCCTTTGTGTTCTCTATGCTTCTCTATTGCCAAAGAATTACTCCTGATAGATTTTACATGTGCAGGGATGTGGCTGAAAAATCATAAGAATGAACATGGGTTCAATAACAGAGATGCCATATATGCCCAATGATCCTAAACTCAATGAATAAATAAATAAACTATTGAATAAGATTATTACTTAAATTTAAAACTTAAGCAAAGGGAGTCAGCATAATATGGTGATTATAATCCTGAGCTTTAGATTAAGATAAGTGGGAATTTAGCAAGTTGTTTAAACTCTCTCAACCTCAGTGTTGTTATGTAAAAAATTAAGGCAATACCAGTACTTCCTGGTACAATATAGAGGAATATTGTATGTATCAGGGAAAATGAAACACATAAATCCCTAAGGCCAGGATCTAACCAGTATTTAAATATTAGCAATTATGATTTTATTTAATTTCCTATGACCTATAAATTGCTTTGACTGCTCCATCTAAGATATAAGTATTCCTCACTACTCTGATCAAGGATTAAAAGTAACAGAACTGATTGTCAAAAGTTGAGAGTGTTCTGCTGAATTCAGAATATTTTGAGTCCTGTGGTACATTTGCTTAGGCTTTGCAATAGTTTAAAAATCAGATCAAAATATGTATATATTTTTTTCAGCTGAGTATACTCTCTTCCCTATATACAAATGTATTAAGTCTGAGGTGAGGATGTGACTAGAGGAGACCTTTGGGGTGACTATTAAAAAATGCATATCACAATATACACTACAGATGAGCTAATAAATTTAGTTGGAAGTACTCCTTGGCATGAGCCCTCCTGGAGTCCACCATTAGTCCCATCAAAGAGCCTGTAGGCTCCAGTGCTGCATCACCTCAGGCCAAACAACCAATAGGGAGGGAACTCAGCCCTACCCATCAGCAGTCAAGCAGATTAAAGTTTTACTGAGCTCTGCCCAACAGAGCAACAACCAGCTCTACCCACCACCAGTACTTCCCATCAGGAAACTTGCACAAGCCTCTTAGATAGCCTCATCCACCAGAGGGCAGACAACAGAAGCAAGAAGAACTGCAATCCTGCAGCCTGTGGAAAGATAAACACATTCACAGAAAGATAGACAAAATGAAAATGGAGAGGGCTATGTGTCAGATAAAGGAACAAGATAAAATCCCAGAAATGCAACTAAATTAGTGGAGATAGGCAACCTTCCAGAAAAAATAATTCAGAATAATGATAGTGAAGATGAACCAGGACTTTGGAAAAGAATGGAGGCAAAGATTGAGAAGATGCAGGAAGTGTTTAACAAACACTTAGAAGAATTAAAGAACAAACAAACAGAGATGAACAATACAATAATGGAAATGAAAAATATACTAGAAGGAATCAATAGCAGAATAACTGAGGCAGAGGAAAGGATAAGTGACCTGGAAGACAGAAAGGTGGCATTCACTGCTGCAGAACAGAATAAAGAAAAAAGAATGAAAAGAAATGTGGACAGCCTAAGAGACATCTGGGACAACATTAAATGCACCAACATTCACATTATAGGGGTCCCAGAAGGAGAAGAGAGAGAGAAAGGACCCAAGGAGATTTTTGAAGAATCAAAAATTCCCTAACATTGGAAAGTAAATAGCCACCCAAGTCCAGGAAGTGCAGAGAGTTCCAGGCAAGATAAACCCAAGGAGCAACATGCCGAAACACACAGTAATCAAATTGACAAAAATTAAAGACAAAGAAAAAAGCAACAAGGGAAAAATGACAAATAACATAAAAGGGGACTCCCATAAGTTTAACAACTGATTTCTCAGCACAAACTCAACAAGCCAGAAGGGAGTGACATGATATATTTAAAGTGATGAAAGGGAAAAAACTACAAACAAGATTACTCTACCTGGAAAGGAGTTACAGGGGAAAAAATATAAAAAAACACAAACACATGGAAGCTAAACAATACATTACTAAATAACCAAGAGATCACTGAAGAAATCAAGGAAGAAATCAAAAAACACCTAGAGACAAATGACAATGAAAACATGACAATCCAAAACCTATGGGATGCAGAAAAAGCATTTCTAAGATGGAAGTTTATAGCAATGCAATCCTACCTCAGAAAACAAGAAAAATCTCAAATAAACAATCTAACCTTACACCTAAAGGAACTGGAGAAAGAAGAGCAAACAAAACCCAAAGATAGTAGAAGGAAAGAAACCATAAAGATCAGAGCAGAAATAAATAGAAACTGAAAACAATAGCAAAGATCAATAAAACTAAAAGCTGGTTCTTTAAAAAGATAAACAAAATTGATAAACCTTTAGCCAGACCCATCAAGAAAAAGAGGGAGAGGACTCAAATCAATAAAATTAAAAATTAAAAAGGAGACATTACAATGGACACCAACGAAATACAAAGCATCTTAAGAGACTACTACAAGCAATACATTTTATTGTCTATGCCAATAAAATGGAAAACCTGGAAGAAATTGTCAAATTCATAGAAAGGTATAACCTTCCAATTCTGAACCAGGAAGAAATAGAAAATATGAACAGACCAATCACAAATAATGAAATAGAAACTGTGATTAAAAATCTTCCAACAAACAAATCCAGGATCAGATGACTTCACAGGTGAATTCTACCAAACATTTAGAGAAGAGCTAACACCCATCCTTCTCAAACTCTTCCAAAAATTTGCGAAGGAAGGAACACTCTCAAACTCATTCTACAAGGCAACCATCACCCTGACACCAAAACCAGACAAAGATACTACAAAAAAAGAAAATTACAGACAAATATCACTGATGAATATAGATGCAAATATCCTCAACAAAATACTAGCAAACAGAATCCAACAACACATTAAAAGCATCATACACCATGATAGAGTGGGATTTACCCCAGGGAGGCAAGTATTCCTCAATATACACAAACCAATCAATGTGATACACCATATTAACAAACTGAAGGAGGAAAACCATATGATCATCTCAATAGATGCAGAAAAAGCTTTTGACAAAATTCAACACCAATTTATGATAAAAAACTCTCCAGAAAGTGAGCATAGAGTGAAGCTACTTCAACATAATAAAGGCCATATATGACAAACCCACAGCAAACATCATTCTCAAAGGTGAAAAACTGAAAGCATTTCCTCTAAGATCAGGAACAAGACGAGGATGTCCACTCTTGTCACTATAATTAAGAACAGTTTTGGAAGTCTTAGCCATGGCAACCAGAGAAGAAAAAGAGATAAAAGGGATACAAATTGGAAAAGAAGAAGTAAAACAGTCACTGTTTGCAGATGATATGATACTATCCATAGATAATCCAAAAGATATCACCAGAAAACTACTAGAGCTTATCAATGAATTTGGTAAAGTTGCAGGATACAGAATTAATGCACAGAAATCTCTTGCATTCCTATACTCTAACAAAGAAAGATCAGAAAGAGAAATTAAGGAAACAATCCCATACACCATTGTAACAAAAATAATAAAATACCTAAGAATAAATCTACCTAAGGAGGTAAAAGGCTTGTACTCAGAAAACTATAAGACACTCATGAAAAAATTCAGGATGACACAAACAGATGGAGAGATATACCATGTTCCTGGATTGGAAGAATCAATAATGTGAAAATGACAATATTACCAAACACAACCTACAGATTCAATGCAATCCCTATCAAAATACCAATGGCATTTTTCACAGAATTAGAAAAAATCTTCTACAATTTGTATGGAGACATAAAAGACCCTGAATACCCAAAGCAATATTGAGAAAGAAAAACAGAGCTGGAGGAATAAGACTTCCCAACTTCAAACTATACTACAAAGCTACAGTAATCAGGACCCTATGGTACTGGCCCCAAAACAGAACTGTACATCAATGCAACAGGAAAGAAAGTCCAGAGATAAACCCACGCACCTATGGTCAACGCTAACCGTAACCCTAACCCTAACCCTAACCCTTACCCAAAGCCTTACCCTAACCCGTCCCCTAATCCTAACCAGTACGCTAAAACTAACGCATACCCTAACACGTATGCTCACCCTAAACCGTTATTGTACCCTAACCCGTACCCTAAACCGTCCCTGTCCCATAACCCTAACCCTCAACCTAACCCTAAACCTTACCCGAAGCCTTACCCTAACCCGTGCCCTAATCTTAAACCATACGCTAACACTAACCCGTACACTAACAGGTACGCTCACCCTACACCGTTGTCGTACCCTAACCTGTACCCTAAACCGTCCCCGTCCCCTAACCCTAAACGTGACCCTAACCCTAACACTAACCCTAACCCTAACCCTAACCCTTACCCGAAGCCTTACACTAACCCGTTCCCTAATCCTAACCCGTACGCTAACACTAACCCATACCCTAACACGTACGCTCACCCTAAACTGTGGTCATAACCTAACCTGTACCCTAAACCGTCCCCATTCCCTAACCCTAACCCTACCCCTAAACCTAACCCTAACACTTACCCAAAGCCTTACCCTAACCTATCCCCTAATCCTAAACCGTACGCTAACACTAACTCATACCCTAACACGTACGCTCACCCTAAAACGTTGTCGTACCCTGACCTTACCCTAAACCGTCCCCGTCCCATACTATAACCCTAACCCTAACTGTTACCCGAAGCCTTACCCTAACCCGTCCACTAATCCTAAGCCGTACGCTAACACTAAACCGTACCCTAACACGTACGCTCACCCTAAACCGTTGTCGTACCCTAACCTGTACCCTAAACCGTCCCCGTCCCCATCCAATAACCCTAACCCTAACCCTAACCCTTACCCGAAGCCTTACCCTAACCCGTGCCCTAAACCTAAACCGTTCGCTAACACTAACCCATACCCTAACACTTATGATCACCCTAAACCGTTGTCGTACTCTAACCTGTACCCTAAACCGTCCCCGTCCCCTAACCCTAAGCCTAACCCTAACGCTAACCCTTACCCGAAACCTTAACCTAATCCGTCCCCTAATCCTAACCCGTATGCTAACACTAACCCGTACCCTAACATGTACGCTCACCCTAAACCGTTGTCGTAACCTACCCTGTAACCTAAAGCATCCCCGTACCCTAACCCTAACCCTAACCCTAACCCTTACCCTAACCCTAACCCGAAGCCTTACCCTAACCCGTACCCTAATCCTATCCCGTATGCTAACAATAACCAGTACCCTAACCCGTATGCTCACCGTAAACTGTTGTCGTACCCTGAACTGTACCCTAAACCGTCCCCGTCCCCTACCCCTAACCCTAACGCTAACCCTTACCCGAAGCCTTAACCTAACCCGTCCCATATTCTTAACCCGTACGCAAACACTAACCCATACCCTAACCCGTATGCTCACCCTAAACCGTTGTCGTACCCTAACCTGTAACCTAAACCGTCCCCGTCCCCTAACCCCAACCCTAACCCTAACCCTAACCCTTACCCGAAGCCTTACCCGAAGCCTTACCCTAACCCGTCCCCTAATCCTAACCCGTACGCTAACACTAACCCATACCATAACACGTACGCTCACCCTAAACCGTTGTCGTACCCTAACCTGTACCCTAAACTGTCCCCGTCCCCTAACCCTAACCCTAACACTAACCCTTACCCGAACCCTTACACTAATCCGTCCCCTAATCCTAAACCGTACGCTAACACTAACCTGTATCCTAACACGTACGCTCACCCTAAACCGTTCTCATACCCTAACCTGTACCCTAAACCATCCCCATCCCCTAACCCTAACCCTAACCCTAACTCTTACCTGAAGCCTTACCCTAACCCATCCCCTAATCCTAACCCATACGCTAACACTAACCCATACCCTAACACGTACGCTCACACTAAATTGTTGTCGTACCCTAAACTGTACCCTAAACCGTCCCCGTCCCCTAACCCTAACCCTAACCCTAACCCTAACCCTAACCCTTACCCGAAGCCTTACCCTAACCCGTCCCCTAATCCTAACCCGTACGCTAACACTAACACGAACCATAACACGTACGCTCACCCTAAACCGTTGTCGTACCCTAACCTGTACCCTAAAGCATCCCCGTCCCTAACCCTAACCATAACCCTAACCCTTACCCGAAGCCTCACCCTAACCCGTCCCCTAATCCTAACTCGTACGCTAACACTAACCCATACCCTAACACATACGCTCACCCTAAACCATTGTCATACTCTAACCTGTAACTTAAACCGTCCCGTCCCCTAACCCTAACCCTAACCCTAACGCTAACCCTTACCCGAAGCCTTACCCTAATCCGTCCCCTAATCCTAACCCGTACGCTAACACTAACCCGTACCCTAACACGTACGCTCACCCTAAACCGTTGTCGTACCGTAACCTGTACCCTAAACCGTCCCCGTCCCCGTCCCCATCCCCTAACCCTAACCCTAACCCTTACCTGAAGCCTTACCCTAACCCGTCCCTTAATCCTAAGCCGTACGCTAACACTAACCCGTACCGTAACACGTACGCTCACCCTAAACCGTTGTTGTACCCTAACCTGTACCATAGGTGCATGGGTTTATCTCTGTGCGTTAACGCTCTTGTCATATTTAACTCCATATTTACTACTGGTGTTGGTAAACATAACCATGTTCTTTGAAGACATAATTACAGTCCATGATTTTACCCTTTTTTTCTTTACCTCAATGTGTGGCATTGTCTGTTTCTCCCTCCTTCTCAGTTTAATGGAGGTTACCAAAATCAGGTGGCCTTTTCAACTCTTCAAAGCCATGAATTCTGAACTCTGTTCCCTTTCATTCTAGCCTGGAAAACAGACATTTCTTTCCTCTGCCCAAATCCTTCCTCTATTATCTTGCCATATGCAAATCCAGAATTTTTGCCCAGCATATGAATCTCTACTCTTCCTGTCTGGTCTGTCTTCTGGTGCCTGCTGCCCTCCTGATAAAGCAACATCACATATTTTAGGTGTTTTTGAAAATAATATTGCTTAGTGTGACTGTCAGGAAACCACAATATTGACTTCATAAATCAGAAAGGGTACAAGTCCAGGCATCTATGTAATAAAACCAACTGTTTTCTTAATATAGGAATTTATGGATAGTAAGAAAAAAAAAGATCTGTTTAAAATCACCAAATTTACAAAATAAAATAAGTATAATGATAATGATATTTATAATTTTGTAGCCAAACTATGTGCCAAATACTATGGTAAATGCTTGAAACATTGTTTTTCATTCTATGCCAGCAAATTTATGATACATGTTCAATTAGACTTATTCTACAGATAAAGAAATTAAACCTCACTTTAATAAAGACTGTTGTTCAGGATTACACCCTGCTAAATGTTCTTGTTCATAATCTTTCCAGTGAACAATATTGCTTTGCTTCAATTATCATAACAAGCTACTGTAAATTTGATCTGAAATTCTGGTAGATGGAATTCTAAGATGATATCTATGGCCCTTGTATTATCATTTTTTTTCAAATTTTCTGTATATTATTATAGATTGCTGTCTTGGGAACCTTGCTGACTGAGGAGAGGATGCCCCTCCTAGGGTTAGTTAATTCTTAGAGATAATAAACAGCTTGCCTGAGGACATGCTTTAACATCTAATCAAACCATCCAAAGCCCTAGCTTCAACCACCTCCACTGTCTATCTCACACTCCAAGCCATTATTTCCCGTACGTTTAATCACCTCAAGGCCAGGTACTAAAGACACAGAAACCATCTCTATATTCCAGAGCCCATCAGAATTATTCAAACTATCTAATCCTAAACCTACTCACCTGCTTAGCCAGCCTCACCTCTTCTTTCCCACAGAAAACACAATAAAGACCCTGGGCTGTTTTTCCACTCACCCCATCTGCCTCCTGGCTGACGCGGTGCTTCCCATGTGGCCTGTGTGGCATGGTATGCTTCTCTTCTCTTGGAAACTGTAAGTAATAGATTCTTCTTTCAATGGTATTGACCTCAGTCACCACAGTAAATTAAAATCCCATGGGAAAAATTGAGACAACCTTGTACTGTCCCCTTTGTACTGTCCTCTTCCCTTTGAGTGTGAGTGGAAATCTGTGAATACGATGAGACATCACTCTCTTGATTATATCATGTAATATGGCAGAAGGGAGATTATGCTGGGTAGACATAACCTAATCAGGTTATCACTTTAAAATCAGTGTTTTCTCCATGATTACAAAAAATAATTCAAAGAGACATACCCTGGCTAACTTAGAAGATAGCATACACCCATGTAGTGAATTGTCTATGGGGTCAAGTGGCATGTAGGCAGCCCCTAGGAGCTGAGATAGTCCCTGACCAATAGCTAGCAGGAAACCAGAAATCTCAGTCCTAACACCTGCAAGAAAATACATTCTCTCAAAAATCAGTGAGCTTAGGCAAAGGATCTTGAGTCCCAGTAGGAACTGCAGCCCCAACTGATACTTTGATTTCAACCCAGTGAGACTCTAAGAATCCAGCAACACTGTGCCTAGATTGCTGACCTACAGAAACTAAAATAATATTTTTTAGCTGCCAAGTTTGTGGCAATTTGCTGCACAGAAATAGAAAACTATTTTAGAAATTCTACTCTATTGAGTGATTTATTTTTTCTTTTGGCTCCCTCACACTCCAATATAAAATTATATTACACAATGATTCCAATATAATTGTTATTATTATATGCTTCAAATCCTGCCAGTACAGGCAGAAATTTACTATTGCTATTTTAAAAGTTTGCCTTTTTTTCATTATTTAAGAGGTGGGCATATGAATCTATTTCTTTATAATTTTCTGTATAATATATTACCTGTTTTAATTTTCTTTTGCACTTTCTATTTTTGTCTTATTCTATCACTCTCCTCTTTTCAAGACTATTTATAATACTTAATCCCTTTGTAACTATTCAAAAATTAACACCAATCCTTGAGAAAATATTTAAACTTTATTTCCAAAATCATGAAGTTGCTTCAGGTTCCAATAGGAAATTATTGTCAATGATCTCAATGTTACATAGTTTAAAGCATTTGAACATTTTCACATATTTGGTTTGAACAAACTTTCCAATTACCAGATTAAAAAATGAAAATTAAAGCATCCCCAAATAAATAAATAAAAGCATCATAGTAAAAGTTTTAAAATAATCTAGCTATTAAAACAAAAACCATAGCATAAAATATGATAAGGAAATTAAACAAAGCATAGTTATTATATCAACACAATTTAAAGGGCTAATCTCAAGTATTTAAAAGGCAACTTTGTAGTACTCTGGAACAAGTAATGGTTAGCTTCATTCTGATGTCAGGAAATATATTAAATGGAATAAAGAAGAGTAATCTGTAATTACCAAAGTAACACAAATTTAACAGGGAGAAATAAATACTGTAAATATTCATCAAACTTCAAACTACAGTTAAGTTAAAAATAATTATGACAATGTTTTAGCAGTTGAAAAATGTTATTTATCTCTCCCAGTCTATTTGATAATAGACTATTATTTTTCTATTTAATGATAAGGAGAAAACTAATAAGAATAAATTAGATCTTAGAAATAATATGATATACAAGAACACATGAACAAACTCTGTATTCTGAAATCTTAATGCCAAAAGCTCAGCTTCTGTACACTGGTACTGAATCAAATCTTGGAGACAGAGTTTTGGGTGAAGTAGAAAAGGAGAGCTTTATTTCTTTGCCAGACAAAGGGGGACTCAGTGGGTTCTTGCCCTCAGAAACTATGTGTCCCAACCCAAGTGAGTTTGGTGATGAGTTTTATAGTAAGAGTGGCTGATAAGATTATGGTGTGTATAGGGCCTCCACTCCTTTAATCTGGTCTCAGGTAATCTTGATGAGCTTCTGTGGTTCCTTTAGTCTGGCCTCAGGTGGTCTTTCTCTGGAATGAAGAATGCTGACACCTTCCATTTGCTGGGTTTTAGTTCTGTAAAGAGCTTAAAGACATTGTTATGTGTATCCCTTGAGGGGGAACCAAGACCTGCCCCAAGGATGCACTATTGCTTTTTGGCTGTCCCTCCTTTGTCTCTGCATCCCCTCCCTTCCTGAATTAACAACTGTTCAAATAAGCCCTTTGGAACACAGGGTAAGTCATGGAGGCTGGAGTCAAGAAGCGGGGGACAGAAAGGCTTCCATGCCCAGGATCCCCACAGTGTCCTGCTCAGTTTCAATCCTAGATTATACAACAAAACAGTCACAAAAATTGACATTGAGGATAACATAAATATATGGACAGTAAGTAAAATGCTTCAGGACATTTCCCATGTTTACTATAAAATTAACTAAATTTAATAACAAAACTAGGAACAAAAATATCTCTACCAAATAAATTACATATACTATAAAATACTTTTCTCAATAGTCTGTAGGGTCAAAGAAGCAATCAAAACAAATTGTGAAATTTGTATAAAATGTTAATAATAGTAATTGTAACGCCAACTGGCCCGAGGCAGGGGAACACAATCAGATTCACAGGTTGCATCAGACCGAAATTCTCCAGACCACCCAGTTCCAGAAACTACCCTGGAGACATTCTGGACCACCCAGTTCCAGGAACTGACCTGGGGACTTTGAACCCGGCCCAGCCTTCCAGCCTTTTGAGGGGCGGGACTAACGGTCCCCCAGGATACCCAAAAATACCACCAAATAAGGAATATCCTGAGCCCTCCCAGATTCACCACACCCCTTTCCCTTCTTCCCCTATAAAATCTTGCCCAACCCTCGCCCGGGTGTGACTTCTCTGGCCCCTTTCTCTCGGACCAGTGAACCTCGCCCAGGAGTGCTCCCTAATAAAGCTCACTTGAAGCTTTCCTCTGTTTCGAGGTGCCGTTTGTTAAGATCCGACCTTACAGTAATAATAATAATAATCCCACATGAAAGACCCTATAGAAAGCAGGTAAAGCTCTCCCCAGAGGAAAATGTATTGCCTTATTTCATATATTGATAAAAATGAATAAAAATGAACTAATTTAATTCAAAATATTAATGGGGAATGAGAAAAGAGCTATAGAAGAAAAGTAAAATAATTGAAGGAGAAATTATTGCAAATAGTAAATGGATTTCTTATGTGTACAAGTGAAACCAAGAAGGGCCCTGTGGGGCGCCTGGGCATGGAAGACTTTTTGTCTCCCGTTTCTTATAGGCAAGACTCCAGCCTCCATGACATTCTCTAAGTTCCAAAGGGCAGATTCGGAGTGTTGCTAATCAAGTGAGGAGCAGCCAAGAAACCACCGGAGGCGAGATTAAAGGGACCAGAGAAGCTCATCAAGATTAGGAGACCTACCACCTAAGACCCTGCACAAACCCTAATCTTGTCAGCAACCCCACCCTTGAACTATTGCTATAAAACTTCTCATCAAATCCTTCCAGGTTGGGACCCATAGTTTTTGAGGTCAGGAAGCTGCTGTGTCCCCCTTTGCCTGGCAAAGAAATAAAGCTATCGTTTTCTACTTCACCCAAAACTCTGTATCCATGATTCGATTTGGCACCTGTGCAGAGAGGGTGAGCTTTCAGCATCACCAGTACATTTGAAAGTGTGGACCAAATGATAATGTTATGGTAAGATATAAATCTTCTAATGGATCTAAGTGAAATAGAAAAATTACCCAGAAGGCAAATGTCTAATATATCTCTCCCAAACCACAGTTTATATCCTGAAATTTTTCCAGAAAAAATTTTCCAAATCTTCATAAAACTGCTTATGACACTGTTATTACAGTGTTCCACAACATATCAACAAATATAAAATTTCCAAATTATTTTTATGAATTAGTTATAACATTGGTAATAAACCCAAAATATACTTAAGACAAACAATACTGCAGATGGATGTAGCTTAGTATATGGATGTAAAAGTCCTAAGTAAAATATTAGCAAATTGTACTATTAGAATATTAAAAACATACACCATGATCAAGCAAGATCATTCCAGGAATATATGGACAAACAAATATTATCAAATATATCAGTGTTCTTTGTGTTACTAATACATGCATTTTTTTTCTCCATAAATGTTGAGAAGATAGTTGATAAAAGTCAAACCCCAGTTTTGTTTAAAGGAAAAATATGCAAAGATATAATAGAAAGAATAGGGTATCTACCAATCTCTTTTTCTGTTCATTCTTAACCAGCATTATATTCAGTCCAAGAAATTATTATCCCATTAAATCCAAGAAATCCTGAAAATTTTAACAGTAAACATTAAGGTGGTGTTGATAGAGATAGAATAGGATAGTTATACAGGTAGTTGTAGAAGTCCCAGTAGGGGATTATAGATAGAGAGGGAAACCTAGGGAACTTTGGGAGACCACTGTAAGTTAATGATTGTTCAAGAAAACTATTGGAACATTGTGGAATGAAGCAGGCTTGCTTAAATATAAAGCCATAAATAAAAGTAAGATATATACCTCAGGTCATTAGGGGAAAGAAAAATGTTACCACCCTTCTACTGATTTGAATAAATGCTATGACAGTCCTAGTTTGACCCCATAGGGTCAGACACTCTCCTGCCTGATATGAAGGAGGAGCTAGTGAGCCTGACTTCTACTTGAAGAGAGCAGTCTTTTCCCCTACCCCATTTTCCTTTGATTATAAAATTGTATTTTACTTAATCCTTGGTGCAGAGCCTCCTCACCTGCCCACTTGCATCTCTCAGAAGCATCCTATATTAATAAATCGATTTCTTTTTTTTTTTTTTTTTGCAGTACGCAGGCCTTTCACTGCTGTGGCCTCTCCCATTGTGGAGCACAGGCTCCGGACACTCAGGCTCAGCAGCCATGGCTCACGGGGCCAGCCTCTCCATGGCATATGGGATCCTCCCGGACCGGGGCATGAACCTATGTCCCCTGCATCGGCCGGCAGACTCTCAACCACTGCGCCACCAGGGAAGCCCAATAAAGCTATTTCTTGCCTATCACTTTGCCTTTTGCTGAATTCCTTCTATGCTGAGACACAAAGAACCTGAGCCTCAGTAAGTCCAGACACCAGGTGAGTGATTCTAATTAAAAGACCATGTGTTCAAGTCCCAATCTAGGTTTTCACCGGGTTCAAGTCCCAGCTGCATGAGTTCAAGGCCCAATAAGGGTTTTGGCCAGGTTCGAGTCCTGACAAATGTGTTTGAGTCCCAATCTGAGGTTCACGGTTTCAGCTGGTGACCATGAAAGGACAGTGATAAGGTAAGAAAATGTTGAGAGTTAGGTCTTCTAAGAAAATGTTGAGAGTTACGTCTTGGTCCAAAAGAGGCCCATGGGACGCCATGAGACAGGTATACGGGGGAGGACACTCTGCCAATGACTGCTCATTTTTGACCAGCAATTCAACCCAGTATACTTATGCACATCCAACAGCAAGTCCAGGACAGAATTGTTAATCTCTATACTCTCCTTGACTCTGAGGTTTTTCTCCTACATTCTTGTATTCTTGTTCATTCCTGCCCTATTTCTTTCTTTTTTCCTTCTGTTAACCCCAGAAGACCTGTGTGACCACCAAGGTCTTCTTTTTGCTTTTACTCCCCTCCCTCTGACCCTTACAAGTGCTGACCCTTTATTCCCAACTTATACCTAGACCAACTCCCACTCATTGTCAACACTGCTGGGGACATCTTCCGTGCAGTTTCTCTGCAACAACTTTTTGGACTAAGACCTTGTTGGGAGACTACCTTGGAAAGGATAACATCTAAAATCGTAAGTGAAAATCTTGACCAAATTATGTGGTGGATTTTCACTTAAGAGTGGAATCTTGTCTAGCACAGGATTTAGAGACATCATCTCAGGTTTAGGTCTGAAATGGGTCAGGTTGCATCAATCCTAACCAATATCCCTCTGGACCATATCCTCCAGGATTGGAAAAAGTTCAGACGCAGGAATTAAGAGAAAAACTTATTAGGTTATGTAATCAGGTTTGACCACAATATGAGTTAGGAAGCCAAGAAAAGTGGCCACTAAATGGGTCCCTGAGTTATGATACTATATTGTAGTTGAATTTACATTGTAGAAGGAAATTTAAATGGAGTGAGCTTCCATACATTCAAATGCTCACTTCCTTGTATTTAGGCAATGAGACACAAAAATAATTTAAGACATGTGTAGCTTGGAGACAGAATTCTAGTAAGGACACAGAAGATATTTTAACTGATCTACCCTACGGGGCTATCCAAAGGTAAAACCCTCTGCAAGGAGGAGCCACTGCTCCAGCCAGAGGTACTCCCCGACCACAGAGAGGAGCTATTGTCTGGGAGGAAGCTGCTGTACCAGCAGCAGCTGTGGTTCTAATAAGGGCCACCCTGTAGGTGGGAGCCCAGCCTCCAGCCAAGGCTATTGCCCCAAGGGAAGACACAGCTAGAGATGAAAAGAGGCCCTACCCATATTCAGGAACTGCTTCTTTGTCTATTAGAACAGGGGTCCCCAACCCTGTGCCATGGACTGGTACTGGCCAGTTAGGAACTGGGTTGCATAGCAGAAAGTGAGTGATGGGTGAGCAAGCACAGCTTCATCTGTATTTACAGCCGCTCCCCATCACTCGCATTACCTCCTGAGCTCTGCCTCCTGTCAGCATTATAGTGAACTGTATAATTATTTCATTATATATTACAATGTAATAATAATAGAAATAAAGTGCACAATAAGTGTAATGCACTTGAATCATCCCAAAACCAACCCCCACCACCCCCAGTCCATGGAAAAATTGTCTTCCATGAAACCAGTCCCTGGTGCCAAAAATGTTGGGGACTGCTGTATTAGAAGACAGTAATTAAACAATTCTCTATTTTGGTTTGGTGAAGGTGATAATATACTTCCTTTCTGGGAAATAAAGAGTCAACCATTTTACAGAAAAATGTGCTGGAACTCATGTGGGCTTTACAGTCTTCAAATAGACATTACTCTGCCATTTTCTAACCTGTTAACTTGGAAAAACTCTCATCTGTGTAAAACTAGGGGTAATTTATAATTAGCAATCAGGTTGGGGGAATATTGACTAAGAAACTGAGTGTCAAAATGCCTAGCTCATAAATGACATAGTGTTTGTTATTCATTAAATGGATTCTTCCTTCTTTTTTTGTTTCTTCATAGTTTGGTCTTCAAATTTATGGCCTATGTACGAAAACAACAACAGCAACAACTTTTCATCAAGGATGATAGAATAACATTAGAAACTGATTTAGAGATGAGTTCACTTGAAGTTTAGGCCAGTCTCACTTTCCCCATGGGAGGAGACACAGGACTCAAAACCGCTCTGTTATACACACCAGGAATAGATTACAAAGTTCACATTAAAATAAAGCCTCTGTTTTCTTAATTTATAGCCTAATAAACATCCACATGAGTAAAATTAAAAAAAAAAAATCAAGCAACTGCATATTTCACATTAAAGTTCCATTTTTAAGGATGACTTAAGTGAATTAACAAATATATTAGTCATTGTTTTCAAGGGAAGTTTCCCAGGTATGATTCAACAGAACGTTCCTGTTGATGCTGTGATGAAGCGTTTCCTCACCTTCCAGCCAGGCAAGACTGCAGGGATGACTCTATTCTCTGTTCTGATGCTGAGAGCAGCACCTGCCGTAGAGAGTACCAAAGGCCTGTGGCAGCAAAGATGCCTGATTGGATGTGAAAGAAATTGTATTTCCCAGTGGCTTGAGGGTGCCTGTCAAGTGCTGCTTCCTGCTTACTTCAGTGAGAAAAGAGACTTGAGTCTAAAAGAATGCAAACCTGAGCTAACTGCCCACACCCTTCTTCCCTCCTTCTCTTCTCATACACATATTTTTTTCCTATCTCCTAAACTCTGGCTAGGTAGGAGTTTATTAAAATAAAAAAGAAAGTTATTATCATTGCCTGATCACTTGAACATATACACATTACAGACATATACCCAAACTCTTCATTCATTTTTCTGTTACATTGTGCACCACTCCACTGCGAGCACACTGGATGAACTGGGATTCTCTCCACACTGGTTTTGAGACAGGAAGGAAGGGGTCAGGGCACAACTGGTTAAAATAAATGAGGGCAGCACAGACATTGAGAAAAACAAGATATGACAAAATCCAGCTGGAACCAACTAAAACCAATATGGCATCTAGGATGGCCTGGTCATTAGCTCATTACATCTTCATTTAATAATCGAAATCACTCCCAATGTGCCATGACAGGCACCATGCCAATTCCAGTACTTACCATAAAAGGCCAAAAGTGGGTGGTTGCCCAATTTCTGGAAATCCCCACCCCTTCCACAAAATAGGAAGAATATTCCTTCCACTCATTCACATATTAAAAACCAATATGTTAAAAACTAACAACCACATACCCCCTGGGGCTGCTCTCACTTTCTAAGATGGTCCTCACTGCCTATGGAATGTGTATCTCTCTAAATAAACTCGCTTTCACTTTACTATGGCTTGCTTTTGAGTTCTTTCCTGTGTGAAGCCAAGGACCCTCACTTGGCAGTCTGTCCCAGGGTCTCACATGCATCTCAGGACATGATATTTCTCCTCTGCAAGACTTCCTCTCCATCTTTACCCCAAAACTCTCCTCCTAACTCAGATATCATAGTCTTTTTACTCCTTCACATTACTTTTTTTTTAACTTAACACTCGGTGAAATAATTATTTTATTTATTTATTTATTTACTAAGAGACTTTATTTTGTAGAACACTTTTACATTTGCACAAAAAAATGAAGATAATGCAGAGTTCCCATATAGCCCTTGCACACAATTTTCACTATTATTAACAAGTTGTATAAATATGGTTCCTTTGCTATGGTTAATGAACAAATATTGATACACAAAGTCCACAGTTTATTTAGCTTTCTTAAGTTTGTACCTAATGTCATTTTCCTGTCCTAGGAACTAATCCAGGATACCTTATGACATTTAGTTTTCATGCCTATTTAGGGTCCTCTTAGATGTGACATTTTCTCAGACTTTCCATGTTTTTGAAGACCTCGAAAATTTTGAGGAGTACCAGTCAGGTGTATTTTAGGAAACCTCTCAATTGTAATTTTTCTGGTGCTTTTCTTATGATTACACTGTGGTTATAGGTTTTAGTTAGAAAGATCACAGAGGTAAAATGCCCTTTTCATCACATCATATCAAGGGCCATACTATCAACATGATTTGTGACCATTGATGTTGATCTGACTCACCCAGCCGAGGGAGCGTTTGTAAGGTTTCTTCTCTGTAAATTTACACTTTTTCCACCTTTTTCCATTCTACACTGTTTGGAAGGAAGTCCTATTCAAAGCTGACATTTAAGGAATAAAATATTGTGTACTGTGTCTTTTAGAGTGGAGTATCTACATAATTCATTTAGAATTTTTCTGCACAGGAGATTCATCTTCTCTCTTATTTATTAATTTATAAAACCATTTATCATAACTTGTATGAGCCCATGGATATTTATTGTAAATTTTAGATTTAAATCCAATAATACCTCATTTATTTTGTTGCTCAACTTGTTTGGACCTTCAGTTTGCTTTTGTGTCCCTTGCATACATTCACATCAACGCAGGTTTATCCGATGGTTTGTTTGAGCACTCCCTTACTTTCTGGTGCTATGAGATGCTCCAGGCTCATCTTGTATAATTCTTACCACAGTCCTAAAAGCAACCGTCTCTTCAAGGAACCTGGTTCATCTTATTGGAGAAGGGTATTAAAAACAATGAACTGGGCACTAATATTGCTCATTACTACTGAGATGTCATTTCTTTTAGGTTCTCTCTGCTTGGAAGGAAAATAAGTATATGTATGTATACAAGCCCACATATATAACACATTTCTATAAATATTTCTATATTTTACCATATGTATGCATTTTATATTAAATATAGGTTTATGCTGAAGTCTCCAATTCTGGAGACTATTCTAGCTTCCACACGGGCCATTCTAGCTTTTCCCTTTGCTTTTCTGTAAACTGTCACTCCAACAGTAAGAAACCTGTCTCCCATCATCCACCAACCAACTACTTAACTATGCAATTCCAGTAAACATATTTAGTGGGATAAGCCCGTACTCCTGTAGGAAAAACTTTCCCAACTAGAGTGCAGTGCTTATACCCAGTTCCATTTTGCCTTTAGTTTTGTGTTTCACTCATTTCCAAAGTTACTTAGGTCAGCTACTTTTCCTCCTATATGCTTCATTGAGGTTGTTTCATATACTTGTAAAACAGAGAAATTTTGTTGTCAGTCTGCCTTCCTTCCTGGGATACCCCAAACTCCTCAACAACTTTTTTTTTTTAATTTACATACATCAAGTTTCAATCTTTGTGCTGTGAAATTCAGTGGGTTTTTTGACAAATGAATAATGTCATGTATCATGATTACCATGTAACACTGAATAGCTTCACTACCTTAAAAAATACCCTGTACTTCTCACTTTCAAATTTCCTCCTCAAACCCCTGGTGATCAAAGACTTCTTACTGTTGCTTTAATTTTACCTTTTCCAGAATGTCATATAACTTGACTCATTCAGCATGCAGCCTTTTCAGATTGTCATCCTTCACTCAGAATTATGCATTTGTCTCCTCCATGTCTTTTCATAGCTTGATAACTCATTTTTCCTATAATTTGGTGCTATTGAAATGCTTTTTTTAAAAAATTAAATTCTGTTTTTTCCTTGCTACAAGATTAGCAAGTGTCCTTTGAATATGAACCTTATATCTTGCAACCTTGCTATCCTTACTTATTTGCTCCAGGACACTGCTGTTATTGGTGATCATTTTGGATTACAGTCAAGTCATCTGCAAATAAAGATAGTTTTAATTATTACTTTCATATCTGTATACTTTTTATTTATTTTACTGTCTTATTCATTGACTGACTTTTGGTATGATGATGGACAGCAGTGGTGAAAGAGGGCCATATCCAGTACACTGGTGAGATCATCGAAGTCATTCTTCTTTCCTATTACAGTGTTCTTTATTTCCATCTCTGCTTACATTATCCATCTGTTTATCCACATTGTCTATTTTTCCCATTAGGGTCCTTAACATACTAATCATAGTAATATCAAATTCCCTATTGGATAATTCCAAAATCTAAGTCTTATCTGAGTCTGTTCCTGATGCCTGTTTTGCGTCTTCTGACTGTGTTTTATTCTTGACTTTAGTGTGCCAGTTTTCTAGGAATATTTCAAAATAGTTACTCTTCTCCTCCCCTGTGCAAAACATTTTTTCATCAATGAGAAACTGGAAGTAAAACCCATGAAAGTGTGGGAACTTCCCATGATGTCTAAATACCTAGGAGCTTCTCATTCTCAACCTAGTCTGCACCCACCCTCCAGAAATTCATAGAATTTATAATTTTAGTGCTCCCACATGTTTCCAGCACTGGCAGTTTCTCACTGAGGCAAGATGATCACAGCAGAGTGAAGGGTGGCATTTTGCCCTGTGACCTCAATTCTCTGATGGGTCTAGGAGAAGACGTTAACTTTTCAGTTTGTTCAGTTTTATTTTCTCTTGTTGTATGGATCTGACTGATGACTTCCAAGCTCTTTAAATGTTGAAGGTAAAACTGGGACTCCCCCCTGTGCATGATTTTTTAATGTCCCAAGGATCTGTAGGCATCACATATTTTTCTCTATTGTTATTTCCAATTAGTGCTTTCTAATTTTTTGATCAGTTGAGAAAAGATTTATCAATTATATTTCTCTTTCAGTATGCTGCTATTAGTATACCATTATGGTGTGTGAATAAAAAAATTTAATTCTTTCCCGATTTTGCTTATAAAAAGTGATGATCACACATGTACAGATTTTTAAACCTAAGAGTAAAGTGTGAGATCTTGGAATTTCAAAAGGTTGGCTTTACACAATAATGTCAAAATATTTCTGAAGTAATTTATTACTTTTTACTCCTATCAGAAGTATATAAGGGCATACTTATTCCACATATATGTCAACACTTAGACTGTAAAACCTCTTTAATTTTGGCAATATTATCACTGTAGAACTGCATATCTAACTGTGATCTTCATTTGCATTTCTCTGATTTATAAGAGATATATGTATATTCCAGCTACTAATTCTTTGTTTTCTTGGAGAGGTGAGTTTCAGTGCTTCCTGTGTGCCATTTTCACAATTAGCACCATTTACACTGCTTTCATCAAAGTTTGACTAAGAACTTCGGCCTGACCTTTTACAATTTTTAGTGCTGATGGAGAAGTTCTTCTTCCTCTTTTTTTCAAGCACAGCCTGAGATATATATATTCAAATAAAGTGGAAGCTGGTCTAGGATTCTCCCCTAAAGCCATTGATTTTCTCCCACATTTACAGTGTTGAATGGCTTTCTGGAGCCAGCTGGGATGGTACATGGCACAGGTGAAACTATAGCTGAATGTCTTCTAGAGACAGCTAACCAGATTAGGAGATGTTCACTAGCCTTAAATAAGAAAAGGAAGGGCTTCCCTGGTGGTGCAGTGGTTGAGAGTCCGCCTGCCAATGCAGGGGACACGGGTTCGTGCCCCGGTCTGGGAAGATCCCACATGCTGCAGAGCGGCTGGGCCCGTGAGTCATGGCTGTTGAGCCTGCGCGTCCAGAGCCTGTGCTCCGCAATGGGAGAGGCCACAACAGTGAGAGGCCCGCGTACCCCCCAAAAAAAAGAAAAAAGAAAGAAAGGGAGATTTTAGTACCAAGTATGTTAAGAGCATGACAGAAAGAAGAAGATGTGATTTTCTTACTAGCAAGTACTATGTCTGTATTTATTGTTTTGCTCATTAAAAAAGGTGTAAACAAAGCAAATGAGGAAGGGCTATAAACAGAGATGAAAAAATTCCAGCACTTGTGAACAAAGCATTGTATGTTCGTTTCTCAGATGACTGTGTAGCATTGATGGAATGGACCACACTATGCTAAGGCAGTTGATTCACCCAGTCATGATATAAATGTTCTGAAAATGATATTTGGTACCATTTAGATGCCCCTGATTGGTACACAGGCATGTGGCAAAAATTTGCAGGTCAAAGGGTTATGGTACAAAAGTGGAGGCACCAGACTCGAATAAAGAAGGTGGAGTGGGAGGGTGCAGAACACTTCTCCCCCCTATGAACATATCAAAATTACATGCACACGTGGAACAATTCTCACTGAAACCTAACTGGAGAGTAGCAGAGAGACTCCTGTACAATCAAGGATGTAAGAAAGATTATGGGGAATTGGTTAGGAAGGGAAGAGAAGAGATCAGGTCAGAACCTGTGGCCCTGGAAGGGGACTCAGAGGAAAAAGGAGATTACATGGACAGAGATCTTCCCTGTGATGTGAGTGTTTAGAGGTACACACTGGCTGCCCTAACCTCGGGTCCTACATAGGGAAGATGATCTCCCTTGGCTGGTTGGAAGGCTGGTGGATCTAACAAACAAACAAACAACAACAAAAAAAAGAAACAATAAATGAATTCAGTAAAGTTGCAGGATACAAGAATTATATGCATAAATCAGTTGCTTTTCTATACATTACTAATAAACTATCAGAAAGAAAAAGTAAGTGAACAATTCCAATTAATATGACATCAAAAAGAATAAAATACCTAGGAGGTATAAACTTAACCAAGGAGGTGAGAGACCTATAGTCTTAAAACTATAAAACATTGATGAAAGAATTTGAAAATGAAATGAAGAAATGGAAAAATATTTTGTGTTCTTGGATTGGAAGGATTAATATTTTAAAAATGTCCACACTCACCCAAAGCAATCTACAGATTTAATGCAATACCTATCCAAATATCCATGACATTTTTCAAAGAACTAAAAGACATACCCTACAAAAGACTCTGAATTGCCAAAGGAATCTTGAGAAGAAGAAACAAAGCTGGAGGTATCACACTCCCTGACTTCAGACTATACTGCAAAGCTACAATAATGAACATAGTATGGTACCCACACAAAAAGACACAAAAATCAATGGAACAGAATAGAAATCCCAGAAAGAAACCTGCACATTTATGGTCAATTAATCTATAACAAAGGAGGCAAGACTATACAATGAGGAAAAGGCAGTCTCTTCAACAGGTGCTAGGAAAACTGGACAGTTACATATAAAAGAGTGAGATTAGAACATTTTCTCACACCATATGCCCAAATAAACTCAAATGGATTAAAGACCTAAATGTAAAACCTGAAACCATAAAACTCCTAGAAGAGAACATAGGCAGAACACTCCTTGACATAAATCATAGGAATATTCTTTTGGATAGGTCTCCTAAGGTAAAAAAATAAAAGAAAAAATTAACAAATGAGACCTAATTAAACTTAAATGATTTTGCACAGCAAAGGAAACCATCAACAAAATGAAAACAAAATCTACTGAACGTGAGAGAAGCTTTGCAAGTTATTACCTATAAGGGATTAATATCTAACGTTTATAAACAGCTCATACAACTCAATATCAAGAAAACAATGGACCCAATTAAAAACTGGGAAGAAGAACTGAGTAGACATCATTCCAAAGAAGACATACAAATGGCAAATGGGCACAAGAAAAAGTGTTCAACATGGCTAATTACTAGGGAAATGTAAATCAAAACTACAACGAGTTATCATCTCACATCTGTCAGAATGACTACCAAATGTCTACAAATAACAAATATGGGAGAGAATGTGGAGAAAAGGGAACCCTCCTACACTGTTGGTGGGAATGTAAATTCGTGCAGCCACTCTAGAAAACAGTATGTAGTTTCCTCAAAAAACTAAAAGTAGAACTTCCATATTATCCAGCAATTCCACTGCTGGGAGTATGTCCAAAGAAAATAAAAACAATAATTTTAAAAGATACACTCACCCCAGTGTTCAAGTAATGCAGCATTATTTACAGTAGCCAAGATATGGAAGCAACCTAAGTGCCCATCAACAGATGAATGGATAAAGTGATTTGGTTGTACATATATATACAATGGAATATCACTGAAATGAAATTCTGCCATTTGCAATAATGTGAATGGACCTAGGGGGTATTATACTTATTGAAACAAGTCAGACTGAGAAATATGAATACAGTATGTTATCACTTAAATGGAGTATAATCTATAAAAATACTGAATCACTATGTTGTATGCTTGAAACTAATGTAATATTGTAAATCAAGTATCCTTCAATACAAAATAAAATTAAATTAAAATTAAATAAAATCAATTGGTTTATCTTGCACATTGAAAAAAACAAAACAAAATAAAACAAAAACAGAAGTGGAGGCAGGAAGAAAAAAATCTTGAGAAAGGGAGAGAACTCTCACTGTATGAGCTCTGGCAATCAGCTTCTATCCATCCTGCAGAGGAGAAGGAAAACAAGAAAGCCAGTCTGTGATCCTGTAGCTCTGTTTCCTCATTTGTGTAGCCTGAACTTATAGGTGTTTCCTTGTACTTTGTTTATAGCCTTTAAATGTTTTTAGTTTATTTGTGTCAAAAGCATTTTCATTTTTCTTTGACACACATGCTTATAGAAAACAATATTTTTTTAGAAAATGTCTGTATTACATGTTCCATAAATATTAACAATAAGAATTGAAGGTTACAGGATATACTAGAAAGGAAACTATCTCAGTTTTGACTGAGAAACAGAACAAAAACAAGGAACTTCCTGAAATAGGAAAAAAAAATGGTGGTTTTGATGGGCAGGATTGAGTTATCAGTTATTATTTCCAGGCTAAAGTAATGAATTTCACAAATGCAGACACCACTGTCTTTTCTCCTTTGCAGTGCTGCTTGCTCAGAGTCCATGGAGCAATGTCTATAGAATTTTGGCAAGAAAGCAGACTACCTGAAAAACTCTATAATTAGTCAAAAGCTATTTATGTATAAAGATGGCAGAATATATTTCTCCAATACTCAAGGACACAAAAATATATTATTATTATACCTTTCCTTAAAGACTCATTTCTTATGTACTCAAAACTTATTGCATAGGTTCAAGTAAAGCTACAAATACTGGATTTTAAGGCAAAAACTGAAACAAAGAACTGAAGTTAGCAGTGACGTAAACTTAATATGTAACATAAAGCCTGATCCATCACACACTTGATTTCAAGTCAGGAACATGGATTGCTGTCTCAGTCTGTTCAGGCTGCTATAACATAATACCATAGACTGAGTGGTTTATGAACAACAAAAATGTATTTCTCACAGTTCTAAAGGCTGAGAAGTCCAAGACCAAGCTGCCAGCAGAGTCAGTGTCTGGTGAGAGTTTTCTGGTTTATAAAGTATTTTTCTAGAAACCCTTTTCCTGTAAACTCACTTGGTGGAAGGACCTGGGGAACTCTGTGGGATCTCTTTTGTGAGTGTTAATCCCATTGGTGAGGGCTCTACTCTCACTGACCTAAGCATCTCCCAAAGGCTTCATCTTTTAATACCATCCTATTGGGCAGTAGGTTTCAACATCTGGATTTAGGGGGTGGAGGTAAACATTCAGTCCATTGCAAATGTTAAACCCTGAGTTAAACCATTTGAAAATGTACATCTATTCTGAAAGATTAATAAAAATCAAAATTTGTTGAAACTCAATGTAAGAGGACTCTGATAACCACTGATGCCAGTTAGGTACAGAGAGTTACATTTAAGTAACTGTTGGAAATTGTAACAATTGCTTAGTTTGTTAGTTGGACAGATTTGTGGTTCCTTAAGCATATCATAGTGGTATTAAGCTTTTTTATATTTCTTCCAGGGGGTGGAAGTACTCAGTGCTGTTGATAGTATTTTTTTATTTGATATCAATAAAATTATACTTTTAATTAATTGCATAAATTATATGCCATTCTTACCTAAGGTGTGAATATGTATATCTGTATCATACATATTTCAACAGGAAATATGAGAATACAGAACCAAAGGCTATTATTAACAAATGCCATATGAAATAACAAGTTCTGCTTTTCCTAAACACTAAATACTCCTCTACCTTGATACTCCAGTCAGATTTTTTACTTTTATTCTTTTTTGAAAAATATAGAACATCTTTTAAGAGAAGTATAATTTCAGAGAAGTTACCTAACATACAACTAAGTACTGCACATTACATTGGTATTTAGTATTTTACTATTATAAACTTTCATTTGATTACATATGAACAATATTTTCCAATATTTTAAACAAAGGGGTAAATAATTATCTTCAATACTGGGGATTATTTCCACCCTTCTATCTTTTTTTTTTTTCTAACTCTACCTAAGTTTTCATTTTGTAAATAGCATGATGCTTATAATTGGATATCCATCCACATCCCACATCGTCGTGAAAATGTAAAGCAGGGTCATCACTGTTTTATCTTCTTAATGGGATTTGCCTTTAGAAAGGGCTTCCCACCTTACTTGCTGTGCTTACATGCATGTTGCTGTATCATTTGGAGGACACATCTCAGAATCAGACTGTTAGAAACAGTGCTGCAATTTCACATGAGCTAGAATTGCTGTGCTCTAACACGTTTTTTTCAAAGCCAAATATAATCTTAAATTGAGGCAATTTTCCAGAGGAAAAAAGAAAAAGCAAAAAACAACCTATTGAGATAATGTAGGCATTTTCCTTAAAATAACCTGAATAATTGCCCCTATTCACTGGCTTATTTGACTCAAAATTTTATAAAATTTGGCTCCCAATTTCATCCATATTGGTTCTTTTAACTTTCTGTCAGTGAAGAAAATTCTTAGTGAGGAAACATCAATTTTCTTTTAGTTTCATATTATAAAATACAACTTTTAAATACAATACGAACTTTAAAATTTTTCTTAATTGATTTTTCCTTAACCTTTTTAATAGCTTTAGCTAATTATTAAAGTTGAAACATAACTAAAGCTACAAAATGCATTTATTTTGTTCACACATGAAAAATAGAATTGTAGTCACAAATTTATTTAGCCAAATTTAAAAGTGGAATATTTCCAGAAATGAATATTTTGAGGAAATTTATTGAATTTTCATGGTGACATATTTATTTTGAGTATTTTCCTTATAAAATAAAATTGAATTCTTCATAATTTCTAATTATTTCATTTGGAATAACAAAAAATGAATAAACCAAATGCCCACCTCTCATTTTAATTCAGTAAACTTCATATTGTATTCTAAGCAAAATATCCATGGTTCCTTCATTTTTGCTTCATCTGTACTGTCTCCCTGTTTCTTACTCTCAATGTCTCCTTATCTAAAGATGCCATGATATTTTCTAAAATTATGTTTTATTATGTGGATCACAAAACTGGATATCACACTAAAGTCTGATCAGTCTTTGTAGCACAACTATATCATGTCCATTTCTAAAACTGTTTACACGATCTATAAATATATTTGATGATAAATATTGAAGTTAAAATCAAGGAGAATGGTAAGGAATTTTAGAAAATAAATAATTTATTATTTGAATTAAATCTGGCATAATTATTTTTTACTGAATTAGAAAACTGCTTAAGATTCCCTAGAAAAAAATATGTGTATGTATAAGTATAATGAATAAATGTTTAGCATCAGTTTGACTTTAAAAAATATTTTCTACCATTAAATTCTAATTGTTAATATACTATTGACTAATATATAATACACTATTTTTACATTAATTTCTTTTTTAAAAAAATTAAATTAAATTTTATTTATTTTTTTATACAGCAGGTTCTTATTAGTCATCAGTTTAATACACATCAGTGTATACATGTCAATCCCAATTGCCCAATTCATCACACCCCCACCCCCACCCCTCTGCGGCTTTCCCCCCTTGGTGTCCATACGTTTGTTCTCTACATCTGTGTCTCTATTTCTGCCCTGCAAACTGGTTCATCTGTATCATTTTTCTAGATTCCACATATATGTGTTAATATACAATTGTTTTTCTCTTTCTGACTTATTTCACTCTGTATGACAGTCTCTAGATCTATTCACATCTCAACAAATGACCCAATTTCATTCCTTTTTATGGCTGAGTTATATTCCATTGAATATATGTACCACATCTTCTTTATCTATTTGTCTGTCAATGGGCATTTAGGTTGCTTCCATGACCTGGCTATTGTAAATAGTGCTGCAATGAACATTGGGGCACATGTGTCTTTTTGAGTTATGTTTTATTCTGGGTATATGCCCAGTAGTGTGATTGCTGGATCATATGGTAATTCTATTTTTAGTTTTTTAAGGAACCTCCATACTGTTATCCATCGTGGCTGTATCAATTTACATTCCCACCAACAGTGCAAGAGGGTCCCCTTATCTCCACACCCTCTCCAGCATTTGTTGTTTGTAGATTTTCTGGCCCATTCTAACTGGTGTGAGGTGATAACTCATTGTAGTTTTGATTTGCATTTCTCTAATAATTAGTGATGTCAAGCAGCTTTTCATGTGCTTCTTGGCCATCTGTAGGTCTTCTTTGGAGAAATGTCTATTTAGGTCTTCTGCCCATTTTTGGATTGGGTTGTTCGTTTTTTTTAATATTGAGCTGTTTATATATATTGGAGATTAAACCTTTGTCCATTGATTCATTTGCAAATATTTTTCCCATTCTGTGGGTTGTCTTTTCATCTTGTTTATGGTTTCTTTTGCTGTGCAAAAGCTTTTAAGTTTCATTAGTTCCCATTTGTTTATTTTTGGTTTTATTTCCATTACTCTAGGAGGTGGCTCAAAAAAGATATTGCTGTGATTTATGTCAAAGAGTGTTCTTCCTATGTTTTACTCTAAGAGTTTTATAGTGTCCAGTCTTACATTTAGGTCTCAAATCCATTTTGAGTTTATTTTTGTGTTTGGTGTCAGAGAGTGTTCTAATTTCATTCTTTTATGTGTAGCTGTCCAGTTTCTCCAGCACCACTTATTGAAGAGACTGTCTTTTCTCCATTGTATATCCTTGCCTCCTTTGTCATAGATTAGTTGAACATAGGTGTGTGGGTTTATCCCTGGGCTTTCTATCTTGTTCCATTGACCTAAGCTTCTGTTTTTGTGCCAGAACCATATTGTCTTGATTACTGTAGCTTTGTAGTATAGTCTGAAGTCAGGGATTCTGATTTTTCCAGCTCCATTTTTTTCCCTCAAGACTGATTTGGCTATTCGGGTCCTTTTGTGTCTCCATACAATGCCATTGGTAATTTGATAGGGATTGCATTGAATCGGTAGATTGCTTTGGGTAGTATAGTCATTTTCACAATATTAATTCTTCCAATCCAGGAACTTGGTATATCTCTCCATCTGTCTGTATCATCTTTAATTTCTTTCATCAGTGTCTTATAGTTTTCTGCAGACAGGTCTTTTGTCTCCTTAGGTAGGTTTATTCCTAGGTATTTTATTCTTTTTGTTGCAATGGTAAATGAGAGTGTTTCCTTAATTTCTCTTTCAGATATTTCATCATTAGTGTACAGGAATGCAAGAGATTTCTGTGCATTAATTTTGTATCATGAAAATTTACCAAATTCATTGATTAACTCTAGTAGTTTCCTGGTAGCATCTTTAGGATTCTGTATGTATAGTATCATGTCATATGCAAACAGTGACAATTTTACTTCTTCTTTTCCAACTTGTATTCCTTTTATTTCTTTTTCTTCTCTGATTTCCATGGCTAGGACTTCCAAAACTATGTTGAATAATAGTGGTGAGAGTGGACATCCTTGTCTTGTTCCTCATCTTAGAGGAAATGCTTTCAGTTTTTCACCATTGAGAATGATGTTTGCTGTGGGTTTGCCATATATGACCTTTATTATTTTGAGGTAGGCTCCCTCTATACCCACTTTCTGGAAAGAGGAGTGTTTATCATAAGTTGGTGTTGGATTTTGTCCAAAGCTTTTTCTGTATCTGTTGAGATGATCATATGGTTTTTATTCTTCAGTTTGTTAATATGGTGTATCACATTGATTGATTTGCATATATTGAAGAATCCTTGCATCCCTGGGATAAATCCCACTTGATCATGGTGTATGATCCTTTAAATGTGTTGTTGGATTCTGTTTGCTAGTATTTTGTTGAGGATATTTGCACCTATATTCATGAGTGATATTAGTCTGTAATTTTCTTTTTTCGTTGTATCTTTGTCCGGTTTTCATATCAGGGTGATGGTGGCCTCATAGAATAAGTTTGGGAGTGTTCCTTCCTCCAAAACTTTTTGGAAGAGTTTGAGAAGGATGGATGTCAGCTCTCCTCTAAATGTTTGATAGAATTCACCTGTGAAGCTATCTGGTCCTGGACTTTTGTTTGTTGGAAGATTTTTAATCACAGTTTCAATTTCATTACTTGTGATTGGTCTGTTCATATTTTCTATTTCTTCCTGATTCAGTCTTGGAAGGTTATACCTTTCTAAGAATTTGTCCATTTCTTCCAGGTTGTCCATTTTATTGGCATAAAGTTGCTTGTAGTAGTCTCTTAGGATGTTTTGTATTTCTGTGGTGTCTGTTGTAACTTCTCCTTTTTCATTTCTAATTTTATTATTTTGAGTCCTCTCCCTCTTTTTCTGATGAATCTAGCTAGTGGTTTGTCAATTTTGTTTATCTTCTCAAAGAACCAGCTTTTAGTTTTATTGATCTTTGCTATTGTTTTCTTTGTTTCTATTTCATTTATTTCTGCTCTGATCTTTATTATTTCTTTCCTTCTGCTAACTTTGGGTTTTGTTTGTTCTTCTTTCTCTAGTTCCTTTATGTGTAACATTAGATTGTTTATTTGAGTTTTTTTTTTTTTTTTTTAACTGAGCCAGTGAACGGCACCTTTATTCTGAGGCTGAACAGCAATGGACTCCCTCCCTTTTTAACTGCTCCGCCCTCCATTTAGAGGGAGGTAGGGGAAGGAAACATGCAGCTGCCTCTCCTTTTCCCTTTCACCCTCCCAGGGCTCACTGTCACCCCTCTCTAAAGTCACTCTCCTCTCGTTTTCTTATTTTTTGAGGTAGGCTTGTATAGCTGTAAACTTCCCTCTTAGAACTGCTTTTGCTGCATCGTATAGGTTTTGGGTCATCGTGTTTTCATTGTCATTTGTCTCTAGGTACTTTTTGATTTCCTCTTTGATTTTTTCAGTGATCTCTTGATTATTTAGTAACATATTGTTTAGACTCCATATATTTGTGTTTTTTACGTTTTTTTCCCTGTAATTCATTTCTAATCTCATAGCGTTGTGGTCAGAAAAGATGCTTGATATGATTTCGATTTTCTTAAATTTACTGAGGCTTGATTTGTGACCCAAGATGTGATCTATCCTGGAGAATGTTCTGTGCACACTTGAGAAGAAAGTGTAATCTGCTGTTTTGGTTGGAATGTCCTATAAATATCAGTTATATCTATCTGGTCTATTGTGTCATTTAAAACTTGTATTTCCTTATTAATTTTCATTTTGTCTGATCTCTCCATTGGTGTAGGTGAGGTGTTAAAGTTCTCCACTATTATTGTGTTACTGTCAATTTCCTCTTTTATAGTTGTTAGCAGTTGCCTTATGTATTGATGTGCTCCTATGTTGGGCACATATATATTTATAATTGTTATATCTTCTTCTTGGATTGATCCCTTCATCATTATGTAGTGTTCTTCCTTGTCTCTTGTAACATTCTTTATTTTAAAGTTTATTTTATCTGATATGATTATTGCTACTCTAGCTTTCTTTTGATTTCCATTTGCATGGAATATCCTTTTCCATCCCCTCACTTTCAGTCTGTATGTGTCCCTAGGTCTGTAGTGGGTCTTCTGTAGACAACATATATATGGGTCTTGTTTTTGCATCCATTCACCAAGCCTGTGTCTTTTGGTTGGAGCATTTAATCCATTCACATTTAAGGTAATTATCGATATGTATGTTCCTATGACCATTTTCTTAATGGTTCGGGTTTGTTTTTGTAGGTCTTTTTCTTCTCTTGTGTTTCCCACTTAGAGAAGTTCCTTTGACATTTGTTGTAGAGCTGGTTTGGGGGTGCTGAATTCTCTTAGCTTTTGCTTGTCTGTAAAGTTTGTAGAGTTTCTGCTGAGAAATCTGCTGTTAACCTTATGGGAGTTCCCTTGTATGTTATTTGTTGTTTTTCCTTGGCTGTTTTCAATAATTTTTCTTTGTCTTTAAATTTTTGCCGATTTGATTACTATATGTCTCAGAGTGTTTCTCCTTGGGTTTATCCTGTATGAGACTTGCTGGGCCTCCTGGACTTGGGTGGCTATTTCCTCTCTCATGTTAGGGAAGTTTTTGACTATAATCTCTTCAAATATTTTCTCTGGTCCTTTCTCTCTCCCTTCTCCTTCTGGGACCCCTATAATGTGAATGTAGGTGCATTTAATGTTGTCCCAGAGATCTCTTAAGGTGTCTTTGTTACTTTTCATTCTTTTTTGTTTATTCTGTTCCACAGCAGTGAATTCCACCATTCTGTCTTCCAGGTCACTTATCTGTTCTTCTGCCTCAGTTATTCTGCTATTGATTCCTTCTAGTGTAGCTTTCATTTCAGTTATTGTATTGTTCATCTCTGTTTGTTTGTTCTTTAATTCTTCTAGGTCTTTGTTAAACATTTCTTGCATCTTCTCCATCTTTGCCTCTATTCTTTTTCTGAGGTCCTGGATCATCTTCACTATCATTATTCTGAATTCTTTTTCTGGAAGGTTGCCTATCTCCATTCATTTTGTTGCATTTCTGGAGTTTTATCTTGTTCCTTCATCTGGTACATAACCCTCTGCCTTTTCATCTTGTCTACCTTTCTGTGAATGTGTTTATCTTTCCACAGGCTGCAGGATTGTAGTTCTTCTTGCTTCCGCTGTCTGCCCTCTGCTTAATGAGGTTATCTAAGAGGCTTGTGCAAGTTTACTGATGGGAGGGACTGGTGGTGGGTAGAGCTGTGTGTTGCTCTGGTGGGCAGAGCTCAGTAAAACTTTAGTCTGCTTGACTTCTGATGGGTGTGGCTGGGTTTCCTCCCTATTGGTTGTTTGGCCTGAGGCACCCCAACACTGGAGCATACCTGGGGTCTTTGGTAGGGCTAATGGCTTACTCTGGGAGGGCTCACGCCAAAGAGTACTACTCAGAAATTCTGCTGCCAGTGTCCTTGTCCCCATGGTGAGCCACCCCCATCCCCTGCCTCTGCAGGAAACCCTCCAACACTAGCAGGTAGGTCTCTTTCAGTCTCCTATGAGGTTACTGCTCCTTCCCCTTGGTCTTGATGTGCACTCTACTTTGTGTGTGCCCTCCAAGAGTGGAGTCTCTGTTTCCCCCAGTCCTGTCAAAGTCCTGCAATCAAATCCCATTAGGCTTCAAAGTCTGATTCTCTAGGAATTCCTCCTCCCATTTCCAGACCCCCAGGTTGGGAAGCCTGACATGGTGTTCATAACCTTCACTCCAGTGGGTGGATTTCTGTGGTATAAGTGTTCTCCAGTCTGTGAGTCACCCACCCAGCAGTTATGGGATTTGATTTTACTGTGGTTGCACCCCTCCTACCATCTCCCTGTGGCTTCTCCTTTGTCTTTGGATGTGGGGTATATTTTTGGTGAGTTCCAATGTCTTCCTGTCAATGATTGTCCAGCAGCTAGTTGTGATTCTGGTATTCTCACAAGGGGGAGTGAGAGCATGTCCTTCTACTCCACCATCTTGGTTCAGGGTCCCTATAATACACTATTAACTATACTCTTACATATTATATATAGTATATGTTGATATACAATTATGGTGTTGACTAATATAATTGAAGATGAATGTGATAGTTATTTTGCAGAGGTTATAAAACTAGATATAGTCATAGAGTTTTCCATCATCCAAAATTTCTGAAATAATTATATCAAATAAAAATTTTCAGATATAATTCCAGTGGGGAATTCAGCTCTTGTCATAAGTCATGCTGCTTTTGAAGTTTGAAACCATATGAGCATTGCCCTTTCTGTATTTACTTGGCTATGTGGAATCCTACAATTAGTCCCTCTTTTTTATTGAGAATACAATATAATTCCAGATTTTGATGTAACTACCAATGTGCTTGTTTTATAAATTTCCCCTTGATTTCAAAATTTGATTCTGCATTTTCCTTATAATATTTGCACCAAGACAAATTGGGATTTCTTCTTATTAAAAAAAATAAGTTAAATGAAGTGAGAAAATAATCATAAATCATGTCCTTGTCTAAATTATTTATGACAGCAGTCATGAATTTTAAGACTTAAATATTAGATACTTAATAAATGAACAGAAAATTTTTGTTTATTGCTAACTTCTTAAATGTTTAATCATTCATCTCTTCTTTGAATTGTAAACATTCTTCTGAAAGTGTTTTTTTACAACTTTTAATTAGCATTGATAGTTTTCAAAATTATAAAGATAATAAAGTAAAAATATATATACATACATGTATACTTATACATATATATATAATTCCAATTTTATAAGATGCAACAAAGACATTTACTTTCCTTATATTCCAATGAACTTTTTAGTACTTAAGTTTACTTATCACATATAAACTTGTATTTCCTTTGTCAGAAGCCTTTGTGATAGTTATCAGAAACATCTGTGAATGATGTGAAAAATAGACTCAATATAAGAGTTTTTATCAGAATAAATTTGTATGTATTAAGACTTAGCTTTATCATCTGTTTAATTCAACAGTAGTGGAAACAGTTTACAATAGCTAATGTTCACACAAGATTTGATACATGCCACTTCTGTACAGTGAGATTTACACATATGATTCAGATTTTCCTTTCTCCATCCCCAAGTATCCTGAATTTGTAGATAGAGAGTAAAGTTGTCTCCCCCAAAGTGAAAATCTGTCCAGGGTCACAGCAGCAAATTGGAGTGACAGGTAGTGGGCTTCTGGTGCCTAAGGCTTTCTGCCCTGAGGCACCCCTGTCTAATTCTTAACACAACCAGAACTGACACAAATTATGATGTAGCTCTCAGCACTTCCAAAGGTACACGTGACCAGGCAGAGTAGCTGACACACAAGCGAGCATCAATTCATGGGCAAAAATAACTAAATATCTGAGAAGAAAAATTCCCTGAAAGAAAATTAACTGAATACAATATAACCTCTGATTCAGAATTATTAGAATGGTGATACCAACAGTATTAAAAAGGTGTAATATTAGTGATCTGTCACATGACAAATTCTTAACAGGAAAAATATGAACTATTACTCATAAGTACATAAAAATTAAAATAGAAAATACAATAGGATAGATAGCTGTATAATAGTACTATCAAGCCCCTCTATTTAGTTGAGAAAATAATATTATTCCAGCTTTGATACAGCTGCTGGCATTCTTGATTTATAAAATTATTTACCATTTTCTCCTTGATTTCAAATTTTGATACTGCATTTTCCTGGATTTGTCCCTATTTTTTTTAATAGGTGAGGTAAGAATAAATGAGGTAGAATGTAAAAAGTTCAGATTGAAAAATTCTTCTAGAGACAGCAAAAAGGTCAACACAATGTGAACTAAATATCTAAAAAAAACAAAATCAACCATAATGGAAAGGATTGATAGAAAAGATGTGTTAAGGCAACAACAATAATGTTTTAATTTTAGACTCTAAATCGAGGCAAATGCAAATACACTGTAAGATGCTTTCAACTCTTAATTGGATTGTAAATGTTCATAATAAACTGTTGGGGTGGGGAAGAAGAGCTCAGAGGAGGGCTGGAGGAGGTGAGACAATGTGTTTGCAATGAAATTCCCTGTTGGAGGATGTGTGTTCATGGTGAGGAGACATTCTGTTAATAAATAATGAAGAAAATGCAGATAAGTTTTTTAGAATTTAATAAAAAATAAAAATCTTAGATTCAAAGTTAAAAATTAAGAACCTCATTGAAAAAAAAATTGTCTAAAGTTTATAGAGAAAAAGAGCAAAATAGCAATCAAAGAGCCCTGTCAGACCAACACCAATCTACTCAACAGATACTTTAGAAATAAGAAGACAACTAGGAAATGTTCTTTAGACACTAAAAACCTTAACCTTATAATGTGATATCCAGGTGTCATTCCAATGTGAGGAAATAATATTATCCTCAGACAGAAAAGGTCTCCGAAAATTTGCCATACCATGACATAGGACATTGTAGGACGTATATTCAAAGATACTGGAAGCATCCCTGACAAAAGTGTTCCAAAAAGATAAATATATAAAGGAGATGGTACAGAAGGTCTGGTAAGGGTAATTGAATATCAATGTGTATACTATGAATTTTTTTCTAAAAAGAAGAGAAACTTGTCTGTCTCATGTAAAAATGCCTTTCTAACCAGCTACTGCATTGAAGGCAAAGGGTTTGGTATAGTATTTACTCACTCTCACTCTGCCTGACTCATGATGGTTCTACAGATATCTCTCTAATAAATAATCCAAAATACGTTTCTTAATAATGTATTCAAGTTTTTATACAAGTCATTTGCAAGGGCTACTGATGAAACAGTGCTTAGCAGATAAATCTTGGTCAAAGGACTGAATGATTGACAGAACTATGGACCTACTGAATTAATGAATAAATACAGCAAATGATATTAAAATACAGCAGTGAAACATCTAGAACCAGGACATGACATGAACTCAAAAGGAGTGGGGGGCGGGTTAGTTGAGGGAAACAACAGATGTGAATTAATCATCTTGGATCATTATAGGCATGCAAAGAGGAAGAAAACCTAACAGATTTATATAAAATTAAAAATTAATACAAATATCTGAGCAGACTTAAGTGTACATTTTTTTTATTTGAAATATCCTCTAAACTCTGCAAAACATATTGTACAGCAAATTTGAAGTTTATTTTATTTACTGGTTCATTTTATCTGTACTGCTATAATTTTCATGGCCCAACGTATATTTGCGTTGAAGGGTAATTGTGTGAACACAAATTCACGCGTGGATCAACATGGTCAAAACTACTGAACAATAATAATACACTTTATAAGGAAAGAAAGGATTATGACGTCTCATCTTGAAAATCTAAAAATGTAAATAATAATCTGCTCACTAGATTCTAAAACTAATTGAAAACCTACACTGCTTTTGACCAGCCTAAAACTTGTGCCTAAAACTTGTGACATACTAAACTTGCCTGACAAACTAAACTGCCTAAAACTTGTGACATACTAAAACAACACAGTAGTTTAACATGATTACAACATATCTTTAACATTTAAATTTAAATAGATTAACAGTGGCAGCCAGATACTAGCATTAAACTCCCAATCGGTCTGTCGTTCAAATAAGCAAAGACTAAACAAGAAATATAAGGATACAGCAAAGAATATGAAACCCTGAGACTGAAATTATTTAACAATATTCATCTCTTTCTAAAATGCCCCCATAAGAGTGACAATCTAATTTATCCACGTCTTGAGCTCTTCTTGTACATAACTATGATTTTTAGACATAGGGAAATATTTCAAACTCACTTTTAGTAGGAAAATAATGTGAGTAGGCAACTAGCTTTATTAGTTTTGAGAAAAAAAATGTAAAAAACTGAAGATGCTGAGAGACCTGGGTAAAGCAGAAGGGCAACCCCAAGGACTCCATGGTATTCAAGAGTTCCCTTGCAGAGAGTTACCTCAGACAAATCATGTAACCTTTCAAAACCACCATGGACCTGCAGGAAGGATTTGTGCAGCCCAGATGTATTTTGTACCTCCCATGTCTGTTTTCTATAGTTTGTGAGTGAGACTAATCACTGAATCACCAGGAAAGGTTAAATGGCAAGTGTAAAATCATTGTCCACTTTGTCACTGCTTTTATTCTGAACTATCTAATGCTCTGAACAGATCCAGGGAAACAGATTATATTACACCTTCATGCCGTTAGCCCTGCATCCAAAACCTAATTTCTGGAAATATCAAGCTTGGTTAAATCTTTGATATATATGGCGTGTATTTATAATATCCTTATGTTAATCAGGTAAATGAAAACAAACTTGGCTTTTAACTTTCTCTGACACACAGGCACTCATTTCAAGATGATGACTTATTTGTAGACAAAGAATTGAATGCTAAAATTAAGTAGAAACATTCACTTTGGTGGCTCTTTGCTCAGAAAAGTAAGAAACAAACTAAAATATTATATAATAGTGGCAGTATAATATAAGTTTAAAATAATCTCCTTTGAAGTTGAGACAGAGGAAAAAAAAATCTTCCTCAGGGTCAATAGAAGTGGTGCTACAATAGAATAAATATCAATCCCTATTACTCTCTATAATTTCATCATTTTCAAAGTTCAGACCAAAAGTTCTTCGATTTATTGCTGATGGATATATCCTTAACTGTTTAGATAGATAGATGATAGATAGATAGATAGAGATAGAGATGTATAAATATATATCCCAATTGCTTTCCTCTTCCACTGCATCTCTCCTACCCTGGTCTAACCGACCCTCGCCTTCTTGCAGCAGCTTTTCTCTACCTGCTGCCTCTGCTTCTCCTTTTCCTACTGTTGATTCTGTTATTGACTTGAAATCAGTGGTTCCTTTATTATGGAAGTCAGATTATATCATCCCTCTGCTCAACCCTCTCCAGTGGCTTTCTTTTCACTCAGTGTAAGTGTTAAAACTCCTAGAGTGACCTGCAAATAGGATGAATGTATGTCCCAGTTTGTTTGTTTGTTTCCAGTCATAATTATTAATCCTATCATTCTTAAAAGTGATCGCTCCTTAATGCTCAGTTTTGTGACCAGTCTCCCATGAGCCCTTTGCAATCTGTCTCTGGTCTATCTTCCTCCCTGCCTCCCCCTTCAGACACACTCCCCTCTGCTATTCTTTAATTACTTATGGGAAGATCTGTCCCTGTCGCCCTTCCATTCACTCTTCCCTGGGCCTGGGATACGCATCACTCAGCTTTCTCCAAGCGTCCTCTCACACCACTGTCAAGCCTTTACTTCCAAGTGGCATTCTCAGTGAGCCTTTCCTAGTGTCCCCACCTCACCACTCCCAATTTATTTTCTCTACTGAACTTTTCTTCTTAGCACTCATCAACATTTGTGTGTCTGTCTCCATCAGAACATAGGGATCATGTGGGAAGAGATTTAGTTGATATGTTTATCCTGTTTTTCTAAAGTCTTGCTCATGGTAAATTCTCAATAAGTATTTCATGAATGAATGAATGGACATACAAACTGGCCCTTAATTTTTTTTAATTAAAAAAATATTTTATATTGGAGTATAATTCATTAACAGTGTTGTGTTAGTTTCAGGTATACAGCAAAGTTATCCAATTATACATCTACATATTTCTATTCTTTTTCAAATTCTTTTCCTGTTTAGATTATTATGGAATACCGAGCAGAGTTCCCTGTCACTATATAATAGATCATTGTTGGTTATCTATTTTAAATATAGCCATGTGTACATGTCAGCCACAAACTGCCAACCTATCCCTCTCCCTACTCTAATCCCCTGATAACCATTAGTTCCTTCTCTAAGCCTGTGAGTCTGCTTCTGTTTTATAAATAAGTTCATTTGATCTTTTTTTTGGGGGGGGGAATTCTATTTAAGCTTCCTTGATGCTTGCTCTTCGCTGTGTGGTCAGGCTAGTACTTTTCACACTTACCTTTATTTATCCTATGGGCAGATTAAAGGGACTCAATACTCACAGGGTATATTTACATAAAGCACTATGTTACAAAGGGAATGTTCTTTAAACTCTCATAGTTTATTTTAAAATGTTATTGCATTTCTGCATTGTGCTCCATTATAATTATATTTTTAATATATAAACACTATTTTAATTTACTTATCATCAATTAAAGTCCATGTGGGCTCAATTCAATAAACATTTATTGGCTGTCTACCATATGCCGGCTGCTGCGGATACATCAGTGAGCAAAGCAGATAACATTGTTCTCTTTGAGTGAGAATTTTCAGTAAGGGAAAACAGCATATTAGGTTTGAATAGATACTTAAAAGAGTTATGTGTTATCAAAAACAAAAGAAGATTTGATATTGGCGAGTGTAGGGTTTGAATGAAAAAGAAGAAAAAAATAAATGCAAAATTTTTGACTGGAAGCACTGTTACTGAAAGTGGGGTCCGGCTGCTCGCAGCTCAAAAACCAATAAAGAGGCAAGATTGGTGGAAGGGAGTCTGCTTTATTTCAGGTGCCAGCAACAGAGGGTAGGGTGGGGAAGGGGATGGTGGATTCCTGTCCAAAGGCTTACTACCCCTACTGATAATCACTGGGAAATCACTGCTTTTATAGGCAGAGGGCTACGTGCAGAAACAGTACCATCAGCTGTGACAGTCATCAATTTTTTTTTTTTTTTTTTTTTTTTTGTGGTACGCGGGCCTCTCACTGTTGTGGCCTCTCCCGTTGCGGAGCACAGCCTCCGGATGCGAAGGCTCAGCAGCCATGGCTCATGGGCCCAGCCGCTCCGCGGCATGTGGGATCTTCCCGGACTGGGGCACGAACCTGTGTCCCCTGCATCGGCAGGCGAACTCTCAACCACCACACCATCAGGGAAGCCCGTGACAGTCATCTTGAAGTTGGTCATGCAATGGTCTGACCAGCATCATCTTGATTGTTTTAAGTACAGTCAATCTTCAGTTCCAGGGTTGGTTTTTTCCCATTTTGACAAAGTTCAATTTATCTTTGTTGTGTTACTCACATTCCATGATATTTTGGTGGCTTCTTTAAGAAATATTTGTCCAGGCAAATGTCACTAACTTTTTTTCCTATGTTTCCTTTGAATTTAATAGTTTTTGCTCTTGAATTTTAGTCTATGATTCATTTTGATTAAATATTTGTACATGGGCTAATGATTAAAAAACACTTCATTTTTTTTCCCATATCAACTGTCTCTGCAGAACTTCTTGATAAGAATTCGTTCTTTTCATATTGCATTCCCTTAGCACCTTGGTTGAAAATCAATTGGCCATCTCTCTCTGAGTCTATTTCTGAACATGGTATTCTGTTTCATTGATCAATATATCTCTCTTTATGGTAAAACCATACTCTCATGCTTACTGTACATTTATGATGTTGGGGAGGAAGAAATTTTCCTCTATCCTTCTAGGTTATTCTGGCTGGTCTAAGAATTTAATTTGACATGAGACAGATTAACAGGAGAAAATCAAACAGAAGTTTAATAACATTGTACACACGGAAGAGACCCAGGAAAACTAAGTAATTCCCCAAATGGCAGAAGCCCTCACTTTAAATACCGTCTTCAGCTAAAGACAAAGGAGAATGTTGGGGATAGTGAAATCCACATGAGGGACAAGTTGGTAGAGTAGGAAGATCGGGGCTCACCGCCTCCCATGTACACCAAAATTACAGCTACATGTAGAAAAACTATTTCTGATAATGACCTGACAACTAGCAGAGAAAAATTTTCACAACTAGAGATAAAAAGGAAAGCCACATTGAGATAAGTAGGAGGGATGGAGACACGGTCTGGCCGGGACATCCACCTCTGGCACTGTGACCCACATAAGGAGGGATAGCACAACCATCAGAGGTTCCCCTGAGAACCAAGGGCTCCAAACCCCACATCAGCCTCCCCAGCCAGAGAGTCCTGCACCAGGAAGGTGAGCCACTAGAACATCTGACTTTGAAATCCAGTGCGATTTATATCCAAGAGAGCCAGAGGGCTGTAGGAAATTAAACCTCTGCTCTTAAAAGACAGAAGAGAAACTCACTTGATCCAAATCCCAGCACTTAGGCAGCAGCTTGAAAAGCACCTCTTTCTTACGTGAAGGAGATTTATTGACTAGTTTTACATTATGTGGCCGAGAGGCAGGGATCTTTTGGAAATTTCTTTGCATATGGATGAGTTGGTGGGTGTCAGTTTTTGTTTGTTTGTTTTTTGTTTGTGGCGCACACTCTACCTAGCTGGTCTGGCACTGGTCTGACTCTCCCCATCTAAGCTATTAACACTGCTCACCTTATCCTGGGTTCACTTGTGGACCCGACACAGTGATGCCAAATCCAGCCTCTGTACACTGACACTGAATTAAACCTCAGAGACAGAGTTTTGGGTGAAGCAGAAAAAATAGATTTATTGCTTTGCCAGGCAAAGGGAGCCACCAGGTTAATGCCCTCAAAACTGTGTGTCCCAACCTGGAATGGGTAGTGAAGAATTTTATAGTAATAATTCAAAGAGGGCATGATCAGCTCGTGGACACTTTTCTGATTGGTTGGTGGTGAAGTAAGTGGGAGTCAGCATCATCAACCATCTGGTTCCAACCAAACTGGGATCTACATACTTGTGGGCAGCACACAGTTAGCTTCTCCCACCTGGTGGGGGTTTCAGCCTCTGCAAAAGAGCTCATAGATACTGTTATGGATATCCCTCGAGGGGGAACCAGGACCCAGCCCCACGGCTGCGCTATTGTTTCTTGACTGCTCCTCCCTTGTCTCCAAATCCCTTCCCTTCCCTGAATAACAACTGTTTGAACCTGCCCTTTGGAACTCAGGGAAGGGCATGGAGACTGAATGAAGCTTATTTCCTGAAATCAAGAAATGGGGGACACAAAAATGCTTTTGTGCACAGGAGCCCCGTAGTGTCCTGCTCAGTTTCAACAGCCAGCCCCCTGCCCCCTCCACCATTCTTGGTAGCCACCCTCAGCCAGCAGCAGAGACCCTCTAAAGCAGTGCCCTTCAACCCGCTAGACCTGGTGGACACCATCAGCCAGTGCCAGCATTCCTCCAAAGAGGATCTCAACCTGGGGGTCAACCCTGCACACCAGAGCACCCACAACAGTTGTGACTGGACCTTACATAATCTTTCAAGACTGAATCAGGAAGATAGAAAATCTGACAGACCAATTACTAATAGTTGTCAACTACAAATTGGCAGTTGCCATTGACACTTGTCATCTACCTCTACAAGGATTAAATCACGTGCTGCTGCAGCTGCTGATTTTCAACACCCCCTGGAAGGAGTTCAGGGTGGAGGGCAGAAATAAGGCACTCTGTGCTCTGGGAAAAACTGGCAGAACATGTTTTCAGATAGTTAGATATTTTCAGGAGCTGATTTTATGAGTCCAATTTTTATATCTCTTCATATCTAGAAAAGCACTAAAATCCTGCTCCTTGTGACTAGCAGAAACCTTCTCAAAAAAATATGTGCTTGATGGCATGTACTCCCCCTTCACCAAAATCACATATATACTGACATTTCCTCCTACCTCCTTGGAGCAGTTTCTCAGAATTATCTGAAATGCTCTTTTCTGGGCTACAGTTCTCATTTTGCCCCAAATACAACTTAACTCATGACTCTCACGTTGTATATTTTTTAAGTTGACATAGTGATGTTGAATAAGTAATCAAAAGACTCCCAACAAACAGGTGAATTCTACCAAACATTTATTTAAAAAAATTTAATACATATTCTTCCCTAATAATTTCCAAAATTTGAAGAGGAAGAAATACTTCCAGACTCTTTCTACTACAAGGCCAACATTATCCTGATATCAAAACCAGACACTACAAAAAAGAAAACTTACAAGCCTTCATCCTTATTGAACATAGATGCAAAATTCCTCAACATAATATTAGCCAAATTCACCAATATGTTGAAAGAATCATACATCATGATCAAGTGAGTTTTATCTCAGGGATGCAAGCATGATTCAATATTTGCAAATCAATCAGTGTGATGCAGTATGTTAACAAAATGAAAAATAAAAATCATGTAATCATCTCAATTGATATGCAAAAATATTTACCAAAACTCAACATCCATTTATAAAAAAAATAAAAACAAACTCTCAACAAAATGGGTATAGAGGGATATTAACTCAAGATAATAAAGGCTGTATGTGACAAAACCACAACTAACATCATATTCAAAGGTGAAGAGATTAAAGAATTTCCCCTATGATCAGAAACAAAACAAGGATGCCTACTATCATTACTTTTATTTAACATAGTATTGGGAGTCCTGACCACAGCAATCAGGCAAGAAAGAGAAATAAAATGAATCCAAATTAGAAAAGATGGATGAAAACTGTTACTGTTTGGAGATAACAGGACACTATACAGAGAAAACACTATAGACCCCATGGGAAAAAAACACAACAACTATTAGAACTAAGAAACATAGTAAAGTTGCAGGATACAAAATTAATATACAAATATATGTATAATTTTATAAAGTAATCAACCTTTCAGAAAGAGAAATTGTGAAAACAATCTCATTTACAATTCATCAAAAAGAATAAAATGCCTAGGAATACATCTAACCAAAGGAGTAAAAGACATGTACTCTGAAAACTATAAGACATTGATGAAAGAATTGGAAAATGATACAAATAAATGAAAATATTGTTCTCATGGATTGGAATAATTAATACTGTTAAAATGCCCATACTACCCAGAGCAATCTACAGATTCAGTGTAAGACGTATTAAAATACAAATGGTATTTTTCACAAAAGTGAAGCAAATAATTCTAAAACTGGTGTATAAACACAAAAGACTCCACATAGTCAAAACAATCTTGAGAAGGAAGAACAAAACTGTAGGTATCTTATCCCCAGTTTTCAAACTATACTACAAAGCTACAGTAAGCAAAAGAGTTTGGTACTGGCACAAAAACAGACACAGAGGTCAATGGAACAGAATAGAAAACCCAGAAATAAATCCACTTTTATATAGTCAATTAATCTACCACAAAGGGGGCAAGAATATACAATGGGGAAAAGACAGTCTCTTCAATAAATGGTGCTGGGAAAACTGGACAGCTGCATGTAAAAAAAATAAAACTGAAGTATATTCTTACACCATATACAAATATAAACTCAAAATGGATTAAAGACTTAAATATGAGACCTGAAACCATTAATCTCCCAGAAGAAACATTGTAAGTATGCTCTTTGCATTTTAGCAATAATTTTTTGGAACTGTCTCCTCAGGCAAGGGCAGTAAAAGTAAAAATAAACAAATGTGACTACATCAAACTAAAAAGTTTTGCACAGTAAAGGAGTCATCAATGCAACCAAAAGGCAACGTACATAAATGGGAGAAAGTATTTTCAAAGATATATCTGATAATGGGTTATATGAAAATTATATAAAGAAATTATACAACTTGATCTCAAGATAAACGCCCAAAAATCTGATTAAAAATGGGCAGAGAATCTGAATAGACATTTTTCCAAAAAAGACATGCAACTGGCCAACAGACACATGAAAAGATGATCAACATGACTAATCATCAGGGAAATTTCCACATCCTTGCCAAAACCTTACACCTGTGAGGATGGCTACTACCAAAAAGACAACAAATAGCAGGTGTTGACAAGGATGTGGAGAAAATGGATTTCCTTCTGCACTGTTGATGGGAATAAAATTTGAGGCAGGCTTCATGGCAAACAGTAGGAGATTCCTCAAAAAAATTAAAAATAGAACTATTATATGATCCAGCAATTCCACTTCTGAGTACTTCCCTAAACCAAAAGGACTAATTAAAAAAGATATATGCATCCCAACGTTCTTTGCAGCATTTACAACAGCCAAGGTATGGAAACAACGTAAGCATCCATAGGCACATGAGAGGTTAAGGAAAATGTGACAGATAGAATACATAGATGAATAGAATAGATAGAAGACATACCATAGAATATTACTTAGACATAAGAATGAATGACATCTTGCCACTTGTGATGACATGGATGGACCTTGAGGGTATTAGGCTAAATAAAGTAGGTCAGATGGAGAAAAACAAATACCATATTATCTCACTTATATGGGGAGTCTAAAAAACAAAACATAGGAACAAACAAAGCAAAACAGACAGATATACAGACACAGAAAATAAAAGGGTGGTTGCTTAAGGGGAGGGGGTTGGGGGATGAGCGAAATGGGTGAAAGGCATTAATAGGTTCAAAATTCCATTTATAAAATACATAGGTCATGGAGATGTAATATGCAGCATCAGGAATATAGTTAATAATATTCTAATAATTTTGTATGATGACAGGTTTGCTGGACTTGTCATTGTGGTCACTTCACAATGTATTTCATTGTCGGATCACTATATTTTACATATGAAATTAACATAATATTGTACATCAACTAAATATTAATAAAAAAAGAAATCCACACACATACGGGAATAGAAAAATAACAAGTAATAAGAGAAATACCAATTTAAGGACAGTGATTATGTATAGTGGCATCTGGAATTAAATGTGACATTTATTTTATTACTTTTACCTTTTTATGGTTAATTTAAATAATAACCTCTAGTTTTTCAGTCAGAAAAATACATTTATTTAAGTCATGTCAATATACATTTAATATAGTTCACAGGCAACTTTCTTTTCCAGTCCATGTAATAATCCTTATTATTTACTGTATTAACTGCATAACATTGTCATGACCGAACCTATAGTTGAGTCTGTTTTGTGGAAATAACAACATGGATGCATTGAAGATCTTTGTATTTTTTTCTAGCCAGATTTCTGATAATGTTTCTGTAAGATTAATTTCCAGAAATACATTGCTATTCAATGGATATAGATGATATTTCCATTCCAACAAGCAAAAAACAAAGATCCTTTCTTTGGTATGTGCATTCAAAGTGTAGAACAATTTAAATTTCTGGGTGCACCATTTTGTGTCTCTCTTTGAAAAATTATTGTCAAAAATCACACTACAGTCTGCTTTACTTTTTGTATGTTGGAAAAGTTAGGACAAACAAAATTGGTGAAAACATACTTGTTGACACTGTAATTTGAAATTCTATGCTTAAATTATATTTTTGCCTGAGTTACCTCAAGAGCTAAAAAGAAGAGCAGTTGCATACAAATAGTAGAACCTCCTACTCTATCCCATGACTGCACTTAGATTCATGAGGAAGTGTATCATCTAGAAAGAGCAGAGAAGAGAGGTAGGTTTTGCTGCATCTTGCAATATAAAAATGCATACAACCACATGTTTGGATGTGTTATTACCATATTTATACTGCTGGGAACAGGACATTTTTGTTTATTTTTATTCTAATTGTCATCCTTGCTGTTGAAAGTTAAGATTTTCATAAACATATATGGATTTTTTTTTCCTTTCAGAAATAAGATGTTTTTGTTTTGGACTTGGGATCATAAGAGAGAAAACTTACCTAAACACCATGCAGCTTATAATAGTATGTGCACATAAATCCCTACAGTAAAAGAAAGTAGAACAAAGTGGAACGATTTTTCAATTATTTGAACCATAAATATGCATAAAATAATCAGTATTTTGTATAATAAAGTGTTTTTTTTTTTGTTTGTTTGTTTGTTTTTTTGCTGTACGCGGGCCTCTCACTGTTGTGGCCTTTCCCATTGTGGAGCACAGGCTCGGGACGCACAGGCTCAGAGGCCATGGCTCATGGGCCCAGCCGCTCTGCGGCATGTGGGATCTTCCCGGACTGGGGCATGAACCTATGTCCCCTGCATCAGCAGGCGGACTCTCAACCACTGCGCCACCAGGGAAGCCCAATAAAGTGGTTTTGATGTAACAGATTTTCAAATATTTGATACAATGGGCATATATATTAACTTTATAAGCATATATATGTATAGCATTGCATGTGAAAGTAAATTACAGACTTTAAAAGTGCAACTCAACTGAATCTTGATCAAAATGAGAGTCTACAGTAAAATTTATTTTTCTAAGATTTAGCACAATTTTATTATGATGAAAAAGGTGATTATAAAATTAATTTTGAAATTCATCCACCTTGGCATTTGCAATATTCTCACACTTGCTGTTGAAACCTATTGATTGTTCTAGAATTTAGATAAAAATATTTCAGAAAGTTTGAAGAGAATAATTTTAGCCAGTTTTGAGTTGTTCAACATGAAGAAATGACATTTCATTGATATTTAAAAAAGATTCTCCTTATGAATTCAAGTGTTTGAAAATACTTTATTCTAAAACAGTAAAGTAGGAATAGACTATAAAGGGCTGGTTTTAAATAATATGATACAATTTTCTGAAAGCATAGGCATATAATAATAGCAGCTCTTACAGAATATCCAGCCAGGTTCCACTGAATTGCACTGTCTTGATTTCGTAGGTGTTTCATCATTGATGTTGAATTAAAATTTTAACCTTTTCTAGACATAGGGACTTATTGAAGAATTATATAGAAACTTTGCAAGTATTGAGAATCTACAGTGATAAAAATTATGCTGATTTCACATAATATATTTTATATTAAAGATAAAAGAATGTTCTATATACAGTTTGAAATAAATAGCTGAGGTTATTAATTCGACATTAAGGTTTGGAAAATAAATTGTTTGAAATACTCTAATATTTTTTGAAAACACTTGTGTGTGTCTGTGTGTGTGTGTGTGTGTGTGTGTGCACACAGTTGTTATTTGTTTTGCTGGTTTTCAATGTGATGGTAATTGCTTAGAAAACTAAAGGAAACATGAAGACATTGTTTTCCTAACTGTATAAGGAAAAGAATGTCATTAACTTGGGGGCTAGGTAGATATGGGCTTGAATTTACCTCTTTAGTTTCTAACTATGTTGTTATAATTTTTATACTACAAATATTATATATATATATATATATATATATATATATATATATATATATAAAACACATATACATATATCTTTCTTCTTTATTCATTCATCCACTGATGGACTTTTAGGATGTATTCTATAACTTGACCATTGTGAATAATGGTGTAATGAACACAAGAGTGCAGATAGCTATTTGAGATAGTGATTTCATTTTCTTTGGATATATACCCAGAAGTGGGATTGTTGGATCATACAGTAGTCTGTTTCTAATTTGGGCGGGAACTGCCATACTGTTTTCCATAATAGCTGCACCAGTTTCCATTCTCACTAGTAGTGTCCAGGATTCCTTTTTCTCCAGATCCTCACCAACATTGCTTATCTCTACTCTAGTCCTTTTATAATAAACATCCTAATGAGAGTGAGGTGCTATGACATAGTTTTGACTTGCATTTCCCTGATGAATAGTGATATTGAGCACCTTTTCATATTCCCATTGCTGTTGGTATGTCTTTTTGGAAAAATGTGTATTCAGGTCATTTGCCTATTTTTTAATCAGTTTATTTGCTTTTTGTTTTGTTCTGTTTTGTTACTTGATGAGTTCCTTATATATATAGTTTTTTTTTATTTTTACTGTTGTTGACTGACAATATTATTTTAGTTTCAGGTGTACAGCATAGTGATTCAAACTTTTCATAAACTATATTCCATTTAAATTTATAAAATGTTGGCTATATCCCCTATGCTGTACAACATATCCTTGTAGCTTATTTATTTGGACTTCTTAATTCCATAACCTTATCTTGCCTTTCCCCCTTCCCTCTCCCCATTGGTAACCACTAGTTTCCTTTCAGTACTGTGAGTCTGTTTCTGTTTTCTTATATTCATTTGATTGTCTCATTTTTTAGATTCCACATGTAAGTGATAACATAGAGCATTTGTCTTTCTCTGTGTGACTTATTTTACTAAGCATAATACCCTCTAGGTCCATCCATTTCATTGCAAATGGAAGAATTTCTTTTTTTTTTTTTTTCTGTTTTTTGTTTTTTTATAGCTGAGTAGTATTCACTGTGTTTCTATACCACAACTTTATCCATCCATCTGTTGATGGACACTTAAGTTGCTTCCATATCTAGGCAATTGTAAATAATGCTCCTATGAACATTCGGGTGCCTACATTTTCAAATTAGTGCTTTTGTTTTTTTCAGATATATAACCAGGAGTGGATTTGCTGAGTCATATGATAGTTGTATTTTTTTTTTTTTTTGAGAACTTTCCATACTGTTTTCCACAGTGGCTGTACAAATTTACATTCCCACCAACAGTGTAGGAGGGTTCCCTTTTCTTCACATCCTCACCAGCATTTGTCTGTAAGCCATCTGTATGTTTTCTTTGGAAAAACATCTGTTTAGATCCTCTACACATTTTCTAATCAGATTGCTCAGTTTTTTGTTTTTGTTTTTTGCAGTATGAAAGCCTCTCACTGTTGTGGCCTCTCCTGTCACGGAGCACAGGCTCCGGAAGCGCAGGCCCAGTGGCCATGGCTCATGGGCCCAGCTGCTCCGCAGCATGTGGGATCCTCCTGGACCGGGGCACGGACCCGTGTCCCCTGCATTGGCAGGCGGACTCTCAACCACTGCGCCACTAGGGAAGCCCAGACTGCTTAGTTTTTGCTGTTGGCTGTATGATCTCTTGATATATTTTGGATATTAACCCCTTATTAGATGTATCATTTGCAAATATTTTATCCTATTTCATAGGTTGCCCTTTCACTTTGTTGATGTTTCCCTTTGCTGTGCTGTTTAATATAGTTCCACTTGTTTATCATTGCCTTTTGCCTTTCGTTTTTGGTGGCATATCCAAAAAAATCATTGCCAAGTCTGGTGTTGTACTACCTACATTTTCTCTTAGCAGTTTTATGGCTTCAGGTATTATGTTCAAGTCTTTAATCCATTTTGCACTGACAGTGTAAGATAGGGATCCAATTTCTTTCTTTTGTTTGAGGGTGCCCTTTTTTCCCCAACACCATTTATTGAAGAGACTATTCTTTCCCCTTTGTATATCCTTGCCTCCTTTGTTGCAAACTAATTAATCATATATGTGTGGGTTTATTTCTGGGAAGACTAATTTTTATGCTGTCCACTAGAGGTTCATTCAATCTATAGAAAATCATTAGTTACAAAAATTTTTTTAAATAAATAAAACATGCAATTATTTATCATAAGAAAGAGAGAGGGACATACCAGTATAAGAGAAATTAAACTTCCAAAAAATATATGTAAACAAAGTAGACAGATGATTAAAACAGTTAATTCATCAATAAGACAGGTAGTTTTTCAATAATATATAACACATCTTTAATGCGTATATACCAAATAATAGATTTTCTAAATATATTAACAGAAAATGAGATAAATGTTCAAAAAGTGAAAAAGAAATACCAATTATTGCTGGAAATTTGAACACTGTACTCAGTAATAGAGTAAATATATAATATAAAATTACAGAAAATTTGAACAGTGTAATCATCCAAATTAGTGTATAGAACATTTATAAAGCACAATAGCAAAAACTATAAAATTCAAAGCTTTTCAAGCACACAGAAAACATTTACTATTTAGGCCTTATTCTGGGCTCTAAAATAAATCCTAATAAATGTAAATGATCATTAAAATAATGCCAGCAAATTTCCCAAATATTTGGGAATTAATTAACATTTTGTAAATAGTCTAAGGATACAAGAAGTAAAAAAGACATTGAAAAATATTTGGGAGTAAATGGTAATGGGACTACACTATTTCAATATTTTTCATAATGATATTAAAACAGTACTTCAGGAAAACATGTAGAGCATTAGATATATTCATTAGACATAAAAAGTTTAGTGTTATTATCTAAGCTTTCACCTTCAGAAACTGGAAAATGAAGAAAATAATCAAACCCAAATTAAGTAGAAGGAAGAAAATACAGTAGCCTCCACTTTATCTGCGGTTTCACTTTCTGTGGTTTTAGTTACCTGTGGTCAACTTTGAGCTAAAAATATTAAATGGAAAATTCCAGAAATAAATAAATCATAAGTTTTAAACTGCATGCTGTTTATGAGTTTTATGAGTAGCATAATGAAATCTCTCCATGTCTCATTCCCTCCCGCCTAGGATGTGACTCATCCCTTAGTCCAGCATCCTATGCCCTTTAGTCCCTTAGCTGTTTTGGTTATAAGCTAGGCAGTTGTGGCAACAGGGTGCTTGTGTTCAAGTAACCCTTGTTTTACTTAATAACAGCCCCAAGGTACAAGAGTAGTGATGTTGGCAATTCAGACATTTTCTTACTGTGCCTAATTTATAGATTAAACTTGATCATAAGTATGTATGCATAGGAAAAAAATATTGATAAATTCAAGGACTTTACACAGTGTGATGTGTGATTATTGCTGTGATAGACTAACTGGTAACAGGTTTGACATTTCTTTATAAAGAACTAGAAAATGGTAAAAAATATGGGACACATATTTTAGGAAATTGAAGGGTAAGTGGTCCAAGACGGTGATGACTGAGAGGAAATAAGTAAGGTGAGCCCTAAGGTCACCGTGAATTGCTTCCTGTAGCACACTTTAGACTGCGTGAACAGTGGGGAGGGGTAACACAAGCAGACACACACTGATTCTAAAATGGAAATTCAAGGGGCCTAACAGAGCCAAAATAATTTTTACATAGAAGAACAGGAATGCTTACATGATCTGAATTCAAGATTTACTCCAAAGTTATTCAAATCAGTATGGAGAGTTTAGAGAAACAGACTAATGAAATTGACTAAAGAGTCCACATAAATGATCAGTCCACACATATACCAACAACTAATGTCCAAAACCAACAAACACAATTCAATTAGGAGAGAAAAGATTTCAAGAATTAGATTAATCTCCAAAATTTACAAGCAGCTCATGCAGCTCAATAACAAAAAAACAAACAACCCAATCCAAAAATGGGCAGAAGAACTAAATAGACATTTCTCCAAAGAAGATATACAGATTGCCAACAAACACATGAAAGAATGCTCAACATCATTAATCATTAGGGAAATGCAAATCAAAACTACAATGAGAGATCATCTCACACCAGTCAGAATGGCCATCATCAAAAAATCTAGAAACAATAAATGCTGGAGAGGATGTGGAGAAAAGGGAACCCTCTTGCACTGTTGGTGGGAATGCAAATTGATACAGCCATTATGGAGAACAGTACGGAGGTTCCTTAGAAAACTAAAAATAGAATTACCATATGAACCAGGAATCTCACTACTGGGCATATACCGTGAGAAAACCATAATTCAAAAAGAGTTATGTACCAAAACATTCATTGCAGCTCTATTTAAAATAGCCAGGACATGGAAGCAACCTAAGTGTCCATTAACAGATGAATGAATAAAGAAGATGTGGCACATATATACAATGGAATATTGCTCAGCCATAAAAAGAAACAAAATTGAGTTATTTGGAGTGAGGTTGATGGACATAGTCTGTCATACAGAGTGAAGTAAGTCAGAAAGAGAAAAACAAATACTGTATGCTAACATATATATATGGAATCTAAGAAAAAAAAAAAAAAGGTCATGAAGAACCTAGGGGTAAGATGGGAATAAAGACACAGACCTACTAGAGAATGCACTTGTGGATATGGGGAGGGGGAAGGGTAAGCTGTGACAAAGTGAGAGAGTGGCATGGACGTATATACACTACCAAATGTAAAATAGCTAGTGAGAAGCAGCTACATAGCACAGGGAGATCAGCTCGGTGCTTTGTGACTACCTAGAGGGGTGGGATAGGGAGGGTGGGAGGGAGAGAGATGCAAGAGGGAAGAGATATGGGAACATATGTATATGTATAACTGATTAACTTTGTTATAAAGCAGAAAGTAACACACCATTGTAAAACAATTATACTCCATTAAAGATGTTAAAAAAAAGAATTAGAGGAAAATAGCTTTATTTCTTACTATACAGAAAAAACAAATTTTAGTTTATGATAGATCATTGAAAAATGTAAACCTAAAATGATAAAACTTTAAGACCAAAATATACACATGCAATCTGAGGATAGACAAAACAACATGAGACACATCTCAGAAGTAATTAAGAAAAAATGATATATTTGTACAAATGAAAAATTTGAATCTTCATATGAAGATGTTAAGAAAATGAATGAGACAGACACAGAATAGAATACAATATGGCAAAACATATATCTGATAAATGACTCATGTCCAGAATATATAAAGAACACTTTCAAGTCAAAAAATTAAAAACTATAAACAACACAAATGTAAATAGAAAACATTTTGAATAAACTCCTTACAAAGATGTACTAAGGGTCAATATTTTCAAGAAAAATATTCTCAACATAACTGGTCATTGGAGAAATAAAAATTAAAAGCACACAAATATTACTACATAGACTAGAAGAGCTAAAACTAAAAAGACTGATCATATCAAAGGTTGGTGAGATACAGAATAAGTGAGGAGGAACATCTTAAGATCTATGAGAAGAAAAGCATGAACCAAAAACTCTACATTCACCTACCTTATACATGGAGATGCACCATCTGATAATCTTTCAAGGAAAAACTTTCTGCACGGGTAAAGAGCATAGTCAGCAGGCGCTTCCTGTTGTCACCTTCTTCATCTAATGCAGTCATCAAGTGCAAGGTCATACCTTTCCTGGTGCCACCTACACACAGAGACTGACAAGGTAGTTAAAAGAGTCTGGCATTAGGACAACCCTGATGAGTCATACTCACATGACAGGATCATGCTCTGTTTTCTGAGGACTTGTGGCTTATAATCTCATTCCTTCCTCTTCCTCTTCCTCTTTTTTATCCTGCTTCCCTATTTCTTTTCACAGGTAATGATCCCAGATAAACATCTTGCATCTTGAATTATGTTTGAACACAACCTGCAGGGCAAGCTACATTTCAAGCACTAGGGCTAAAAAGTGTAGTTTTAAACACGTAAGTATTTGAAGTTTTCTCTACTCATTTGATTTTCCTAAAAGGTCTATTAGAAGTTCCTCAAGCAACATGTGAGTGGAAATTTTGGCAAAGTAATTGATTGTAGTACTGAATATATTTAACAGCAGATCTAAGATTAACTGGTGAACTGAGTGGGAAGAGTATGTAATGTTACATGTGTGACAAAGAGAATGTAGCACCTCAAGTCCTGCTTGCTTGGTTACCCTCCTCTGCCTGCAGTCATTTTATTTACTTTGTTCAGGTTTTATAGTTGATTTCATCAAGAAGGTTGGCCTAATATAAGTAATTTTATGACTGCCAGAATGGAAGGTCTTTATTATTGCTTAATGTCTAACACATAGTTTTACAACACTTTTGTTTTCTGGGAGAGTTATTCTAATATATGCTACTCCATCATGGAAGGACTGAAAGTCATTATCATTAATCTGTATAGATTAATGCTTGTGGTTGCTCTCTGTTTCTATTCCAGATAATGGATGCGTAGTCTCCTTATTTTTCTTCATCAGTCTCCCTACAGGTTTGTTTTATTATTCTTCTCAAACAACCAATTTTTGGATTTTTAAATATATTTGTCTCTAATTTCTGCCCTATTCTATATTATTTCCTTCATTCTTTGTGTTTATTTTACCAGTTTTCTCTCTCTCGCTCATTAATTCATTTTATATTTTAGCTTCATTAAGCAATTGTTTGTTTCATTTTTCATATATTAATTGTTCACCTTAAAATATATTGTAATATTTATTATCAAACCTTTTGACCCATATTATTTAGACTTGTGTTTTCTAGTTTTCCTTTTTATTATTGCTTTCTGGCTGATTGCTATTTGTTCAGGAAACATACTCTGTATTACTTTATTTCTTTGAAAATTATTGCAATTTACTATATGATCTAGAAAAATAAACATTTTTGTAAGTATTCCTTATGAACATGAAAATAACATGAGTCACACCATACCATTTGTGTTCTCTATATGACACTTCATTAATTTTGTTAATTAAATAGCTTCTTTTAGCACTTGCTGCCTTAATTTTTTCTTCTATTACTGAAAGAAGCATGTTTGAAACTTCTACAATTATTTGAAGGCTTATCCCTTTCCCATTGCAGTTCCGAAACTTTCCTTCATATATATGTCAGACTAATGTACATCTTCCTAATAAACTTTTCTCATACAGAGTAGACTCCCTTCTTTCAATAAATGTTTTCAACTTTAAGTCTGTTTTATTATTGCTATAAGAAAATCAGCTTTTTACAAAATTGTATTTCTATAGTATGTCTTCTATTGCATAAACTTCAAGTTTTCTGTATTTTAACTGTGTCACTTGTGACCTTCATAGATAGATTAAAAACACACACACACAAACTCTCTTCTGCCAATCTTTGCATTTTAATGAAAACTAATTGCCTATATTTAAAATAATCTTTGATAGTAAATGTTTATGCTTATTTTTTCTTTTTTCTCTTTCTTGCATCTGTTAAGTCTTATTTTATCTCATTTCTACATATTATTTCCTCTCTTCCTGTCTTTAAATTATTACTTTAATTTTTTTCCTACATTTTTTCATGGATACAGTAGAAAAATACACAATGTGTAACTTGCCAAAGTTCCAAAGTCCTACATAATGTTATCTTCTTCTCAGACAATGAAGGGATCTTTAAACATTTTACCTCTATTAATTCTTCTCCAAACTTACATAGTGTAGTGCTTATTTATTTTAAATGTTTTAGTTTTAATACCAAAATAATTTTTATTAAGATTTATCCATATATTATAACAAATTTTCTTTATTCATTCTTTTATTTCAGAACTTCCACCTCTTTGAAGTGTATTTTTTCAGTTTCTTCGAAATTTCTTTAGTGAGCTTCTGCTGGAGCCATTTGGTTTGTCTACAAATGTTTTTATTTGGTCCTAGGTTGATGTATATTTTGCTTAGTTGAGAATTCTAGAATGGCATTTGTGTCTTTTACCTTCCATTCTTTCAGCTAGAAAGTCAAGTTTCAATATATTAAAGGTAATTTGATTTTTTACTACCCCTAATAAAAATATCTTCTTTCTTCCTGGCCACTTTCAGTTTCACTATGAAATATTTAGATGTAGGTTTATCTTCATACATCTTGCTTGCAATTGAATGGATTTTTTAATATGTGAATTAGTGTTTTTCAAAAGTCTGGAGAACTTTCAGCCAGAATATCTTCAAATATTGTCCTTTCCCATATTTTTCCGGTCCTATTAGAACATCCATTAAATGCATGCTATATTTTTCACTTCATCCGCTATATCTCTTATGATTTTATCCACATTTTGCAGCTTTGAAAATTATCTGTAATGCGCTCTGAAATATTTATTTTGATTTTCATTGCAATTTATTAATTCTCACCTTGGCTATGCCTAATCTGCTAAACCATCATTGACTTTTTAACTTAAAATACTATCTTTTACACAAGTTATTTTTCAAATTTGTTAGGTCATTTTTACTCTCCTAAAGATATATTTATGTTTTTCTTTTACTTTTTAAAGCAGACTTACTCTACAATCTAACCTTACTTTACAATCTCTACAATCTAATAATGCTATTTTTAGTAGCTGAAGTCTTTGTGGATCTTTTTATGCTTCTTTACTTGCTCTTTTTCTTAATGGTGGAGCATTATTTTCTTGTGTATGTAGATATTTTTGAATGGCAAATGCTCAATTTCCTTAGAAAATTTTTTGTGTGCATTTTAAGGATTAGTGTGAAGGCGACTGACCAAAAAATATTTGAATTTGCTTCTGAGAGTCTCCCAAAGGAACTGGGACCATAATCTGGGACCGCAGTCTGGGACCACATTGTATTAATTTTTGGCCTGTAAGTGTTTTGGACTTCCCAGTGGTATAGATTTGGGCTAAGCATTTAAACAATGCTAAAATTGCTGCTGTTAATTCTTAATGATTGTTTTTTTCTTTTAATCTGCTCAGTCTCAAATCAACTTATTCACAATTTCTGGCTGTGTGGGATAGAGTAGATTTACTCTGATTCGTCATTACCCTGAGGGTATCAGCTTTATGGGGCAAGATATCTTATATGACCCCTATCTTGGGAAAAGCCTGGTGCTTGTTTACTATCCTTTGTGCTGAGACACTAAATAAACCCAAGCCTGTGCATTTCAGCATATTTAGTTCTTACAGCAAAACCAGTTACAGTGTAAGACATTTTTCTCTGCGTCCTTCCATTTGCATAGTTTTCGTCTAAAATTCTTGGGAGAGGGCTTCCCTGGTGGCACAGTGGTTGAGAGTCCGCCTGCCGATGCAGGGGACACGGGTTCATGCCCCAGTCCGGGAAGATCCCACATGCCATTGAGCGGCTGGGCCCATGAGCCATGGCTGCTGAGCCTGTGCTTCCGGAGCCTGTGCTCCGCAACGGGAGAGGCCACAACAGTGAGAGGCCCGTGTACCGCCAAAAAAATTATAATAATAAATACAATAAAATAAAATTCTTGGGAGAATATCAGTGCTTTTTAAAAGTGTGTGTGTGTGTGTGTGTGTGTGTGTGTGTGTGTTTCAGCTATAGGGTCAACTATATTATCAGAATTAGAAAGATACAGACATTTTGATTAAACACAAAATCCCATATTCCCTTACCCTAATTGGCTTTTAGATATAAAATTTCTTTGCATTTTTTGGCTACTTCTGTCCCTCTATTTCTGTTAGTTCATTCTTCTCCACAGATATACACTTAAGGAGTTTTGTACACACTTATGTTTCAAGCTTTGATGTTAACAAAATTTATTCTGTGAACTTCCATGTATAGAATGCAAATTTAAAAATTTGTCCCCACACTTTTGCTATATTCTTAGTTTCAACCAACATTATCATTGCCTGTGCAGAAGCACAAAGCATTACTTTAATTATTCACAAACTTGTCACCCATCAGAGTGCATATTCAATTTTCTAGCTCTACTTAAATACTCTAATTTCTCACTGCTTTTATTTTCCAACCTAACTCAGTTCCAAAGTTTTCTATGATACTAGTATATTGCAAAAGTTTCCTAATTTTGCTTCTTTGTCCCAGTTTAATTTCTTTGTAGTCTCTTTCTCACCCTGCTAAGCATAAATATTAGATATGCTATGTAAATAAGACATAGGTTATATGTTAATAGATCATGTGATTATTGTCTTTGGTTGACAAAGCTAATATTTTTGTTCATTTTCTATGTTCTAATTTCCCTTTATTTAACATATACTATATCTGTCATAAAAAATAAGCTTTTATAAACTAAAGCAAAAAAATCACCTAAGAATAAAATACACAAATAAAATGTGTACAACATACCTATCCAATTTTTTTAGACCTCTAGTTTTAGTACATTTTCAATTAAAAACTATGCATTATTCATTATTCCTTCTTAGTGATCTATTTCTTTTTCATAATTTTTTTACATCCAAAAGTCTTCATGTCATTGTAAACTATCTTGGCAGGAGTTGAACTCTGGAGAATTATTCCTGTCCCAAACTGTGTCAATCAGAATATTTCACCATACCATAGTTATTTTGATCCTTCTCAGAGGAATAATAAATTTCAAAATTGTTTAAGGTACTCATTTCTAGTTCGAGCACAATTTGATAGGTGTAAAAACTGTAGGCAGATTATAAAAAAATTTTAATTGACTCAAAAATATATGGATTTTAAAAAAATCTGCATATATCTTGTCAACTTTTACATGTGCTCCTTGTGAAATAATTATTTTTTATTCTTTAAATAGAACAGTCAGCTTAATCTTCAATTCTTCAGTTTTCTGTTATAAATAAAACAATGTTATATAAAGAGATGCTTATAAAATGAGTCCATGATGAGCTTTTCAATTCAGGGATATATGTGTAAAAATCTTCATATATGCAGTATTTTCTAAGGAAACTGTATTAATAATTTATTCTGTATGTTACAATTTTTCCTAGAGGCAAATCTTTATTTGAAATAATCATGGGTGTTCAAGAACTCATATTAAGTTAAAGGAAAACAATGACTGGCTTGGTTTTTAAAAAATTTAAATTTGAATATACATTTTTTATTTACCTTAATTAATTTGACATCATGGATTCACCGCCTTAGTGTATTACAACATCCAAGGTAGGTATGGTAGAAGATTATGGTTTCAAGTGTCGTATATTTGTACGGGGAGTTCAAAAAAAGAAATGAATGTATTTGTTTGGAATGTGATCTCAAAAGCAGAGAGGACATCGTGAAAGTAGAACAAGGAAGAGAGAAAAAAATAAAACAGGGAAGGTAGAAAAGCTAATAACGCATATGTTAGTGAATAAGTTCTTGTAGTAGAGACCTGGACTCAATCTAGTTGGAACTGTACCACCAACGGGCAGGGGGCTGGGCTAGTTACCCCTCCTTAGTTGTGAGGTTCCCTTAAGATGTCAGCTCACCCATTCTCCCGTCCCCATGCCCAGCAGCAAGCTCTGCTTCTGCTGAAGAGAGTTACTGGGTACAACTGGAAGTGCACATGGTGGAGGTGACGCTACCAGGGTGTTGGGAATCATTTTCATCCCAGCAGCTGCAGGTGAGCAGATCCAGGGCAGGCCATTGGAACAGCTGCTACAAACACATCTATATCCTTATCCTGTTTGTGGTGATTCACATTGCATTTTAGAATTCAGAAGACCTAGAAATGCTGCAGAAAACAAACAAACAAACAAACAAAAAACATTTGGTTTATTTTTATTTATTCCATCAATGTGAGGAAACTGTTTTGGGAGTTGCTGGCATAGAGAATGTAGCAAAGACGTGTGTTAAGCAGGGGTGATTTCACTAGGGGAGGGCAGAACTTGGAAAAAGCAGAAGTAGCTGCTGGGAATGATGTCAGTGGTTTTCCCATTTTTCCTGTACATGACTCTGCCATCATGCTGGAGATTTGTTTTAAAGGACTACCTCCCCTTCTTCCTGTAAATTAAAAGAACACAAATTGAGTAATTGAGTTTAGGAGAGAGGAGTAAATTACACTGCTCTCAGGTGTCATCTCAGTTTTGGAAAGCACTCTTTCAAATTAACTGATCCCAGATCATCTGCAGAGAAGTGTGATGCTTAATGTTTGCTTTTGTCACCATTGATGAGGCTGCGTGGTAGGGAGCACCAAATAGTCTCTCACAGCCTAGTTTTTTGGAATTAACTAAATCTAATAGATTTTTAATTTTATCTTTGGCTTAGGTCATTGAAATTTTACAAACAGTGTGGATTAAAAGAGATTCTACATTTCTGCCCCTATCTTTTTTATTATTATTGTTATTATTATTATTACATTGCTATGTAAAATAGCAAAACTGCAGAACCAAGAATATCTGGGCTCTAGGAATTGAATTTCATATTAGGTTTTTTTTTTTTAAACACTCCCTCAAACAAGGGACATAGTTTTCCTCATTAAAAAGAAGAATCAGAATTTAATTAAACTAAATTTTACTGAAATTGATATACACTGCTCCAGCACAATAATAATTAAAATTAATGAGTAATCAAAGTTACTGAATAGAGAAACTTGAGATGTCACCTATATTAACAAATATATAGCAAGTCTATAAAGAGTAATGATTAAATACTAGTATTATATAAATATTTTATAGCACTTTGAAATAAATTTGAGTACCTGGGGAACTCTTAAATAGTTCAGATATTCAATTAAAGACTTACACAAATAGCTATTTTTTGTCTCATTTTGGATATAATTTAAAAGTAATCTTCAGTTAAATGTGCCCTTGTTATATAAAATATTACAAATTAGTGAATATTTAATGATATTTTTATGTGTCTGTAAAATCTTCAAAAGATTTGCATTTTATTAGCAATCAATGTATGTTTTGTCAACAACAACAGATACCATATGCATCATTTAAATTGAAAATAAAGAAATAATGTACTTATTAATTAATTTTATCTAAAATCATGTCCAAAAGTGCAGATAGATTATGATATTTTGAACATGTAAAATATATATACTATGGATACTTTATATGTTAGCCTATATAATGAAAGAATATAAGTAAGCATTCTAAAACCTATTACTATAAATCATAAATTAGTTAACTTTTTGCAGTCATTTGTCAAGATACTGCATATTTTAATTTGGATGATTATTAATAAAATAGATAATAAAGAACAGGACAAGAAAACTATTTATAAAGTTTTTATGATTTTTATTTCTGTTTTATTATCTTATACCCACTATTTCACTTTAGGATGACCTGACTTGATAAATTATTAACGTGTTCATCTTAATAAAATTGTGGTATTTGCATTTATTAAAAAAAATTAACACAAAATTTTAATCATTCACTCTATTTCACAATAGGCTTATAAACTGGACCAACATCTAATGATTTAATCCTCGTTATCAAGATAGATGGCCCTACTAGTTGTATAAATTTATTGTCTTTTCCCATCTCTATCTTATTAAGGTCATTCACTCATTTTTCTTATTGTCCCTACTGTTGGCATTAACTTGTCTGTAGAGTAATCAGTAGTATATGTTATGGGGTGGGGAAAGCACAGTGATCCACTGGAGCTTTCTCACAAAAAGAAAAGTGACCTTTCAGGGATTAACGTATTGGTGATGAGTGGTTTGATTAAATCAGAACCCAAAGCACCCTTGTGATTCAGAATGTATGTGGTATTTAATTTCTTTTAAAGTCAATAATTGTTGGATAACATTAATAAATGTCAATATCTTCAGAAAATGTTCCAGTCAAAATGCTCACAACATGTAAGAGTTTCAGAATCCCGGTTAAAGGTTAGGGATTGAGAAAAATGTTCTTTATCTAGAAGTTTACTTTGTATGTAGGCACCATTGCAGATTTTGCAAGAAACACTTAAAGTTAGAGAAAGCAAAGATATGTGCAAAAAGTGAGTTTAATAATGCCTGGATATTTTCTACTATTGTATATTTATTAGATAAATGCTTTATATACACATCACCTGAAGATATTAAATGAAATACTACAATATGGTAGACAAGGGCAAATGTTAAGAGGCACACAATCACATTTTACATATACATACACATGCACACACACTCACAGATATATATGTATGTTTGTGTATGTATAGATATAAATTTACTAATTGATTTTAACTGATATAACAATATGAGTCAGCAGGTTGATGACATGTGCTAGTGAACAAGTAAAATATATATTATGTACATATCTAAAATATAAAAAGAAATACATTGTTATTGAACTGAGCATTAGAAATGCTACAAATATCCACTTTACTTTTGAATATTTTATTATTTATAAATTCTGGCACTGCATGATATTCATTTTTAAAATATTTGTATGGTTATAAACAAAATCAATGATATGTGTGTGCTTGTGTGTTTTTATTGTTTACTGTTTTATTTTTGTTATATACTAAAATAATCTAAGTATCAAAGCCTTCCCTCAGATTGTCTTGCTGTGAAATATAAATCCCTTTCGCATGGGCTGCTCATATTTGCAAACCCAGAGATTCATGGTAAGGAGGACGTGCTGGTTTCTGTGGGCTGATTTTATTACTCTCCACCAGAAAAACCCATTAACGTCCCAAATACGGACCACTGGCACAGTGTTAAAATATGAGTCTGTTTGCTGGGAATGTACCAAATGGAAGCAGGGAGAGGTTTTCAAAAGATATCTTTGTTAGATTTTAGTTACTACTCATAGGCTCCTCTGAATAGCAAGCTAGACAGCAGTCCTGCCTGACAGTGGTTGGTGAAGTTGCTGAGGTTTAGTGGAAGCAGGATGAGTGAGATGGCCAGCAAGAGCCTACGTGGGCCACTTGTCACATATTCACACATTGCAGTCAGCTGGCTAAGTCTCCCAATTTTGACTCCTAGGTGGAAGAACATGGTAACTGGCGGGAAGGCTTCAAAGATTTAATGAAACCAGGTGTACCAGAGTTAGCCAAATGGGGAAGCTAAGAATACAGTGCTCCAGACTAGGCAAGTCTGCCCAAGACTTCTAACCCAAGTGGCAGAGTTAGAATCCAATAGCAAAGTTCAGGTGGCAAGACCATCTACAACCGATCCCTCTTCTGAAATCAACTGCAAGTTTGAGGGTTTCCCAAGCCAATCTCAGTTTCAATAATTCACTATCAAGATTCACAGAACTCACTGAAAGTTGTTATAGCCACAGGTAGAGTTTATTACAGGTCCAGGACCCAAATTATAACCATGTAAAGGAGGAGACTCATAGAGCCAAGTCTAGGTGGATTCCAGGTATTAGGCTTCCTTTGTCTTCAGGGAGCATTACCCTGTTGACCCTGATGTGTGGCAATATACAATATACATTATTATTACCAATCTAAGAAGCTCACTGGAGCTTCAGAGATTTTGTGGGGGATTAATTACATAGGCATGGTTGACTGACACATTGCCTTGTGGTTGAACTCAATCTCCACACCCATCCCTTAAAAGTCAGCCTGATGCCATGAATCACCATGTTAGCATAAAACATCAGATGTGGTCCAAGGGCTCCACTATGAATAACAGACATACTGTTTTAGCTTGAAAAGTGCCAAGGGTTTAGAAATTAATTTCCAGAAGCTGGAGATGAAGGCCAGACCTCTCTTTGGACAAGGCCAAATTCTTTATTACACAAGCTATTTCTACAAATCGAGAAAATATTTAAAGATGGGGCAAGTATCCTTCACAGTTTCAGCAAGGAAGAGCAGAGAGCTGGTCCTTCACTCACCCTACGTTCCAAGGAATCAAACTACAGTGCTCCAATTTTCCTGCCAGTGTCACCTAATTGGAAAGGAAGGTGCTTTTCCTTCTGAGCTTTGCTAGGGAGCAAATGTCTCATGTTATATTATCTGAATATCTATTATCCAGTAAAACGTCTCTTACCATACCAAGAACCAGGGAAATTAAAAAATGAATAAGCAAAGAAAATAAAATATGTGAATACTTTATTAAAGAGATAAATCAGATGTTAGAATTATCTGACAAGAATTTTCAAAATCCATCATAAAAATGCTTCAAAGAGAAATGAAGAATATGATTAAAACAAATAAAAAATAGCAAGAAAACAGCAATGAAATAGAAATGAAGAGGGAGTTATGAGAAAGAATCAAAAGGATATTGTAGAACTTAAAATTATAACCAGAATAAAAAATTGCTTGCTAGGTTGATCAGTAGTATGAAGAAGACAGATAAAAGTGTTAGTGAATTTGAGGATAAATACATTTAATCAAACTGAAAACAGACAAAATAGAGCAAAAAAACCCCCAAATGAATAGAGTTCAGGGATTATGGGACAATAAAAACATCTAATACTTGTAAATTGGAATCCCAGAAGACAGCAGAGAGGCAGTGGAACTAAAAAAAGGTATTCAAGGAAATAATAGTGAAAATGTACCAAATGTGATAAAAGACATAAACTTACAGAATCCAGAATGTAAGCAGACCCCCAAAATAATAAACCCCAATAAATCCATGCCAGGGTATATCATAAATAAATTTCTGAAGACAAACCAAAATTTTGAAAGAAGTTAGTGAGAAATGACACATTACTATATGAAGAAACACGAATTCAAATGACAACAGATTTTTCACCTGAAAGCATGAAAGACCAAGGAATTAGCACAGCATTGCTTCAAACACTAGAAAAATAAAAAACAAAAGACAACAAAAAAGAAAACCATTGTTAACTGAAAATTTTATATACTTCAGGAATAAGGGGAATAAAGATTTGCACAAAGGAAAATTCAGAAAGTTTGTCAGCAACAAACCTAATAACTAATGGAATTTATTTTAAAACAAAATGGAAATGAAAATAGAAAGTTTAAAACTTCAGGAGGAAAAAAACGAACATCAGAAAGGGCAAGGATAGGGACAAAATATTAAACTCTATTCTCATGAGTTTCTTAAAATGTAATTTATGGTTGAAACAAAAATTATAACATCTAATGTAGTGTTCAATGTGTGCATAAAAATAAATATGTTTAAAAAGTAGTCAGGGTAAAAGGACTAAAATGGAAATAAGTTTCTACACATTACTTGAAAGGGTAAAATAGTGACACAATTACACTGTGAATGGATATATATGTATCATTTTGTCTCTTTGTCTTTCATATATCTACATCTGTCTATCTATCTATCTATCTATCTATCTATCTATCTATCTATCTATCTAACCTATCTAGTGGAAGAGAGCAACCACAAAGAAAATATTCAAACTGATATACTGAATAACACTAAGTAATACAAATAAATCAAGGTGAAATATTTTTAAAAATGTTTAGGTAACCTACAGGAAGGCCAGAAAAGTTGTTCAATCAAGATACAGAGGAAGCAAACAGAAAAAGTAAAATTAAAGACTTAAGAAAGAGCTGACGTATCCATAATTACCTCAAATTACATAAATAGTTTAACATACCCCAATTAAAAGACAGAGACTTACAGCATTGAAAAAAAAAATATATCATGACTCATCAATGTGCTATCTTAAGGAAACACTCCAAGTTACAACAATATAGGTAAATTTAAGTAAGAAAAATACATAACACAACATTGTAAACCAACTATACTTCAATTAAAAAGTCATCATGGCAAGCATAATATTGGGAATCACTCTACTGTATACTTGTAAGTTCTGTAACTTCTATAATAATGTACAGCAGCAATACTTTAAAAAAGGAGGGAAAAGAAAAAGAATACATACCATTTAACTTTATTTTTTTAAGATCTAGACATGTGATTAAATTGCAAAAAGCTAAACAAACACCCATAAAAATGACTGCATTTATAATGGATGAGTTGAAAAAATGGATCGATTGCATCAATATCTATTTCCAACTCGTGATATATTACAGTTATGCAAGTATTACTATTGTGGGAAACTAGACATAGAATATATGGCATCTATCTGTGTCTTTTTTACAACTCCAAGTGAGCCTACAATTAACTTGTAATTTAAAAGTTAAGAAACTGAGGCATTTGCATAATAAATTGGAAGATACTCCATAGCCATTGAATGAGATTTCAGTTATCATTCACAGAGTTTCAGAAACATCATGATGTCTGAATTTTTCTAATATGTGAACAATGGAAACAAGTACAAATCAATAAGAAAAAAAAAAGTCATTGGAGAAATTTACAAATTATACAACACTCCCCAAACCAATAGACCAAAGAAGAAATAAAAATGAAAATCAGAAAATACCTTTAGATTATTGAAAAAGAAGATATAACATACCAAAACAGGGATGCAGATAAGGAAGTGCTTAGAGGGAAACTTATTGTTCTAAGTGTCTATATTAAGAAAAAAACTACATTTTTGCACTGTTAAGGAAATGAAAAGAGAAGCCACAGACTGTGAGATACTGACCTTTGCCATTAAGACACTGGAAAAATAGAAACAAACTAAACCTAAAACAAGCAGAAGGAAGAAAATAATAAATATTAAGCAGACATTAATGAAATTAAATTATATATCTAATATAATATAGAATATCAGAGACAACAAAAGATAGTTTTCTTGAAAAGAGCAAGAAAACTGACAAAACTTTATGCTAGATTGATCAGAGAGAGAGAGAAGTCAAATTACCATAATCAGCATTTAAAAGAGGAAAATTGCTTCTGACCTTACAGAAATAAAAATAATTATAGGGCTTCCCTGGTGGCGCAGTGGTTGAGAGTCCACCTGCCGATGCAGGGGACGTGGGTTCGTGTCCCGGTCCGGGAAGATCCCACATGTCGCGGAGCAACTGCGCCCGTGAGCCATGGCCACTGATCCTGCGTGTCTGGAGCCTGTGCTCTGCAATGGGAGAGGCCACAACAGTGAGAGGCCTGTGTACCGCAAAAAAAAAAAAACCAAAAAAACACAAAAATAAATAATAATTATAAAGAAAATCTATGGACAATTGTATGCCAATAAATTAGATAACTGAGATGAAAGGGTTAAATTCTAGAAAGACAAAAGCTACCAAAGCTGATTCAACAATGTAGACAATATGAAAAATCCTATACCAAGTAAAAAGATCAAATTATCAATTAAAAAAACTTTCCACAAAGAAAATTCCAGGTCCAGGTCTTCATGACTTCAGATTTGTCAATAAATTCTTATGTATGACACCAAAAACATGAAAAACAAAATGAAAATTAGATATCTCAGGTTTCTTAAAGACATCTGTGCTTCAAAAGGAAACCATCAAGCAAATGAAAAGATGTCTCACAAAATGGGAGAAAAAAATATATTGTATATTTATTGTACACATTGTATATCTGTATATATATCCTAAATATAAAAAGGACTCATAACTCAATAACAGAAAAACAAATCCCAGTTAAAATTCAGCAAAGGATAAAAAAAAATTTGGCTCAGTTAGATATAACAATATTCAATAAGCCCATGAAGAGATACTCAACATTATTAGTCATCAGGGAACTGCAACTCAAAATCACAATACCCACTGGGATGGCTAAAATCAAAAACTGTGGAAAAGAGTTTAGTGGTTCTTTAATATGTTAAATATAGAATTGCTATATGATCCAGTAATCCACTTGTATGTATATGCCCAAAAGTATTGAAAACATGCATTCAAACAGAGTTGTACACAAATGTTCATAGCAGTAATATTCACAATAACAAGTAGATGGATACAACCCTAATGTCAATCAAGAGATGAATGGATAAACAAATGTGTTATATACACACAATGGACTATTATTGAACCATAAAAGGAATGAAGTACTGATACCAGGTACAACCTTGAAACATTTGTTTGAATGAGAACATATGGATTCATTCATTATGGATGAACTTTGAAAACATTAGGTTAACTGAAAGAAACCACACATGAGATACCACATATTACATGATTTCATGTGTATGGAAATGTCCAGAATAAGGAAATCTATAGAGCTAGAAAGTGGATTGTGATTGTGGGGTATGGGTGGAGGATGGGTACATAAATTGTTGATAGCCAATGTGTTGGGGTTTCTTGTAGAGGTAATGAAAATGTTCTGAGATTGACTAATGATGGTTGCACTTCTAAAAACCATTGACTTGTACACTTCAAATGTATGCACTGTGTGATATGTGTCTGTATCTCAGCGAAGCTGTTAAAATAGAAAGGAAATACAGAGGAGGGTAAGAGCTGCTCGAGTGTTGAATAAGAGAGGCAGTGTGCAATGTTGAATAAGGTGTACAGAATAGGTCCCACTGGGAATGTGAGACTTGAGTACAGACTTGAGGAAGGTGAGGGAGCTGGTCAATAGGATGTCATTCCAGGGTGAGAAATTAGCTAGAACATAAGACCTAAGGGATTGATTTAATCCACGTGGTCAGGAAGCTGCAAGGGGGTCAGAACCACCAGGAAGATCAAGGGTGGAGTTACGAAGGAAGAGATTGTAGAGTTAACCTGGGGCTCAGATTATAGAGGGTGTATAGACCACAGTAGGATTTTGGCTTCTACTCTAAATGAAATGGAGACAAATTAATTGTCTCGTTATCAATATTTTAATAAATTTGAAGCATGGGTTAAATTCAGTGAAATTGAATTAATTGGTAATATAAAAATGGTCAATTAAATTTACAAAAATCACTGCAAATTTCAGGACAAGAGAAGAGTGACTCTATCAGTAATGATAAGATAGTCTGGGTGTTAACTGGAATGAGTTAAGATTAATTGCAACATGTCATGCATTATGATATGACAGATTAAAGGAAAATAAGATGTGATCATAGGCTACATCTGCTACTATTTACAACACTTAAGAATGCAGACCAGCTCTATTATTTTCAAAGCCAGTTTATAAGACAGCAACGTGTTATGCAAGTTTACTGTTTTCTGGCATACTGAACTTGCTCAGCATGGACAAGTTGTTTGCATGAGTTACTTGGTCCAAAAATGGATCCTTTAGAAATAGCCTTTAGAAATATTATCAATGACTTCCAATTCAACATGAACATATTGTCAAAGGAAATGTATAGACTGTAGAAATGCCAGTTAGCTTGGATCTACATTAAACAAAAATGTGCTTTTTATTACATTACGTAATTGCTTTACATGACTTTTGGTACCTCACAACTTTGGACGAGGAGCAAAGAGATATGAAGAGATTAAGTCTTCACATATGAGGAGATGAAGGGAGAAGGAAGTAATCTTCATCTCTGAAGGTTATTGACTTAGCATTTATCATAGGTTGTCACATTTTCCATCATTCCATGTGTGCCTATAGATAGCTTTCACTCAAGTTCATAGAGCATGTAATGACTAGCTATCAGTTAACCCTTATAGAGGGGACTTCATTCCCAGCAGGACTCAGCTCATGCATTCAAAAGAGGTGTTTTAGGAAGTGTTTATGTTATAGTGGGCCCTTCTTAAATATATGAGACACACGTTTGTTTGTTCGATATGGATTAAGATAATCCATTAAGGAAAAATATTTAGTAAAATGTTAAATAGTAGGTAACACAATGGGAAAATTATATTCAATTCTTTTTCCACTTGCTTTCTATATCTCATGCAATCCAACTCGATTCGCTTCAATTTCCAGTTAACAAGGAAAGTGCCATTTTCATTATTTGAAGTTTCTAGAACAATGAAAGAATTTCCTTTTTCCACAAAATGTGTCATAACTGAAAGGTAGGAAGAGTATCCTACATCATATTTATTGTTCAACAAAACACTATTTCTCGGTTTAAATTCAATTTAAAGACTTTATTGAACATATAACACATAAAAGGCAGAAAAGAAATGGAAAGAGATCAGGCTTTTGAGTTATATAGACTTTAATGCTGAGTTCTCTATCTTAATTTACTTTGCCTTGCAGAGGCTCAATTTCCTCCAATTTAAGACAAGGATGCTAATGAGGGTATCGCATAGGTGTATTATAAGTATAAAAATTCTATATTTGAGATAACTTTATAAAGCTTAGTAAGAGCCAGGAAATACAGAGATGTAATGTTAATAAACAGCTTATTACATCTGCACACTACATACTGAGTAGAGAAAGCAAGACATACAGTCACTGTGTTTGATCAGCATTATACTCTCATTTTGAATATAGATATAAAAATATAAACACTACAAGGCTATGCATAATTCATTAAAATGAGTTTTCTATGAGTGCTTCTTTCATGGAAATTTCTTCTGTGCTTCTTTCATGGAAATTTCTCTTAGGGATTTTGATTTTGTAAGAAGTGTCATTTTTAACCTTCTGCTTCTAAAGTGTGTTTTTCAGACAGAAGGAAACAATCCCAGATGGAATCTCAGAGGTGCATGAAGGAATGAGAATTGGAAGCACAATGAATGTGAAAATCTAAATAAATACTGACTGTAGAAGACCATAAGAATGATGATTTCTACCTCTATCTATCTATCCATCCATTTATCCATCCATCATCCGTAATAGAAATATGTTATATTTAGAGCACAGAAAGAAGAATAGGAGTGAATGAATTTAAAGGTTTAATATTCTCCAATAGTCTATCATCATTATATAAAAGGAAATTTGTAGGCCAATATAGAGATAGATAAACATAGATAAAATAATTCTACAGAAATTATTCAAGTATATAGACTTGTAGAATGAATAATATATCCCAATCAAGTTAGGTTTATTTTATTCCAGGCATGCAAAAATGCATGTTTGATTTAATAATAGAAATTAATACATGTGAAGATTATATATATGTATAATCTTGTATAAATATTATATAAATTCTATACATAATTTAGAAATGAATTTGTCCAGGCCAAATATTTATAATGAAATAAAATTGAAAATACTATTATTAGATGATACTTTCCTAATAATTGTGTTAAATAAGAAATCAAAATTTCAGGTAAATTAATAAAATCTCTAAGAAATTTTAAATGTTATTTAGTTCTGTATACTTAAAATCAATCATATTATTTCTTATGTTTCCATTCTATTTCTTCAGGGTTTCTCTCCTGAAATACATACAAGTCTAATATTTGCACACCTTTATCTCATACTTTTAATTTAGTTATACTTCCTTTCTGTATTCTTATTGGAATTTTCAAGTTGGTACTCAACCACTTCTGAGGTTTCACATTATTAATTCATCTTTTTACCTCTTTATTATTAGAAGATTCTTTTCCTTATCACTATTTTTGCCCACCCAGTTTTGTTTCTTTAAATTTTTATCTTGGGTAAGTGTCTGCATTTCATCTGGTTTCCTTTCATGTACCACATTTCTTCTCATCTTTAGCTATTTTCCTTTTACATTTTGATACTGGTTTGAAAAGACTTTGCTTCCTTGCATTTTTACAGAAGCAATCAAAGAGTTTGCTGAAATTTTTTAACAATCCATTTTTAAGTTATTTTCATAGATGCACTCTTAATTTAAGTACTGAGGTAACTGTCTTCTTTTCTATGCTGTGCACTATTGTTGTTCATACCACCTAAGTCAGTTTTTATCTCTTTATATTAATATGCTATCAATAAGAAGACATTTGTCCAGATCTTTGCTTTAGCCAAGTCACTTCGGTGATTTCCCATGGCCATGTTCAGATAACATCTGGAGGGTGGTCAAATTTCCTAAATGATAGAGCTGGAGGTTAAGATATTGGCTTGGCTCTGGGTGCTGCCCCACCCCACCCCTGCCCCCAACTCCTCTATTTGACGGCCTGAACCTATGCAGTGGATGAGAGGGAGTGATCGTGAGTTGACACTGGGTCAGGATACATTCTCTCTGCTCACCAACCAGACCATGAAATGCAGTTGTTGGGATATCCCACTCAGCTAAAATGTATCCTACCAAGGATGTGGGTCTCCCTTAGTTTATGCTTTTTGATTTTCTGCAAATCATCTCCTCAAAATGACTGTGAAAAGAGAGCTTGGCAATCCAGTGCTATGAAATTCTTAAAATATAGCACCCATGCCATTGGGAGATTTACAGATTATGGGACTTAATTCAGGTGCCCCACTATACAAGAGGGAAATAAATGGTTGGGGGTCTCTCAGTTCTCTGTTGAGTATATTTGCTTTATCCATGACTTTGAAATAATTTTATAAATGTAAGCTTTTCTCCAGTGTGGTATAAGATTATAAGCACTAATTTTCATCTAAGATTTGTACAACATATTTTCTCTGACAGGCCATGGCCAGCAACTCTTCAGCAATTTATAGCATTTCTACAGTAAGTTGAATTATTTTAAATTAGATTTTCTTTGCCTTAATAAAAATGCAAAAAAGCAATAGCTTTTTGCTAATTAGGTTCAAAAGTTGACATACTGTCTCCTGGAAGGCATAATAATATGAAACTTTCAATAGCCTGGTATGCTTTTATAAACACACACACACACACACACACACACACACACACACACACACACACATACTCACACACACCCCATAATATCCAAAGTTCATTGTAATGTATGACTTCATTTGTCTTGCACAGAATAAAATAATCACAATGTATATATTCAGTCCACAATTTTCTGTATGGCTAATTATAGATACTTTATTTCTAAAACATTGGAGTGCTTTAGGAGCTCTTTCTATATTGCTCTGGAAATTAACTGAACATTGGAAAATAAGTAGGATTTTGCCCATAATAATATTATTACTGTCAAAATAGAATGCTGGTGGTATACATAAAAATTAGGAGCTTGGAATCTGTAACCAAAATTCTAGTTCTGGCATGTTGTACTATGTGATCTCAGAAAATCATTTTACATATTATCATCTCTATGTGCAATTCTGTCACTTTTCAATAAAAGTTTATTATGTGCCAGGGAAATACTAGTAACTATGTAATTATTTTGAGCTTCATATAAATCAAGAACATACAGACTCCATTTGTAAAACATTGAAAACCTAATTAGAGATTGGGGGCATGAAAATAATATTCAAGGAATATGCAAAGCAGTGGGTAAGAAACGTAGAATGTTCATGTTTTTAGCAAAAGGGGCATAATTAAGAAAAGATAATATTTAATAAAGAATTTGAATGATGTCTGGTAGAGAAGTGTCATCCACAGATGCAGCAATAAAAATGGTGTTTGCATCTTTTAAAGAGAGAATTATTGAAAAGAACCACCAAGGAAACTTGTCAATCTAATGTGGAAGCAACATAGCCAGAAACAGTGCCACAAATCATGTGACCAAATTGTTCCACAGAAAACACTCCTCGAAACGCTGCCATGGGTGAGGTCAAGTCTTCCCCCACCTTATATTCATCCCTCCATTCTGCCTCCATCATTGTTTTAATGGAAAAGTGATCTTCTCTCAACCACCTCCATCCATCAGCAAGGAAGAGATTATCTCCTCTGCTCCCAGCACCAATTCAAAAACAAGGTGAAGGGCTTCCCTGGTGGCGCAGTGGTTGGGAATCTTCCTGCCGATGCGGGGGATGAGGGTTCGCGCCCCGGTCCGGGGAGATCCCACACGCCGTGGAGTGGCTGGGCCCGTGAGCCGTGGCCGCTGAGCCTGCGCGTCCGGAACCTGTGCTCCGCGACGGGAGAGGCCACGACAGTGAGAGGCCCACGTACCGCCAAAAAACAAACAAACAAAAAAAACAAGGTGAAGGCCTTTAACAGGCAATATTTGGTTCCCATATTCATGAAACAGATGCAAAGGAAGCATAGAGAGTGAGTACCTGCTTCTCAGTGGACTCTTGTGAGGGATATTCTTTCCGAGTAGGAAGGAATGTCGATGATAAATGTCCAAGGTACCAAAAAAAAAAAAAAATTCCCTGTAGTTCACACCTTGTCCACATGATGAAAAACAGTAAGGATTTATCCAGCAAATAAACATGGAAACTCATCCAGGAGTGGATGATAAGAAGTTGGCTGGGACTGGGAATCTGCCTTCACTCCAGTATGGGAGGCTTTGCTTCTCAAAGGCTCTCCACACCAGTGCCCCCACCCCAGGCTTTACCCTGAAGGTTTCCAGATGCCCAGATTTCCCAGATAACAACACACCAAATAACAGATGGCCTTGAATCCCACTCTCTAATGCCGCAAGGCTATACTCTGCTCACCACTTAAAACAGGAGTGCAGGAATACGAGCATTTAGTGCCACCCTGGCTCAAACTTGAATTTCCAGATGATGCCAAGACACTGGGTACTAGTGCACCCACTACTTTCTGTTCCTGGGTTCTAGACTGAGGAAAAAGATGCCAATGTCATTTCATCAGACCCTCTTTAACTCCACTGCCATCTACATACACACTTCTTGACATATTTATACTTGAAAACTTAATTCTGTCTATCATCTATCTATCTATCTATCTATCTATCTATCTATCTATCTATCTACCTATCCATTAAAAAAGGACTGCCTTCATACTCACAGATCAGTGTTTTGGGGCACATTTAGAACAATCTTTTCGATATTTTCTTTCGTGAAAAAAAATCAAAGAACTACTGTTATTCTAGATTTTACATTAATTGTATTTATCTTAATTGGCAATTTAAAGTTAATAGCAGAAGAGCTGTAATCTCTTGTGATATGATTAGTCATTTCAAACATATATCAGTGATATACAGAAGTATACAAAGCTATTGGAAATATTTCAATAATCTATAGGGATGTATGTATGTATTTGAACTCTCAAAGGTAAGGTTACTTTCCTTACAACTAGACATCCGCTCAGGCAATTCAAATCTATTTCTAACATCAAGAATATTTTTTAATTAGCTAACAAAAAGGGAATTTTGAGTTGTTTACTTATACTGGGTTGTTTCAAGTTTGATCCCATTATGTTCAGAGATCATATTCTGAACCAAGTACTTGTGTAAATACGTATATTTATCTATATCTACACTGATAGATTTGTCAATTTTGTTAATCTAGTTATTCAATCATGCTACTTAATCATGCTAATATTCCACATTCTTATTGATTTTGTTTCTGTTTGTTCTATTAGTCACTCAGAAAGTTATATTCAGATTTTCCTGTAAGATTATTGTCTATTTCTCCTTGCAGTTTTATTTATTTTTGCTTTGTATAATTTAAGATATTTTATTTACATATATCAAACATATGGAAAAGTACACTGATCAAATATGTACAACTTAATTAATGAGCCCATTAATTTTCCCACAAATGACAGATGGAAATAGAACTATACTAAAAGAATAATATTACTTCTCTGGACCTTCCTGATCACTAATCTTCTTTCTCAGTAGTAACTGACCTCTTTTCTCATAAGGTAAAATTTTTGTCTTCAAATTTTTATTATATGAATCAGAATATATTCTCTTTCAGACCATGTCTTCTGTTCATTTATTTACATGGCTGTTATTTTTACATATATTATTTATGTGTTCTACTGATAATGGTCATGATAAAGATGATTCCATATTTTTTTAATTAATAAACTCTTTGAGAAGTTTTAGATTTAGGAAAAATTAGAGCAGAAAGTACAGAGAATTCCCATATACCTGTTACCTTGTCCTCAGCTTCTCTTATTAATAATTCATATTAGTGTGATACATTTACTACAATTAATGAACCAATAATAATGCAGTATTATTAACTCAATTGCATGGTTTCCATTAGAGTTCACTCTTTGTGTTGGACAGTCTATGGGTCTTGACAAAGGCATACACAATGTCATATATCCACCATTACAGAATCATATTGAATAAATGCACTGCCCTAAAATATCCCCACACTACACATATTTATCCCTCCCTCCCCTTCCACAAATTCTAATCATTATTTTGTCTATACAGTTTTGCTTCTAGAGAATGACATATAGTTGGAATAACAAAGTATGTATCCGTTTTTAGGTTGGCTTCTTACCCTTAGTAATACACATTTAAATTTCTCTATGTCTTCTCACTGTTTGATACTTTACTTCTTTTTATCACTGAATAGCATTCCATTTTTCCTATGTATCAGTTTATTTATCCATTCACCAACTGAAGGATATCTTGGTTGTTTCTCAGTTTTGTCCAATTTGAATGAACATTTGTGTGCAGGTTTTTTTTTCATATTAAGTTTTCAACTCATATAAATAAATACCTAGAAGCATGACTGCTGAATGATCTGGTAAGTCTATTTCTATCTTTGTAAGAAACTGCCAATCTGTTTTCAAAAGGGACTTTATCATTTTGCATTCTCCCCAGGAATGAATGTGAGGTCCTGTGCTCCATATCCTCATCAGTTATCTAATAGACATATAATGATAGCCCATTGTTCTTTAATTTGCTCTTTCTTCATAACATGGGATGAAATCTCCATTAGTATATCTTCTTTGGTGAGCTTTCTGATAAGATCTTTTACCAACTCTTTAGTTGGGTTGTTTGTTTTCTTATTGTTGAGTTTTAAGAGTTCTGGGTATATTTTGGATACCAGTCTTCTATCAGATATGTGTTTTGTAAAAATTTAGTTCCTCCCAGTCTGTGGCTTGCTTGTCTTTTCATTCTCTTAATAGTGTCTTTTGTAGAACAGAAGTATGCATACTTTTGACACTCTTCTTAGGGAGAGGTAGAATCAGTTTTCCTTCTCTTTGAATCTTGTGGTCTCTGTGGCTTTTTGACTAATAGAATATAAGAGTGTAAACCTGGGCCAATTTTGGTCTCAGATGTGAAGAGAAATTGATTTCTTGTCCTTTGGGATGCTCTCTCTGAGTGTCCTGAGTACACTGTGATGTGACCACTATGACACAGAGGTCATGTGCAGGCACACAGGTCAGCAGTCCCAGCTGACCCAGCCTTTCAGACATGCCCACTAACTACCATGGGAATGAAGTCATCTCAAACTTTTTAGAATGGCCCTTCAACCAGCTGAATATTTCACAGTTCTCAGTGGACAGCATATAGAACACAAAAAGTGCCTATTTGATCCCGTACTAGACTCCACCCACAAAATTTTGTTTAAGTAATTCAGTTTTGCAGTATTTTTGTTGTTGTTGTTGCTGTTGTTTTTTATTGCAGCAATAGATGATTAGAAAAATGGATATCTGGATCATTTCCAATGAGAGGTAACTTGTATATTAGGGTGTGTGTGTATCACACACTGTCATTCTATTTGGGTACATAATGCCAAACATTTGTAGAAAGCGCCTTTTTACCATTTTCTTTTCCACCAGCAATATACAAAAGATACAGTTGATCTACAATCTTGCCAACACTTAGTATTAATATCACACTTTTTAAATATTAGCCTTTATAATGCATAAGAAGCAATATCTCGTAGTGATGTTAATTTCATTTTCCCTTATGGCTAATCAGGTTGAACATTTTTCACTGGGCATTTGGATACTTACTTTTGTGAAGTACTTGTGAACACCTTTCATTAAAAAAAATATTTGTTAAGTGTTTTGTCTAAAACGGGACATTAGACAATTTGGAATAATCATCTTGCTCAGAAAAAAAATGAAAATATGGATACTTTATAAAAAGATGTATTTGAAGATATCAGAGAGCTACCATCAGCAGAGAAGAATTCCATGTCCCAGAGTAGAAGGACTCCTGGAGAGAGGAGATCAGAACTGAGGGCTAATTTTTTTCTTGAATTACTTAACATGTTTGGTCTGAGATGCCAGGCAACCTGAGAAGAATTTTAAACATAATTATAGGTAGGGAAGGGGGTGGACAGGGGAGGACTGAATTACAAGGCCTGTGGTGGAAGAGAGGCACAAATAATTGCTTCAAACTTTACACTGTACCAAATTAGCTCGATTATAAATAAGGGTAAGCAGTAAATAGGCCAGCTTTTGCAGGGGCATAAAAATTAGCTTTGAAATATCTCACTCCTTGATTAGTTGGAGAGGAACACTGATTGCCAGACTTAGCCTCCTGTACAAAGCAAATATAAATCCTATTCGTAGGAAAATAGCATCAATTTGGTGTCAAATTTTATTTAAAATAATTTATAATAAATATATGGCATGCTACGGAAAAATATCCAGGCAAAGGGGGAGAAAACATAACATGATAAGAAACAAATACAAAGGACAGCCACCCAGAAATGAACCCACATAAGATCGATAGACCAAATTTAGTAAAAATTACTTTTAAATAATAATTTTTATTATAGTCAAGTAAATAAAAGACAAGATTGAGAACTTTAGCTAATATTTGAATATTATATACTAAAAAATAAATTAAATTTCTAGAACTGAAAAGTACAATGATGAAGCAGCTATTAAGCAACAGTGGATGGCAGCATATTCGAAAAACAAGTGTAAAATGTAAAATCAGTCAGAAGAAAAGCATTAAGATTAATGCACATAATGATAAAAGAAAGGAAAATTAAGAAAATATCATGATAGAGAAAAAGTAAAGATGGAGGAAAGAGCATGAAAAACATAAGGGATGTAGTTAACAGTTTATCACATTAGAATCCCAAGAAATGAAATGGCACTGAGTAGAGTAAATTCTCAAGTGGGATGGCATAGATTTTATCAAAACTGATCAGAAACTATGCAGCCAGAAGATAATTTAATGGCATTTTTAAATACTGGGATGGTAGTGGTGTGAACACCTACTAATCTGATATCCAGTGAAAACGTCTTTCAAAAATGAAGTCAAATAAGAGAATGAAAAGACAAGGGCTGGGAGAAAATATTTGCAAAACACAAAGAGGGCAAATATCTAAACAGACATCTAACAAAAGATATACAAATTGCAGATAAGGATAGGAAAGGATGCTCAACATCATATGTCATTAGGGATTTGAAAATTTAAAAAAGAAAAGGAAGATACAAGTAACATCTATTAAAATGGCTAGATTCCAAAACATTGCCAACACCAAATTCTGACAAGGCTGTGGAGCAAGAGTAGTTCTCAATCGTTCCTGGTGGGATGCAAAATGCACAGCCATTTTGGAAGACAGATTGGAAGTAATTAATACTTACAAAAGGTAAACAAAGTCTTGCCATACAATCTGGGAATCATGCTCCAAATGTTTGCCCAAATGAGAAGACCTATGCCTATAAAAAACCAGCACACAAGAGTTATAGAAGTTTTATTAATAATTTCCAAAGGATATGATGTTCTGAAAAGGTGAAACTTTGTAGACTGAAAAGATCAGTGGTTTCCATTAAGTTGAAGGGGAAAGAGAAAGGGAGCAAAAGGGATTTTTAGGACAGTGAAACTAGTTTGTATGATCTGTAATGATGGAGCCAGGATTTGATGCATTTGTCAAAACCCACAAAAATGTACAACCCAAAGATTGATCCTTTTGATCCTTAATGTAAGTTATGGACTTTAGTTAACAGTAATGTATCAGTAGCTTATCATTTGTAACAAATGCACCACACTAATGTGAGATGTTAATAACAGGGATGGTGGAAAGAGAGGGAGAATCTGGGGAAATGTCCTTCTCATCAGGTTTTCTGTAAACCTAAAACTACTCTAAAAATAAGACGTATTAATTTAAAAAAATACAGGTAAAATAACGACTTTTTAATTGACTAACATCAACAACTAAAAGTTGAGAGTTCCTCCCAACTTGTATAAGAGGAAATGTTAAACAAGTTCTACAGTAAGAAGGGGAATAGTATCGTATGGAATGAAGTCAACAAATGATAAATATGAGGGAATATAGAAAATATTTTTAATCCTTTTCTAACTTTAATTTAGGATAATTGACCATTTAAAGAAAAAATAATATATTGAGCAGTTTATAATGTATTTAGAAGAAAAAAATGTGTGGCAACAATAGCGCAAAAGGAAGAATAATTGAAATATACTTCTGTTAGAGTTTTAGATTATGTGTGAAGCAGTATAATATTTGAAGGTAGACTGAGAAATTTAACATGAGTATTGTAAACCTTAGAACAGTCACTAAAAATAAAACAAAGACGAAGAGCCAAACCAAAATTAAAAATTAAAGGGCATACTAAATTTTCATTCAACTAATTCAAAAGGAGTGTGAAGAATGGGAGAACAAAACAGGAAAAATATCAAGATGGCAGTTGTAATTCTGATCCTATCAATAATTACAATAAATTTAAGTTGTTCAAGCACTCCTATCAAAAGCCAGAGATTACCAGTATGGATAGAGCAGAATGCACTACCGGCTGTCTATAAACAACCACTTAAACATAAAAATGAATAGGTTAAATATTAGAGTGGAAACAGATGGATGCTTTTATCACACACACACAAAACTTGTTGTTACATTAATACTAAAAAAGTAGATTTCAGAGCAAGAAATAATATGAAGGATAAAATAAAAAAATAAAATACCAATAATACCAAGGATAAAGAATGACATATATTAATGGTAAAGGGATAAATTTTCAAGTAGACCTAACCATTCTAAGTTACCAGGTGGAACAAAAATTAAATGACCTTTAAGGAAAAACAAAGTAACAACTATATTTGGAGATTTCAACATTCCTCTCCCTGCCACCATTAGAAAAAGTAGACATACAACCAGTAAGAATATGGAAGATTTGAACAACACTGTTGACCAAACTGGCATTTATTGAACACTCCAGTGAAAAATGGCAGAATACATATTCTTTACAAGAGCTCTTGAAATTCCTACCAAGATAAGCCATATACCTGGTCCTAAGACAAATCTCAATAAAAGTAAAAGAATCAACAAAAATTAATTATAAATACAATAGCAGAAAGGCACTTAGGAAATCCCTACTTGCCAATTAAAGAACAGATAACTTATTAACAGTGGGTTAAAAAAGATATCACAAGAAAAATTAGAAATATTTTGAATTGACTAAAAATGAAAATACAACAGGTCAATATTAGTGGGATGTAGCTAAAACAAAACTTATGGGAAAATTGCAATATTTTATGCTTATATTACTTAGATATATTCTAAAATTAATGATCATTAAATCATTCTGTTACTGACCAGGGTTCTTGGCCTCCTTAATCAATGGAAATTGATAAAAGACCAGACAAGAAATTCAGTCAAGGCTTTATTGGGGCCCCTGCTACAGCAGGGAGGAACAAAAACATGAAACAGTTTCCCTTGCTCACTTCCTGAGGGAGTTAGGGCTGGTTCCTTATGTGGGGTGATGGTAGGGGTGGGTCCAGGGGTCTGGCTGGAGGGGCGGCTTTGGTTGTGTTGAGTGCAGGAGACATGCACAGTACCCTGATGACCTGCTTTTGCTCCCGGCTCTTCAGAAGTAGAAGTTGGGTTTTTTGGTCTTTCTGTATCTTGTTGTCTATAACTTGCTCCAACTGCATATGTGCACAGTTAGTTTTAGTCCCTTATAGTTTCTTTGTATTTTTGTCCAGGTGCAAGCACTGCAGCAAAGGGTCCCCAGGTGCCCACTCTGCCCTGTCTCAATTCTTCTGTCTTTTTGACACTTCCAGTGTATTTCAAATCTTGAGTTTAAACAATTCACTTAAAATTCAAGAGGCAAGAGTAAATGCAGTATCATACCTAAGATGTGTAAAACAAAACAAGACAAAAACTAAACAATAAAAATTAAATCAGAGATATTTTTGTCTACCAAAATCTTTGACTTGAATCTTGACTTAATTTGTAACTTCATATCTGATCTTAAAATAGCTTATTGATAACATTTTACTTAGCTGTGAGCTGTATGGAAAAGTATTTGGAGATTTTATATAGATATGTGTCTGTATATATATATATATTATATATATACAATAATGGGATCTATAATTATATGTGAAATGCATAATCTATACTATATGATACCGACCTATATATTATGTTGATAATATCTTTATTAATAATTTAAAATATATTATATACATATATTAACTATAATCATATATAAACAGCATTATTAATATAAATAAGTATATAAATATAATACTATGTAAAAATAATATAATGTTAAGTAAAATAAGTACATTATATATATATATGAATAGATTTTATATATCTATATAATATAGATTAAATATTATATATATTACCTACTCAAATATTTATTAAGAATATATATATAATTTATATTTATTTTAAAAGCAGTACTTCTGTTTCTGTGTACTTTTTTGATCTCAGTGAATTCAGACACATCATCTACTAATTTCTTTTAAATTCTGGGATTTTGATGATATTTTATCACCTTCTACCCTGCACAAATTGCAATAATATACTAAATTTAGAAAGTTCCTAGTACCAACAGACCGATGGTCTGTTTTAATATGTACTGTCTTCCACCAATGTGGGTCATGAATTTTGTTGATCTTATGAGGCTTTAATATTTTTGAAATCTCTTTATATGGGGCTTGGCAAATTTAATAACAATGTATAACTAAATATATATACACCTATAGTATATTATACTGTATATATAGTATTTTATCACATAATTTCTTACGTCAGATTCATACTTACAGATATGCCAGATATTTGTTTTTAATATAACTTTTATATGGGTTAAAGTTTTCGGCTCAGTTCGGACAAGCTCAGGATTCCAAATCTAGCCATCCAGTATGGTAAGTAGTGGAAGAAGTGTAGTGCCTCCCTCTTAGGAATACCTTTGTGAATATTCATTGAAGCTCCTAATTCAACATGAAAGTGTCTAGACAGGACACAGTGAACATAAAATATTCTATAGTTTCTCTAGCTTTGGTTTCTGAGTGTTGGTTAGATTTTTGCCAAAGATACAGTGATTAGCAATATTCCTTGGAAGCAGCATAAAAGTGGGTTCCCTCTGTTTACTCCTTTGTGAGAAATAATATTTTTAAACATACAGTGCATCATGGCAGCTGAGTAAACAGGAAAATAAGATTCATTTATTATTAATTAATTCACAAATTCAAAATAATTAGTGAGTTTCTGTATGTTAGTCACTGGATGTAATGTGATGAGCCCCTCACTCTTAGAGTTTAGAATATTGTGGGAAAGAAAAATAAGTTAATAAGAAATACCTATGCTTAAAAAAACAAACAAATATTTAAAGAAAAATCTGAAATGCAACAAGGGAAGTAAAAGGGAATTAACATAGAGAATAATATGATGTGATGGATTTAAAGAGTGAACAGAGAGTGTCATGCTGATGGGAAGTTGTTTCGGGACCTATTGAATGTGAACATTACATTATTTATATTTTGAGCATTTAAAAATTCCAGTCAGCAACTATTTATTGTGTATATACTATGTATCATCTCTGTTCTAGGTGCTGGAAATGCAGAGGTAGGGAAGACTCAAAGTCTCTGCTCTCAAGTGGCTTACATTTTAGTGAGGAGACAAAAAGATGAGCATAAAAATGCAATGAAATCTATAAAGAAAGGAATATATTTTCTCAAAAGCCAGTGTTCTTAATCACACAGAACTAATCCTTATGCAGAAGGACTATATGGCTTCTTAATGAAATATATCTGATAGCATCAAGGGTAGTAGTTAAAATTCCATTAAAAAATCACTAAAATGAATCAGTTTCCCCATAGATAAAACCAAATATTACACCCGATCTTTAAAGAGCATACTCATAGTTAAACCAAAGACCCTTGTCTCTGGGAGGTAGATTTAGTTAGGGGTATACAATTATAGCCAAAATAAAGCAGAATAACGGATAGAACAGGTGGGTAGCAGAAATACCAACACACTGTATTTTCAAATCTAAACTTTGTAGGAGAATTACAAATTGCTTCAACTAACTTATTTCCATCAGGTTGAAGACTTTTTGAGTTTTTTTTTTTTTCTTAAAACATAAAAATGATCCAGATTGTCTGTGGTCTGCAAAGACAGACTCAGAAACACAGCATTCTCTGGGCAGAAAGCAGTGTAGATACAAAGTCACTCTCTTCACCTTTTCTGTGTCTCAGGGACACACTGGTTTACATTCTGAATCACGTGAGGTACAGAGAATAGCCCACCACCTGACTCTCTTATTTGGAATTCCAGAAAAAAAGACCAGTCAACCGACTAATCCACTGAGTATGCCAAACATTTACCACTAACAGAGAGCTAGACAGATATTTGTTTATTTCACAACATCCATGAAGTTGGAGGATTTTATCATTACTGCTCTCATATTTAAACGTGAAGTCTTCTAAATCTGGTAAGATGGATATGAAAGAGCATTTCTTCAGAAATGAATATATTCACACACCTGCAAGGTATATAGAGGAAAAATAAAAATAAAAGAATAATAAGCTTGAGTTCTTGCTTTTGACAAAGTAACTCACTAAAAAATATACAGAGAAAAATACAAGTTTAAAATAATTAAACGCAAGACAACTGTAGATATTTTAAAATGCTGAGAAGATTTTAATTTGCTTCAAGTTGAAAATAACTATATTTCTGGTGTTTGAAGGCACATAATGAGCAATTATATCACACACGATAGATTCAGCAGTGAAATATTATCAGTTAGCAGCTGGAACTCATAAAACCATAGCACAATGTGAACATGAAATTTGCTAGAATAAACCATCTGCTGAAAAATACTATTCTGCAAAATTAAAAGTGAAGTTAAACTATTATTTGCCTTGTTTAATAGATTTATGAAAAAAATGATGAGGTATTGAAAAATTAGGTGCCACCTTAATTAATTCTCCATTGGTTTCAGTAATGCACAGTAAGGTACTGTATATAAATGTTGCTAAACTAACTACACATAGCATAAATAGTCTGAAGATAAATTTTGTAGTTAAAGTAGTCAACATATTTTCAAAGCTTTTGACACAAAATGCAAATATAGCTTTTTAAAAGTTTCAGCAATTTATATTCTAAACAATAGTATTAGTCACCCATATCACCTTCTTTTCATCATACCTGCAATACCTGCTACTGTGACATTTAATCTTCATTACTTTATAGAAGAAAAGACATGGGTTCAATTTTTATTTGCATGATTTTTAGTGTAGCTGAGTATCTTCCCATGTTTATTTGACTGTGTTGCACTGTTTTTGTCTCTATGTGTGTAAACTTGCTGCAGATATTCTATACTTAATACCACATTTTCTCACTTAATTACTAAAATAAGAATATTAACTATTGATATTGCAAAATAAACATTTTGCTCTATTCATCCATGTTATTATATGTTTGTTAATTACTTTAATTATACAACTATAATGCATATATTTTAAATTTTATTTATTTATGTCTCTCAGTCTCTTTATTTTGGTGTCTGTATTTGAACCCATGCTATAAAGGTCTATAACTGCAAAAATTATATGCATCTTCACATTTTTAGGTAGTTTTCTGAATTCATTTTTCATTGTTATTAAAGCCAGTTTTAATTTGGGTTTATGTTATTATCTGAGTTAAGAATCTAAATTTTTATTCTAAGTTATCATATTATCCCAGCACCATATAGTGCTTTTTATATGATATGCATTATAAGAACTTAGGACTGATTAATTTACAAAGATGAAAATAGTAGAAGTGCATGTATAACCATAACATTTAATAAACTATTTAATAATCTAGAATTGAAAAACATTCTTTGGGTTGAAAAATCCCTATAGTAAAAAAAATATATATATATTCAATACATAAGGATGATACAATTATCAGAAAAATGAATAAGTAAAATAAAAATATTGCAAATGAAACAGGCAGAGTCACTTTATTAGACTACAATTTTGAATTACTAATAAAATCTTACAGTAACTGAAATATAAGTATGAATAATGGAAGGTGGAAAAGTGTCAAGAATTTTTTTTTTAAGAAATGAAAGAGAAAAGTCACAAAGGCAATAAATGCTAGGATAAAAAGTATCAGAATTTTGTAGCTAACCATGTTGTCTAATTAGATAAATGCACATTTAAATCCCCTGAAATTTGAGAATACACTGTTATGAGCACATGTAAAATCTATAAAATTATCCATGTATTAGGTCCTAAGAAGATATTAATCAATTCTTGAAATATCTACTGAAGTAGAAAATACCCTCTCTGTGCTTGATGCAATAACCTTAGGAATGGAAGTAACAAATAAAAACTTAGATATTTAAAAAAATAAAGAAAGCATTTGTTTTGGGTAACATAAGAAAATCTACAATTGCCAAATATCAAAAACTGTGGTTCTCATCTGGTGGGGATTTTATCCCAGGGACATTGTACAATGTCTAGAGATATTTGGGGTTGTCAAGACTGGGGTGGGGGGGTACTGAAATCCAGATGGTAGAGGTCAGGCTAAGCACCCAACATTGCAATGGCAGTCCCCCACAACAAGAACTATCTGGCCCTAAATGTCAGTAGTGCTAAGGTTGAGAAACTGTAATCTAGAAAATAAAAGCAGTTTTAGTTGTCTGAAAAACTCGGGAAAAAAAAATCAGTGCCCAGAGGGGGAAAAAGTGTAAACATTATAATTTCCACATAAAGTTACACAAATCCATGCCACTACATGAGATGGAATAGACATAAAGTAGTATTTTCTAGGATTAAGTAAGTGGAGTTAAAAAAGAAAATTCCAAGTTGAATAGAATTCATAGAAGAAAAATTTATGTCATAAAAATATACATTTTAAAAATATGGATTCAAATAATTTTACGAAAAAATTCTTTTAAACTATCAAGAATCAAGTAAATTTTTTGTATGGTAACAGAAAATGGAGAAATAATGAATTTTTTATCAATTCCTCTACCAATCTGACACAGCAGTAATTATGAAATGCAACAGATACTGCAGAAAAAAAATAAATATGTAGAGTACAAATCACTTATAATCATTGATACAAAAATGTCAAATAAAATATTAGTAATTTCCAATAATATTTGAAACATTAATGGAAAAGAATACTATGATTAAACAAATTTCCACCTTAGGAATAAAAGTGCGATTCCAACTCAGATAATCAAATGATATAAATAATCATATTATTAGTCCAAATTAAAAATAAATATGAGATTATCAATGCATGCTGAAAACATACTTATTAAAAAAGTTATATTCATGTCTTTAAAGATTCTAAAATCTATAAAGCACCTGATATTTTACACACACATGTATATATGACAGAGTGAAAGAAACATCTAGCTAGAGACAGAGAAGTGAATATAAGACATTAATTTGTGAATACAGAGAAAGGACATCAAATAGAATTTATTATCATATTTTATGGAAGTTAAAATCAATTAAAATATTCAATGGTAAATAAAATAAAAAGTATATGCACTGGTATAAAAATTGGTATAAATTTTTGAGTTTATACTGTTATATTTTTATAAGAGGAAAATTCAAGCTTAATGTAAACATTTACAGAAAACAAAGAAATAATTTAACGGAGTTTTTTAATAACAAATATATGCTATTCTCTCTCTATATATATACATGCACACATATATATATACATATGTGTGCATGTATATGTTGTATATATATATACAGAGAGAGAGCTTTAACTTGTTATATTTATACCTGTATCTACCTATTTAACTATCTCTATATCTATTAATCAGGAATATAAATGTAGACCTGAATAAACAGAAAGGCACAAATGATCCTCAGGAAAGAAAGAAGGATCAAAGACAAATTCTTCCCAAATTATCTATTAATTTATTGGAAGTTCAAAGAAAATTCCATCGGTATAATTTAGCAAATTTTAAAAACTCTAAGGTTCATTTAAAATAATAAATATGTGTACTAGCAATAAAGAGAAATAAAAGTGTGCACTAAACTCAATATCTGTTGAAATAAATGTTTAAGCTCCAGTAACCATTTAGGGATAGGTATATCAGAACCCACAATAGAATAAAAGCTAAAAATAGACTCATGGACGCTTATGAGTTTAGGATGTGTTTTAGATGACATTGTCAAAACAATGGACAAAAGTTGTGTTATTCTTACAGTTTTATTGGCTTGAAGAACCAGAGAAAAGGGTTAGGACAACAATATGACAGCAATAGAATAAAGGGATAGGAGAGGGTATAAAGAAACATACATTTCACATACAATTTTGTAAAAGTCATTTTAACTAAACTGAAAAGTTGAGGATATATATTATAATCTGTAGAAGAGCCACTAAATAAATAAACAAATAGAAAAGTATTGCTAAAATGGCAATAGAAAATTAAAAGCAATTTCTAAAAACATTAATAGCACCTATGATTTCTTAAATGTATTTGGGAACAAAAAGCCCTTTTGTTTTAGATTCACTTGCATTTGTATTGTTAAAAAAATGATAATAATAGCAATGTCTTCTATCCTTATCTGTTATACATCTTTTTTATGTTCCAGAATTTTTTATAAATATAAATGCCTGTTAAAATATATAATAAGCTGCTGTTTTTAAAATGTGTGATTGAATATCCTTCAGATCTTTTCACTTTTCACATAAGTACTACATCTCTCATATTTACCTGGAGAGTATAATAATTTGGATTTATCTTACCACTTGATTGATCTAGTACAGATATTTTACTTTTCTACACTGTGTATCTTCTCCAGTTGTTGATATACCTTTGATGAAACTCCATGTCTGGTTTTCTCTGTGGCCTGGTCTCTACGCCAAGGATGTAGTATGTCTCTCTCTGGGTTTTGTTCTGGGACTACTTACTACCTGGCAGTTTGTGGCCATGTCCTGACCCATCTGTAGGGAAGCCCCTTGAGGGAGAACACTGCCCATTTTGGAGTGAAACCGCCAAGTCTAGATTTCTGAGAACAGCCTCACTGTAGAAGTGTTTTATTTAATTTTCAAATATGCTCCATCTTGTACAATAAATGTTATGCTCATCTAAGTAAGAGATATGGTCAGGAAGAAGAATTACCGCACACTGATTTTCAATTTGGTGATTCACATATATCCTCCTCACTCGCCATAGTCACCTCAAAATCCTTCCCTCCCAACACAACAAACAGCGCTGAGAATGTATATTCACCACTGGATTTGTTTTTGCACCATTAACCGTAATGTTTACTGAGGTTTCTGTTAGAATTTTCAGTATTTAATTTCCCATAAAATTTTAGTTTTTCTTAGTATGGGATCATGGGTGATTTTCTTCAAACTGGTTCCATTTATACCATATCAGTTTAAAATTACATGATTATAGAACATGAAATGTACCTTTTCTAATTTCAGTAATGAAGCATTTCCATCAGTTTTTAGCATGTGACTTGTGAGAGTCATCACTTATATTTAATTAATGGGGGAAAGAGAGAATGCATACTTTGTATTATCTCATACTTTTATCTATCGCCAAATGAAAAGAATAGTTTTAGTTAAAATATTTGAGCTTAACAGAGGCTTTAAGATATGATGTGATAGAGTATTGCAATACCACACTCTTCATTTCATCTCTAGTTTTGCACATGATTTTTTTTTTGAATTTTGCCTTTTACTTTTTTAAATTTTATTTATTTATTTATGGCTGTGTTGGGTCTTCGTTTCTGTGCGAGGGCTTTCTCTAGTTGTAGCAAGTGGGGGCCACTCCTCATCGCGGTGCGTGGGCCTCTCACTATTGTGGCCTCTCTCGTTGCGGAGCACAGGCTCCAGATGCACAAGCTCAGTAATTGTGGCTCATGAGGCTAGCCGCTCCGCGGCATGTAGGATCTTTCCAGACCAGGGCTCGAACCCGTGTCCCCTGCATTGGCAGGCAGACTCTCAACCACTGCGCCACCAGGGAAGCCTGCACATGATTTTATCATTGGTCCATCCTTACTCCTACCAAAGTGATTTTTCCAAAATATGTATCTTGTCATTTACCTGTCATTATCAGTAAGTGAGTAAGTGGAATGAAAAAACAGAGTATATATCTTTATCTGGAAAAAAAATATGATCAAATTCAGTAATAAAACCAACCGGTCAATTACACAGCTAATCACTGTGTATTTTGAAGACAACATGAACCCACTGTCATAAAAATTATCATTTCTATCTATATGAACATCACCTATGCAAATCTATGCAGAAGTCAGTGGGAATTGATTTTTCCAGATACTGAATTGTATAGATGACAGTACAGAAATATTAGAAGGCACCAACCTTCATGGTAAAGGACATGGGAAATGCATGAGAAGATAAAATTGGAGAGGAGAGAAAATTTAGCAAAAATCCATGAGTTAGAGCTGTTGATTCATACTTGTTGATATTCCAAAGCAAATTGCATTTAACAAATGTTCTCTGGGCTGACACTATATAGGTTCCCATGATATCCCTGTTCCAGAGGAATAAGAGGGAAAATTTTCACTGAGGAAACTATTCTAAGATTGAAATTAAACCGTACCTGGTTTGTAAAGGGAAAGCCCAAAAAATACTGAATATTTTAGATGTCAGATAAAAGAATGCCAGGTATGCTATGATAATCAGCAATGATGGTTAACACAGTATATCAAATCAGTATTTGAATTAGCTTTTGAATTACAAAGACAAATGGAGCAAGACTTAAGTCTTTAATAGATTAGTCTTCTTATTATGCTGCCTTTTTCCCTGTTTTTCTACAAGGAGATTACAAAGTTGCAAACCTCAGCTGCTCTCATTTTATGTTCCTGCTAAGCCAGAAGACTTGCAGTTCATCAATCAATGTCCTAAGTGCTCACAAGTTATATAGTTTTGTAGCTTAAGCTGCCTTTCCAACTCCCTAAATTGCCACCTTCATTTATTCTTGTTCTTTTTCACGACAGCATCCTTATTGACCCTATAACGTAAATAAAAAATGTAAGCTCCTATGCCCTCATTCTTCATTTCATTCTAATATCTCCAAAGTTAATCTTTTAATTGTATTTGCTTTTAAAAGATTAAATTAAACCTAAGTATAAATGAACGTGTGCATTCCATTTGCATTATTTTAGTGTGAATTTGCTACACTCCCCTACACACATGAATAGAGATTATATCTATGCCCACGATGTCAAATATCCAACCAAGAAGACAAGAGAGTTGAAGTTTTAGGACCAGTGATAAACTATAGTCACCTCTCTTGTGATAAGATTAGGGTATTAACTTCGTGTTGCCACTTTAACAAATTACCACAAACTTAATGGCTTAAAACAAAGCAGTTTTATTATCTTACAGTTCTGGAGGTCAGAGTCTGAAATAGGACTTGGGGTCTAAAACCAAGTTTAGCAGCAGGACTGCATTCCTTCTTTACAGGAATGCAGCCTCATTATGAAGCTTTATGGGAGAAGGTGTTCCTTAATTTTTGCAGTACAAGGAGGTTGCCCACATTTCTTGGCTCATGGACTCATTCTTCCATGAAAAACTCATCAGTGTTGGGCCAAGTATTTCTCGTCTGTCTCCCTCTCTCACTCCTAGGGAACCTTGTGATTACATTGTGCCCACTCATCCAGGATAATCTCTCCAACTCAAAGTCCGTTGATTAGCAACTTTAACCCCATGGGCAATCATTTTGGGTTGCCATTATTTTATCTATCAAAAATAGACACAAGTCTATTTACCTAAAGTCTAAAACGATCTTTATTATTCTGTCTCCCATCACTCCCCAAAGAATCTTCAAAAATAACATAGATGGTGGTAAAAATATATATATATATGTATATATATATATATATATACATATATATATATATATACTAATAAGGAAGTTAGGTATGAGGAAAGCAAATGTTAGAAACTCCAGAATTAGTTTTTAAAGATATTTCTATTGTTTGTTGACTTCTTGCCTCTAATAAGCAAAATGCACAAAGATCATTTATCTTACCCTCACACAGAAACATACACAGGCACACACATGGTTAAAAAGGTAAGAGAAAGTCCTAAAGGTTTCCTCAGATCTCCTCTATGCCTCGCCCATGTCTTTAGAATAAATTATTCACTAATCACTACATAAAATGCAAACAATATTCTGGAGAATCAGGTTACAAAAGACCTACCTTCCAATTTCCTTCTGAAAGAACTTTCTCTACTTCTGAGACAGAGTTAGAACTTTGAATCCAAAGGCATTCATTCTCAAGAACAATGTAGTGAATACAATTGGGAGGAGATTCAAGATACAAATTAAAGTCTAGGCCAACTTCTTTGCTGTTTAGAACTGGCAAATGTGACAGATGGGGAGTGCCTTCTTGGGATTGGAACAAAAACAATTATTAAACTTAGCCAAAAGACTCCATCATCATTTCCAACAATTGTGTGTGCATCTAATTTCGCTGATTAAATACGTCTATGCTTAAACTAGTCAAAACAGTTTCTGTATCTTGAACAGTGTATTTTAGTTGCAACAATTATGCTAAAAGGGACTGCAGCTAACAGATCATAAAGAATGAAAATCTAGACTTATCTGACCTAGTTAGTTTTGAAGACAGAGAGGATCTGGGTATAATTGAATAAGAAATAGGTCACCTGGAATAAAGTGCTTATAGAAAACACAGCTTTGACCAACCCAGTTTTCTACCAAGGCACCACACATTTGACTTGAATGCAGGACCTGTGGGAACTTTGGCTGCTTCTAACTGCAGTGAAGATGAAGAAAAGGGAATAAAAGAATAAATGACCATCTCAGGTCTTTGTATTCTCTGCTCAAAGCAAGATCATAACTTGATTTTTCTCTTCCATTCTCAAAAGCACACCAGCCGTCTTAATAGCTGGGCAAAGTAAACTATGTAGCAGAGAGAGAATATGATCTTGAAGACAGCAAAATTACAACAGTAATTCCCAAACTCGCCATGTCTCAGAGTCAAAAATTAGGTCTTTATCTGGGAATGAATGATACTCTAAAATTTTGAAATAGAAAGATTTCAGGGGACTCTTTAGTCCCTAAGTACTATTGAGTTCTTTGTCTGCAAAAGCAGATGTTTGAGAAAAAGCTAGTCTTTCTGCTTTGAGACTATATATCTGTCATGCAAAGATACATATATTATCTTCATGCACCAATCTCTCCGAACCTTAAGTAGCTCCCAGATTTCTATGTAGTGCCAGACAGCAGCATATGCCACTGCATATTCAAAAGAGGCTGATTACAGGGTCAACTTGGAATAAGAAATCTTACCAAGATAAGTACAGACATTATTTACCAGTTATGCATATATATATATATATATATATATATATATATATATATATATATATATATATATATATATATATATATATATAAAAACCTCTGGATGTGTCAGAGAATGTATTGTGAGGATGCTCAGCCTGGAAGGGAGAAACATAATTTTAAATCAAGGGCTGGAACATCATTTTCCTAACAAAGAAAGAAATAAAAAATAGAAAATAAAACATGATATCACATCACAGAAGGGAGTTCATAAATTAGTGTCAATATCAAAACCTTAAATATGAAGGGTAATGTTTCCTAGCAGATACACATTTAACTCCTACTTATTTTGTCTAAACAAGGTATGGTTCTGGGAGAATGACAGTGAATTAACCCAAGTTGGTTTAGTTGTTGCTTTCAATTACTACTTTAGATGTACTAATGTTGTGAAACAAATTAACAAGGTTCCTAGCATGTGGCATGCAGTTATTGTTAAGGTTATTGATTTTGTTCTCTAAACTTGCATTGTTCAATATGGTAGATTCTAGCCAAATATGGTTATGTAAATTTAAATTAATTACAATTAAATCAAGTTAAATGTTTATTTTCTCAGTCACTGCTTGGCTCATTAAAAAAAAAAAAAAATGTCTTCAATGATAGCCTGCATAACCAGAGATTCCTCATCTCAATTCCACCAGAGATTTTTTAGCATGCTCTCTCGCATATATTGAGGCTGTTAACTCCTGACATATCATCTTGCTCATAGAATACTTATCACCCTCTTCCTGAAATAGACACCCGAGGGATTATTTTATAACTTGGTTTGCATTGAAAATCTATACTCTTTAACTTTTTGAAATATTAGCTTCCCAGGAATGAAAATCAGAGTCATAAGGTATCTTAGGACAATGCGACTGAATATGTTCGAAACTGAAATGATCTCTTCTACAAGGTGGGAAAACCACCCTCACAATCATGTACGTGATTAAAGTCCTGCCTTTCCCTCATCCCGTCAACTAATCAATTTTCAGGTATTTTTCATTTTACTTCCAAATGCTTCCCCGCCCCCGACCTGGTTTTGCGTTCCTAGACTAGCTAACTTTCTAAGTTGTTACTTGTGTTTCCTGATTTACTTCTCTGCAAACACCTGCCAAGTGTGAGTTCAAGAACACTGCCACGTTTTAGCTGGCATATAAGCTAAGCTTACCTGCATCATTTTCATCTTCTGCTAATCCCTTTTTATCACATTATACTCTAGGGATGCTGGGCTGTGTGGGGCTTCTGTTCTATTTTCACTATGATGTCTGCTCAGGACTCAACCTTGAAACACCCCTTAGGCTCCTACTCTCCCAGTTGACTCTTAACCATTGTTCATGATCCAACTGTAACATGTGGTTGAGATCTTATCTTCCCAAAGTCCTTTCTGCAGACTTACCCCTAATCTTTCCAGTGTCCAAAGCAAGGCTACACAGAAAACCACATATCAAATCATTAAAATATTTAAAACTATCAACCAAACTAATAAAGTCTTAGTTAAAAAAGTATCCCACCCTACTAGAATAACCACAAATCCTTACATATAAAAAAAAATGAAAAATATGTGCAGATCTATACTATGTCACCAAAAGTTGGAAAAAATCTAGAGCTGTTACACCTATTTATTTATTATTTGTTTATTTATTTATTTCATGTGTCTGGGTATTCTATTTTTGAACAGGAGATATTGGAATAAATAGTAAAATAAATACCTACATAATTCATAAATGTATGTATGTTTATTTCATATAATTTATTCTTGCTACCTCCACTGTAGCCAATTTACAAATTATGCTATTGTTATCAAGATGCTCATGTAATGTGTATTCTATTAAAACTAATGGCAAAAATAATTAAAAATGCAGATATAGTCCAAGTGTGCAAAATCTGGATATATCTTCAAAAATACAGCTGTTATAGACTTAAAATATTTTATATAGGTTTCCAAAGTCATTTTTTTCCAACATTCTAAATTATTTATTGTATAGAAAGGCAAATACACGTCTTAACTAACAAATATTTAAAATTAGAATTGAATGTAAATAAAGCTAACACTTTTTTATACTTTAATTAGATCTTATTAAGTATTTTATAAAAATAAAAATAGTCACATTCAATGTCAATGTGAAATCTTGTAAACAATTGGTATGACCCTTCAAGCATGTTAAACATGGAACTACATTTATACAAATTTAATAGTATACATATTATTATATTAAGTATTTGTATTTATATTATTAAACAATAATCTTCAGGGGTATTTTTCACAAATACCATAAATGTACTATGTTCTTAATAATGGATCATTTCAGAGGAAGGCACAGCACCCATTTTCATGCTTCTCTACACTTTCTTATTTGTGAGCTTCTAGGAACTCAGGAGTTGGTGTGGTCATCACAACAGTTGTGGTGAAACAGGATTTAACAAGTTAAATAATTTATCTTTCCTCTTAAACACACCTGCCATTCAAAGCTTCTCAGTGTTCTCACACTGCCCACTTTATGAGCCTGACATATATAGGTTTATAAAATTACTTGTAGGTTAACTAGACCTTCATGTTATCATCTATCTGTGTTGGTACAGGCACAATGCACAAACTTCTATGGCATTCTTTTTTCTTTAGGGGACATAGGCACAAGATGTGGAGAAGCAATTACCTGGGGACTGAATGGTATTTCTCACTGAGCTAGTAGTGAGCATGAGATGCTGAGTAATGGTACTGCCTGTAAGTTCTATGTTATCTTATTATTTATTTACTGACTTATCCATTCTTTCACTTATTATTCATTTATTTATTTGCATGAGGAGTAATTGGTGGTGATTGGTGGATAAAGTGCTATCAAACAGCATTGCATTCTACAGAGAAATTATTTATGAAAGGAAGAGTCAACTGATGTGCCAAACTTCCTTGCTGTCTTATTTTAAGAAATTGTTACAGCCACCCCAGCCTTCAGCTGGGGTGAACCCTGATCAGCTTTCAGCCACCAGCATCAAGGCAAAACCCTCCACCTGTAAAAACATTACAACTCACTGAAAGCTCAGATGAGGGTTAGCATATTTTAGAAATGGTTGTAAATTTTAATTAAGGTATATGTATTAGTTTCTTAGACATAATGCTATTACACCCTTAATAGACTACAGTAGAGTGTAATCATAAATTTCATATGTACTGGGAAACCAAAAAAAATCATGTGACTCCCTTTATTACAATATTTGCCTTATTGTTATAGTCTGGAAATGAGCCCACAATATCTTCAAGGTATGCCTATATTACCACAGTCCAAAAATAAATAAATAAATTTGTGTCCTGCTGATGCTAGATAAAATCTGAAAAATATTATAACACCAGGAAAAGTAATTTATATACATACAACACACTGTCTTTATCCCACTGTTATCTAGAAGCTGTCAGCCTTTCAAAGAGCACATGCATTTTTAGGCTTTTGTTTATTGGTTTGAGAAATGCTATCAACCATGATATATAAGTTCCAAACAGTCAAACTTATAGATGTTTCCTGAGCATAATATATGGACTTTTTTTTCCATTGTTTATTAACTTTTTGTCTCAAGTGGTCTCTTACTTTTTCCTACATGCCCTTCTGTGTGCTACTAATCTTTAGGGATTATTTCAATAAACTTTCACAAGATCATGAATTTTCGACTTTACACTGAACTATCCAATCTCAGAAAACCTATATTAATCTGATTTAATTTTAAAAGGTTATATGTTTATATCACATATATGTGTATATATACATATATAGGACTATGTATATATAAACACAATTCTATTATGTATATTTGTATATGTGATATTATATATACATTCAGACAGCCAATAAGCAGATTTAACAAATGTTAAATTTATGTCAATTTTTTATTCAGATAAATTGATTTTAAGGAAATAAAAAAATTACAGAAACATTAATGCTTTTTTGTACCCCTTCCTCATTTTACTCCTAATCTCAGTTCCTTGTGCAAACTTTAAGTTTAGATAACTGATTAACATAAATATTGTTATATTTTCTACATAATGTGATACACAACCAAATACTTATGTCACTATGCTATTAGATTATTAAACTTTTGTAAATAAATTCATAGTTGACATGTCATCGGGAAATAATTGTTGAATGATAATGATATTTTCAAGATTTAAAGTTGACACAGACATAGTTTGTTATATTATACTACTCTATTGTAATACAATATTTTAATATTAACATTTAGAATTTTGCTAAATTTGCAATTGCTAGAATTGGAAGTTTGAGGTAATAGTTACTTTCATCTTAAAAACATTTATTAACTCTTGCCACATGGGTCTTCAAAATAGCCCTCCCAAATTACAATCCTCTCCACAGAGTATATGAATTTCTACACATCTGCATCTCTTCCAAACTTATGCATGTGGAATGGAACTGCTTTTTGCTATGTTTTCATTTTCTGACTACGATTAAGTTTAAGCATAATTTTATAGGTTTATTGGCCATATGGTTCTCCTTTCCTATAAATTTTATGTGTAATAATAATCTCATTTTTCTAGAGATGGTATTTTTTCTTATTAGTGTAAATTTTTTCTTTATATATTCTGACTTCTTCATTATATAGATCATAATGATATTCTCATATTTTTTTCTAATATTTAAAAAGTTCACCAGATATTTATGTCATTAATTAGTCTATAACTCATTTTTTAAATTGTGTGAGGTAGGAATTATACTTCTTTTCTCCAAAGGATAACATTTTCACAGAAAAAATGTATTTTACTCTCCATTTTTACCAGCAGTGCATATTTCAATATCTGGTAAAAAACAGCTTTCCACTGTTTTACTTATTTCTATGACAATTCCATGCTATTTTAATAATTAAAGCTACAAAATAAGTTTTATAATATTGTAGAACAATTTGTAATGATGGTACTTTTAGACTAAGCTTAATATGTGTGTGTGTGTGTGTGTAGATTTTAAATCTTTAATAGGTTTACTAATTATAAGTCTGCTTGATCTATAAATTACTAGGAAAGCAGATTTAAATTTCTGCTACATTTATTTATACATTTCTTGTCATTATTTTGAACATTATCTATTGCTTCTTTACATATGTGATTTGAGGAGGGTCTGGAAGCTTAGTCTGACCTGTTGCCTGATGTCTCACTCTTATCTTTTATACTAGATGTCTTGACTCCAAATATGACATTATTGCTTTCCATATGTCTATAACTCTTTTCCCTAAATAAACATTTAATTTCTACAAATCTGGGGTCATATTATCACACTCATATTGCCCCAAAGTTTTGCATATACAAATTACAATTATATACTTATTATATAGTTAGATTACTTGAAATGTAGAACACAGAAATAAAACATTGGTCCAATTCTTGTTCTGTAAATATAGTATTGAATCTTCATTATTTTGTTTGGTATTCTACTCAGTTAAGTTCTATTGGGATATAATATAGCTATATGGATATCTGAATGTAAGCTTATTATTAATTGCAAAATGAAGTGAATTGGTTTTGTGTACATCACATGCATACTGGATATAAACTGTGATAAAGAAAAAAAAGTAAGGTGGGCAAATATTTCATTTAAGACAAATTAACACTCAGCACAATACTACAGAATCAAAATTTCAAAATAAAGAAGTTGTTTTCCCAGGAATTGGTAAAAAGTGTTCTTATATTAATCTATTCTATTTAACTTGTGAATCGGTAGGAATAGGGGGAAATTATATTTTGCTTCCTCAGAGATGAAACTCCTCTATACAAAATTACCTTTACAGAACATTTCACTTTTCTTTTTTATCTTCTTTCATTTATCTAGCTGTGTTTCACAAAGCTGATACAGTCGTGATTAAAACAAGCAAAGAAACAAAAAGCTATTTCAAGCACATGCTTCAAATCTGTTAAAGACAACGAGTTAGAGAACAGATCCCTTGGCCTGGTATTTTGGGATCTGCAAACTTCATCTTCTAACACCATTGCTGCAGATAATTTAGATTCCAACCCCACACTATCCTGACACATTACAGGACACATTCCCAGGCCAGGGTGCACTTGGTGATGATGAGTTTGCCAGGGTGAATTTTGTTCACCCTGTCACCCCAGAATGCACTCTAATAATTAGTAAGGTATAGATTAACATCAAAGATTGCCATGAAAGGGGACACATGCCCACTGGAATGGCCAAAGGTGTGTCAGATGAAGAGAAATCCATCCTTTGCCAATTTTAAGCTCAGTGTTCCTCCTTTCCTCCTCTGGAGCCTTTTAATTGCTGTTGTCAGCCATGGACATGCCCATCACAGGCCCAGAGTGCATGGGGTCCAGAGGGCTTGGCTGCCTCCACCTAGGTTTCAAGGGACAGGACAGCATGTGAGAGCAATGGGGTCCCAGCAATGAACATCGAGGTGGGCAGGGCCCAGGCAGAGAGCCTTCCCACTGAAATATGAGGGTGAGGTACCACCTTGGTAGGTCCAGAACAACCATGCAAAGAGGAATATTCTCAGGCCTTAATATTGTTTGCCCTGTTAGGTTTTGAACTTATGTGGGACCTGTTACCTCTTTCTTCCTTCTTATTTCCCACTTTTGGAATAGATAGGTCTATCTCATATCTATTGCACCGTTGTAATTTGGAAGCACATAACCTGTTTGGTTCACAGTGTCACAGTTGAAGAGGAATTTGCCGCAGGATAAATCACACCTCCAGTCTCACCCATACCTGATTTAGATGAGACTTTTGACTTAGACTTTAGAGTTGATGCTGGTGCAAGGTAAGAATTTGGGGATTGTTGGGATAGAATGAATGCATTTTTCATGTGAGAATAACATGAATTTGAGGGTCTGGGGTGAAATGTTATAGACTGTGTCCACTCCCCTGAATTTATAATTCCCAGCATGGTGGTATCAAGAGGTAAGGACTTTGGAAGGTGTTCAGGTTCTGATGTTACAGCCCTCATGAAGGGGATTAGTGCCCTTACAAAAGAGACCCCAGAAAGCTCTCTTGCCCTTTTTCTTCTGTGTGAGGATACAAGGGAAGGCCTTGCATAATTTATTTACCATCTATTCTGCAAAAGGGAGGGCATACTCTTATTGGACCCTTGAAAATAATTACATTACCATTATGAGTAAGGAGACTTAGTAAAAGTCTTTGAATTCTGGGACAAGAGTGAGAATCAGGTCTCATTTTAAAATCAATTATTTTAGTTTACAAAAGTAGACCCTACTAAATTACTGTGGGTTACCACCAGCTTAAGAAGAAAAAGGGGTCTTTCTCTTATACCCAGAAAATAGAATCTTAAAACAAAATCAACTGTATTCCAAACAAATAAACATATATAATTTATTTTATTCCTCAGCTCATTCAGACTTCCACAATTAATTCTTGTCCCACTGGATCTTGGATTAGTAATCTTCTACGAAGGCCCTGGAAAAGTCACTCAAAACCCACTGTTACAATGTGAAAGCTGTGTAAGCATACTGACTCCAATCTACTATTTGAAGGGCCAGTAGCTTGGAGTAGCTGGGACTGTCACCTTCCATGGGGCTCTGAGCTAGTACTCCGTTGAAGACAAAAAATCTAACCTATACTTTATAGCAGAGTGTGCAGGAAGCATCAGAAAAAAATAAAAAGAAAATTAAGTCCCATTCTCCCAGATTATTAATGGAGGTAGTTTATTCATTATCATAACTTCAAATATTAAAACAAAGGAAAGTACAGTATCCTTTTGGGAATCAGAACATAACTATTCGTACAAGCTTTGATCTATGTTTCACCTTGGGGCATAAACATGTTATAGATGGTGAGGATACTGAGAAATCTCTAGGGACTTCCCATGCAGCAGACAATCTCTGAAATATTCACGTTAGTAAAATTTTGCCTGTAGAAAATTAGGGAGGGCTGAATATCTCTTCAAATTTAAAACTTCCTATGCATCTTTTATACTAGAAACATATAAAACAAAAAAGCCTAATTTTTGTAGCATCTCTTTCTATGAGGTGAAAGAACAAATCTTTGTTACATTTAGATGCCATCAGGGAAATCTCAAAGCTAACTTTAAAAAAGAAATTCAGAAAGTTATTATTGTTATTAATAATATTATTATTAGAATATGAAGATATTAACTGTCAAAGAACATGTGGGCAGTGGACTAAGAAAGGTTCACAGGTACTAGAGAGAAAAAATACTCTCACAAGTATTGAATCAATGTGACAATAAACAATTAAAATTAACATAGACTCAGATAAGACAGATTATGTTTTGCATTCCATAGGACAAATAGGTTTTTTGTCTGGTTGTTTGTTTTTTTCTATTTCAAAATAAAAACAGAACTGAAGAATTTAGAGTAAAGGTGAAAAGAAACTATGTGTTGGAAAATAAAATCCCTCTCTATAATATAATCTATATATAATATATGGAATATATTAATGTTCAACAATATTAAATATCCATGTTAATAGTATTTCTTAAATATGTGTATTTCTTTTCTTATTAGCCCAGTAAATAATAAAATAAAATAAAATATGACCAATGGAAATAAAATATGAGCCACATATGCAATTTAAAATTTTATCATAAGAATGTTTTAACAAGTAAAAGGAAATGGAAAATTATTTTTTATGATATCTTTATAAAGTTTATCCCAGTATATGCAAAAATATTACAATTTCAACAGTAGTTATAAAAATATAATAATAAAATATTTAACATATTTTGCACATCTCAATATTTGGTCTATATAGAGATTTCATTGATTTTACAGTCAAAAAAGCAGATTAGCATACCCAATTTGTTCCAAACATACCTCAAAGTTTTCCAGTAATTGAAATGAGTATTTGTTTTTAAATTTAAATTAACTAAAATGAGAAATTCAGTTCTTCAGTTACAATAGTGAATTTCAAATGTCCAGTAGCCACATGTGCTGGTAGTTTCCTTTCTGGATGACCCTGAGCTGTGCTGACTTCCTTTCTCTGTGTCTCCTTTATCCCTCCCCAGCTGAGTGCAGGGGCCAGGCTTCAACAATCTAAGAAAAACATTGTGAATGAAGCAGAGAGCATGGGAGAGAAGAAGGGAAAAAAACAAATCCGTCTAATCCACTTTAAACAGAATAAACCCCAGCTTTTTGCAAAGTCAGAGGATAGTGAGGGATTTTCAAATGGGGGTGTGAGTGGGCATGTGCACTGTCCATGCTTACACTCTGGGAACTGCTTCAACACAGGCAACAACTCTACACGTGAGTCCATGGATGTGGGTTTGAAGCCCAGCCTGCCCCACTCTAGCTCTCTGACCTTGGGGAAATTAATTGTGCTTGTCTGAACCTTAGGGCTCCTGTCTGTAAGTCGAGGACAATGATATCTAATTCTGTAGTTTGTTTTGACAATTAAATGTGATGATAATGACCTGGCTTTGTAAACTGTAAATGTCTCTACAATTTTGTTAATGCCTTTATAATCTCCTACTCCTTAGTCACTCTTTTTTTGTGAATATACAAAGCCCTTGGGACAAAGTGACACCTCATGTCCCCCAAACTTCCCAATAATGTCTCACCTCTTTCAGCAGGACTTTTGATTCCAAAAGAATCCACATACCCCTTCAGTACAAATGCATAATTTCAGGTTCTTCAAAGGGAAGGGAGACTAGGAAAATTACACCATTTGTTGATTTAACTGTTCTTTTAGTCACTAGCTAATAGCGCTTCCTAAATATCTCTCAAGGCTTTAGGAGACACTTAGAAAACAGACTCTTGTCTCCCCTCACTGAGGCCACTCATGCAGTGGAAAGAACTTGCATGTATAAGGCATTGGGAGATCCTGGTCCGCAGGCTCTTTGTTCATGATTGACTTTGTGATTTAGTTCAAATCACTTAACCTCCTTGTGAAAACAAGCAGGACTCTGTGGGGCTCCTGCACATGGAAGCCTTTCAAACAGCTGCTAATCAAGGAAGGGAGGGGATGCAGAGAAAAAGGAGGAGCAGTCAAGAAACAATAGTGCAGCCTTGGGGCAGGGTCCTGGTTCCCCACAAAAGGATACACATAACCATATCTTTGAGCTATTCTGCAGAACTAAAACTCCCACCAAATGGAAAATGTTCCAGAGAGAAGGTCACAGTTTGCTAACCTTGACCACCAGCATCCAGGTTAAAGGAGTGCAGGCCCTGCACACACCCTGATTCTTATCAGCAACTCCACCCTTGAACCATTGCTATAAAACTCCTCATCAAATCCAACCCACCGCCCCCTACAGGTTGGGACACACTGTTTTCCAGGGCAGGAGCCCTCTGTGTTTCCCTTTGCCTGGCAAAGTAATAAATCTATTCTTCTCTACTTCACCCAAAACTCTGTCTCTGAGAACTGATTCAGCACTGGTGCACAGAGGCTGAGTTTTCAGCATCACCTGGGCTGCAGCATTTGTTGTTCATATGTGGTGGTGGTGGTAGTATTTGCATATTAAGAAAAGTAACAACTGTTCTCTTTAACTCTTAGAAATAACATGAAAATCTGATAAGACGGTGGATAACAAAGTGTGTTGCCTGTTTGTAAAGCCCTCTTCAGGAGGACACTTTAAAAAAAATTTCTTTTTGGTTGTATCAGAGGCTCCATGAGGGCACCCACTATGTCCCCAAACCAGACAGCCTCTTCTAAGACACAGTACAGACAATGAACAGAAGGTGGGTTATAGCTCTACAGAATAAATCAACACAGGGCCTCTGTCCAAAGGAATTTCACAGCCTGGTCTAGGCTCTAGATCCTTATCCATATGCTTTTCTCGATGTAGCAATGAAATGAAAACTGCTGTCAAAAGCACTTCAATTGCAAATGGACTCCTACTTGAATTGTAATGCTTGGTTATAATTTTTTTCAGAGCAAAACTTTATCTATTCAAATGTGTCTTTTATAAAAGTTCATCAGTGAAGATCATTATAGTCTCCTTAATTGAACTTTTAATTTGTCTGCAGAGATTAGTTTAAATGTTTCCTTTGATTATGTGTTGAGTACTGTGACTTGTTGCCCTATAGAAATAGCAGAATTGACATTTCCTTCCTTATCTCCTTTAGAGCATTCAGATAAGGATAATTTCATTAGGTCCTGTCTAAATGATGTTTGGATCTAGGCCCTAGAGCTAAGAAAATGATTTTTAATAGTCTGTACCATTTAATCTATTCATGTAGACAAATTGGATTAAGCACAACCTTTTTGAAAAGCCTCTAAAAATCCATAATTATGAACAATAAAAATATTTTTTTAGGTTTTCTTTGCAAAAGACTATCAGATTAAGAAAAACAATTACAACTGATATTCAGAAGAAAAGTTTGAGTTCTTATCAATCTATAAAGAGTGTACCAAGGGGAAATGTCAATTGCATGCTGTTTTTTTAATCTTTAGATAGTTGCTTCATTATCCACATAATCAATTATTTATTCTGTAGTTCAAACTAATTAGCCTTTTCATAAGAAAAGTATCTTGAAGTTGTAATATTCTTCTAATATTCATGTGATTATATCAAATATATCAAGCCTGCATGTGATGGTGAAACATGGGAGGTTTTGCGTTAAGTGATGAACAATTAAAAGTCTGTGAAATCCAGCTATCAAATTGCCTATGACACATTAAAGCAAATGTGTTCATTGAATTTTAATGAGTTGTAAAGCAAAAAGTAGAAAATGGTTTAATCTATTTTGCTTTATTTTGACTTAGGGGTGAATTGTTAATCATGAAATCAGGAGACATTCTAGGTTCAAGTTGTTATACAAAATATTTGAGTCAAGATATTTAACCACAAAACTTGTACTTAAAATTAGATGCTATGACTTAAAGACTTAAATATAAGACGTGACACCATAAAACGTTTAGATGAGAACATAGACAAAATATTAGCTGACATAAATCACACCAATGATTTCTTAGGTCAGTTCCCCAAGGCAATAGAAATAAAAGCAAAAATGGAACATAATTGAAATTATAAGTTTTTGTACACCAAAGGAAACCATAAACAAACAAAAAAAGGAAACCTATGGACTGGGAGAAAATATTTGCAAATGATGCCACCAGCAAGGGCTTAATTTCCAAAATATACAAACAGTTCATACAACTCAATACAAAAAAAACAAACAACCCAATCAAAAAACGGGCAGAAGACCTAAATAGACATTTCTCCAAAGACATGCAGATGGCCAACAGGCACATGAAAAGATGCTCAACATTGCTAATTATTAGAGAAATGCAAATCAAAACCACGATGAGGTACCACCTCACACCGGCCAGAATGGCTATCATTAAAAAGTCTACAGAAAACAAATGCTGGAGAGAGTGTGGAGAAAAGGAAGCCTTCTTACACTGTTGGTGGGAATGTGAACTGGTGCAGCCACTATGGAAAACAGAAAAGATGGTTCTCAAACAACTAAGAGGTGCCATATAATCCTGCCATCCTATTCCTGGGCATATATCTGGAGAAAACTATAATAAGAAAAGATGCATGCACCTCAGTGTTCATTGCAGCACTGTTTACAATAGCCATGCCACAAATGAATGGATAAAGAAGAAGTGGTATATATATACAGCGGAATATTACTCAGCCATAAAAAATGAAATAATGCCATCTGTGGCAACATGGATTGACCTAGAGATTATTATACTAAGTGAAGTAACTCAGAAAGAGAAAGACAAATACCATATGATATCACTTACATGGGGAACCTAAAAAATGACACAAATGAATTTACTTATGAAATGGAAACAGACTCACAGACATAGAGAAAACAATTGTGGTTACCAAGGGGAGTGGTGGTGGAGGGATGGATTGGGAGTTTGGGATTAGCAAATGCAAACTATTATACAGAGAATGGATAAACAACAATGTCCTACTGTATAGCACAGGGAACTGTATTCAATAGCCTGTGATAAACCATAAAGGAAAAGAATATGAAAAAGAATATGTATATAATGAATCACTTTGCCATACAGTTGAAGTTAACACAACATTGTAAATCAGCTATAATTCAATAAAATAAAATGAAAGAATCAAATGCCATTGTGTATATATATATATATATATACATATATATATGTATATATCATATAAACATGTTATATATATTATATGTAATATATATAATTTTTATATATTAAATATATAGCATACAATACAAATAAATAATATAATATATAATTATATATTGTATAATAATAATTATATGACCATATAATATAATTATTATTATATATAATTATTATATAAAATATGGTATAATATAACGCATTATTGTTATATTAAAATATATCATAATATAATATATAATATAATAATTATATTTTATAATTATAATATATATAATTATTGTATGTTACAATATATATACATTTTGCAATATGGGCACCTCTATAAGAAATAATTATAATAATATTTATACTAAAGTCATACAAGAGTAGGAAAGAAAGAACAAAATAAAACATATCCATTTTCATAAGAAATATTGTTTCAAAATAGTAAAGAACAAAAGAGAGAGAGAGAGCAAGAGAGAGGGAAAGAGAACAGAACCAGTTATGAACGAGTGAAGTTCTTCCAAGAGTGAATGGAAGTTTCAATATTAAGAAATCTGTTATTTTAATACAGTTAAAATCAAATATACCTAAAGATGCCCAAAGGTCTGTGACAAAATTAAACAAAGATCCCTGATTTAATTTTAAAAAATGTAAATACAATAAATATATTGTGTGCACATTGTTAAGGACAAATTGATATGCCCATAACATGAAAGAATATACCTGTTAACCCAAAGCTAGTAATCTGCTTAATGGGGACACATTAAGCAAAGCCCCGTGAAAGTCAGAAAGAAGAATGAAACACTGATGCTGACCACAGCTATTGAATGTTCACTGGAAATTTTAGACAATCAAACTAGAAAAATGAAAGGTATTGAAGTATGAAAATTGCTGAAGATATGAGAATTTTGCTTAAAAAGAAATCCAATAAAATGCTAAAAATTAGTGAAAAACAGGGTACAAAATTAATGTATTTAAATCTATAGCTTTATCAATAGTAAGGTATCAAACAAATACAAATTATAATTCAAGAAAATATTTAAAAAAAAACTACTGAAGGATGAAAGTGAAATAAATTTAAATACATCATTTTGCATAAAAATTTCCTCTTTATAAAGATTAATTTATAAATTCAATAAAATCCCAATGTAGATAACAAAGGTATCTTAAAATTGGAACTAGAAAATCTGATCCTAAAATCTATATGGAAATATAAGTAGAAAAGAACAGTCAGAGAATTGTGAAAAAGAAGATCAATAACTAGGACTAACCCTATCAACTATGAAGACATATTAGTAAACAAACTATCAAAATAGTGTTGTACCCATGTACAAAAAGAGGCGAAGACCAACCAGTTATAGCAAAACTGCAGAATTATACACAATTACTGATAGGAATTTATGGTATGATAATTGTGCATACAAAATCATTCAATACAAGACGTAAAGATAACCGGATAGTAATTTGGAAATTAAAACAAAATGAGATTTATATATCATGCCATGTAACAAAATAAATTCTTGACTGCATGAGCAATTTAAATATATAATATGAAGCCATCCTATTGAGGAGGAAAATTTGGGAAAACTTCTTTATGACATTGAAATGGGGAAAACTTTTCTACTATGACACACAAGTCCAGAAGCCGTCAAAGAAAATGATGGCCCCATTAAAACAGAAAACATGAAAAAACAACAACAACAAAACCCACAAACTTTCTATGTGTTAAAAACACTATTGACAAGAGACCTTCAAGATGGCGGAAGAGTAAGATGTGGAGATCACCTTCCTCCCCAACAGATACATCAGAAATACATCTACACGTGGAACAACTCCTACAGAACACCTACTGAACACTGGCAGAAGACCTCAGACCTCTCAAAAGGCAAGAAACTCACCACGTACCTGGGTAGGGCAAAAGAAAAAAGAATAAACAGAGACAAAAGAATAGGGACGGGACCTGCACCAGTGGGAGGGAGCTGTGAAGGAGGAAAGGTTTCCACACACTAGAAGCCCCTTCGCGGGCGGAGACTGCAGGTGGCGGAGGGGCAAAGCTTCGGAGCCGCGGCGGAGAGCGCAGCAACAGGGGTGCAGAGGGCACAGCGGAGAGATTCCCGCACAGAGGATCGGTGCCGACCAGCACTCACCAGCCCGAGGCTTGTCTGCTCACCCGCCGGGGCGGGCGGGGCTGGGAGCTGAGGCTCGGGCTTCGGTCGGAGCGCAGGGAGAGGACTGGCGGCGTGAACAGCCTGCAGGGGGTTAGTACACCGCGGCTAGCCGGGAGGGAGTCCGGGGAAATGTCTGGACCTGCCGAAAAGGCAAGAGACCATTGTTTCGGGGTGCACGAGGAGAGGGGATTCAGTGCACCGCCTAAAAGAGCTCCAGAGACGGGCGCGAGCCGCAGCTATCAGCGCGGACCCCAGAGAAGGGCATGAGATGCTAAGGCTGCTGCTGCCGCCACCAAGAAGCCTGTGTGCGAGCACAGGTCACTATCCACACCGCTCCTCCCGGGAGCCTGTGCAGCCCGCCACTGCCAGGGTCCCATGATCCAGGGACAACTTCCTCGGGAGAACGCACGGCGCCTCAGGCTGGTGCAATGTCACGCCGGCTTCTGCCGCGCAGGCTCGCCCCGCATCCGTGCCCCTTCCTCCCTGGGCCTGAGGTCCAGCCTTGCGGGTCTGCCGCCCACCCAGCCACAGGAACAGTGTCACCCCAGGGTGCAGATGCTCAGCTGGACTGCTGGATGCAGCCCCCCGCTGGGGCCTCGGTCAATCCTCCAGAGCACTAGAGTGCACGCGCCCAAAGCATTTAATTTAGCCCGAAGGACGCCTAGCCGGCTGGCCCCTTTGGCTCCTAAGATTCAGGACCCTGCTATCCACCTTCTGAGACTCAAGTCTACATATCTGTTCTCATCTTGCAGAACCCTTGTTCTACCCCAGCATGGGACTCTGACATTGCTGCAGCCCCGACACGGGCCAAATCCCCAGAACCCCAGTCCTTATTCTGCAGAGACCACGCTTAGGTCGTTGATATCAAAACCCTTGTCTCCCGCTGCCTGCCCACTCCTTCCTGCTCTCTTTCCTTTTCAGGAAGGCATACTTCATTTCTATATACTGAAAACAAACAAGAGGAAAGGAAAATAAAAGATGCAATACCATTTACAATTGACCCAAAAAATACAAAGTGCTTAAGTACGTATGTCATTGACATATATACACTACCAAACGTAAAATAGATAGCTAGTGGGAAGCAGCTGCATAGCACAGGGAGATCAGCTGGGTGCTTTGTGACCACCTAGAGGGGTGGTATAGGGAGTGTGGGAGGGAGACGCAAGAGGGAGGAGATATGGGGATATATGTATATGTATAGCTGATTCACTTTGTTATACAGCAGCAACTAACACACCATTGCAAAGCAGTTATACTCCAATAAAGATGTTAAAAAAAAAAAGAAAAAAACACCATTGACAATATTAAGATAAAATGGCAAACTAAGGAGAAAATATGTTCAAATATATCACCAAGAGATGATTCCTGTTTAAAATATTAAGAGTTCTAGGGAATCATCAGGAAAACAAATTCTCCAAAAGAAGATCAAGAAAAATACATGAAAACAGCTCACAAAGAGGTAAATAGCCATGATATTTAAATATGATATGATACTGATCTTACTACATAATAAGAGAGATGCACATTATGCTCACTCAAGGATATAAAGTGGAGGGTAGAATTGAAATATGTTGTTATGTGGTCAACAAATATTCTCATGCTTTGTTGTGGATGTAAAGTTTGGCATAATACCTGTAGAGAATGAGGGGATCAAAATTATAGGTTAATTTAATCTTTAGCTTAATAATCTAACACTTAGGAATTGACTTGGCGGGAATACATTAACGCAAGGAAAATGACGTTTTGTTTAAGATCATTCCTTCACAACCTATTCTAATGGCAAAAGTTGGAAACAAAATATCTATCAAGAATTGATAGGTTAAACATTTTTTGTTCAGCCTTACAACAGAATAGGAGAATATGAAAGGTACAGTAAGGTTATGGAAACTCTCCTTGTAATGTGTGTTCTTGTTCACGTGTGTGTGTGTGTACCATGTTATAAATAAAAGGACGTGAGCGTGAGCATATGTGGTACTGTGGGAGCTTTGTGAAGAATGCATTTCAAGGAGGTGAGAGCAATCTGATTGGGACTCAGAATTGATTACTGAATTGAACAACACAGAAGTCATTTGGGAATATTATCACAAGAGGTTTCACTTGGTTATTCCAAAGCTTTAAGTGAAATGGCTTCAAGAGAAGTGAGGGAGAGGAATTACAGAAAACTGGTTAGACAGTCCTTGAGAGGAAACTGGCCGGAAAAAGAAGGAGAAAATGGGGCAGGGGCTGGAGAAGGAGGTGTGGACAAGACAGAGATTTTTATTTCATAAGAGACGTTTACATGCTGAAAGAAATGAATCAGTAGACAGAAAAAAAAGTGATGATGCAAGAGAGGAAGCTATCTATGTTTGGAGCAATGCCCTTGAGTCGGGGAGCTAGAATGTTATCACTAGATATCATTCCACTGAGTGGACTGGAGTGGAGAGGCTGGTCTTAGATTGGAACATTAGTAGCTCTCCTGAAGAAGCAGGAGGGAAGGCCAAGTTGATGAGCTCATATGCCTGTAGTGGATGGTGGTGTGGTGGAGACAGTGGATTCCTCTTGTAATTGCTTCTGTTTTCTTGGTGTGATAAAACGTACAGTTCACATCAAGAGGAGGAAATGAAGCAGAGAGCTTATCGCTATTATTTTGCTTCTTTCTGTACAGATTATGGAAAATACACTTGAATTTTAATAAAAAGAAGATTTTCAATGAGAGAAAATAAGTATAAAGATTTTCAATGTGAGAATTACATTCTGAAAAAATCTGGTATGGTTAGGTAATTGACATTTATTTTTAAACAAATTATCAGGATTTATCCTCACAAACTCTTCCACTGGCCCTAATTGTTTACTTATTTTTAAATAAATGAAACCCACACATCAATATAATGCTATTTCAATTAATAGCCCATCATTCTTGTTAAGCTTTTACACTTAAAATAGTTAAAACATCTTTCAAGTTATCTTTACTGGGCCTATTAATAAAAGAAACTGTCAGTGTGCTGTGTTCCATTCTTCTTTCCATGTGGCAGATTCTCAACAGTAGACAGAGTTGTATAATATTTGAGAAGCTCTCTCTCTCCCTCTCCATTTCTGCAATCCTTTCCCTTCTCTCCCTCTGTGTCTATCTCCCCAGTTTAATATTTCTTAATCTTTCAGCAAACAAGCTCTCCTCTAGCCAAGGTAGACCCTTAGTTAAGAACCGTATCTCAAATAGCATATTACACAGAACACAAACTTGAATCCTCTGGGTCTTACTGAATACAGTTCTCACAATGGTGTGAGAACATCTTAGCAAACATTGTTTTTCCTTTAAGAATGCGTGTTCACGTGGACTCCGGAAAGGCACACAAACATCACCAGTGTAAAACATCATTAATGTAAAACATGATGGAGGGGAAACTGGATTTTGCTTAAAGTTTAACCAACTTAGCTAAAGAACTTAGGGAAAAATTAAATCTCAAAGTGGAAAATAATTTTATCTGAGCACTACCCTTATCAATTGATTTTATTGTATTTAATTTTACTTGATATTGAAATTAAATGTAAGAATTTCCTAGAAGACAATCTCTGACTGAGAATATTAGCTATTTTTACAAACCTTGTACTGTAAATTTGAGTTCAAAATTTAGAATATGTGATTTTGGTCTCTCTAAGTAATATAGGTAAAGCCCACTTTTTGAAAGTTTGTTTTACACCACCTCACTTTTATGAAAGACCTACTTTTATTAAAGTACCTGTTTTTGCTAAGGAGAATAAATCCAAAGAGGATTTCACTTTTATGAAAAAAGGTGAAAATAGCATTGTTCAGCTTTTGATGTGAAGCCGACACCTAGAGCAGCCAAGCTCCTTCCCTGGGAACTACACTCAGCATCTCAATATCCAGCCACCATTGCTTTGCATTGTGTGAGCATCTCTGCTTTATCTGAACTTATTTTGTGCATCCATTAGCAAAATGTGTCCTAAGGGAACTGCTTCTTTGCTTTACATCATTTGGGCTCATGAAAGTTCTCCCAGGAACACCCTACTTTCTCATCGCAGGGGAAACCTGTACGTTTAGTATTCTAGTTTTTAAAATACCAAAGAATTTGAAACAGCATTTTAATTTAGAACTTAAAAACAATCAGTGATTAAGATTTAAATAAATACAATCTGAATTTCATTTTTCTGTTTTGTATATTTCAATTTAGTTTCTATACGAATGAATGCATTTCAAATGTGTCCATTTTTTTTTTTTCATTCTCAAATATCAGCATTGTTCTTTTGAAAATATAAAATAGCTTCTGGAACTTTTAGTCTATTGAGATAATGCTCAGTCTGACTCTCCATATTGTTTTTGACTATGTCACATATTATTTGTGTCATTTAGCAATCAAGTTGTGAACATAAGGGCTGTCTCCACAAAGATAAGAATTGTTATGGGTTATTTTAGTTTTTTCTACATTTTCAGAGTGCCCAGAATCTTGCCTTACTTTCTTTGCCATCTTAACTACCTTTTACTTGCTTTATCATAGGCCCAATAACCATTTGGGTTTGCTTCTTGTTTTACTCCACTAGTATACTAACAATTTTTTTCAACTGAAAAGTGTTTTATTTTTAATTGAAATATAGTTAGTTTCCAATGTTGTGTTAGTTTCAGGTGTATGGCAAAGTTATTCAGATATATATATATATATATATGTATGTATATACATGTGTGTGTGTATATATATAGTATAATTATCTCTAGGTCCATCCATGTTGCTGCAAAGGGCATTATTTCATTCTTTTTTATGGCTGAGTAATATTCCATTGTGTATATGTACCACATCTTCTTTATCCATTCATCTGTAGATGGACATTTAGGTTGCTTCCATGTCATGACTATTATAATTAGGACTGCAATGAAGTCAACTGAAAAGTTTTAAATAATGCCCTGAGAACATATTCTGGACTTGCCTGTCTGCTTATATGAAGAATATAACGATTCATATAAAGAAAGGGGACCGGAACATAAGGCGCAAGCAGCATATATTCTGCTCACATGACCTAGCAGAAATCCCCTAGATACTTCCTAGCTGATACGATGAAAAGCCTTTGACTTAAAAAGAAACTAAGAGTTCATTTAATCCACCCAGAAGTAGCAATAGTTTGTATTTACATAAAGATGCTCCCTGCTCCCCACATCTTTTTTCCAGGGACACATCCAACATTTCCTCTCCTCAAGAGACTAATTTTTACCAAGAGGGAAGCAGAGAGATAGGTATACGAGGATGTCACCCCACTGAATTCATCCCAACGGTCCCTGAGCGTTCACTGAGCTTGGGCGCCTTCTTACTAATCCAGTCAGTTTGTGTTTGCATTTGAGCAATTAGATACATCATCAAAAAGAACATAGGGTAATAAATAGATCCCTACAAGGCAATCACAGTGTATACAAGAGAGTAGAGAAAGAAAGACAAATACATTGCGAAACTGAGCAATGATCTGGGGCCATAGTCACCTCTGGTGCAAAGAGCCAAATCTCAAATCTAGTCCACTGAGTTTGAATTCCTACTAGTCACTTACCCTTTACTCTTTTTTTTTTTTTTTTTTTTTTACGGTACGCGGGCCTCTCACTGTTGTGGCCTCTCCCGTTGCGGGGCACAGGCTCCGGACACGCAGGCTCAGCGGCCAGGGCTCACGGGCCTAGCCGCTCTGTGGCATGTGGGATCTTCCCGGACCGCGGCACGAACCCATGTCCTCTGCATCGGCAGGCGGACTCTCAACCACTGCACCACCAGGGAAGCCCTTACCCTTCACTCTTGTGCAAGTTTCTTAACCTGTCTCAGAATCACTTTCCTTCTCTATAAAGTGAGGAAGTTAATAAATACTGGTTTTGAGTGTTAAATAATTGTTTGTAAAAGTTTAGCACACTGTTAAAAAAAAAAGCTACTCAATAAAATACTGCTTTGCTTTTCAATTCAAGGTTATTCATTGTGTCTGAAGTAAAGCTGATTATGCAGTGCCCCTGATAATGATGAACTTCTCATTACACACAAAAAAATATTGACAAAAACTATGTAGAAATACATGTGTCAACTGGAGCACAAACTCTGTAAGAAGAGTAATTTGGGCTCACGCTGTATCCGCAGCACTCAGCCCTAACAAACACACAGTAGGGGCTCAATAAATATTTATGGTCTAAATGAAAGACTTTGCCTATGTAAAGGATCCACCAATTTGTCTTTGGCATTGGTACAGATACAAATTGTGCTCAAGCAAATCTGTGCTCAAGCAAAGAGCTTTCAGAGACAAATTAAGCAAGTACATAGATTTGTCATTAAGAACTCTGCCAAGACAGGGACTAAAGGAATCCTTGGGTTGAACAGAGCAGAGGGTTGTAGGGATTATATGCCACAGAAATAAATTGCATTTACATCCCTAAAGAGACTAAGGCCAGCTGTTAGTCCTGGTTGCAACAAGAAATACCACTGCATTCTCTCTACATCAGGGATCTGCAGCGACACATTTCTCCCTCTCTGTCTCTGTCTGTCTTTCTCTCCTCCCTCAACTTTCCTCCATCTCCTTCCCTTTCCCTTCTCTCCCTCCCCCTTCCTTCCTTTCTTTGTTTTTCCTTTCCTCCCTTCCTCTCTCCCTCCCTCCCTCCCTTCCTCCTTCCTTCCCTTCCTTCCTTCCTTCCTTCCTTCCTTCCTTCCTTCCTTCCTTCCTTCCTCCCTCCCTAATTATAGTTTCCAGAGCTATAAGGTGTTGGGGGAACCAAGAGAGTGTGGCTGCCATAGCTGCTTTGGTGTTAGTGAAACTAGGAAACAGAAAATCCAAAAAGACCCTAAAGCACACCCAGGGAGGAAGTTTTCTGCATGTAGCAATATAATTTGTGTCAGTTGTCCTAAGATACTTAACTAGACAAAACAGACTCTACCCTACAGGATAAGGCTTCCCAACTACAAGGGGAAAACATAGGTAAGCAAATAAATACATAAAAGAGCTAATCTGTATGCTGGCTAAAAATTTAGAGAGGTTTCATTCTGAAGCATCAAGAGAACTCACGCAAACAGGCTTTATATTTTCATCTTCTGAGCTTCTATAAGAAAGGGTATTCTTACTTAATGTTTTAATCAGGAAAAATCTACAAAATTATGTGCCTATAATACAGTTTCTCTCCTACTAAATTTTTGTAATAAATAAAAAATAGAAAGTATAATAGATTTGTTCTAAGATTTATATAATCATGTAAGCTCTCCCTTAAGTACATAAGTTTTAAGTTTCTTCATTTAATATACATTCTTGATTTCTCATGTAGATGATTCCATGAAATATATACTTCTTTTAAGGACTTTAAAATAATCATTATATATTTTTTATAATATATATATTTATTTTTATAAATATATTTAATATAAATACATATTTCATAATACATAATATAGAATATATAACATATATAGTATATTAATATTAAAATTAATATGCATTATATACAATATATAAGATAATATATATGATATAATATATAAAATGATACATATATTAATATATATTATATTATATATACATAATATATAATACATATTATATATTATATATTTTAAATTATACATAGTATATTATATAATGTATATATAACACATAATATAGGCATAATATACTATATGCATATATAATATACATACATATAATATATGTATATTATATACATATATACATATAGTATATACATACATATATAAAATATAATCTATGTATTTATATATATATTATGTGTATATCAATATATTTGTATATTATGATATATAACATATTTATATATATTTCATATTATATTATATATTATTTATATATAATATAACATTATATTAATAATTATTATTATATAATGATATTATATTACATTAAAATAATTATTATATTATTATATTATATTATATAATAATGAAAATTAGAAAATCAGTCTTTAATAATGGAGATTAAGGATAAAAGGAAAGTTAAAATCTGTCAAAATGGTCTGGTTTTTAATAATTTGTTTAAAATCCTCTTCTAAAACATTTGGTCCTGCTGCTCCTTTTATGAAATAGATCTTAGAATATAGGTTGATTTACAGGATGAATTTATATACATTCATTTTTTTTGAGGTAATTGCAAACTTACATGCATTTTTAAAATTAGTTTCCTATTGCTGATGTTACCAACTATCACAAACTTCCTAGTTTAAAACAACACAAAACCTACCATTCTACAGGTATGGAAATTAAAAGGTCAAAATGTACCTTGCAGGGTTTAAATTAGTCTATTCTGTCTATGATTGGTATAGCTAGCCAAGTTCTCTTCTGGTTAATACTTACATGAAATATCTTTTTCCAACCTTTCATTTTCAACTTATTTGTGTCTTCATATCTAAATTCAGTCTCTTGTAGACAGAATATATTTAGATCATTTTTTTTCAATTTATTCTGTTAATATCTGCTTTTTTATTGGAAAGTTTAATCCATTTACATTTGAAGTACTTACTGATAAAGAAGAGCTTACTTCTGTCATTATGCCATTTGTTTTCTGTATGTCTTATAGTGTTTTTGTCCCTCATTTCTACCATTCCTGCCTACTTTTGTGGTTGATTACTTCTGTAGTGACATGTTTTGATTCCCTTATTATTTCCTTTAGTGTATATTCTGTAAAATTGTTTTGTCTACCATGGGGATTACATATAATATACTGAAGTTATTACACTCTTATTTGAGTTGGCAGCAATAACATATTACAGTTAGAATAACTTTAAAAAAGTAGTAGTAACAGATGTTAATCTAAGGTATGATGTTCTGTGGGACTTTCTGTGAATCAAGAATACAGATGACAATTCATTTTAATGTTCTTACACAGTGTCCATGTGCAACAAGTTATGTTTCAGCTGCCTTAACTTCTGGGTGCATGTTTCTTCCATGACTAATCATCTCTTCTACATCATATCAAAAATTTTTCATTTGAACAAGTGGGGAAAACATTGTTCTTCAGAATATAGAAAAATATAATGTGATAAAACAGATCTTTTCAACCTAAAAATTGTCATAGTTTTCTCCTTCCGTATGATTACATTTTGATGTCAAACACAAATTATCTCAACAAAACAGAAAGAAGAAAATGGTTGTACACTGTTGGGAGATAAATCTCTTGTTTTCTCAGAGCATTGGTTGCCTTTTGCTCAACACTGTATTTTCAAGAGTATTTGTATAGTGGAGAGCTTTAGAAGATAGAGATAGTGTCTTCCCCAGAGCAAAGGATAGGTATGAATAATGTCTAATATAATAAAGTTGACGTCTTCCTCCAAAGTGAAGGGTAGGCATGCTTAGTTCCCATAACAAATAATTCCAGTTGTTCTCCTGTAATATAATTTACTGTGGGTGAAGATGTCACTTGCTGTTCTTTATGTCACTGTGGGAATGGGGGCTGGAAAAACCAGTGCAAAGCAAAGAAAATATCTGGTGTTCTGGCTGTCACCATTGCAGTAATAAAATCATTTGTCTCTGATACAGAACTCTTGTTTCTTCTAATAGCACCAATGAAACTGTGGCAGTTAATTTGTTAGCTTGAAAACAATGTAAAACATCAAGGCTTTCATAGGTCTTGACCCTTTTGTCAATAGAGGGCGGTGCTGAGAGAAACACGACTTCCTGGATAAGGAAGGATGAGCATCCAGTGGACATTTTCATAGAATTTGAGGAAAGTCCATGGGAATCAACAGAAACAATGTAACCGAATTTTATGCCAAACTGGGTAATAAGTGATTCTCCCCTTATCGCCTCTTAATAAGAAAGAATGAGGAAGTGCTTGGAGCTAAACACAGGGGAATAGGTGCAAAGACAGCTGTCCTAACTTTGTCCTGGTTATTGTTCACCTACTCCTGGCAGGAGGACTTTATTACCAAGCTGGCAGCCAGACTCAGATTTGTCTTTAAGTAACAATTAGTGCTGAGAATTGCCCTGTGTGGGCAGTAGGTTCAGACTTCTTCTAGACAACAGTTTCTGAAATGCATACCACACTAAGCTTTAAAAAAAAAAGAAAAGAAAAAGAAAAGAAAGTTGGGAGGGAGTGGAAACTATCAGTAGAAATCAAGCAAATTGTTAGAACCTTGGTTCGTGGTTTGTTGACCTGGGAAATCATGGGCCAGGTCACAATGCTTGTTAAGGAAGAACGGCAATGCACAAACCTTAGATCTATTCAGACATCAATAACTCTCAAAGTTTTGTTATTATTGCTGATGTTATAGTGGGTTTCAGCTGTAAGGGAGTTTGACCATTGCAGTGTGATTTTCCTGAAACAGACACTCAGCTGTGGGAAACCATATGTGAAGAAATGACTACTCCTACTTGTTTATTTTTTATTATGATGCCTGTGCTTTAGCTGTCAATCCAAAAATTTATTTTCAATACCCACGTCAAGGAGTTTTTTCTTGTTTCATCCTAGGAGTTTTATGCTTTCAGGTCTTACATTTTAGTCTTTGATCCATTTCAAGTTCATTTGTGTAAGTGGTATAAGATAGGGTCTAATTCCATTCTTTTGCATGGGAATATCCAATTTTACCAGCACCATTTTATCAAAGAGGCTGCCTTTTCTCCACTGAGTATGCTTGGATCCCTTGCCAAATAATAGCTGACCTTATATGCATGGGCTTATTTCTGCACTCTTGATTCTGTTCCATTGATCTATGTGTCTAGCTTTATGTCAGTACCATATTATCTTGATTACTATAGCTGTATGATATAGCTTGGACTCAGAAAGTGTGGTACTGCCAGCTTTGTTCTTCTTTCTCAGGATTGCCTTGACTATTTGGGGTTGTCAACTAGTTCTGAGCTCGCTGAATCTTAAGATGGGAAGGGAAGTAAAAAGACAGTTTTCAAATTCCTCACTCCATCTGTCCTTCAGCTTAAAGTCTATTTCAGTGTTTACAAATTCCAGGCTTCTTCCCCTCAAAGGCATTCTGGTCTAGCCAGGGGCAGCCAGAGGCAATGGAAACCACATGCAGTTTGATTTCATCCTGATAGGTTGAGATCCCAGCTCTGACCTCACTGGCTACCTAAATGCTCGCATGGCTCAATTGGTTTACTAGAAAAGAGCAACGAACAGCAACGTAAGTATACGTAAGCATTTAAGTATTATTTTATTTTATTTTTTTAACATGAAGGCAGCTACTTGATTTTGAACAAGGACATGGCATAATCAAGCAAGGGTCCCCCTAACACGCCAGCTCATCCCCCACGGCACCTCCACCCAGCTTCCTCCGTGTTTTGGGAGAAAAGCATCTTCTCTCTGCCCAGTCCTGTCATCAACAGTCACTCCTCTGCACAAAGCAGGCATGGCCTCGCCTAGTATCCGCTTAAAGTCCAAGAATCAGGTCCAGATGGGGGCAGCCAAGTGGCTCCGTTTGGGGAGCTGAAACTCACCAGGTCACAGCTGAAGCCACGAGCTGACACAGGGCCACTGACCACTGATCCTGAATCGGAGAAAATGAGCGGATTTGCCCAGATTTCCACAGGTGCTTCCATGTACAAACCGGTTCTATAGCTACTTCCATTAAAACGTATTCTGATCAAATAACCTTGCAGAGGAAAGCTCACCTAGCCTCAAGTCTACAACACAAAAGCAAGGAGAATACGACAGATTTTCTGCTACCATCACGTCCCGGACCTTCACAAGGAGGGCCAGGGTGCGCGATGCCCCAGGGCACCTCTAGGCCGTCTGCGACAGAAACTCCAGGTACTGCCCAGGGGCCTCGAAGTGGTCAGCCAGCCGGTTAAACGCGGGCCACACAGGGTCTCCCACAAACAGCCGCATGGCCTTCAGGTAGTTCTTCTCGTCCAGCATGAAGCGGTGGTATATGCCGGCGAGAAGAGAGGTCATGTCTCCTTTCTCCCTGAAGATCCGGATCCACCTGTCCTCTTTATCCCTCACGTCGAGGTACCCACTGGCATCCAGGATGCAGCGAATCTCGTCATCCAGGTGTAAATGCTCCTCGTAAAACATCTTAATCTTTTCTTCATAATTTGGTAGTTTGTCTTTGCATATGATTATTATGTCCATCCAGGAGTAGTTTCTCTCTTTTCGGATCTTTTCTAATTCCGACAGGGCGCGCGGGCTGCGCGTGGTGGAGCCACCGGGGGTTGTCGGCTGACTCAACCAAGTACAAGGACTACACCACGGCCGGGCCAGGGATGCCGCGACTGACCCCGGACCAGCTTGGGCCGGTCTGACCCCGGGACCCGCGCGGGCCCCACCGACCCAACGTACTATTTCAATACTATGTGAACAATAGCTAATAATAGTAAGCCTAAGTATTTATTGATTATTATGTGTGAAGTACTGTGTCAAGCATGCGTTGTACCTTAGGAGATCAGTAGACCATTTCCTCAATTTTGTATTTTAATCATTTAAGTAACTTTTCTAATGTAAGAGGATAATTTGGGGGGGATAGCATGGACTTGAGTTCCGGGTCCGTCGACACGTGGAGTGCCTCTGTGCCCTGCCTCTCACCGGGCATTTGACACAGGTGTTTGAGACATGGCATCTTCACCTCCTTCCTGCCCTTCAAGATACTTTGACTTAACTGAAATACATCAAATCAGAAGAACACTATGCTACTGTTTTCACAGTATTATCTGAACAGAAAAATGAGATATTATGTCCAAGTCTGTAAAGGTGTCTGATTTTTTTTTTTAATTTTCTCTTAAGGAAAGTATTGTTTTTGTTGTTTATTACCCATATACATGGATCCGATAACACTATCCTTTCAGAAGATACTTATATTTCCTGATAAGGTAATGTTCTTCCCTATGATTCAAAAAACGCTGAATAATATTGATGGTTATCTCTAATATTACCTATTAACCCTAAGTAAGATAAACTTATACATTGACAAAAGCCATAGACTTCACATCAAGCATACAGAACTGAGAAATACCACCTTTGAATTGAAAACATGGTTCTCTCTTTAACTCTGTGTGCATGCATGCGTGTGTGTGTAAATTTAATGAACCGAAAAAACGCTCCCATCCTAGGCATGCTCCCCTAACCTTTTATAGGTCCTGTGTTGGTGTCTTTTATTATTCATTTAACATAACATGGGTTATCTTCCTTATGAGCCCAGGCTTTAAAGCACTGCACTGAACCTTGACATGTTGGCACTGACACATGACTTGTGCCTCAAAATGTCCAGTAACAGAGAAATGCATCCAAATATCTCAAGGACATCACACAAAGAAGGTTAAGTGATTCTTTTTTGTTAGCTTTGGAAGAGAAGAATGTAATGAACAAAGACGTTCAAAGCATTAAAGAGTCAAGGAATTTCTAGTACAAGGTGCTAGAGGAACGAAGCCATGCAACATGACACTGTGCTTTAGAACGTGAAGCCCAGCACCCAGTCAGGCAGGTGGGGAAAATTTGGTCGGGGCCCTCCAGAAAATTTGGAGGTGGTCCCTGCCCCACGCATAAACAGCTTCACTTTTTTACATTCCTGGAGAATAGCCATGGGTTTCTAGCACAGTTTGGCAGCTAAGAACAGTACAAAAAGGATTCATTTTCACAAGTCCACTTGGATTTTTTTCAGCATCAGTGAGTTCTGCAATCCTGTGGAATCCTAATGCTGATTCCGACAGCAGTTATGCAGGTATCTAGGATGAATTTCCTCCAAGGGAGGGAGTTACTGAGTGATATGAGATACACATCACTTTTCCTTAATTTCTCATATACATGCATATACTAATCCTTTAGTAAATGCATTTGCAGTGTTAATAATAAAGGGAATACAAAAATGAGGTTGATAGGATGGAATTTTTAAGGTGTGCTGTTTTGTGAAAAGGAAGTGCATTCAAACAGGGGACTGCTATTTTATACTCCCTTTGGTTCATAATGGTCACTCACTGACTTATCTCTTCCCAGGTTTCTTCTGATATCAAACTGAAGCCACAGGACACCACTTCACTGGCCAATGAGAATTCTCTCGTGTTAGTTGTGTGTGCTTAGATGTGTATAATTACCTACTTCTTATCATAATAATATCAATTTGGGAAATTTTATGGGAAACTTTACTAAGAAAATAAAGAACGACTTTGATACTCAAACTTCCTGGTCTAAGGGTATATCCTAAGTAATCAGATAAATGCACAAATATGTGTTTGGGATGTCTAACACAAGAATGGTAAATGGATAAAATGAAATGCTAAATAGGCATAAAATACAATTGTATGCAGCAATGCTTACAGGAAATGAATCAACAATGTACTGAAAGGTAAGAAAGGTAGTCTATAAATTATTATGTATTGAGTCTCTATAATTGTTAACATTATATATGTATATACATATATAGTGATAGAGATTGAAAAAAAATACTCACCAAAATGTTAAGAGTTGGTAATAGAATTATGGATGATTTTTAAAAGTTCTCCATTACACATTTAATGTACTGTTAGAATTATAATAAGAATACGTTAGCTTTGTAATCACAAAATTAGAACTATTTTCATTTTCCAAAGCCAAAAAATAAAGAAAATAAAAGTAAAGAAAATAGGTATAAAAAGATAACCACTGAGTAAAAATCATGATCTTTAGAGTCAAAGACATCAAAATCTCTTCTCAAGTTGAACTAATACCCACAGATAGTGATGTCATTTCCACGGTGTTTCTGGTACTATATAAAGTACTTGTACAAGGATGAATTGAAATTGTGTATTGTAATGGGTTTTCTAACATGAACTTGGGAAACAGAGCATTGTTCCCTTATTTACCCGCCATGTGGGATCCTGATCTGTACTTTTAAGCCTGAAAACCTCTCACTATGGTGATGACCAGTCTCCTCACCTCCTCCCAAGTCCAGATGACAATTCTGGGTCTTCTGGCCTTTCCTGATTACCCCTGTTCCTATTATCTTTGGAGACAAACTTTCATAACCACCCTAAGCGGTCCACGCTTGAACTTCATGTCACATTTGACCATGACTTCCAACGTACCTAAGAACTCAGAGGGTCTTGAGGTTGCGCTCAAGTTCTTGTGAAACAAGAACTCAGACAAAGGTTTCCAAAAGGAATGGAGCTTTCCAGAGAATCAGGAACAAAAGTAAAAGTAAAATTCCAAAGTGAGGATCAGTTATGCACATATTTAATCATAATTTTGGGCCATTTTCCAGGGCCTGGAGAACAGATGCTAAGTGAAATTTGAAGGGAAATTTTTCTGATGATATTTGGATCCATTGGCTAATTATTAAAGAAATATTTTTTTAAAAACTCTAACTTTCTAGTTTGCCTCAGATCCCTACCTGCAACTTCCAGGGAGAATCAACTGGTCCTCATGAAGTAATAAGTGTGAGAATAAGGAAAGGGTGGTGTGATGATCTTAATTAACTGCCTTGATTGGGAGAGTCCCCCAGATAAGCTCAGAAACCCCTGGAAATGTTGAAGCAGGGCTGCAGAGCAGGGCAAGCACTTGTCAGTCAAATATTCAGCAGCCATCAGAGAGAAGCTGGTCCCCTTGGCCATGCATACAGGGCTAAAATATGCCTCCCATTTATTCTATTCTGGCTCAAATGGAGGATTGCAAAATGAAAAGCCCTCCCAACATTAGATATTTAGAGGAAGTATCAGTGTCACAGAGGATTGTCAAACTCATTACTTCATTTTAAATGATCAAAATTACTAATGTCTAGAACTTTGATAATTCATTCTTTGTAGAGTTAAAAATAAAGAAAATATACAATATCAAAATTACAGAAGGCAGCTTTATTTTAAATCCCAATGCTTAATAAAATAATATTTTGGCTTTCCCTACCATTTTAATATACTTTTCTCAGTAGCCTAATAAAATGTCTTTGGAAGCTCTTTACCTGTGATGCATATTTATACTTCAATAATATCTTCACATCTCACATGTGCAAATTAGAACAGGTACAAGAATTGTTGATTAGAATGTCAAATGGGCTAGTGATAATATCCTATATGGTGTATTGTCTCTGTTAATACCTTAATTACTCATGCAAAATAAAGCTCTGAAATACGCAAAGTAGCATAAGTGCTTCTTTAGCTTCAGTGTGTGTGAGAACCAACAAGGAAGCATGTTTTCTAGGCTGCACTCTGAGATGCTCAATTGGCAAATCTACACGAAGATCCTGCAATCTGCAATTGTAGCAGCACCTTTAGGTAATTCTAAGATGGGAATTCAGAAACCAAAGTTTGAGAAATGTTGCTATATAGATTGATATATGATTCCTATCTTGAATGTATCCACAAAGAAACTTTTATTAAAATGACATGTAGGGCTTCCCCGGTGGCGCAGTGGTTGAGAGTCCGCCTGACGATGCAGGGGACACGGGTTCATGTCCCGGTCCGGGAAGATCCCACATGCCGCGGAGCGGCTGGTCCCGTGAGCCATGGCCGCTGAGCCTGCGCGTCCGGAGCCTGTGCTCCGCAACGGGAGAGGCCACAACAGTGAGAGGCCTGCGTACCGCAAAAAAAAAAAAAAAAAAAAAAAAAAAGACATGTAATATTCTTTCTACATCGTTAGTCTCTTCTTTTTGTTTAGGTACGTATTATGAGCAAGGCATTGTGTGGGAACCTGGAAGAAATACAAGGAGAAAGTCTTAACTCTCTAAATTACTCTGTGTAATTTATAAGTTAGTGTACACACTATAAGGTTTTATGAGTACGGTGAGTTATAGAATAAATGCTATAATAAATAAATAAATAAATGATTAGGAAATAATGGCTCCCTGTAAGAAAGAACACCAGATGAGACCTTCATTCACGGAGGTTGGATTAAATTTTGTGGAAGAGATAAAGCAGGTGAAGAAGAATGCAGAGACTGAAATTTCAGGGCGGGTGTGGGAACTGGATGTGGTCAATTGTGTCCAATTTATATTTAGAGAGTGGGTTTAACTGTGATTTGTAACAAGTGTCTAAAAGAACTTTCAATGCAATATTCAAGAATATAAAATTTATAGCTTAGAAAGTGCGGAAATATCAGATATTTCTTAGCAGGAAGGTGAAAGATTCCATGTTGTGAGATTTCTCATGTGAGAAGAAGATTTCTCAAGTGTGTGTAAGAGGGATTAGAAAATAGAAAGACTAGAGATCACAAGTGGAAAGGGGCTGGTGGCGGCAGTAAGTGTGGGGATATAAAAGGGAAAATAAACATCAGTATTCAATTCTGAAGCAGAGTTGAGGCATGCTGTGACTGATTGCAAATTTGGCAATTAAGATATACTCTTAAGTTTCTATCTTAAGTTTTAGAAAAGATGTGTATGCCATTAATCTAAATAAGGGACCATTAGGGGGATCTGGAGGCATGATGACAAACACAGTGGGGCATGCTGCCTTTTGACCTCATGCCTTTTGCACTATTGCATCTCTATCATGTGTAACTGAGCATCATTTAATTGTTCAAGACCCAAGCTGAAGGATCCTCCCCTCTCTGGAACCTTTGTTATCCTTGCATATCTTGATTGAGAACCTGGATATCAGTGCACTCACAGAGCAGAAATAAACTTTATAATAAACTCTATGGAAGAGGATACCATGTAATGAATGCTGAGGATTTGTATACCTCAAAATCATCACATGAAATATTTTTCTCATCTTTGTAAAAACTAAAGAAATGAGAACTGTTAGGCATGGTTATTGTGTATATCTCTTATAAGTAGTTTCTCTAATTAGAAAAACACAAATTACATATGTATACAGTTATAAAAACTTACTGTTAGTTTCCCATCTTCTGAAAAGTAAGAAGATGGCTATGAAGATTTTTTTTTTCATTTTTAAGTTTCTTATATTGCTGTGACTTTGATGTCAATATCCAGTAAAGCACCTTCTGGTGCGCGTGATATGAAAATGTGATTGCTATTGAACATTAAACAAGGGATGCTGGTAATTTTATGACAATTACGTTTTAGCTTTCCATAGAAAAACAATGGTAATCAAATCTCATGCTTGAGAACTTTAGCTGATTGTCACAGGGAGAAGCATCCTGCCACCAATGGTGTAATTATAGAGCAACATTAACGGGACATTTCACCTTCCTTTGAAGGGTAGGGTGAATCATTGTAACCGGTATAATGCAGCTATGGGCTGATAGGCTGATGTAGCTTATCAAATCTTGTACTCAGATGTACTGGCATTATATTCCATTTAAATGCCATGTATTATAATTAAGTTACATTTCCATGTTTAAGAAAATGAGCTTGATACTCCCATCTGCTACAGAGTAGATGGTTCTTCTGAGAATAGAAAAGAAATACTTTTGTGTGTCATTCACATTTCCTTGGAGTGAGACTTGCTGTCATGTACGTAGGATTCTAAGCAAAATGTCTGCTTGTATTGCTTTTCCTCACCTCTCATGCCAATAGAATTCTTAAACCCATCTCACTGGAGAAGAGAGACCTTTTCTGTTGTCCAATAAATGCTTCAGATCCTGCCGAGACACTGAACATGTGTGAAAGCTGTGTAGGAATCGGCACCATACAACCCAGAGGTTACCACAGAATCTATTTTCATAATAGAACAAAAATAACTCATGCAAGAAACCATTTGCCAAGGCTTGGCCTGCATTTTAAGTGTCCCCTTGAGCCTGTGTACACCCTTGTGACAGCAGGACATGAAACTTGGCACCACACCTGAACAAAACAACAGGGATTCTTGCGTCAAATTTTAAAGGTGATTTTGGCCAGAGAAGATTTCAACTAGTGAGTAAAAGGAAGGTTGCACCATACATACACACACGTCTCAGCCTTTAAGCAAAAAATTTTAAACAATAGATCGATATAGTGCAAAAACATGTCTAATCTTACCACACTTGTCTTTAAAATGTTAGAGGTAAAATGAAGGGCAAACACATAGTGAAAACCTTATTTGGAATGATTCAATATCTAAACTAAAATACTGAGGCTCCTCTGCTGTTTTTTGCTTTTCTTCTATAGGTTAGCTTTTCATGAACCCAGGTGATTCCAAGGTACACAGCAGAGAGGTCCCATAAATTGGGATTAGTAGTCATTATAAATGGCAACTCTTGCCCTATGCACCTTAGAAGGAAAGGAAGACCATATTCTATCAGTACACTTATATTCTTTGGCTAAACAGTGGAGAGTAATTATTAGGAAAAAGAAAGAAACTGGATACACCTGAGTGCTAACTTTAGCAAAGGAATTAAAAAACTCTCATAAGAAAAATAATCCTACTAGCTAAGATTTAAGAATTTGCAATGTATTGTACAATTGATATTATTGTATTGACACTACAATACATTATCTCATGAAATGACCCTATGAATCCTATGAGATAATTATTATTTGTACCCATTCTATACATATAGGAGCTGAGGCTCACAGAGGGATTAGTAATGTGATGAAGTTCATTCAGCTTCTATGTGGACAGGACTCAACCACAAGCCTGTCTCACTCACTGGTATAATGCAAAGTTAGTAACAACTCTCTCAAAAAATATCTTTTTTATAAGCCTTTGCCAATTTCCATGGTGTAAACACTCTTACCATGACCAATGAAAATAAGGAAGAATTGCACAAAATGAGCTCCCCCAAACTTTGAGTCAGTCCTTACAACATTGAACTCTGACTCCAAAATCCCTAATTTCCACCATTAGATTATAGCATGAGTCATAAAAGAAACAAGACGAAAGACAGAAACAGCGAAAGAAAAAAAGAGTAAACTCTTAGGTGGGGTTCTGGCCATGTTTCTCCTCACACTAACCATTTGGGTTACAATCCTTAAGAATTAATATATATTGTAGAAAAAGATGTCCATTTATTAAAGATAAACACATATAGGAGATAAAAAAGTGGGTCAGTGAAAAAGAAAGGGATAAAACTTGAGAAAGCCTTCCTAGAAAATTATCTATGATCGGGTTAGAAATGTTTGAGCGTCGGGGATGTAAAGGTGATATTTAACTGATGCCACTATTTATTGTAGGCCCTTTATATTGATTAAATAATATTTAAGGTATATATTATGATAACGAACTTTATAGAGAAACAAAATGAGGCTTAAGGTTATAGACTTAGGAAAGTAGCAGAGACTCTCAGATTTGCCTTAATCCTCATCAGTGTGCATTGTAAACCTAACAAAACCCAAAGAATCTTTCCAGTTTGTGTTGTGTTGCGTCCACACTCAACATTCGCCCACATCTACTTCTTTCTGGTTGCTGTTTACATTTTTTTACCTCTTGATGCAACTTGGTCCAAGGTTTATGTAAAGTTATCTCCATTCCTTTTCAGAGAAACCTTGTGTTATAGCATTCTTCTATTTTCCAATTAATAAAATGAGTGAAAAGTACATGGAAAATGTACAACTATATTCATTAAGTGGATGATTTTTCTCCACTTCATTCCACTTCATTCATTCCACTTCATTCATTCCACTTCATTCATTCTTCATTCCATCAGTCTTCAAAGTAATAGAATTTAATCTTTCCAATTACAAATTCCTTTCTATTTGTACAGCATCATAGTCTATTGTAACATCTGTAACAACATGCTCTCATTTATCTGATGAGATCTTGGTCTCCTGTGCTGTTAGCCTGACCTCATTACTCTTTCTCTCCATCCCTATCCCCCATCTTAGAGTCTGTAAATATATATACAGAATGTGCTAAACAAATGTCACCTGGTCAATATGAGACTAATGATTAAACATTGAAGAGAGGATGGAAAAACTATTAAAATGCAGTGTATTTTAATGGAATCATAGAACATGCTCTGTCAAGGCAAATGGAGAAAGCCTGTTTTAAACTTTTCATTGAATATTGAGGAAATGGAGAACAGGGAAGGTTTTCTTGCTACAAGTTAATTTTAAAAATATATTGCAAAGGATTAAAGATTTCAAGAGGGAAATTTTAAAAGAGAACACGATACATATAATTATGAAAACACATTTTTCTGAGATTATATGTATTTGGGGACAAAATGAGATCACGATCTATATCTGAAATGTATTGAGACTATTATTTGCCAGACACAGGATGGGTCCTTTAAAGGAAGTGCTACTATTTTAGAGTATGTCTGCTGGCAACACATTCTCTTAGTTTTCCTTCATTTGAGAATATCTTGATTTCCTTTTCACTCCTGAAACACATGAAGTATTATTTTATCTTCACAACATGGTGGATACGGTTATTATCCCTTCCTTTAAAATGCAGACACTGAAGCTTAGAGAGATTGACTAAACCCCCAGCACTTAACCAGATCATAACTGGCAAAGCAGGTATATAAATCCTCTTCTGACCTCCAATCCCTGATTTTGAGCACTTGTTAAAAATGCTACATTTTGTTTGTTTTAACTACATTTGTCTGAATTCCAGCATCAGTTAAGTTCTTTCTAGATGATTCTGGGTGGCTCCAGGAATATGCCTACCTGGAGGCTTTGGTCTTGACCCTGTTCCCTATTTCCAGATTCTCTGATAACATCTCTTGCTAAAGTGAGTGCTAATGTCAGAAGTGTTAAGTGTGTCATCCGTGCCCACAGATGGGTCCTCACCAACACAGACTCTGTTAGAACCTTACGCAGGTAGCCAATCCTCATGGTCTAGAGGCAGCCGATGCGCCGTACTCTTCTAAGGGTGATGAGAAGTTTGCCTCCAAGCTTTGCCCAGCAGTCTTCCCGGGAAGAAGCTAATCTCCCTACTGCAGCCTCGGGGTACAGAGTCAGTTTATTACAGTGTTCTTGTAGTCAAGGACTCAGGAGCCCCTGGACCTGCTCTGCTGGTACACATACCTGTGTTCCAAACCCAGGCAGCTCCCTTTGGAGGCCTTCTTATTGGGGGCTCAGCTGGGACACTTTGCTTCATCCTGACTTAGCACTTTTCCACCCCTGGGTCTTCTTCTCTCCTTCTTCTTGGCCCCCCACCCATAAAAAGGCCTTTGTTGGGGTCTCCCTCTGCAGTGAGATAATCCCCGACTACATCATGTGTCACCCATCAGGTGCTGTCCACGGAGAGCAGTGGGACACCGGAGAGCAGCACTTCCCCTCTGGCCTCTCCCTGCACTGCACTGTCTGCAGTATGGGATGGGGGCTTGACTGATGCTCTCAGTTTAGCTTGTACTAATTGACACCTGAGACTCTACAGGTGATACCACCGTTGCCCACACCTGCTATCTATGCCTAGGATTTGCCACCTGTGTCTTCAACGCTTTTGACGTGAGTGCTTTTGAAAGCTTTCTCTTCTCCATATCCTACGACAGTTCAGGGAAAATCTCTTTCTATTTCACTGACTGTTTTATTGGTCACCTTCCTCACCCTGAGACTCTCAGGACCAGCAGCTGGAGCAGAGGCCAATCTGTTTGGCAGATCCAGTTTTGTGTTTGAACCACCCCTTTGCTCTGGCCCTCTTTTTCTTGAATTTATGTGTGCTTTAAGCATTTTCCTCCCTTTGGAAGTGCTGTGGCCAAGAGTTTTCATAGGAAAGATGTACTCAGGATCGTCTGGTTCATTTGGATTCAACAGTTCTCCTGTTAGGTTCATCCTAGATCCAGGGGGAAATTAGCTCTGTGCAAACCTGGATCCCTACTACATTAATTAATCAAAATTAGTGTGTTCTTATATAGCATTGCCATTTGTTTATAAAGCTCTTTCTACTGTTTTCTCATTCAGCTTTAAAACAACTCTGCAAGGGAGGTAGGAAAATACCATTTTCTATAATATTGAAGAATGTAGGACCAGGCTCAGTGCTGTTAGCACATTGCTTATAGCCTCACAGTTTGTGAATAACGAACCATGGGTTTGAATTCGGTTCTGTCGAGTAAAAGCCCATTTTTATTCCATTTAAACCATGCCATGCTGTTTTCAAAATGCATAGTTCCCCAACCTGAAATGAGCAGCAGAGCTAATTTTTTAAAATGATAGGTTTGAGAAGTATGAGGTAGCAGGAAAGACTGTGTAAAATAGTATTTCTAGCTAATCGGTAGAGACCCTGTGCAGAACACTAGGGAGACTTACACAGCAAGTGGAAGATATGATTTCATTTTCAAATGGAAAAAGAAATGCCGAAAGTAAACACGGAGTGAACTCCAGCTATTGGAACATACAATTGCACCCGTGTTAATGCTCATTGACTGATGGATGCTTTGAGGAATTGGATTGTACGTAACAAGTGCAGCTCAACGTGCACATTGAGATCAAAAGGAATAATTTTGATTTTCCAACTCTTTCCTGTTCCCACAGCTCATGTCCTAGGAAGAAGAGTAAATTGGTAGACGTTGTGAGTGTCTGAGGACACCTCTTCCAAGCTAAGCTCTAGCAACTCCCTCTGTCATTTCTTGGTTAACCTAGAATACCAGTACATTATTCTCAGTAATACACATTAAATCAAGTCACTGTTTTGTTCCTTATGAATATAGTAAAAATGCAAAAGGGACATTGTGAAATAGAATCACATGAAATTAACCTTAGCTTTAAATTGTCTACATTTTACCTTGCAATCACATTTTAAAAATATGTCCAATGAAACACATTATCAAAAATGCTGAACTAATTGGGGGTCCTTAAGGATAGATGTTTTGTAAAGTTTCCTTAATAAAGCACCTATTTTAAACATTAATTGTCCTTCTTTCTGGCAGATTAAATGATGTATTAGACCACTGAAGGCTATAAAAAATTGTCAGAGATATCAACTCATAAAACTAACTAGAATAAATGTTTCTAGCACCTGTTCATTTTTCTCCCTACTCCTCCCATACAAAGCTAGACATATGAGCCATCTAAACTCTTTATTGTATAAAAAAATACAAGTTTTAAGGAGGAAGAAGCATCTGTTGCTATTATTCTGTGACTGAGTTAAACAGATTTAACTAAATAAACTATCTCTAGTTTTCAGGGAGCCAACTTATTAAATAGTTCTCAGTAACAACAGGCTAGATTATTTAAACTGTAAGGTAGATAGCTAGTGGGAAGCAGCCGCATAGCACAGGGAGATCAGCTCTGTGTTTTGTGAATGCCTGGGGGGGTGGGAAGGAGGGAGATGCAAGAGGGAAGAGATATGGGAACATATGTATATGTATAACTGATTCACTTTGTTATAAAGCAGAAACTAACACACCATTGTAAAGCAATTATACTCCAATAAAGATGTAAAAAAAAAATAAACACTGTATATACTGCTATTCCCATCATGCCAGACACCAGACTTTTTTTCCCAACTTTTTAGTTTGGTATACTGCAGACCTGAAAAACAAGATTTTAGCTTTAATACAAAATGATAGAATCTGAACAGGGAAACAAAATGATTACATAATTTGTTTTATCAATTCATGCTTTGAATGTCTTTTATGTCCCCCAAATTTACTTGCCCAAGTTTATAATTTCTCTAAGTTTAAATACTCAGAAAAGTCAACAAAAATATTACAATGAGCTCATACTTACCCTTCAAACATACACTAATTATTTTTTTCTCTTTCTCTTAGATATTGAAAGATTTTATTTTCTGCATACTTTAGGCTTTATATTTTAAGAATAAGTATACCCTCCTACATAACCATGTAAGATTCATAGGGAGTGGCAAAAACCTATCATCTCATGAACGCTTCGCCCAACTTCTCCCCAATGGTGACATCTTGTATAACTGAAGTTGAATATTAAAGCCAGGAAATGGACAATACTGTTATGACTCTAGTACAATACTATTAATGAGATTACAGACCTCATTCACTTTTCCCCAGATTTTACATGCAAACATTTCTGCACATGTGTGTAGTTCTATGCATTTGCTTCCATGTATAGATTTATGTAAACACCACAAACATCAAGTCACATATCTGTCCCATCCCCACAGTAGAATTCCCTCATATTATGACGGCTCTGTACCCTGGCAAGCAATAGTATTTCTTCATCTCTATGGTTTTGTCACTTTAAAAAAAATGTTATATGAATGGAATCACACTGCATGGAACTTTTTGAGACTGGCCTTTTTTTTAACTAAGCATAATGCCCGTCCAAGTTATTGCATGGATTAATAGTTTGCTTCATTTTATTGCTAAGTATTATTTCATTCTACGACTTTTTTAATATTTGGATTGTGTCCACTTTGAGGTGATTACAGCAAATCTGCTATGAACATTCATGTACTGGTTTTGGTGTGAATATAAGTTTTCATTTCTTCAGGATAAATACCAAAGAATTTGATTGCTGTTTATACAGTAAGTACATGTTTAGTTTTATTTTAAAGAAAAAGGAAACTATTTTCCAATGTCACTTTTACATTCCCACCAGTGGTGTATAAGATATTTAGTTTCTCTACATACTTGCCAGCATTTATTATAATTTTTAAAAAACATTCTAATGTAGTGATATTCCATTGTGGTTTTAAGCTCGATTCCCCGAATAGCAAGGTGCTTATTTGCTATCTGTATACTCTCTCAAATGAGGCGCCTGTTCATATCCTTTGTCCATTTTCTAAATGAGTCATTGCTTGTTTTTTAACTGTTGGTGCTGAGAGTATCTGTGAATCTAAGATTTGCCCTTTGTCAGATAAATGGTTTGAAAATGTTTTCTTCTAGTCTGTAGCTTGTCTTTTTATCCTGTTAATAGTATATTTTTCTTAGACCAAAATTATTAATCATTGTACTTTATCAATTTTTCTTTTAGTGATTATGCTGTTGGTGTTATGTCTAAGAAGTTTTCATCTCTCACTTTAGGTTCTAAAATTTTCTTCTCTGTTATATCTAAAAGTTTTACAGTATGATACATGTTGAATTACTTTTTGTATGAGAGTGATTTTTTTTTTTTTTTTTTGCCTATAGATGCCCAATTGTTCCAGCACCATTTATTGAAAAGATTATACTTCCTCTGAGTTGCATTTGTGTCTTTGTCAAAAATCAGTTGGGCAGGCTTCCCTGGTGGCGCAGTGATTGAGAGTCTGCCTGCCGAGGCAGGGAACACGGGTTCGTGCCCCGGTCCAGGAAGATCCCACATGCCGCGGAGCGGCTGGGCCCGTGAGCCATGGCCACTGAGCCTGCGCATCCGGAGCCTGTGCCCTGCAACGGGAGAGGCCACAACAGTGAGAGACCCACGTATCAGTTGGGCATATTTATATGGTTCTATTTCTGGGTTTCTCTTTCATTGACCTATGTATCTATTCATTCATCAATACCATACAGTGTTGATTACTGTAACTATGATAAGTCTTAATACCAGTTGAATGATTTTTCCCTATTTATTCTTTTTTTCCAAAATTATTTAGCTATTTAATTACTTTGCTTGTCCATATACCTTTAGAGAAGCATGTCTGTGTCTGAAAAAAAAAAAAAACCTTTCAAGGATTTTAAAAAATCTATGTAAATTTTAGATTAATTTTGGGAGAATTAACTGTATTATCATGTTGATTTTTCAAACTATGATTCTCTAACCCATTTATATAGTTATATAATCTCTTTCATGTGTGTTTTATAGTATAAAAGTCTTGTACAATTTTAGTTAGATTTATACATAAGTTTTTATTGGGGGAACTATTTTAAATGATACTGTGTTTTTAATTTCAGTTTCCACATGTTCATTGTTAATATAGAGAAATAGAAATGATTTTGTGCATTGTTTCATGCGTTGGTTTGTTACCTTGTTGAATTCACTTATTATAAATTTTCTTTCATTTTTTGGAAGATTTCTTGAGACCTTATACATACACAAATATGTCATCTGTTCACAGGGACAGTTTGTTTCTTCCTTTTCAATCTGCGGGCAATTTATTTCTTCTTCTTGCCCTATTGCCTTGACTATTACTTGCAGTATTATGTTGAGTAGGAGTGGTAACAACCTACATTCTTGCTTTGTCTTGACATCAGTGAATGGGGAGATGCATTTATTCTTTCATCATTCTGAATTATGTTAGCTGTATATTTGTGCAGATGCTCTTTATTAAGGTGAGGGAATCATCCTCTATTTCCAGCTTGCTGATAGTTTTTAACATGAATCTGTATTGAAATGATGGCTTTTATGATCTGATCATGTGTTTTTCTGCTTTAGCCTATGAGTATGGAGGATCATATTGACTGACTTTCAAATACTTGAAAGGCTTGAATACCTGGGAGACAACCCCACTGATTGTGGTTTATAACTATTTTTTGAACTGATGAGTTTTATCTGTTAGTTATTTGTTGAGAATTTTTGTGTCTAGGTTTTTGAGAGTTATTGGTTGGTAATTTTCTTCTGTGTATGTATGCAGTCTTTGTCTGGTTATTGTAGCTTCATAAAATTATTGGGAAATTAATATTTCCTCATATTTTCTGGAAGAGACTGTGTGGAATTGACATTAATTATTTTTTAAGTTTTTGGTTGGATTGAATTTCTTTAATAGTTATAGAAATGTTTGCATTACCTACTACATACTTAGTGAAATTTGGTATATATCAGGCATTGGTCCATTTCATTCTACCTGCCACATATATGCATATAGAGCTGTTTATAGTATTCTAGTACTATCTTTTTAATAACTAAAGGGCATGTTGTAATATTTCCTATTTCATTTCTGATATTGATAAATTGTGTCATTTCTCTTTTAATCCTTGTCAGTCTTGGTAGAACTTTATCAATTGTAACTGAGCATCTCAAAGCATCACTTTGTTGTTATTATCTTTTCTATTATTTTCTGTTTTCAGTTTAACTTATTTCTTCTCTCTTTTTTTTTTTTTTTTGCAGTATGTGGGTCTCTCACTGCTGTGGCCTCTCCCGTTGTGGAGCACAGGCTCCGGACGCGCAGGCTCAGTGGCCATGGCTCACGGGCCCAGCCGCTCCGCGGCATGTGGGATCTTCCAGGACTGGGGCATGAACCCATGTCCCCTGCATCAGCAGGTGGACTTTCAACCACTGCACCACCAGGGAAGCCCCCTTCTCTTATTTTATTATTCCCTTTCTTCTGTTTGCTTTGAGTTTATTTTGCTCTTCTTTTTCTATTTCCTTCAGGTAGACACTTACACAATTGATATGAGACTTTGCCCTTTATCTGGTATAAGCATTTAGTGTACAAACTTCTCTCTTTTCCCTTTTTTAATGGCATCCCACAAATTTTGTTGTTTTATTTTTATTCATTTCTATGCATTTTTCCTATATTTAAATTATTTTGTTTGGCTTATTGTTAACTTTAATATTCTTTATATATTCTCAATACAAATCTAGATGCAGAGATAAAAAACTCTACATGTACTGTAACACCTCTCACAACTGCTAATATTCTAATCCCTGTAATAAATCCTTAAATCTAAATCATTCATAGTGGCTCTTCTCTGATGAAACTGTTAATGATATGTCATATATTCTTCAGACACCATTCAAGTTTTGCTAGTTTTCCAAATAGTACTCTTTAAAAAAAAACACACACACACACACTCCAGAATCACATATATGTTTTTTAATTATCTTGACAATGTATTCTCCACCAGGTTGGAATAGTTCTATGATGTTTCCACAAATTTCAAAACTGTGTTAGTTTGGTATTGCTGTGTAACAAATTACCGCAATGCTCAAATTACCATAATGCTCACTCATCATGCCCTGACAGTTTCCATTGGTCTGGCATGGGGTAACTAGGTTCTCTGCTCAGGGTCTAGCAAGCTCGATTCTCAGTGTTGTGTGGGCCATGATCTCACAGGAGCCTGGGGGCTTCTCCTAGGCCTATTCTTGGTAGAATTTAGTTCCTTGTCCTGATTATAGGATGGACGACCCTGCTTTCATGCTGCCTGTTGACCCAGGGTTGCTCTCAGCTCCTAGAAATCATACAGGTCCTAGTCACATGGTCTTCTGTGACCATGTGACACATGGTCACTTCTTTAAAGTTAACAGGGGAATTTATTTTTTAATGTCTTTCACATATTTAGGTCAGATCCACTCAGGATTCTCCCTCTTTTGATGAACCCAAGTCCACCTAGTAGGGACCCAATTACATCTGTAAAATCTCTTTATGTTTGTCATATTCTCTTTGCTAAAGACCAATCACAGGTTCTGTCTGCCCTCAAGAGCAGGGGATTATATTAGGCTGTGGCTCACAGGGAGTCCCCTTAGGGTATGTCTGTCATGATAACCCTGAGTCTTCTTAAGATTTCAGGCCTGCTACCCTTCTATTTACCTCTTTCCTCTCACATTTTACTATAAGCAGTAAGAAGGAAGAAAGCCACTCCTTCACAATTTGCTTACAAACATCCTAAACTAAATATCTAGTTTCATCACTCACAGGTTCTACCTTTCAAAAAAAAAGGCTAGAACACAGTTCAGCCAAGTTTGTTGACACTTTATTACAAGTATCATCCTGTCTCCATTGTCCAATAACATGTTCCTCATTTCTGAGGGCTCACAAAAAAGCATCTTTAATATTCATATTTTATCAGTGTTCTACTTAAGATTATTTATTTCATCTCAAGAAAACACAGCTTTCTCTCCAACTCTCCTTTTTTCTTTCTGAGTCTTCAACAGAATTGCCTTTAATGTCCATATTTCTACCAACTGTCCATTCTAGATAACTAGGCTCTTTCCAGCATGTACCTTGAAATGCCTTCATCCTCCACTGTTACACAATTCCAAAGCTATTTCAACATTTCTGGGTACATGGTGCAGTCACATCGGGAGGAAGTAGAGACTGGAGCTTCAGCATGCGAATTTTGGGGGGACATGATTCAACGCATTGTCATCATGTTTAAAACACTTAAACATTTAAAAAAAAAATAAATTGAGAAGATAGGTTTGGTTTTTGTTTTGATTTTCTCTGAAGAGACCTAGCCTTGCCTACAGAGAGTCGTTCAATTACAAGAGGGCAATCTAAACAAACACACTAACCTGAAAGTGAAGGTTCAGGAAGAAGACGTGGTTATCAATAAATGAAACAAATATATAATATATTCTAATTTAGGATAGTAAATCCTTTTTTTTAAATTTTATATTGGAGTAGAGTTGATTAACAATGTTGTGTTTGTTTCAGGTATACAGCAAAGTGATTCAGTTATACATATACATGTATCTATTCTGTTTCAAATTATTTTCCCATTTAGGTTATATATTTAAAATAACCAACAGAACTTACTATATAGCACAAGAAACTCTGCTCGATATTCTGTAGTAACCTAAATGGGAAAAGGATAGTAAATTCTGATGTGATTTCTTAAAGAAGATAACCATCTCTCTGGCATGTAGGTAAAAGTATGTGCACTTACACATGCAGAATACAAACACACATGCACAACAGCTAACGATCAAGATCTGTAATCTAAGCAGCCTGGGTGCTTAGAATGGAGGACAGGAATGTGGATGGGAACCTTTTACTTGCACATTGTTTTATTTTTTCATGTATGTATTATTTATATTATTAAAAACTGGTTTACGTTTTAAAATTTTCAATCATGTATCATCTTCAGAGCACATATATTTTTATTTTTAAATAAGCAATATTTCTTATGAATAACTAACATTAAATGATTTATAAGCAGTTATTACCAACTATTTTATTTAGTTGTTTCAATATTTGTTTCCAATTTTTAGAAAGTATAGTTACATGGCACAATCGTGATGGTTCCTTCACTGGTTATTCATGGGGTAGTACTCAACAGTTTTTAACCTGTTCATTCACAATTATGATCCACATGTGATGTTATTAGGTTCCTGAGGCTGCTGTAACAAATGACCTCAGACTCAGTGACTTAGAACAACAAAAAAGTGTTTTCTTAAAGTTCCAGACGCCAGAAGTCTAAACTCAGTTTCAATGGGTGGAGTCAAAGTCTGGCAGGGCCTTGCTCCCTCCGTAGGCTCTGGGGGAAAATTCAGCTGCCCAAGGAGGTCAATAGGACTCTCTTGGCTAGAGGTTAAATCACTCCAATCTCTGCCTCGGTGGATACACTGCCTTTTCCTCCTCTTTATGTGTCAAATCTCCCTTTGCCTCTCCTATAAGAACTCTGTGATTGGGTTTGAAGCCCACCCAGGTAATCTGAAATAGTCTCCCCATCTCAAAATCCTTAATGTAATTGCATTTGCAAAGACTCTAGTTCCTCCTAAGTTAACGTTTACAAGTTGGAGGGATTATAACCTAACGTCTTCGGGTGGTTATTATTCAGCCTACTACAGTGGCTGACTGAGTAACAAGAAGAAAGCCAACCTTGACAGTAAGAGCCAAATACTCTGTCAAGAACTCAATCACACAACTATCTAATAACATACATGATTATGACTGGAGCGAATTCCCCAAACAAAAATTTTCGCTTTGGCAGAGAGGACTATAGAGAACTCACATCTAACTGTAACTTATAAAGCAATAATTTTGTTGTTCTTAAATATTACCTACATAAGTATCCTTGTTTTCAGTATTTGGGGGAAAAAATAGTTCTTCAATAAAAGCTAAAATTCTGAATAGTACTATCAATTATTAACCAAACATCTTATAATATTTTATATAATTAAATTAAGTACTTCAATTTAATATAAATCTTATCTATACAGCATAAAAAAGAAAATTGAAATTTTCATGAATTTTTTTTTTCCTTAATTTTTCTTGACCCCAGAAAAATTCAAGAATTTCCATACCATTATATAATTTCCAGCCAAAAGTACTTAATACATATTGTTACTGATAAGTAGTTTGACAAATTTTATTTTCAGGGAGGAGTTTACGATCAAAAAAGAATATCAATTATTTTATAGTTTCCAGAAAAAGAATAAATGGTAATACAAAGAATATACTTACTCATAATTTTTGACCTACTTATCTTAGATCAGAGACCTGTCTTTACATTTTTACTTATAAATGTATACATTTTAGTGGCCAACATTTAATCAGTACATTGGAAGTAAACTCCAAGAACTAATGTTAGGGTAATTAGAAATGATGTGTGCTATAACATTCTGAGGTCCCCAGGATTGAACACAAAATGGATCAATGATTGTTACCAAGCATTACCAAGATGGAGCTAACAATATCACTTTTAAAAGCAGATAATAGATGCTGAAGCTGAAACTAAATTATAAACCTCTCTTTGGAAACTCTCTATGGGACATTAATACTGAGCCGTTGTACAATAACCCAGTGAGCAAAAGAACAGCAAACAATACGTACGTGTAGTTGCTAAGGGGCCCCCCTATTCCATATCTATATATATAAGTTCTTCCAAGGGCCAGACCCTCATAGAAAAATGATTGTATTTTTCTTCCCAGTTAACTCTAAATAAAAAGTAATTAACCTCATAAATAAAAGCCATGTACAGAAGAGAAATGTCTTCATATATATCTTGTCAATTAATATAGATCAATACTGTCTTAAAATATCTACTAAGATTCAGATGATTTGCATGGTAATATTAATAGTAATAACTTCAACCATCTTTCTTACTAGATAGCAAATAACAATTTCATTTCTCATTTTAATATTTGATTGTTATCTATCAGAAATATAAGATAAATTTTTATTTTTTCCCCCTTCTATCCTTTCCCTGTGGCCTGTAAACACTGGATAAATTCATGTAGATGCCCAGCCTAAACAGGAATTGAAATCGAACCCTCAAGAGTGAGCTTTTTCATTTTCACTCCTTTTCCTGCTTATGTGTCCAAGGTTTTGCTTGTTATTAATTTTTGTGCGTGGCAGCTTCATGAGAGAAAAGACTTTCCTGTGGATGCTAGACAAGTTTGGGGACTGGAGAGCCTCCTGGTGATGCTGCCAGCAGGTGATTATGTTGTTACTGGGAAGGCAGAGCACACAGTGGGTGAGAGAGGCTGAGAAAAGACAACCACACAGGTTGTGCTGTGTGAATGAAAGCAGCCAATCACATGCAGCTGAAGTCAGGGATGCTATTTACAAATGGTATTCATTGACGTGGGGGTCTGAATTCATCCAAAATTTCAGGAAGCGCTTCATTCTTGGAGGAAAAATAGGTGTGAATGGGCTGGATTTTCATGTCCTGCATGGTTGTAATCTGCTTTTTTTTTCTCCTTCTCCTTCCTATTCTCCTTCTTCTTCTTCTTCTACTTCTTCTTCTTCTTCTCCTACTTCTTCTTCTCCTCCTCCTCCTCCTCCTCCTCCTCCTTCTTCTTCTTCTCTTCTTTTCCAAAGGATTGAGTTGAGCTAAAAATAATAGTTGTTGAACATAAGAGCCATAATTCCTTTTTGAGACACAGCTATTTGAAGATAACAGCACATACCTATGGCAGTGGTTGCCTAACTTTAATAATAAGATAATACATCATTAATTAATTTTCAAGGGAACTCAAATTTGCTCCACTGTAAGTGGAAAATAAAGAGTGGGTAAATAGTTGACCCAGTTTTTGGAATAAATGGGTGAATCTATCACTAAATTAACTATGATTCCATGATAGCTGGTTAGGAGTCAGAGCAGACATCTTTAGTTACGAATGGGAGTAGGGATTTGGGGGAAATAATCACATGTGAGAAATAAAAGTGATTACAAAAATACATTCCCAAATACATTTTAACAATTCAAGTTTTGAGAACCCAGTTTGAAAACTGTTTGAACTACTTCACTGTCCTGTGAAGCCTGAAAACACCCTGGATAATTTAAGGTGATCTGGCACTCTCACTTCTGCTCCACTTCTAAAACTAAAGCAGATCAAACAAAAGCAAAGACCAGATTTGTATCATCTCTCTGGACCTGTTACACTACATGTGGTATCTGTGGCCATAACAGTCTGAATCTTCAGAGCAAAGCTGTGAGACTAAGAAACATCGTGCCCTTACTGGCCACAACAAATAAGCTCTAATTTTAGGCATGAAAGAAGCCAAAGTGAGCTACAATAATAAATACAAAGTAATGCAATGATTTCTGTTCCTTTCATAAGCATCAGCATCAGTCTCAATCAAGAGTCATGACCACAGTACATATTCTATTTGCAGCCTTAATTTTATCATGAAACAATTGAACTAATTGTCACAATAATCATAGGCTGTAATTAAAGATGCAAATGCTTTCTCCTGGACTTGAGAAATTTAGTCAAGTTGAATTATCAGAGTGTTGAACACCATTGCCAAGAGTGGGAGACAGTTCAAAAGGGACATAGAAAACCAAATTTGGAACAGGCTCAAAGCATTAGAAATTTCATGCATTTTGGAGGGTAAACTTAACCTTGTTGATAGAAAAAATATCAGTGAATCTCTTATAATAGGTAATGAAACAAACTATACAATCTCTTCATGTTACAGATAAAAGAACTCAGGGATGTCCTCTTCGGTAGCCTTAATTCCTTATGAAAATATGGAAGAATAACACCTCCACTTTTTTATGTCAACATTTTCAGGGGAAAGTAAATCAAATTGAACAGAATGTAACAGGTGCAAGTGTTTTATGACTTTGGAAACTCGTTGGTACTGCTTACAACCTTATTTGACTAAAATTCCAGTAGTAATTCACTGATATCTCTAGAGAAAAATAATTCATTGTCATATAAAAGAAATTTTCAGGCATGCTACTCCTGTTAACTATAATTTCACCTAAATGAGGTAGGTGCAAACTCACTTATTTGTCATTATATTTTAGATACCTCCTTTTAGAAGGAGATAAAATATTTGTACCTAATAATAATAGTAATTATATTAATAAAAGTCCTTAGAGGCCAATAACACAGGGTGATTTTGCTTGTGTTACCTCTGATCTCTCAAACAGTCCTGTGAAATACATATTATGATTAAGAAATCATCATTAATCATAATTAATGATATCTTGGTTATTTTTCTTTACAAAAAGAGTCCCATTCTTCAGAGGTAAATACTGACACATTTACAAATAAAATTAAAAACTTATTTATAACTCACTTTACACAAGTGAGGAGACAGAAGTTCAGAGAGATAGAACAACACTTCCAAAATTTAATGTGTCAATGACATGATTTTCCATCATTTTATCTAAATTCCTATACCACAGTATTTACACATCTTCAGACAAGAGTTATTTACAATATTTTTCTATCTTCCAAGAGAATTTTTCCTAAAGCCCATTTTCTTTGTTCAATTGAGTTCAAGATTAGCATGGATTATGCAAAATAACTGTATATTCAAACTTTATTCTCTGCAAAAATAATAGGTGAAATTCAGAATCAGGGAATTCAGAGACAGATAAACACAACTTGGGAGAAGTCTGAAGATTTCCAGATAGTAGCTACCACGTAGTATGCCAGGCAATATTCTAAAATTTTACACACGACTTATGAAAACTTTAAAAAGACCCTGTAAGTTGCCTTACTTCCATTTAATAGATGAGAAAACAGAATTGGAAGTTGAATAAATTGCCCAAAGTCTCAGCGGGCAGGACCAGGAACTCAGTTTGCATTTTGAAGGACTGATGTCTCCTTTACAATACATAATAGCATGAAGGCTGCTCCTTCATTTAGATCGGAGTCCTCCTGGCCTCACATACAGGTGTTCTTTCCCACCCACCCTTCATGTAAGTCACATGCTTATGTCAGAGAAGTTCCTGAGATCATACAGGTCCAGAGCCCTTTACACCATCTTATAATCAGTTTCCTCTTTGTACATTAGGAAAATTATTAGATTTTAGCCATTGCTTTTACATAGGATAAACCAATGATGTGATGGAACTGGTTCATACCAGATCACAAGAGATAACTGACAAAATTTCAAGAATTTTGGAAGTCAGATTTTAAACATAGTCATTATCAAAAAGCAAATCAATATAAAATGAAATAAATTATACTAAAATCAAAGGTAATGAATGATTAAGACTTATTACCTCCTAATTCTTGTACAGCATTTTACTACATATATGCTCCTGAGGGTAGAGATTAGAGACTACTTACGTCTACCGTCTCTGTATTATGAAAACCCTATAGAATGGTGTGCTGCTTGGAAAATTCCTACCTCCACATTAAGTAAGGCCATGTCAGTCACACGAAATCAGCTGTCATGAGTGTGTTTTATCACAGAGACCTTCAAATGCTAAAAATCAAGTGTTAATTCATTGTTTTGTTGATTTCTGGACTTAAAAGAATGAAAGAGAAAATATTAATAATACTGAGTAAACTTAAAATTGTATCATGTCAAGCAATTACATTGTGTCTATAGTTCAAAGAAGTGAGAAAATATTATACTAATATTTGAAAACTACTATCTTATTCAACAAAGAAGTCTCTCTTGTCATAGACAAGCAAATGAAGTTCCGACATACATCCACCTGCTTCACTTTCATCACACTTGTTAACATAAACAAAGGATTCATGTCAGGATTATACTCATTCGTTGATGGCGTAAGTAACTTCTTTGCTGAAGCAGTTAGTAATCAATCATTTATTTGTATTCTAATTTTATCAAATAATGGTTATATTGCACCATAGATGGTTACAATCACAGGAGTTCAGACAAAATCAGTGAAAGCCTTCAATAAGAATTAATTGGCTATAAGAATTTACAATAAAAGTTATTATATATATTTATGATTATTTGTAAACTGAGTACAACACATTCTTAATATCTGTAAAATTTATAATAAACTGCTTTATAATAACACACACACTTTTTTTTTTTCCTGGAGAGTCAGTTGTTAAGCATTTGTCACCACAAAGCTGGATATCTACCTCATATTGCCTGAAGAGGGAAAATTCTCATTTAATTAGATTCAGTGCATGTGTGTGTGTGTGTGTGTGTGTCTGTGTGTGGCTTATCAATTTATACCACAGATAAGGCAAAAATAAGTTGTAATTGAATTTCAGTAACTCTACCCTTCTAAGAATAATAGTTATCCAGAAGTCTCTGCACTGATATTGCCAGTAGATTGATGTAGATTGCCAGAAAACTCACTCTTCAACTCCACTCACATAGAGAACAATGGCAGCTCCAGAGTTGAGAAACGTACGAGCTAATGTATGTCACCAGCTCAGGTATGGCTCAATATTGCTTAGTCATTGCATTTAATAGAGACCAAATTTTTAGAAGATTGAAAAACTCTGTCTCATTGTTTTCACAAAAATGAAGGAATCATTGTTATGTCAGGCCAAGAAAAGGGAGAAACGAATACATCAGCTATTCTCTACCATAGCCTGATCACATCAACATAACAATTGTACCAGGAGTTTTGTGCTTCTTTTTTCATTTTTTTAGAAAACAGAAATATAGTTGATGTACAATATTATGTTAGTTTCAGGTGTACCACATAGTGTTCCGATACTTGCACACATTATGAAATAATCAGCACAATAATTCTAGTAACGATCTGTCCCCATACAAAGTTTCTACAACATTATTGACTATATTCCTTATGCTGTATATTACATTTCTGTGGCTTACTTATTTTATAACAGGAGGTTTGTACTTCTTAATACCCTTCAACTATTTCACTCAAACCCTCATCCTACTCCCCTCTGACAACCAGTTGTTTGTTCTCTCTATCTATGACACTGTTTTGCTTGTTTTGTTTTTTACATTCCACACATAAGTGAGATCACACAGTATTTGTCTTTCTTTGTCTGACTTATTTCACTTAGCATGATACATTCCAGATCCATCCATGTTGTTGCAGATGACAAGATTTCTTTAATAGCTGAGTAATAGTACATTGTATATATACACCGCATCTTCTTTATCCATTTATATATCTATGGATGGACACAAATTAGAAAACTCTTTTGTTGAGAAGCCTCCAGCACTCTCTCACATGGAGGTAGCAGCTCTTGCTATGAATGGGCTCCTACAATAGACTTCATCTTCCATTTAGAGACATATGACATTACTTTATCATGTAAACTGCTTATTTAATTCTGTTTTCCCTCAAGACCACAAACAGCATTACAGTCTCTTTTATCAACTTCACTATCTACAATACTTAGCATAAAACCTTGAACATAAAATGGTTAATGAATACCTGCTGAATAAAAGTGGCTTAATTTTTCAGAACTAAACTGGGATTATGCTACCTAGAGTGAGTGAGGAGCTAGAATCTTAGAGTTGAAATGAGTTAGTGAAATTTTAAGACAAAGGTTATATGTGGGTTCCTTCGTTGCAGCTTGCCGGCTCCTTAGTTGCAGCATGTGGGCTCCTCTGTTGTGGCAGGCAGGCTCCTTAGTTGCCCACGTGCCTCAACTAAGAAGTTGGAGAGCTGCAACTAAGGAGCCCGCTTGCTGCAACAAAGAGATGGCACAACTAACTAACTAAATAAATCAATGTTAAAAGAAAGGGTATATGTGTATCTTGCTCCTTCCACAGCTAAATATTTATGTTATTTTTAATTATTCCTATTCTATTTGTTTCACTACATCCGACTTACTCATTACATAATCCCAGTACTTGTGGTAAATATTACTTGCATATGGATTGAAAAGAGCAAAATTTGTACAAACAACACCACAATGTTTTCCCCAAATTCTTCCTTTATGTTAAAAAGAATCATCTAAATTTTAATGTTTTGCGTTTAGAAAACACTTCTCCTTATAACTTAGGAAGAATTCAGATGTGTTTTCTTAGCAAACACAGAAAAGCACAGATATATTTATTGTCCACCAATAAATTTTGAGGTAATTGTAAGCCATGGTCCAGCAGCTTTAGTCAGTAAATGTAAACTGAAGGATAAGATGTTTACCTAAGCCAGAATAAGCCAAAATAAAATATGTGGATAGAAATGACCTGTAATATTTCACAGATGGCTGTGTACATTACATCTAAAATGCTTCCCAGCAGCCAGGACACTCACCACTCTGGCTCTGCTGCCTGCCTAGGGATCTTTTGGAGCCAGGGGCAGATGCTGTGTTCGTCACCTTCACAGCTGTTTGCTTTCTCTCCATGACTCACTACATTAGCTCCCTAAGGAAAAGTCAGCAGGGAAAAGCTTCCCAGTACATGAGCTCCAGCACTTGTGAAGCTCCCAACTGCCTCTGCTCTTGCAGCTGAAATTTTCCTGAAGAAGGGAATCCATCAAGAGGATAATAACCATGTTATTAATAGTGTTGCACAAAGCTATGAATTGTCAGGTTATGCTGACATTTCAAAAAAACCTCAATCTGCCATTGCCTGGGAGAATCAAATATATGACCTCTTCCCTCTGTGGCTGCACACAATTTTAAATAATGCTCAGATGAAACTCGCAACTAAATGCATCTGTATCTTTATCAAGCATTCTTACCCTCTGGAAATGTTTACAAAATGTTTTGGTAATGAGCTGATTTTTCATTGTTGCTCTTGCATGCATGCTTTTCAAATATAGCAATCAATTTGTAGAAATTAGCTTATGTTAGAAATAGAGTTCTTATCCTACTTGGCACTAGCCCCCAAAATTTGTTACATCATGTAGAAAATGTATTAAATTACTGGTATCATTATACCCCTCCCACTTCAAATGCTTGTTGACTTTCACAGCACCTTATAATTTTCTTTGGAATTTATTTTTCCCACTAAGAACATAAGTTTCATGAGACACATATCTATTTTGATTAATTTATTTGTAACATGCTATCTAGCATAATGTATATGCTGAATAACTATTTTTGGGTGATTGGATGCATGTTAGAACAACTGAATCTTCAAAGGAATACATATTTCCAATTTCTTTCAATCGATGTGTTCACAAGCAGAGAAACAGAAGTAATCTCCAAAATAGTCTTGTTTTTCGATTTGGAGACATGAAATATGGTGATCTTGTTTTAGAATGTGTCTAAATGTTGTCTCATCAGTTAGTATGGATGTAAAGATCAAAGGAAATCACGTTCTCAAACTTCAATTTAAAAAGGTGAGATTATTAAAAATAAACAGGCATTGAGTCAAGGAATTTTTTTAAACACATTTACATAGTATGAACATAAAAGGTTTGAACAAACCTTGAGTTTTTACTTTATTTGAAAAGAGAGAGAGAGAGAATATGGCTTTCAGAGGGCAGCATTATTTACCTTTATAGTAAAGATATGTTTCTCAGTAGTCCAAGAGACATAAAATTGCAGGCTTCAGCTCTGTTGCAGGTGGGAGGACTGTGGGAAATCTCTGTGTCTCCTTAGTGTTGGATGAGGTGACCCGTAGTGGATTGGCCTGAAGGGACTAAAGTTGGCATCTGTATGTTTCTTTTTTCCTTTATTTTGCCTTGATCTTCAGTCTAAAGCAACCAGACTCTGTCAAAAGATTCTGGGCCATCTCCCTCTGTAAATAAAATTGACTAAATAAAAATTTCATCTTAAATGTTACTCTTTCCCAACCTAATTATCTTTTCGGTCTTGCTCCTTCAATCATTTTGCCAATTTGATGCAACAGGCTGTATTTTTGTAGTTGTTTTAGTTTGTTTACATAATGGCAGCTCTTAGGTATGGGATTCAAAGTCCCACCATCCCCTTAACTAGTTCCTACATCACACACCCTCGAGTATGCGTCTTTTTCTATTCACACATAACATGTTCTCTCCCATCTGGGTGATCCCTTGAATAGAGGGCTTCCAAATGACTCCTACTCAAGTAGATAGATCACTGTCTATATATGCTTCTCTCTAAGAGTATCTATACTATCCTCATCCATTATTTGGGTCCCCTTGCACATCTCAAAATTCTAGGCATCCATTAGATAGATTAACTTTGCAAATAACTGGCAATGGCTCTGGTAGGAGCCTAACTATAGAAAGATGTAAAAAGTGGTGAACTTTTAGGCCATTATTTAGGGATCCGTGAAGAAGAGTCTAATGAAATTAGTTTCAATCAGAAACAAGTATAGCTGAAAGGCACACTGCAGGATACCACCAATGGGGGTGGGCAGTTCCCAAACACATCATCATTATGGGATCGCTTGCAGCGTTTCATAATGAGTCCTTTGCTTTTACCTTAATGAAAACAGGTCATGTAGATAATGTTGTTAATGATCTCTTTCCCCAAAAAGCAAATTTAAATCTATTCCCAAAATACGACCACTCATAACTTAAAAATAAGATCAGAAAAGTAGGAATAATAAAATGGAGGGCTAACAGATACTACAAACAGTGATAAATTATGACTAATATATATTATGTATTATAAATAATATGCATAATATATAAAACACATGTTAAGAATTTTACCTCTACATTGAGGGAACCAGGAAAATTTTACAACAGATTCAAAGGAGAAGTAAAAGTGGGACAGAGGGAGAGAAGATGAACGAATAGGAACGTGACAGAGAGTAAAGGAAACGTATTTATAGGTAGACTGAAAACTGAATTTTTCAGGGAGGAGCAGAGGATTTGGAGGAGACCCAAACCCTGGATGGGGAGTTAACAGAACTTCTAAAGAACAGAATTGATTTGTGCATCCATAAGCAAGAATTATTTTTCATTACTGTCAGTTACCTAAAACTTACAAAATTATTAAATAGCTCAAAGGTAATGAAGAGCAACCTGAAAATGTGTGCTTTAAATGATGCATAATTATCCATTGGAGACACCTAGTAATGTTTTCAGTTTATTCCAAACTTCTTTGCAGAAATAAGAATATTATAATTTAATAAACACATTTGAGAGAGCAAAGACTTTTACAGCTCTAACTGAACTACACTGAATGATGTCCCTGTTAATTGCTTAACAATGCACTGATTATATTGGAACTAGCTTCAGCTTGCTCATTTTGAACAAAGGCTGTTCAGCAAACTGCTTGGAAACATCATCCACCCTCAACCCTGCTTAAAGAGATTATAGCAAACAGTGCATGACAATATTTTAAATACAACTAGGTGAATACATATGTAAATGTATAAAGTTATTATGCCTCAGAAAGCAGGTGAAGGCATACAAAATACATTGTTTTCCTTCTTTTTGTTTTAAGGAGCGGGAACACACGCTCATAGCAAAAAGCAAGGCATCTCAGAGGCTCACCTGCAGTTACACATAAAGCTGAGGAGCTGGGATGTGGGACCTTCAGGGGATGCTCCCTAGACAGCCTTTCCAGACTCCCTGGGGCCCAGTCAGAAAACACACTTCTCTTCTCACTTCTCCCCGCCTCCACATTGAAAATCTCTGTCACAAACCCCCATCATTAGCGTTGGAAAGGCATCGTCACCCTGTTACCATAATTTTTAACAGAATGAGTGAAGCTTGAGAATCATGGTGCAAGAAAACATTCCATTAAAACCAGAAACAGACATAAAAAAATCCATTATCATCATTAATTATCATCTCACAACACTTTTAAGATGTTAAAGCAATGCAAGCAACAAGAATAAAAAATTGTCCAAACTCATTAATAAACCAAAGATTTAAATCAAACTATGATGTCATCATTTGTCTATCAAGTTAGCAGAGATTCTTGTTTGTTTATATGTATATATTTTAGATTATTTTAATGAAACTATATAGTATTTCTAAAGTGGTAATTTTCAGACATAGTTAGGGAATTATGTTATTCTGATCTGCTTGTGTGAATTATTTTCTTCTTAAAAATGTATCTTGCCTTCTATCTCTTCATTTCGCTTTCAGGAATATTGAAGAAGGGTATTTAATCAGTGATAAAATATTAATATATAAGAATATCCATTACAAAATCATTTATAGCAGTTAAAAACCAGAAACTATCACATGCCCCAGAATATTTCATTAGATGAAAAAGCCAATAAAAATTGTGATTAAAAAATATTAAAAAATGGGGCTTCCCTGGTGGCACAGTGGTTGAGAGTCCGCCTGCTAATGCAGGGGACACAGGTTCGTGCCCCGGTCCGGGAAGATCCCACATGCCGCGGAGCGGCTGGGCCCGTGAGCCATGGCCGCTGGGCCTGCTCGTCCGGAGCCTGTGCTCTGCAAAGGGAGAGGCCACAACAGAGAGAGGCCCACGTACTGCAAAAAAAAAAAAAAAAATAAAAAAAAAAAAATAAAATTAAAATTATGGGAAATGTTCATGATACTGTGTTAAAGAAAAAAAAAAATCAGCTTCATAGTATGATTCCAAAAATGCTTTACTGAGGAGAAAGTGAGGCCTACAGTTCCCTAAACCCACTCCCCACGTGGACTAGAGTTGGACTCTCCGCAAGAGGTGAGCTGTCCAGTTTCCTGAGAACCAGGTGGCTTGCAGGTCGGCTCTGGAAAGACACCTGCTTTGTTGATGCAGGCGGAAGAGGCTGGTGCTGGCCTCCTGACCTGCCGTTCTGCAGCCCTTCCCACGGTTACACATGTCTTTTGAGTCCCTTTATTAAACCCTTGGCTCCTGGTACACATAAGGAGGCCTCTATCGTACTGTTCAAACTCTGACTTATAATATCAGGATGGCAAAGGTAATGATACTTAAGTTTGGGCATTCAAGAAAAAATGCTTCTCTTGCATTTTCAAGACACCCAGTCATTTATTACAAATAATCCTGAGGAATTTCAGGGCCCATTTAGACTTTTCTGGGCATAGTTCTTCAGCATTGACTGAATTTAATTCAGAATTTCTCCTAATTCAAACATTCTGTCCATTCTAATTTCAACAACCTCCTAAACGGGATGTTTTGGATGATCTTGTCCATTTACAGCGATTCTCTAGCCTTTATATTTTATTCCCTTTCTTTTCCTCATGATAGATAAATATGTGCAGGACAGAGACACTCTTTGTCCTCATGGAAAAGCAGGAACAAAGGGATCTCCGCTGTCTTTGTTACTAGCATTGATTGGTCATTTTGGTGAGATGCTCTGTTGGTGAGTGTATGGGGAAAAAGCCACTTTCCTACAGTGTTGGAGACAGTTTGTTGAAAACTTTTTGCAGGTAATTTGGTAATATCTTTAAATTATAAATGCATATGTCCTTTGTCTCATCAATTCCACTTCCAGAATTTTATCCTACAGTTATACAGTATTGGCAAATGGCATATGAACAAAAATATCCCATTCATCATTTTTTTAATAAAAGAAATATTTTAGAAACCATATAATAAAAAAAGAAAAGGGCATGCTTAAAGTAACTCTGGGAGAGATAATAAGTAACATACAATGCTGATTGCATCTGGGGAGGGGCATTGCAAGATGGGGTACAGAGTCAGGAAGGAGAATTTTAGTGTAAGACCTTTCTATCTTCTGAATTTTGAACTATAAAAATTTATTTCCCTGCCAAAATAAATTAATTAAAATTTATAAAGTTAAAAATAAAATTTCTCCTCAGTGTTTCCCCCATAGAAGGTTGTTGTGGTCACAAGAAAACAAAAGGAAGAAAATTGATTCCTGACCCCCTTCTTTCATGTTTCTTTAAACCATCTTTCAGGATAAAAGACACTGGAATTTCCATATTGGCCAGCAGCTGTCTTTTAGGAAGCTGGCTGATCCAGTTCAGGCTTTGGAATGCTTTTTCTGTAAAGGGCCAGAAAGCAAATATTTTAGGCTTTAAGGGCTATGAGTTTCCTTTCACAACGACTCAAGCTGGGCCACTGCAGCATTAAAGCTGCAAGGGGCGAGGGGTAAGGTTGTAGCTGTGTCCCAGGGACTGTTTTACTTATTGTTTCCTTACAAAAGTCACCAGGCAAGATTTCACCCACAGGATTGCACTTGTTGACTGAAAAAAGTGCACAACCTAAAAGCTGAGAATTATGTTTTATTTGGTGAACAAAACTGAGGACTTGAGGCCGGGACGCAGCCTCTCAGATTGCTCTGAGGGACTGCTCTGAAGAGGTAAGGGGGAACCAGGATATTTAAAGAGTTTTTGCAACAAAGACCAGGTAGTTGGAGCTTCAAAAGATTACTATTAATTAAAAAAAAAAAGATATCTCTAGTTAATGAATTTAGCACCTTTCTACACATAGGAAGATGCAGGAGTCTGGGCTCATTGAAATCATTCCTTTGATCTGCATCTTAATTCTCTAGGTCCAGTATCCTATGTTTCTCTATCCTGAATGTACACTGCAGGGGCTGAGGGCTTGATGGATGTAACATCATTCGTTTATTGATATGGCAGGTGATGTTTTTCCTTCACACACTCCAGTTACTATTCTTGGCTGTTCATCTGTGAAATGGGAAAAGAAAGGAATTTAGGAAGGTTTCTATATCAACAGTCTAGTTTTTAGCATTATTACCTTATGTAAATTTATAATTTGAATGTTAGAAGCTAAATATTAACTCTTTCTCTTTGAATTCATGCATCAATAATTCTAAACTTTCCTGAAGGAAATGGATGCTTCTAGCCAAACAAGGGGAAATAAATAAGGAAAAGCAAAACAGAACAGCTCTTTTATCCATTTTGAACTGTAATCTCTCTTTTTTACTTAAGAGTTTTATTGATATAATTTACATACCATAAATTCACTCATTTAAAGTGTACAAATCACTTAAGTTTAGTACATTTATGTAAAATCAATTGTAGAACATTTTCATCATCTCAAAAAACCCTGGTACACATTGGCAACTACTTCCTATAGCCAATCCTATCCCAGGCAACCACTAATCTACTTCTGTCTCTGTAGTTTTTTTGGTTTGTTTTGTTTATTGGAGTAAAATTGCTTTACAATGGTGTGTTAGTTTCTGCTGTATAACAAAGTGAATCTGCTATACATATACATATAGTATATATGTATAGGGTGGGTCTCCCTCCCACCCTCCCTATCCCACCCCTCTAGGTGGTTACAAAGCACGGAGCTGATTTCCATGTGCTATGCAGCTGCTTCCCACCAGCTCTCTGTTTTGTTTTTTGTTTGTTTGTTTGTTTTGTTTTTGTTTTTGTGGTACGTGGGCCTCTCACTGTTGTGGCCTCTCCCGTTGTGGAGCACAGGCTCCGGACGTGCAGGCTCAGTGGCCATGGCTCACGGGCCCAGCCGCTCCGCGGCATGTGGGATCTTCCTGGACCAGGGCACGAACCTGTGTCCCCTGCATCGGCAGGCGGACTCTCAGCCACTGCGTCACCAGGGAAGCCTTGATCCTACTTTTTAAAACTATACCTTAACCCCAAACTTTAAACTGTGAAAAGCCTTTTATAATATCTTTCTCCTCTAAGACATTTTTAACTCACTGTAACTTTAAAAAATGCTGTCTTCCCTAATGGAACATGTTGCAAAACTGCTTAGGTCATGAGAAGTAAGAAAAGACTAAGAGATTGTCCCAGGTAGGGGGATTCTAAGGAGAGATGATTTAATGCAACAAGGTACATTGGACTGGATCCTGACAGAGAAAAGACATCGATGGAAATGCTGATGAAATCCAAATAAAGTCTGAGCTACGTTTTCAATAGTATACCAATGTTACTTTCTTAATTTTGACCAATATACCATGGTTCTGGAAGATGTTAACATTAAGGGTAGGTGCTGAGTAAAGGTAAGTGGAAACTCTTCTATAAATCTAAAATTATTTCAAAATAAAAAGTTAAATAATTTGGGGGTTACCATTTTTGCTTCAAAGTTATGGGCCTCCACCACAGGCCAAATTATAGGGCTGGAAACTGAGCAAGCCACACTGGGCTAAGAAAGACACAGTGGGCAGCCACCCAGAGGCCTGGGTCAGGAAAGTGAAATGAGCACCAGAGTCTACTCGGGAAGCAGAATTATTGTTATGAGAGGTCACCAACCAGGAGGCAAAACCAGGGACCTCTAGCAGGAGTACATTTGGGAGAATCTGGACTCAAAGCCTCAAGAACAACTGTCAGACCTGACATAAGAAATATGACTTAAGAGAAGACTATTTGGAGCAATATCCCTGGGTAAGGTTTGTTTACATCAGTGTCCCTGGAGGAGGAGTGAAGTTCTGATTCTTGAGGACACATGGACCCACCTTAAAGGCACAGCTACCTGCATTTCCCCACCATGCATTCTTTCCTTATTCCTTTACTGCACCGTAAGTCCCCTACACATGAACCTTCAAGCTGAGAACCTTCAAAGATGCAAACGTGCATTCGCATGTCCGATCACGTAAGTTATTTCAAGTGTCTGGCGTACATTGTCACATGTGTGCATCCTCTACAAGTGGTTGTGCTTTTGTGTACTTTACTGTACGGTACTGTATAGAGTACAGTAGCACAGTGTCTTTATTTCAAGCCCAGCATGTCTGGAAGCAGGCATGAGAGCAGCGGTGATGTAGCTGGTACTGCTAAGAAGTGCCAAGCGATAACTATGGAAATAAAAGTGAAAATAATTGAGAGAGTGGAGTGAGGGGAAAGGATGACAGACCTCGTTCAAATCTTATAACCTTGAACTCCTTGCTGTGCAACACGAGGAGGTTACTAATGAAGACCTGATGGAATTGGAGGCCCAGAGGAAGGATGAAGAGAGACAAGAGGAAGAAGTCACTGAAGAACCGAAGAGATTCACGATGAAGGAAACGGCAAGGGGATTTTCTTTATCTGAGGAGACACTGTTAGTTTTTGAGGCACAGGACCTGAATGTGGAATGGAACACGGAGGTGGCAGCAGCCATTCAGAAGGCAATCCAGTGCTACTGTGTCATCTATGATGAGAAAAGAAAGAGCTACTACCCAGACATCACTGGATCATCTCTTCAAGAGGGTAGATAGAATTGAATCCAGCAAGGAACCAGAACCTGTGCCATCCACGTCAGGCATGAGTGAAATTGCAGCTGGCCCTCCGTCTCCTGTTGCTGATGACCCTTCAGCTCCACCATCTCCCACCTCCTCTCCCTCCTCCAGTCAGTAACTCTTCTTGCCTGTTCACTCGGTGCCAGCCCCTGGATGCCAGCTGTTGTACTGTACTACTGTACTTTTCAAGGTACTGTACTGTAAGACTAAAAATGTTTTCTTTATTTTTTGTGTTTGTTTTTTTATGTATTATTTGTGTGAAAAGTATTATAAACTTATTACAGTATAGTACTATATAGCCGATTGTGTTAGTTGGGTACCTAGGCTAACTTTGTTGGACTTACTAATAAATTGGACTTACAAACGCACTCTTGGAGCAGGACTCGTCTGTTTATAGGGAACTTACTGTATATTTTATAATTAGACCATCTGATGCATATCTTTGTTTCAAGGACACTTAAGGTTGATCCTGTGTGAATTTAGAGAAGACAAAATGCAAAGAGCAATGAACTTTACTGTTGAGCTATCTGGGGCTGATCCTGTTAGGCTGGACCCCTCTCCATGTTCACTCATATTGATCAACTAATGTTAGTACAGTGTTACTGCCGAGAACATGTGGATAAGGAGAGACAGAAATTCAAGGGAAGCACGGCAATATTCTATAAAAAAGATTACTGAATTAAATTAAATTGCACCTTCCAAAATAATGCATTCCAAACATTTTACTATATTGCTCTACATATTCTTTTTGAAAGTTTAATTAAAATGTTTAATTTATTATAGCATAAGATAGTGAGCCAGTGATGTGAGCTATTATCATAATTATTATTTTCCAAAATCAAGAAATGTTGAGGGTTATAATTGCTTAAGTAATTTTTATTACTTTTGCTATTCATATAATAATTTTGCAATCTCTTAGAGAAATGTCATGTATTTAGCTAGGAACATCACCTTTTAAGTTCATGTGAAAGAAGTCATTTTTGATATGAAAAATTATTGCAGTTTTCTAAAGTATAATAATTCTATTTTTTAGAACTTCTATTTTTCTAGAAATTTGCAAAGGAGAGATATAAAAGTTTGCCTCCGAAAAGACTTTTCTCCTTTCTGAAAAAAATACAGCCACAAAACTGTGCCTGTTTATGACATGACTAATATTAAGATTTGCTATATAGTCTCTGGTGGAATGACAGAGTTTGCTAATAAAAACATACAAGACATCATTAGCCTATCGCTTGAGTTACAAAACTAAAAAAAATAACCAAGTAAACCAATTCTGAGTTAATACCATAATCAAAAAGTAAGGTGAGATTTTTGTGCTGTTTTTGCTTATTTCAATGCAATTATTTCCAAACATTAAATATTTGAGCAATATTTGGTCCTAGCAAACATGTAAAATCCAATAAAATTTCAAAATAAAATTTAAAATTTGAATGTTAAATTTTCTTTAAGAAATATTGTTATTCATTCTTTGTTCATAGCTATAAATAATCCCTGGAGCCTTACTCTGACTGTATTGACTTTTTTAAGTATTTTTTTCCTGATCACAAGATATATTATTTCTTTTTATATTCTTCCTCAATGAGCTAATTTAATTCTATGTCTTGGACTATCCATTTGTCCCCTGATGATTCTGAAATTTCTTATTACTCTGACGTGTTACCTGACTTTCAGTCTATATTCATATCTAGAGTATGTGTATATGTATGTACATATTGCTATGTATAATGTGCATACATATATCAGGAACACACTATATTTGCATACATTTGCATATACATATAGTTCAAAAGCATGCTATATATATGTATACACATTTATATGCATATAATTATCACAATCTATTGACACATGTACATATAAGAATATAGGTACATAACTAGTACTCAATTCTCCTTTGCTACAGGCTGTCTTTAGTATTCCAATACACTTACACTTCTATTAATTTAACTGCATTTTTATCATAATTTCAGTTGAATATGTTACCAATCAATCTATGACAAACTTTACGATTATGTAATTCATCTAATCATTTCATAGAAGAATGAAATATAAGGGAAGAAAGAGAGCTAATAATTTGGAAAAACTTAAGTAGAGAATTGTCCAAAATAATTCGTCCACATTAGGAGTGAGCAAATCATCTATAAAACACTGGGAAGCATCTACAAATAATTACACTCATATTGTTTTGCAAATACCTAAATACTGGCTACACTTTAAAGAAATAAAGACAGGAAATAAAAGATGTTGTACTGTGGGTATGGATTAGTCAGAACTCCAATTACCAGGCTCTCATGCAAAGAAAAACCTGGATCTCTTGTTAAAAATTTGGCAAATAAATATACATATACATTAAAAGTTTAAACAATATGTTACTTTTGTGCTGCCTCTTTTTAAGCAGTTCTCGGCTTAACCAACCAAAACAGTTAGAACAACAGATAGGAGAATTGTGTATACATGTGTGTGTATGTGTGTATGTATGTACACACATACACACACAAGTATACAATCATATTTATACAAACACATAAACATACAGGCACACATACATATATGTATGTGTATATTATATAACATGTATACACATGCCTACACACATGAACACATGTGCATATATATTACATATACTCCATATGTATACACACATACACACCCACATTCCACACTGCATTGTTTTGAGCAATGTTTTCTTACATTTTAGATGGAGTAAAGTAAAATAGTACTGTACATTTTCTCATTGAAAGGAAGATCCTTATTTCTTTGAAAGCATAGCACACAGGATGGAGAAGTGGCGTCCAGGTGAAGAAATAGGTGTCTAGCTCAAGCCAGGATTCCTAGCACCTCCTTTTGTTTTTGTTTCTTTCTTTGCCCCTTGCTCTGCCTGCACTATCAGAGATTACTGCCAAAGTTAACATGTGGGCTTGGGGGGAAAAGACCAAAGGATCTGGGAATTAATAATGGGGAGAAAACAAGTCCTGTGGTTCATGGGTAGGTTACTGAATCAGTTTTCTTTACATTACATTACATTCTCATCAGATAGAATCATTTCTGTTCCACGTGACACATTTTTCAATGCCTAAGTTATAAAAATGCCTGCTCTTACTACTTTTCTTCTTTTTCTCTTTTTTCTTTTCTTATGTATTTGTTTTGTGAATGTATTTCAAAGCTATGTTATTTGACACATTTCATGGTTTAATCTTTACTGCATTTTTTTTTTTTTTTTTTGCAGTACACGGGCCTCTCACTGTTTTGGCCTCTCCCGTTGCGGAGCACAGGCTCCGGATGCGCAGGCTCAGCAGCCATGGCTCACGGGCCTAGCTGCTCTGCAGCATGTGGGATCTTCCCGGACCGGAGCGCGAACCCGTGTCCCCTGCATCGTCAGGCAGACTCTCAACCACTGCGCCACCAGGGAAGCCCTTTACTGCATATTTTATCCTTTATTAAAATTAAATGATGACAATGCCAAAATAAGAGAATAATTACAAATTAACACAAATTTGTTTTCTAAAAGCTTAAATTTGTCATCTAGTATCTCTAATGAGAATTCTAGGTGTTACAAGTTATAAAATAAAACTGTAATTTTGTAGGTGCACCACTTGGGGTTTTTGAAAACTCTGTGGTTTAGCATGATGACTTTTATTACTAGCTGCCATTTTATGTTGGTATAATTTTTAATGATTTTTAAATCTTTAACAATTTAAAGAAACCATAGAAGTCATTTTTACCATTTAAAAACTGCCCGAAAATCCTCTAAAAAATGTGTGTGAGTTTTGTCTTTAGAATCTCATTAACAATGTATTCAGTTAAAGAAAATCTAGTAAGCTCTGTTCTTAAAGCTTTATTCTAGCTCTTTTTTTTTTCCTGTAGGTTCCACAGCCTTTAGTCTCTGATCAGTTTATCTATTACTTTATTAATATAATTTAAAATATTTCTTCAACTATTGTAGAATATACAAAACTATTTATCAAAAGTTGACCCTAGGTCATGTATTCTTTCCTCTGTATCTTCCTGTGACTCACTGTTCATGGCTTTAATTGCTGTGTGTTTATTATGCAGAGTACAGGAACTTGGCCTGATGATCGTGTTTGTGCACATGGACATGTTTTGGGGTGTGTGTTAAGGTTGTGGTGAAGCTGGAAGAAAGAGTGGGGAGGGATATCAAGATGGTATCACTATGAACTTGATATTAATAAAACTGCTTGGGTTTTATTTTTAAGAAATTAAATGACAATGCCAAAATAAAAGAACATAGTTACAATTTTACACACAATGAGAATTTACACAATTACTCAATTAACATACTATTATTTCTCCTGCAATCTTGCCAAGGATGGATATTAGCATACCTTGTTTTTGGCAAAGATGGGTATAACTACCATGTGTGGATGTAGATATATTGAAGAGATAGAGACAGTTACATTTCTTTAAGTAATTAGAACATATCTGAATACTTTGTATATGTTTATTAATAATTTGTATTCTTTCTTATATGAATTATGTAGTTACAGTTTTAGTCATTCCCATTTCTTTCTCTTTTTTTTTTTTTCATTGCTATTTAGTGGTTCCTTACACTTGTGGAATAGTAATTTGTCATCTGCTCTGTGGGTTATAAATGTAATGTCCTACCCTGTCAATTGCCCTCAAAGTTTTTGTTCTATTTTAGTTTAGGGTAGGTTTTTAAAACATTAGCTATCACAAACGTTTCCTTTATGGCTTCTAGGTGCTTAGTCTTCTTAAAGATGCCGAAAGAGGAGATTTGCGGAGTGCTTTTAACATTATCTGTAAAGCTTAAATTATCAAAATTTATTTATTATGTGTGTAATTTAATTAATTTACTCTCAGGAAACAAAACATTTTCTTCTAATTTTCAGCTAGCTTCATAATTTTGATCTTTACATTTGTGCTCTTGCATGAGACAGAAAGCTGTCTTCTATTTCCTAATTGGATATGAGAGGGTCAAGTTTTTAGTAGCTCACTATTATAATACAGATTTTAAATGTTACCATTATCATATATTAAATTCTTACGTATCTGCTTCAGAAATCTCTATTCTACCCCAGGGAGTCATCTGTCTCTTCCTGTCCCATATTGCCAGGCATCTGTGCCGCACCAGCAGAAGACTCCCTCTGCTCCGTTGGCAGTGCAATCTCTCAGTAAAACCTCTCCATCTATCCCAGATAAATATTCTGTCCTAGAACTTGACGGACAGACCACAGTGCTCTGAGGCACTGCTGTGAACGAGCCCATCAGGCTCACAGTTCTGACTCCTCCCCCATCCTGTCTTCCATGCCTCCCACTTGGAAGGTGCTTTTGGAAACTCATGGTGAGACCTCAGAAAATCCCCACAGAGCTGAACCCCTGCAACATCCTCTGCGACTTCCTCCCCTCTGTCATCGTGGACGCACTCCTCCTCAGCTGGAAGCAGAGCTCACTTTCTCGAATCTCCCAGACCGCCTTGGATGGACGAGGAGCAGGTGCCTTCCTGAGTCATGCTCGCTCCTTCCAGACTCTTATTTCCTTTTGGTCCTTCAAAAGCTCGCGTTGCTTTGAGACTCCTGATCTTAGGAACCACATGCCCGCTCTTCTTCTTCTTCTTCTTCTCTCTCCTATTTTGCTACTACCTCCCCTTCATTCACTAAAAATCTAAATTCCTACCTCATGATCTTCATTCTTGGCCCATTCTGGTCACTATTCATATTTCCTTTAAAATCCATCTGCCCAATTCCCAGTCTTCCTCTAGGACATGGATAGGTTTCTGGTCCCCTCACCCCATTCTCCCACACCTGACCCTCATCATGAATCTTCTCAAATTGCAAATTCAAAAAATCCTATTTCTATGCTGTCCTTCCAGCTTGTTTTAGTTACTTTTACAGGACAAATGTTCAACTTCATCAAGACCCCTCATAGATTGTTCTTACCAGAGTTTTCATTACCTGTCTCCCTCATCAATTTCTTCTTAACCAGCTGTGATTCCACAATTCAAAGGAAAATTCCTATTTTAAAAACACCCATTGATGGCTAATTTTATGTGTCAACTTGACTGGGCCATGAGGAGCCCAGATATCCTGTTAAACTTTATTTCTGAGTGTGTCTGTGAGGATGGTTCTAGATGAGATTAACAGCTGAATCCATAGACTAGTAAAGCAGAAGGCCCTCTCCGTTGTGGACGGGCCTCATCCAGCCCACAGCAGACCCGAACAGAACAGAATGCTGAGTAAGAGAATCCTCACTCCACCTGCCTGTCTCTGAGCTGGGACATTGGCCTCCTGCCTTAAGACTTGGACAGGAACTCACAGCATCGGCTCCCCCCTGCCGTTCACCAAGTTGCTGACTGCACATCTTGGGACTCAATCTCCACAATCAAGTCAGCAAGTGCTGTCCGTTTTTTAAAATAAATCTTGTGCTCTCTATCTCTCTCTCCGTTATACACACACACACACACACACACACACACACACACACACACACACACTGGTTCAGTTTCTCAGGAGCATCCTAATACATACTCTAACTCCCTTTCTTCTTCCCCCTTTATTAAATGCTTTTGGAAAATGATAGTAAAAACCATACTGTTTAAAATATTATAGTGGTTAAACCAATTGTGCACTCAATCTTCTATAATGGTTAAAACCAATTGTGCACTCAATCTTCCTTTGTACTAGTTCAGGTAAAATAAAATCGAGAGAAATGCATTCATCTTAAATCTGAAAGGGTCCCTTTATATTTTCTCATAGTCCTACCACTTTGTCCCAGCCTGAGAATTATATTTCACATCTGTTTTTTTTTTTCTCAAGCATCAAAGACTTCCCTCCTCTTCTGTCTTTGCTGACAGTCTTGCATTTTACCTCACTGACAGAGCAGAAGATAGGGGACTGACCTCCCCAGGTCCCAGCTGCTATCATGGATCACGTGTCTGAGTGCTGCCCACCCTCCACCAGCACCTGAGTCCCTCCCTCGGATCTCCCTGAAGAACACTTTACTGCTGAAACATTTTCCCTACCTTTTCTGAAAACAAAACTTAATGCCAGAGGGAAACCCTTTCCAGCATCCCACTTGCCTGCTTCACTTCACAACTTACGATCTACCCCGTGGTTTTTCCAGTCCTCGCCTCCACAGCCACATCTCCTAGTGTCTTCTAAGTCAGTTCAGGCCTTTACTTCCAACACTCAATCTCTCTTCTCCAACTCAGTGATGGGACGTCTCTGGCCTTAACTTCCCAGCAGCAGCAGACACGGTGGATGAATCCCACCCTCCAGAATTCTCCCCTCAGTGTCCCTGCTGCTTCTGAATCTTCTCCCACCTCAAGAGCTGTTCCTTCTCAGGCTTCTTATCCTCCCCTCTCCCTTCCTTCACCCTCTAAGCATCAACGCCCTGCGAGCTTCATCCTTATCCCGCTTCTCCATATTTTCAGCATAGGTGATCTCATGCAGCCCTTGGCTTTAAGCACCATGTACATGGTATATGTGAGCTTCTATGTTCATGACTTTTCTTTCTCTAGCTTCAAACTCTCCACTAAGTTCCAGGCTCATGTTTTCCAACTGCACAGGCGACACCCCCACTGGGATAACAAAGGTATGTATTTGAGGAAACACGACCAAAACAAACTCTTGATTTCTCCAAATATTTTCTCTATTGGTGTCCCCACCCCAATACACGGCACTAGCATCCTGCAGTTTCTAAGCCAATAAACTAAGACCCTAGGAGTCTTCTTCCACTGTTCTAATGCTGTCATCTGGTACACTATCAAGATACCCACCTGCCAAACATGCCCTAAACTCGGGTGTGTCTTCATATCCATTACTTCCCTCTCAGACCCAAATATCCTCATCTCTTGCCTGAAGTATACAGCACTGAGCTCCTCTTGTTTCGGTTTTAATTGCTGCCTGTGGATAATCCCCTCCTCATTACAACAGACGGAAAGATTTGTCTGTTAATATAAAAATATTAGTCTTTCCTCTGCTTCAAACCTATGGGTCTTTAATAAAATCACACTTTTTACCTTCCCTCAATGCCTTACATTGCTTCATCAAAGTCTATGTCTGTAATCAAATATTATCTTTTCTCTCAGTACTCTAGCTACTGAACTTACATGTAGACCTCAGGTAAATAAAAATTGTTCCCAATTCTGAGTCTTTGCTTTTGCTTTTGCCAGCCTGGGGCACACTTTCCCTTTATTTTTACATGAAAATCTCTTTTTAAAATGTTAATACTATTTTCAATAAGATCAAATATTTAACTATACAAACTGGGCAAACAGGGGAGGTGGGGAAGAAGTATGCCTTCCTGAAAAGCAAAGAGAGCAGGAAGGAGTGGGCAGGCAGCGGGAGGCAAGGGTTTTGATATCAACGACCTCAGCGTGGGCTCTGCAGAATAAGGACTGGGGTTCTGGGGATTTGGCCGGTGTGGGGGCTGCAGCAATGTCAGAGTCCCATGCTGGGGTAGAACAAGGGTTCTGCAAGATGAGAACAGATATGTAGACTTGAGTCTCAGAAGGTGGATAGCAGGGTCCTGAATCTTAGGAGCCAAAGGGGCCAGCCGGCTAGGCGTCCCTCGGGCTAAATTAAATGCTTTGGGCGCGTGCACTCTAGTGCTCTGGAGGATTGCCCGAGGCCCCAGCGGGGGGCTGCATCCAGCAGTCCAGCTGAGCATCTGCACCCTGGGGTGACACTGTCCCTATGGCTGGGTAGGCGGCAGACCCGCAAGGCTGGACCTCAGGCCCAGGGACAGCCTCCTCCCTGCAGACATTGTAGCTGTCCAGAGGTCCCGGCCTGGGCACAAAGGAAGGGACTACTCCGTTTTTAGTCAGTGGCTTGAAGGCGGACGGCCTGGGTTCTGCGGTCTCAAACCAGAGCGGTCCATCAAACTTCCTTTCTCCTTTCTTGCAGCGGCTCAGGGCCTGCAGCACCGTCTCCTTGGCACAGGGATCTGGGCGCTCCTCGACGGGTGCGCGCCGACAGGATGCGCCAGGGCTCAGCCTGTGCTCAGGTGGAGCGATTTTGACCGTCACCGGGCTCCAGGTCCCTGGGGGGTGCCGGGTGCTCGGGTGCCACCGCTTCATGTCACTCTCGCTGGGGCTGGAAACGTTCGGCCCCCCGACTGTCTCCAGGGGCGGCTGGGCGGGAAGGCGCCTCCACGCGTCCGCGACCACCCTCGGAGGTGAGGTCCCAGTCCCTCGGCGTCTGGGGAGGGGTCCGGGCGGGACGCACCCAGCGCGCTGGGCCGGGCGGGCAGGGGCCTCGGGCTCTGGTGCGCTCCGGTACCTGCGCATGGGAGCCAGCGGTGGAGAGACGGCCCCGGGGAGGTATTTGGCTTCCAGAAGTTCCCCTGGTCGCCGGGCTGGCCGCAAGCGAAGCACCCAGGTCTCAGGTGACCGTTGGCATCTGGACGTAAGGAAAGCGCGCGGCCAAGGGCACGCGAATGCCCACATCCGGCGGCGCGTGCGAACAGCGGCCGGGGTGTGGGATGATGTCAGCCGGCGCAGCGTCAGCCTTGGTGCGCCTGGTTGTCTGGAGGTCCTGGCCTTCAGCCCCTGCTTTTCCCGCTGCTGTTAGCAGGACTTTGGCTCTGGACAGAGGGGCTTAGGATCTCTCTCTCTCCCTCTCTCTCTCTCTCTCACTGTCTCTCCATCTTTATTGTGGTATCATTCATTGCATCCCACAAAATTCACCCGTTTACTGTGCAGGGTTCCGTGGCTTTCAGTACATTCACAGATGTGAATGTGCACCCATCACTATAGTCAATCTGAAAGCATTTTCATTGCTTCAAAAAGAAATCCTGTCCCCTATAACTATCACCCTCCCATCTACCTCTCCCTCCCCTCAGCCCGAAACAAGCACACATCTGCTTTCTCTCTATATATAGATTTCCCTATTGTGGATTTTCTTATGAGTGGGATTATATAATATGTGGTCTTTTGTGACTGGTTCCTTTCACTTAGCTTATTGTTTTCAAGGTCCATCCATGTTGTAACATGTGTCAGAACTTCATTCTTTTCTATGGTCCAACATTATTCCATGGTGTTGATATATCACATTTTATTTATCCGTTGCCAGTTGGTGAATATTTGGGCTGTGTCCATCTTTACAAATAATGCTGCTATAAACATTCGTGTATAAGATATTGTGTGGACCAATGTTTTCATTTCTCTTGGGTGTCTACCTAGGGTAGAACTGCTGGGTCATATGGTAACTCTGTTTAACTTTCTGAAGAAACACCAAACTGTTCTCCACAGTGTCTAAACCATTTTACATCCCCACCAGCAGCCTTGACTCTATTTTTGTACTTGACATTTAGAGGGAAAAAGCATAATAATTTCCACAGTTAAGAAAAATTGCAGATAGGGTATTGACGGAAGGCCACTCGCTTGCATTACTGTAAAAAGAAATGAATATAATTCATTTGAATGCTCTTTTAAGGAAAAATTTAAAAAAAACAGTTTTTGTTTCAGTAAATAAGATGATACTTTATTCTTCTACAATTGTTGTTAATGTTACTTTCTGCAATTTGCCTCTAAAGGAAATGGTGAGAGTAGGCCATGATTTATATTTTAACCCTGACAACACTGATTTTATGAAGACTCTCCTATAATTTTAAGCTTTCATACATTCATATACAGATTTTTTTTTTTCCCTTTGGACATTAATGCAATTTCTCTTTTTTCCATTTTTCGTGATAATCCATGTATCTACAGAAGAGTGACTCACAGTTTCAACTAACAATTAAAAAGCACCTGACAACAAAAACAGTGTTTAAAGGCCACTGGGTAACTGGTTACAGTGACTGAGTTTGGCGGTGTGAAAATGTTCTCCAGAAAACAAAAAGCAGGTGCAGGAGGTACCTGCTGGGCTGGCCAGTAGAGGTGCAGAAAGTAGAGGCTGGCAAAGTAAGTAGCAAATCCAAGAGAAGCAATCGTTTCTGGATCTGAAAGGCAAACAGGTGAATGTTGAGGCTATTAAAAGAAGCTTAATGGGGCTTCCCTGGTGGCGCGGTGGTTGAGAGTCCGCCTGCTGATGCAGGGGACACGGGTTCGTGCCCCGGACCGGGAAGATCCCACATGCTGCAGAGCGGCTGGGCCCGTGAGCCATGGCCGCTGAGCCTGCGCGTCCGGAGCCTGTGCTCCGCAACGGGAGAGGTCACAAGAGCGAGGCCCGTGTACCGCAAAAAAAAAAAAAAAAAAAAAAAAAAAAAGAAGCTTAATGAGCACATGAATGAATGCTCAGCATCACTAATCATTAGAGAAATGCAAATCAAAACCACAATGAGGTATCACCTCACACCTGTCAGAATGGGCATCATCAAAAAATCTACAAACAATAAATGCTGGAGAGGGTGTGGAGAAAAGGGAACTCTCTTGCACTGTTAGTGGAATGTAAATTGTTACAGCCACTATGGAGAACAGTACGGAGGTTCCTTAAGAAACTAAAATTAGAACTACCATATGACCCAGCAGTCCCACTACTGGGCATATACACTGAGAAAACCATAATTCAAAAAGAGACATGTACCACAATGATCATTGCAGCACTATTTACAATAGCCAGGACATGGAAGCAACCTAAGTGACCATCATTAGATGAATGGATACAGAAGATGTGGCGGGCTTCCCTGGTGGCGCAGTGGTTGAGAGTCCGCCTGCCGATGCAGGGGACACGGGTTCGTGCCCCGGCCCGGGAAGATCCCACATGCCGCGGAGTGGCTGGGCCCGTGAGCCATGGCCGCTGAGCCTGCGCGTCCGGAGCCTGTGTTCCGCAACGGGAGAGGCCACAACAGTGAGAGGCTCGTGTATCGCAAAAAAAAATAAAATAAAATAAAAGAAGATGTGGCACATATATACAATGGAATATTACTCAACCATAAAAGAAAACAAAATTGAGTTATTTCTAGTGAGGTGGATGGACCTAGAGTCTGTCATACAGAGTGAAGTATGAGAAAGAGAAAAACAAATACCATATGCTAACACATATACATGAAATCTAAAAAAAAAAAAAAAAAAAAAAAAAATGGTTCTGATGAACCTAGGGGCAGGACAGGAATAAAGACACAGACGTAGGGGAAGTTGGAACGAAGTGAGAGAGTGGCATGGAGTTATATATACTACCAAATGTAAAATATATAGCTAGAGGGAAGCAGCTGCATAGCACAGGGAGATCAGCTTGGTGCTTTGTGACCACCTAGAGAGGTGGGATGGGAAGGGGGGAGGGAGATGCAAGAGGCAGGAGATATGGGGATATATGTATACGTATGGCTGATTCACTTTGTTATAAAGCAGAAACTAACAGCATTGTAAAGCAATTATACTCCAATAAAGATGTTTAAAAAAAAAGCTAAAAATAACAAAGAAAAGGAACTTAATGAGAAAGATGAGAAAGCTTTCACAGGTCAGAGAGGGACCAGTTGTTGGGGAGGGAAGGTGCTATCAGCCACAGGGTGCTGGAGAGTGAGATCTATGACACTTCCCACTCACTGATCCATTTTCATTCTCTCCAGATTCCTTAGTTAAGTAATGCTTCCTTAGTATATAATTTTGAAAACAGAAAGTTCTGTGCTATCACTTTCTTCTTAATAAGACATTCCTTAATAATGATAGCAATGACTTTTATAGCTACGAGCCTCTTAAGATGGTATCATAATCATAAGAGTGGACATTATGTAATTGAGTATAGATTTCTTAAAATGTACTTTTTCTTCCCAGTATCTACTGAGCTTCCCACATCCTATCTGCAGTGCAGTCCAATGGGTGTCATTTTGGTTTGCAGTTAAACACCCTTGGAAAAACGAGTCTTTCTGCTGGGGAGCTTCAGGCAGCCATGAGCTAATGGCCTCTAACTATATATACCTTCACTGGTAAATTAATATGTTGATTAATTAAAAGTGATTTTCATAAACATTAAATATGCCGTTTCTCCTCCTCACACTCCAAGAGATAATGGGTTTCATTTGCTTAGTTGACACTGGAGATTAATGTAGATCCGTGGTCCCCAACTTGAGGCAACTTTGCTGCTCCCATCCCCGCCCCCAGGGACATCACTGAAAGTCTCTAACTGGGTTGAGGGACTGAGCTGAGGATGTTACTTACATCTAATGGGTGGAAGCCAGGAATGCTGCAAAACACCCTACAGGCCCTTCCCTCGGCCTTTCCTAACATTATAAAGTTTCCTAACTATGGTATATTTCTCAAAACTGACACACTGACATCGGTTCAGCGCTATTAAGCAAACCCCAGACTCTGCTTGGATTTCACCAGTTTTTCCATTTATACCCCTTTCTTTACCAGGAGTTCATCCTTTTTCATCCACTCTAATCAATGAAACTTTTGTCTTTTCTTATTTTCCATGACTTGGACACTTTTGAAGAATACTGGGCAGGTATTTTCTAGAACTCCTTAATTATTTTTTCTTGGAATTTTTTGGCGTTATTTTATGTTTACCTTTAAATCAAATTATACATGCAGTTAGCTTGAAGCGCTAAATTGTTCTAGAATTCTTATTAAAAACATAGCACATATATACACACTGCATCCCATTTTTCCCCACGGAAATCCAGTCTCATAATTTTCCATTTCTTTTTCATTATTTTTCCTGATGTGTAAACAACTCCTGTTGCTCTGCCCTGTTAGCCTGAGTTCTGTGAGCTTTATATTTGTCTCATGTTTATAGAGCTCACTGCTTTGTTATACTCCATATCTTGGTGTCAAATTTATATCACAGTTTTTATTCCTTTGGATGTACTTTTTACTTCTGCATATTCCTAAGTAAACTTTTTAAAACAACTTTATTGAGATATAATTCAAATACCATATGATTCACCTCATGTACAATTCATTGGCTTTTTGCACAGTCATAAATATATAAATTTTAATATTTCATAGATGTGGGAATTTTTAAATATTTTATTTAAATACACATTTTAGTATTTTCATTATCGCAAAGAGAGACCCCTACCTTTTGGCTCTCACTCTTCTATATCTCCCCAACTCTCAGGCCTAAGCAACCACTAGTCTACTTTTTCCCTCTATCAATTTCCCTCTTGCGGGATTTCAGATAAATGGTATTGTATAATATACGGCCTTTTGTGACTGACTTCCTTGACTTAGCATGATGTTTCCAAGGTTATCCATGTTTAGCATGTGTCAGTCCTTCATTCTTTCTTATGGCCCAACATGATTTCATGGTATGGACAGACTACATTTGTTTATATTTTTTGTTAGTTGATGGACATTTAGGTACTTTCCACCTTTAGCCTATTATGAATAATGCTGCTCTAAACATTCATGTATAACATTTTGAATGGACAAGTATTTTCATTTCTCTTGGGTGTATATCTAGCAGTAGAATTCCTGGGTCATCTGACAATTCTATCTAATCATTTGAGAAACCACCACACACTTTACCAAAGTGGCTGCACCGTCTTACACCCCCCAGCAGGGTGTGCAGGTTCCAGTGTGACCATGTCCTCCCTGACACTGATTACTATCTGATTTTGTTGTGCTACCCATTCTAGTCTGTGTGAGTGACATTACACTGTGCTTTCGATCTACACTTCCCTACTGACTAATGGTGTGGAGCATCTTTCTCTGTGCTTATGGGCCTTTCATATTTCTTTCTTGGAGAAATATCTATTGAAGTTCTTTGCCTATGTTTTTAGTTTTATTATTATTATTATTGAGTTGTAGGAGATCATTATATATTCTGGATACAAGTTTATTATCAAATATATGATTTGCAAATATTTTCTCCCATTCTGTGAGTTGTCTGTTCACCTTCTTTGAAACACAAGTTTTTTTTTTTTCATTTTAATGAAATCCAGTTTGAAATCTTTGCCAAATCTAAAGTCATGAATGTAGATAGATAAGTAGATGGATAGATGGAGATATATAGATATACCAAGTCACTAACAAAACATAATGGTATTATGGTTTTATAGAGAAAGGGGCCCACAAGAGCCATGATCACATTGCACTCCTATTTCTTGGGTAGACTTGGTTACTTTGCTGTTGTTTTTTCCTTTACTTTTTTGTTTTGTTTCATTTAGTTTAATTAATTAATTTATTTTTTGAGAACTGTAGTGGATGATGAAGTTCAGAATTAACTCAATACCTGTTCTGCTTCTTATTTAGATCACTAACTTCCTAACCTTACCAACCTTCACCAGTAGGCCATTAACCATTTAGATGGGAAACTTCAGAATTTTGTATATATCCAAACTTCACTATTTTAAGGAGCATAGGAGGAATGTGTCCACTAGTTCTGCAGTTGGGAATAAATATCTTTAATTGTTGAAAATATTGCCATAGAAGTCCCTGCAACCCTTTTCATTGGTTCACTCTGGGATTTCTCTGGGTTTCATTTTGATCTCAACTCCATTGTGTGTGTGTGTGTGTGTGTGTGTGTGTGTTTTGTGATTCATTCCCATCCATTTCCCATTTTCTAGGAGTTCCTTAAAATATCTGGTCCACTGATGATGCCCCATTTCATTTTCCAATACTACGATCAATATACTATTTTTTTCTTGAATTTCTTTGATCTCATTTTAAGAGAATTCAGGTCAATGTATGAGTTTATTTCTTGTGGCTTTTAAAAGATATTTTTAACTTCTACATTCCAATTTGTTACAGTATTACAATATTTTGATGGAGTAATGGTTCTCAAACTTGAGTGTGCAGCATCAGAATAACCAGGAGAACATGCTAAACAAAGATTGCTGGGCCCAGCCCCTGCTAGGTCTGAGTAGGTCTCTACCATTTACATTTCTAACACCTTCCCTGGTGATGGAGCGGTGCCAGCCCTGGGACCACAATTTGAGAACTACTGCTGCCTACTTCATTATGATTGCATGTGATTTTAGGATCTAGAATTTGTTGGGGTTAAACAAATTTGAATTAGATGTTGAAGGGAAAGGAAACTAGCAAGACAATCATCTGATCTAGGATATACAGAGTATCGATTTTCTCATTTGGGAAAAATGTATATTTTTTAGGGGTATTTCTCAATATTCAATGTTCATTTGAATTAACAAGAGATATTGCTAAAATTCTCAACCCCAACTGCACATTAGAATAACCTGCAAACCCCAAGTACTGCTGTTCAGCTTTAAATGCTCTGGAGAGGGCTCTGTGAGTGTTCAATGTGTATTTTTAAAGTCTTCCCAGGGGATCTGATTGTAGCTATGTTTGAAAATGACTGGGCCAGCTGGTCTCTGGCTTGTGAGCATGGCCTGCTACAGACCCTGTCATCCCATTTCCCGGCCAGCACTGATTTATTTGATATGCCTGATGGTGCAACTGCTTCTTTCCGTCCTGCTCCATTTTCACCTGTCCAGGGTTTGCTTTGTTAGATAATTACAATTCATTCATATGAAGATCTAACCTTTGATGAAGAAAGTAACATTTGTGTGATCCTTTACTATCTGATGTGACTGAGTATCAGATATATAAGATAATTTGTGCAATAAGTCTGTATCATCAGACTACAAAGCCAGCACTGAGCATAGTAGGTGGCATATGTATTGGTACTTAATAAATGCTTATTGAAAGAATACTTCCTGCGGTTTGGAAAGGTTCACCTTTTACCTTCATCCATGTACTGAACTTTTATAAGGAAATGTTCTTTTATACTTATGCTTCTGGAAAGTGTTCTAGAGTATAATTCCATGCCACTGCATTCTTTTTTGATTGAGCTTCTATTATGTATCAGCTGGTTTGTTAAATACGTATGGGACAAAATGTCTGCTTGCTAATGTCCAGTGCAAATATAATTCTATAATCAAAACTTGCAGACCATAAAATGAAAACAGAGATGACATTTCATGCTGAGCTATTTCTTCCTAAAAATGAAGGTTTTAAGGGCAAAGAGTATGTCTCTTGGGTGCTGCTGTATACAGTATCTTACCTGACAGGGATGCTCAACGCTTGTTAAATGAGAAATTTACCATAAGGTCCTGTAAGTTAGAATTTTGATCAACTGATCGAAAGTGAGTACAGATGACAGAGGACTGACATACACAGCCCAGTGAACTGCAGCCAGTTATGTTCCTGTAACTCTCCCAGATCCATAATTCAGAGTCTCACAGCTTGCATAAGATTCAGCAGACAGAAAACAGTAATTACAAAGACATAATGAAGGGGTGATTTTCAGAGAAGGCTCTTTGGTGTAGTGGATGTCACAGTTGGAGACGTATTTTTGTACCTTTTAAGAAAGATGAGCACCACAGGTATTGGCATTGTAGTGCATGCTCTCCGGCAATCCGAACTTCTTTTATTAGTATTATTTCAGATAGCCTTGGTTTCAGCTGCTGGAAAGTCATACTAAAATGTACTAAAAATAAGTCAAGAATTATTAATCATCATAAAACATGCATGTTTCCTGTTGACTTAGCTACTAATAAGCGTCCTCGTGAATGACTCATTTGATATGAAATAAACAAAATAAAATGAAGAAATGGAACAGTCCCACTGGGGAGCCAGCAACGATTTGCCTGGATCACATTTAACTATTATATCAACAGAGTTATATCTGCTGAAAAGATGGTGAAATTTAATAGGTTAAATGATGTCAAAAATGTAAAGGCTCAGTAATCCGTGGCAGATGGTGTTTGGTCATCTTCAGGGTAATGATGGCAAAGACAAATAACAGAACAAATATATGCCAAGGTTCATGGGTTTTTGGTTATAAACCATATACAACATATTAACTAAATACCTGATTAAATGTTCAGGGATGACTATATTGATTTACCTTACTACAAGTTATCCTGAATGCCAAAATACTGAATACTGTATTCTTTGCTGCAAATAATCATTCAGTAATCTAATGCAATGTCCTTTGCTAGGAAGCCGATTGATGAAGGTTTGTTGACTAAGAAAATTCATTTGGAAAAGGAATTGCATTTCACATGCAAATTCATGTTTTTAGCTTTTCTTTCAAACTCATTTTTGTACTCATTAATGTAGTTTCATCTGCAGATCAATTTTTTGAATCATCTTTGCAAGTTAACTTTTATTTTACTGTCTCAACAGAAAGAGCATATGTTTATCTGACATTCATTTTTAAAACACTGAGAAACACATTTTTATAAATTTTTGAAGATATGTAGTGAGGGTGTCTGATCCAAAATAAAAATAATGAAATTATAAGCTATAACTTAAAATTATAATTTTTGTAAAACCTATTTGTTTCTGAATTATTACTTGAAATTTCATGAGTTTTTTTAAATTAAAATAATGAGTTTTAACCAAACTCTTATAATATGTTTTGAATAAATTAAAATAAACCTTATTCACATTTTAAGAAAATCTACCAAGAAGTGTAAATTAATATATTCTAGCACCAGTACCTTACTTATTACATTTTAAAGTCAAACTTAAAAAAAAATTATTTATTTTCTCTTAAAAATATTATTTCACAAATTAGATTGTTGAACACATTGAATGAGATTTCAGGAATTCTGCAAAACTGTGGATGGATGATGTAATCTAAGAAAATATAGATTCAATTTTCAAGATGTCGAAAAGGTCAATGCTATAAAAGATAGACTGATCAATTTATTTTTGTTAATTGTATGAATGAAGAAATAAAAGAAAATATTATAAGAAAACAATTTCTGTCTGCTGAAAGAAAGCATGTCAATATAAATTCAACATGGGTAATAGTAGCTAAGAAAAAGTAGTATACATATTCTATCTGGAAACCAGAGGGACATCTGACAAAATACTTCTGAGACAAGTTCGTCTTATTTCAAAGGCAAGATAACTTTAAAAATACTGGTCTTTTAATAAAATTTAGTCTATACATTAGATACAAATCCAAATATTGTGAAAGCAAAGAAACACACAAACCCAAAACAAAACAAAACAACATAGGCTATGCAATTACCAATTGTTCTCAAGTGGCTAAGGTGGTATAACCAGGAATCAGGAAACCTAGTATATGGCAGAAACTTTAAGATCCTTATTGATGCTGATAAGTCAGATTGCTTGTCATTAATGAGAACAAAAGGCAATAGTACAGGACAGTTGGAAACAGGAAGCCCTGACACAGAAGGTTTGCAGAAGACTAATGGAAATTTGCACCATTTGCATACACGACAAAAATCATCATAGATGAATGATGAGCTAAAGCCAGCTACATGGAGATAAGTTAGACTGGTTGTTTAGAGATGGAGAATCAGATAGTCAGAAAAATATCTGCAGGATAAGTCATGGGTATTGGTTAAAATTATCTTGATAAATATCCATATTTCATGCTTTTTTAAACCACCACACCTGTGCAGTCCAGTCTTCTTACTTTACCTCAAAAAAGCATTCCAGTTTTAGTAGATAGGATGCATGCACGTTACTGTCCTTAGTAGAATTTAAACATAGTGCTATAATGGGGTCCATAGTAGGCCTTGTAGTTTGCAGTGCAGGGGACAGTACTCCAATGTCTACAAAGACCAGAAGGAGAAACTAAGAGTGAAAAGAGGTGTAAGAAAGTAAGCCACGTGTATGAAAATGTTTCACTTTATCCTTTACTATAGGAAACATGACACTGCAACTGGGGAGGAAAATGACACCTGACACTTCTTCAGCATCACCAAGACAAAGGGCACTGTGGATTCTAAACCCCACCTAAAATGCCAGTTCTCATCTGTTCCCATCCGTCGTTGACATGTAAAATGGGGCCAAAGTGATACCTGGCATCTGAATTGTGAGGGAAGCTGAATATGAAGGGTTATATTAAATCTACCACTGTTTAAATGATGGCAGTATTTTATTGCAGGCCCTTCTTTTTTTATTTTATGGTGTTTTTCACATTTTAAATAGATGATCCTTCCCTGTAATGAAGTTGATCTACACTTCCTTTGTATGTTGTTCCTCTTCTGTCGTTTTCTACCCGAGTTAAAAAGATACTTTCCTACATTGTAGGGTTTTATCCACCTGAAATTTTGGTAAGAATAGGTTGTGTTACAGGACTCTAAATTCATACTCGTTTATCCATGTGAAAAGTCAATTGCAGCCTCATTTATTTAATAATCCATCTTTCTTTTCACTGTTTTGTTTTGTTTTGTTTTGTTTTTTGCGGTGTGCCGGCCCCTCACCGCCGCGGCCCCTCCCGCTGCGGAGCACAGGCTCCGGACGCGCAGGCCCAGCGGCCGCGGCTCAGGGGCCCAGTCGCTCCGCGGCACATGGGATCCTCCCGGACAGGGGCATGAACCCGCATCCCCTGCATCGGCAGGCGGACCCCCAACCACTGCGCCACCAGGGAAGCCCTTCACTGGTTTTAATGCCACCATATTTTAAAATACGTTTGTCTCTGTGTGGGCTTCTAGGCAAGCTATTATAATTGTCTTATATTACTTGGCTCTGGGGGTCTCTTACTCTTTCAATTACCATCACTTTAGAGCTGTTTGCTCTTCTTTAATGGGAATTCACCATCATGATTCTTCCTCAACTTTGACTTGCGTATTCTTGACCATTTAGTCACCAATAATTACTGTAACATCATTTTGTCAAAATAATGATAAAAGAGCTATTGAGATAATGGCTAAGATTGCAGTCAACTTGCAGATGAACTGAGGAAGTACAGCCCTTCCTTGTGATAGATCTTTTCTACATGTGCTGTTCTAGTCATCTATCTAATGTAATTCCTCTTCAAAGCCTTCTGACGTTTTATAACTCCTTTCTGAAGGTCTTTCATACCTTGTGCTAGGTTTCTTGTCATGCCTTGTAATTTGGTTCTGTTGTGAATAGTATTATTTAAAAATATGTATATATTTTTATAGGTTTCCTTGTTTATAGGAATACTATTGATTTCAGTATTAGGACTTTGTATTCAGGAACGTTGAAAACTACTGAGTTCTAAAAATTAGCCTGTAAAGTCTGTTGGATTTGCTGTGTATCTCATCAAACCATCCCCAAATAATGAAAATTATTTTTATTTCTACTCAATCTATCTGCCACATATTTCTATGTTCGTATAGTATTTTCTATCCAGTACTTCTAGCAAAATGTTTAGTTATTGCAGTGAAGGCAGACATCATTTTATTGTTTCAAACAAAAAATAAATTTTCTTTAAGTTTTATCATTAAATAATATGTTTGTTATACCTTGGGAAACATATATCACAGTAATGATGTCCCTAGTTTTCTAGGAGTTTTTGGTGAATGTGTGCTGAATTTTATAAATATTGTTTGTGTATCGATATATTTACATATATTTTCAGCATTAAGCAGTAATTACGTTGCTCTGCTAATATTAAATTATCTTTATATTCATGTGATAACCACTATGTAATCATTGAATTTTTTATTTATTAATTCATTGTCATATCGCCATTTTATCTGAAATATTTGTAGTTTGTAAGTAAAAATTGATTTTTAGTTTTTCTTTCTTTTATTATCCTTGAAATTTTTGTGTCAAAGTTACAGTAGTATAATAAAATGATTCAGAGAGTTCTCATTCTTTTTCCATTGTCTGAAACACCTTATATTAAAAATTGAATATCTCAAAATTTGAATCAAATTAAAAAATAAATATAAACCCATTCATGCTTTCTATTTCTGCATATATATATATATATATTAACATCTTTATTGGAGAATAATTGCTTTACAATGGTGTGTTAGTTTCTGCTGTATAACAAAGTGAATGAGCTATATGTATACATATATCTCCATATTGCCTCCCTCTTGTGTCTCCCTCCCACCCTCCTTATCCCACCCCTCTAGGTGGCCAAAAGCACCAAGCTGATGTCCCTGTGCTATGCAGCTGCTTCCCACTAGCTATCTATTTTACGTTTGGTAATGTATATATGTCCATGCCACTCTCTCACTTTGCAACAGCTTACGCTTCCCACTCCCCATATCCTCAAGTCCATTCTCTAGTAGGTCTGTGTCTTTATTCCCATCTTGCCCCTAGGTTCTTCATGGTTTTTTTTCTTAGATTCCATATATATGTGTTAGCATACGGTATTTGTTTTTCTCTTTCTGACTTACTTCACTCTGTATGACAGACTCTAGGTCCATCCACCTCACTACAAATAACTCAATTTCGTTTCTTTTTATGGCTGAGTAATATTCCATTGTATATATGTGCCACATCTTCTTTATCCATTCATCTGTTGATGGACACTTAGGTTGCTTCCATGTCCTGGCTTTTGTAAATAGAGCTGCAATGAACATTGTGGTACATGTCTCTTTTTGAATTATGGTTTTCTCAGGGTATATCCCCAGTAGTGGGATTGCTGGGTCATATGGTATTTCTATTTTTAGTTTTTTAAGGAACCTCCATACTGTTCTCCATAGTGGTTGTGTCAATTTACATTCCCATCAACAGTGCAAAAGGGTTCCCTTTTCTCCACACCCTCTCAAGCATTTATTGTTTGTAGATATTTTGATAATGCCCATTCTGACCAGTGTGAGGTGATACCTCATTATAGTTTTGATTTACATTTCTCTAATGATTAGTGATGTTGAGCATCCTTTCATGTGTGTGTTGGCAATCTGTATATCTTCTTTGGAGAAATGTCTATTTAGGTCTTCTGCCTGTTTTTGGTTTGGGTTGTTTGTTTTTTTGCTATTGAGCTGCATGAGCTGCTTGTCAATTTTGGAGATAAATCTTTTGTCAGTTGCTTCATTTGCAAATCTTTTCTCCCATTCTGAGGATTGTCTTTTTGTCTTGTTTATGGTTTCCTTTGCTGTGCAAAAACTTTTAAGTTTCATTAGGTCCCATGTGTTTATTTTATTTTTATTTCCATTTCTCTAGGAGGTGGGTCAAAAAGAATCTTGCAGTGATTTATGTCATAGAGTGTTCTGCCTATTTTCCTTTAACAGTTTTATAGTGTCTGGCCTTACATTTAGGTCTTTAATCCATTTTGAGTTTATTTTTGTGTATGATGTTGAGGAGTGTTCTAATTTCATTCTTTTACATCTAGCTGTCCAGTTTTCCCAGCACCACTTATTGAAGAGGCTGTCTTTTCTACAGTGTATACTCTTGCCTCCTTTATCAAAGATAAGGTAATCGTATGTGCATGGGTTTATCTCTGGGCTTTCTATCCTGTTCCATTGATCTATTTTTCTGTTTTTTTTGCCAGTACCATACTGTCTTGCTTACTGTAGCTTTGTAGTATAGTGTGAAGTCAGGGAGCCTGGTTCCTCCAGCTCTGTTTCTCTTTCTCAAGATTGCTTTGGGTGTTTGGGGTCTTTTGTGTTTCCATACAAATTGTGATATATTTTGTTCTAGTTCTGTGAAAAATGTCATTGGTAGTTTGATAGGGATGGCACTGAATCTGTAGATTGCTTTCGGTAGTATAGTCATTTTCACAATGTTGATTCTTCCAGTCCAAGAACTTGGTATATCTTTCCATCTGTCTGTATCAACTTTAATTTCTTTCATCAGTGTCTTATACTTTTCTGCATAGAGGTCTTTTGTCTCCTTAGGTAGGTTTATTCCTAGGTATTTTATTCATTTTTTGCAATGGTAAATGGGAGTATTTACTTAATTTCTCTTTCAGATTTTTCATCATTAGTGTATAGGAATGCAAGAGATTTTTGTGCATTAATTTTGTATCCTGCTACTTTACCATATTCATTGATTAGCTCTAGTAGTTTTCTGGTAGCATCTTTAGGATTCTTCATATATAGTATCATGTCATCTGCAAATAGTGACAATTTTACTTCTTCTTTTTGAATTGGGTTCCTTTTATTTCTTTTTCTTCTCTGATTGCTGTGACTAAAACTTTCAAAACTATGTTGAATAAAAGTGGTGAGAGTGTGCAACTTTGTCTTGTTCCTGATTTTAGTGGAAATGGTTTCAGTTTTTCACCATTGAGAACGATGTTGGCTGTGGGTTTGTCATATATGCCCTTTCATATGTTGAGATAAGTTCCCTCTATGCCTACTTTCTGGAGGGTTTTTATCATAAATGGGTGTTGAATTTTGTCAAAAACTTTGTCTGCATCTATTGAGATGATCATATGGTTTTTAACCTTCAATTTGTTAATATGGTGTATCACATTGTTTGATTTTCATATATTGAAGAATCCTTGCATTCCTCGGATAAACCCCACTTGATCATGGTGTATGATCACGTTACCTTAAAAGCAACATGCTGTTGGATTCTGTTTGTTACTATTTTGTCGAGGATTTTTGCATCTATGTTCATCAGTGATATTGGCCTATAGTTTTCTTTTTTTGTGACATCTTTGTCTGGTTTTGGTATCAGGGTGATAGTGGCCTCGTAGAATGAGTTTGGGAGTGTTCCTCCCTCTGTGCATAAATACATTTTAGTTATTTATACCTTTATAGAAAGCTGTCTATAATTTCTAATTTAATGGTATTATGTGGTTTATAGTATTTTAGTGTGACCTTAAACATTTTATTTTATTTATATTTATAAGAAGTTTTTCATTCTCTGTATTTATCTCTATGGTTTGTTTTGTTTTCTTCTAACAGTTCTGACCAAGATTAAATTATTTTTTTTAAGTTTTTAATTGAAATATAGTTGATTTACAGTATCGAGTTAGTTTCAGTTGTATAGCAAAATGACTCAGTTATATATATATATATATCTTTTCAGATTATTTTCCATTGTAAATTATTACAAGGTATTGAATATAATTCCCTGTGCTATACAGTAAATCCTTGTTGCTTATCCATTTTATATATAGTAATTTGTACAATTAAATTATTTTTTATTATTATTTTATTATTTATTTATTTATTTATTTTGCGGTATGCGGGCCTCTCACTGTTGTAGCCTCTCCAGTTGCGGAGCACAGGCTCCGGACGCACAGGCTCAGCAGCCATGGCTCACGGGCCCAGCCGCTCTGCAGCATGTGGGATCCTCCCAGACCGGGGCATGAACCCGTGTCCCCTGCATCGGCAGGCAGACTCCCAACCACTGCACCAACAGGGAAGCCCCACAATTAAATTATTTTTAAAGTGCTATCAAAGCTTAGCATTTAGTTTTGATCATTTATTTTCTATTTTATGAACTACGGCAATCTGGATTTCTGTGTTCAACTTTATGTATGCTTAGTTACTTTCCTAACTGTTTTGGTTGAACTGTTAACCAATTTACTTCTGCTTTTTTGATATATGCATTTTAATCTATTAATATATATTCTTTATACACAGTTTTATCTAAAAATCCACACTATAATATATACTTTGTCAGGGTCACTCAAATTTTTTTGTTTTCTTGAGAGTGATTGGGTTAAGCTTTCAACATTTTTTATTTTTTAAGTGTGTTCCATGTTTATTGAGTTTCAATTTTATTTCATTGTTGGCAAAACATGTTCTGTAATTTTATTTTGTTTTGTATTTGGGGAACTTAATCTGTAGCTTTTCATATGGTGATATTTTTGGGTAAGCATTATTTATGCATATGAATACCCATCATACTCAAATTGCTAATAGTGTCATCAAAACCCCCTCTAATCTACTTTTCCTGTTTTTCATGCTTCCATTTAGAAATGTATCTATTTTAAAAATCTCTCACAGTGATGGGCCACTTGTCAGTTTCTCCTTGTAATTCTGTTGATGTTTATTTATTAATTTTAATTAAATAGTTCAAATGATTTTATATGCTTCTGATACATTGCCTTTTTTATCATTGTTTACTAACCTTCTTTATTTCAAATAATTTTCTTAACTTTACATATACTGTGTCAGACAATGTTCTTCTGGTCAATAGATGCCTAATGTTATTTATTTCTCTCTCCCTTTACACTTAATCTCCATTTGTTTGTTTTTTCTATGTCTTATATAAAAAGAGTTGTATGGTCAGGCCACTCAAGATGGCTGTTCCCTTGCTCTCTGTCCATCCCCCGCCCCAGCAGCACCTGCTTCACCTACACCCTACTCACAGGACTGACCTTCCTGTGAATACGTCCCAGGCCCCAGCTGGTGATTTTTCTTATCAAAGGGCTGGTGAGGCATGTGACCCTCTGCTGGTTTCCCTGGTAACTAAGGAGCCCACATTTCAATTCCCCTATAGCTGGTAATCTCCACCCCCCTTAAAGACTGCCACCATGTCCTTCCCTGCTATCCTCGGCACATGGTGGGGTGTCGTTCCAGGACCTTGCCTCAGCCATGTAAGATCCCCCATCCATTAAGCCATTGATGTCTGTTGCTGACATTGGGCTCTTTCTTCGGTCTTGAAGCTGGGCAAACACAGGCCTTGTAGGCCTGTGGGGTGCAGCCAAACAAGAGTACAGCTAGATTTTCTCCCTTCAACTGAGATTTTCTTTCAAAGGCTGGATTTAATGAATCTCTTTACATTTATTTATTTATTTAGATTAACAGATTTTATTTTAGTTCAATTTTAGGTTTATAGAAATTTTGAGCAGAAAGTACAAAAGACTTTCATATGCCCCCTCTCCACTTGCACAGTTTCTCTTATTAACATCTTGCCTTAATGTGGTATATTTGTAACAGTTTATGAACTGGTATTGGCACATTATGATTAACTAAAGCCCATAATGTACCATTAGGATTCATAGTATCTGTTGTACAATTTTTTTTTCAAATGTCATAGCTCTGTTGCTAGAGCTGCTCCAGTCTTTGCTCACAACCCTCTAACCTAGCCCCACCCCCCACCCATTTAGCAGGAGTTAACTTAAATCTTTAAGTTACAGGGTCTAGAGATAAGAATGGAAACTACAAACAAACAAACAAAAAACAGATAGACCCAGCTGGGACCAAGATGGTGAAGAATCTGACCTCCAACAGACCCTGAGTCTCATTATACTTTGATTTTCCTACATTAGCATATTAAAAAGCACACCTGCCCTTGGCCAGGACTGGACATTAATGACCTAAAAAGGATAAAAATGTGGTAGCACCCCATTCCCTCAAAAAAGCCCTGTCCCTTCCCTGGTAGACTAATTCATGTGCCTCCACACCATCAGCCTCACTTCTCCTTCCTTTTTCTTTACTCTTTAAAAGTAAATCCCTCTTCCCACATGGGAGTGAAGTTGATCTGTGAACTTCGTTCCCATTTTTCCATTCTTTGGCCGCTGAATAAAGCTTGTGCTGTGTGGATCTCAGCTTCGAGCCTGAGAGGAAAGGAACCCTCCCCCACCGAGGCAGAGAGCCTCAGCCAGGCTAGGGTCTGAGCAGAGTCCATAGGACTTAATTTGGTAACATATCTACAATTTCAATACCATACAGAATAGTTTCACTGCCTTAAAATCCCCTTGAGCTCCACTTTTTCATCTCTCTCTTCTCCCCAAATTCCGGGCAACCTTTCATCTTTTTGCTGTCTTTACATTCTTTTCTTCAGACTGATACATAGTTGGAATCAAGCAACATGTAGCCTTTTCAAACTGGTTTCTTTCATTTAGCAAATATGTATTCAAGGTGGCTTCATGTCTTTTCACAGCTTAATAGTTCATTTCTTTTTAATATCAAATATATTCTTTTGTTCAGATATACCATAGTTTGTTTATTCACTTACCTATTAAAGACTATCTTGCCTCCCATTTTAGGCATTTATGGATAAAGCTACTATAAAAGTTCACGTGCAAATTTTTGTAAGGACATAAATTTCAAGCCCTTTGGGTACATGCCTAGGAATATAACCGCTGGATGATAAGACAATGTTATTGTGTGAGAAACTGCCAAACTGTCTTTCATAGTGGCTGCATCTTTGTGCATTTCTACCAAGAATGAATGAGAGTTTCTGTTGCTCCACACGCTCGCCAGTATTTGGCATTGTCAGTGTTTTGGATTTTGCCCATTCTATTAGGCATGCAGTGATAGTTCATTGTTTTAATTTGCAATTTCCTAATGAGATACCGTGCTGAGCTCATTGTTTTAATTTGCAATTTCCTAATGAGATACCGCATCTTTCTGTATGTCATCTGTATATCTTCTTTGGTGAGGTATGTGTTCAGATATTTTGTCCATTTTCAAATTGGACTCTCTGAGTTTTAGGTGTCCTTTTTGTTTTTTGGATTCAAGTCCTTTATCAGATATGCATTTTGCTCATTTCTCTGAGTCTGTGACTTAGATTTTTATTCTCTTAACAGTGTCTATCACAGAGCAGACGTTTTTAACTTTAGTGAAATCCAACATAACGTTTTTTTCTTTCACAGATTATAGGTTTTATACCTAAAAGTCATCCCTGTATCCAAAGTCACCTAGATTTTCTCCTATGTTGTCTACTAGAAGTTTAGGGGTTTGTGTTTTAAATTTGTACCTATAAGCCAATTTCAGTTAATTGTTGTGAGAGGAATAAAGTCTGTGTCTAGACTCACTTTTCTGCATGCAAATGTCTAGTAGTTCCAGAATCGTTTATTGAGAAGACTATCTTTTCTCTAGAGTTACCTTTGCCCTTTTGTCGAAGATTAGTTGATTCCGCTTGTGTGGTTCTTTAACTGGCTCTCTATTCTGTTCTATTGATCTATTTGTACATTTTTATTGCTAATATATTTGTATTTATTTATAATATTTTGTTTGTACTATTTTATGTCTTATTTTTATTCAGTTGAACTACATCTGTCCCCATCTTATTTTGAAGTATTATATAAATTTTCTTCTTTTAGGATGAACTTTAAATTCTAACATTATTTGACCAAATTATGTGTAGAGCTAATCTGAATATCTATTTCCAGAATAAAATAGCAATCTACCTTATACGCTATTTTTGCCAACTATTTTCTTTTGTAATATATTTGAAAACTCAAAATCAGTCATCATTACTGTTTTTTACATAGTCAATTCTTAGTTAATTTTCCCATACGTTTTACAGTTTACTAGTTCATTACTTATTGCATCTCACTCCTACAATCTGGGTTTATTCTCCTTTTTCCCTAGGTATATCCTTTCCTTGTTATTAGCAAGCATATACCAGTGTTAAATTCTCTGTGCTTGTTTTCTAAAAAAATGTTTTTATTTCATTGATACTCTTGAATGATAATTTACAAGGGCATAAAGCTCTAGAATGCCACTATTTTCCTTGAGAACTTACAATTGTTTTTTCCATTCCTCTGAACTCTTGAAGCCTTCTATCAATGGAATTCATGTGTCAGCAAATTTTCTTTAAAGGGACAAACAGTAAATATTTTAGGTTTTGCAGGCATTATGGTTTCTGTCACAGCCACTCAATTCTGCCTTCATTGCACAAAAGCAACCATCCAAAAAATGTTTATTCACAAAAACAGGCTATAGGTTTGCTGACCCCTAATTGATGGTTATTATTTTTTTGTGTTCTATTTATCTTTTGTCACTAATTATTAAGATTTTCACTTTGTACGTAGAGTTATAAATATTAGATAGTTGAGAATGGTCCAGTGGACAAATGAGAACCAGTCTGGGCAAGAAAAATGCAGAGAACATAAGTGAATCATGATCCAAATACCATACTGGCTCTGATAATGATGAGATGGCTGTGTGCTGACTTGTTGGGCATCCTTGTTGATGATCAAATGTCAGTTGGAATGACTTGAATCTCACTGGGGGACAGAGTTAACAATTATCTACAATTAGAAACTTGATTTCTCGCCCAAAATCCAGCATATAGATAGTGACTTGGGTGGGGGAGATGGTGGGCAAAATAAAAATTGCCTAAATTTAAATCTAAAATGACTTGAAAAAAAAGTTAGAATTGGCTAAGATTATATTCTGGCATGACACAGATTAGGAACTTAAAGGTAGTATCAGACAACTAATAGAAAAAGAAATTGCTTAAAATTTCTACCAATGTTCATAGCTTAAAAATGTAAGTTATTTCTGATGAGAGTTTTGTTTCACACAGGCAGGTGTGTTTGAATACAGACCCTATTTCGTATAATATGTCTTCTTTTCAAACTGTATTATACCTCTGTTCTGTTTTCTTTTTTCTTTATATATAATAGAGGCAATATGGTATATTTTAAACATTATTAATTTTAGAATCAGAAGTGTTATATCTGAACCCTAATTCTACCAGGGTGTCATCCATACATCGTACATTCATTAAAAGCTCATTTCCATTGAGTCCCCGACAGACTTGGGCCTCCTGAGGGCAGGGGAGGCTGAGGGGTAGCTCTAAGGGCTGGAGCCCAGCTCCCTTCTGGCCCCTCACCTCCATTCCTTCATCTACAGCCCAGCCTTTCAGAGCAGGGTGGGGAAGAGGCTTTGGAACACTTGCATCCCAAGGTGATCATAGATTCCCATACACTTAAGAAATCAGACCAATACAGAGAGGTCCTTGCTACCCTATACCCAGCTTCCCACAGTGGTAACATCTTGGAAAACTCTAGTACATCATTACACCAGGCTACTGACATGAAAAAAAAATCTATGAACTAGTGCAAATTGTAGCCCTATCTCAGGTGTAAGCAATGGCTACAACAATACAGTAGGAAACAAACTGTTTTCCTGAAACTTGACAACTACAGGGTAGAGAAAAGGACTTTAAAATTACACAGAAAATTGGTTGATAGCTTTAAATCAAGTTGCTATGGAAATACTGGGGACAAAACCTCCCTTAAGTGGTTTAGAGATTTCCTCAAGTATGTGGCATCTAAGCTGGTTTTGAAGTATCATTAACATTTACTCATATAAAGATGGGGAATGAATACTCAAAATAGAGTGAGCTGGATATACCAAGAACCAAAGATGAAAGAAATCATTACACAGCACACACTGAGTAGCTGTAATTAAATCTTGAAATTCTGATTTCTCCTTGACTTTTTTCAATAAGAGATTACCTGACTGAATGCACATTTCTGAACGGACGTTGTGGTATATAACTGTGTTATATAACCGTTGTGTTATATAACCCCATTGTGTTAATAACCAACTGCAGAGGGCACAAGCAGAGGTGAGAAAACTACAAGAAGGTTTTGACAGTTTCAGTGAGAGAGAACATGCCTGATGTGATGGTTACTTTTATGTGTCACCTTGGCTGGGTCATGGTACCCAGCTATGAGTCAGAAATAATTCTGGATGTTTCTGTGCGGGCATTTTTGGATGAGATTAACATTTAAATCAGTGAACTTTGAGTCAAGTAAGTTTCCTTCCATAACACGGATGAGCCTCATCCAATCAGTTGATGTCCTGAATAGATCTACAGACTGACATCCCTCAAGCAAGAGAGATTTCCGTTAGCAGAACACTTTTGGACTTGCCAGCCTCTATAATCATGTGAGCCAATTCCTTAAAATAAATCTATTCATGTATATATACATATATATTTCGTACATTTCATATATATCACATATGTATAATACATATAATGCATATATATTATGCTTTTTATACATACATATATATTACATGACACTGGTTCGTTTTCTCTGGAAAACCCTGACTAATGCTGCAACTTAATAAACTGCACTGCTAATAGCGTGGCTGATGATATGTGAATGGACTTAAAAGATAAGCTTAGGGACTTCCCTGGTGGTCCAGTGGTTAAGGCTTTGCCTTCCAGTGCAAGGAGTGTGGGTTTGATCCCTGGTCAGGGAGCTAAGATCCCACATGACTCAGGGCCAAAAAACCAAAACATAAAATAGAAGCAATATTGTAACAAATTCAATAAAGACTTTTAAAAAAAGATAAGTTTAACTTTATATAACTGTACATTGCACAGGACAGAGGAAGAGACAGGCAAACAGTCAGAGAGGGAGGATGCTTATGGACAAATTATAATGCCTTTCACTGAAATAGGAAACATAGAAGGAAATTAAAGCTACAAGTGTCAAGGAAAGGCTAAGTTTTCCTCCAGATATATGTTGAAGGCAGGCAAGAGACCAAGATATTTAATAAGCAGTTGGATTCAATGCCCTGAAAAAGAGAGATTTTAGTCAGTTAAGCATAGATCATAACTGAAGCCACAAACATTATTTCATGTTGTAAGAGCCATATTTTCAGCTTTAGATTTTAATAAAGTGGAAATAACAGGAAACTTCCATGAAATAATCATGGAATATTGTCATTTTTAGTTCCATCAGCAAGTAGCATATTATTTTGGTGCTCATCATATGTGCAAACATCTCTGGTGATGGGGAATTCACCATCTCCTGTGACAGCCTTCTGCATACCTAGATCCATCAAGGCATGGTGGATGGGCCAAAGGTGGAAATTCAAAGGAAAATACTTGTTCAATTGCAAACGCCATGTAGCTACTAGTTTTACCTTAATAAAATGAAGTTTTAAGCTTTAAATGTCATTATGATTCCTAAAAGAAAAAAAAAATCAGTGAGACACTAAACAGTGATTTCAGTCTTTTCTTAAAATTAATTAATTAATTTATGACTGTGTTGGGTCTTTGTTGCTGTGTGTGGGCTTTGCTAGTTACTGCGAGCAGAGGCTGCTCTTTGTTGCAGTACACGGGCTTCTCATTACAGCGGCTTCTCTTGTTGTGGAGCATGGGCTCTAGGCTCCCGGGCTTCAGTAGTTGTGATGCATGGGCTTAGTTGCTCCACAGCATATGGGATCTTCCTGGACCAGGGCTTGAACCTGTGTCTCTTGCACTGGCAGGCAGATTCTTAACCACTGCACCACCAGGGAAGTCCCTGATTTCAGTCTTTTCAAGAGGAATTTTGACCTTGTTATATGGGACAAGAAGAAAGCCATTAATAGTAAAATCCAAGTCAAGCACTAAGCCCCTTCCTTACTGTAATGAAGAGCTAAGAGTTCATGTAAAGGAATTGGATTTAGAGATTTGTTTGGCGGACCTTCAGTGAAACCCATCTACAGGCTGGAATGCCTGGAATTTACATCATATTCCAAACCAGTAAGATCAAAGAGGTAGTAGGAACTTGTGCATGATGTTAATTACACATTCTTAAGAAATTACTGTGCATTTGCAGGTGATATTTGAAAGTGGGATTACCCAAATTAATGCATGATCCAACAGCAGAGCAGATGTACAATTTAGGCATCTGAGTACATAGTTTAATACATTATTTCATGAAATATTAATATTATGACATTAATTTAAATTGATTTAGATGTACACACTCTAATAGGAGCACAAAAATTTAAATGTTGTTACCACATCATCATGTCTTGCTCTGCGCAGAGCTGTTGACAGGAGTGGTGTTCAATTGGATCTTATTTAACACCTTCATTAATGAACTAGAGCAGGGAGTCAACAATAGATAATGAAATTCTGAGAAAATCATGAATCAGTACATAAATTCAGTGATCAGAGATGCACAGTACTGAAAGTCTTTGATGATTAAAATACAAAACAAATCAACCTGTAAATGTGTACAGAGTACATTAAGTCAGAAAAGATACCGAAAGAAGAATGAAAGAAAACAAAAAGCTGCTGCGCCCCAAGCCTTTTTACCTACTGTCATGTAAAAGTGTAGACTAGATTATACCAAGTTCTTGCACTATTTCTAAACAACAACAACACAAATGCATTGAAAACACATGGCCTCCACATGGTGTGATCTTGGAACACATATTTGCTTTTCTCAAGCCCTGACTCACATTATCCTTACATAGTCCATTTTCTCTGGGCAGGAGTATAGTTCCTAATCCCCAGACACTTAGCAGAGTCTGTCACAACAGAAGAGAACAGACAAAAAGCTGGCTCTGCTTCCTACATGGCTTTGCTGTGGCTACTTGCTTTACCTGGTGATATTTCTGCTTACAAGTCAGGGGTTCCTTCAATTCAACAGTGACCCTGTTGAAACTAGACTGTACCTGGTTAGTATCTCTCAAGGGGAAACGTTCAGATTTTCATTGTGCTACACACACATACACACACACACAAACATTCACATTCACACTCACACACCCTCACACATATATCCAGGAGTAGCGTACCATTAACTGATCAGTTTCAAGAAAACCAAGTATTAAAATTTATATAAAGAGATTTTGAAAGAAAAAGTTATAAGTGAATTTTGGAGCAATTATTATATGTCTCCTTTTGGAATTTTGTTTCCTCTATCCCTCAGCTGACCAGGCTGCTCTGGAGGTTTGCTCTTATAGTCCTGCTTGCAGAAGCAGAGCATTGTTCCTGGAGATACTGGGACATTCCTTCTCCTGCTGGGTCTTGTGCTATTGTCCTTGTCTTATATGGAACGTTCAGGGCCCATTTTTTTTTTCTTTTTTTCCAGTACTGTAGCAATGTTACAAGTTCAGGTGTGAGGAAGGAAAACAGATACTTTGACCTATCTTTGGACTGAGATTCTAGGGCCTTTTTTGTGCTTTAGGCAATAGAAAATCTCCATATGGTCCAGCCTAACCCTGTAGAATTTGAAATAGGAATTTGGAGACAAAGTCTATGTCTTATTGGTCGTACCCTGTGCATATATTCCTTTAGAGAACTCTGCAAAAACAGGCTTTTTGAGGAAATAATTAAGGTGTCTCAGGGCCTTTAGATCAAATATCATCTAAACCCCATTTCATTATTCTGGCGCCAAATTCCTCTGGCTTTCAGTTGAAGCTCTCAGATATTTAATAATCAAAATATTTACATTTTGTTAGAAAATATAATATATGCCCTTTTTATAATGTAAGTAATCAGAACACACTTATAAGCAGTTTTTATCACTATGTGATTGTGATAAACATTCACTACTCAGTAAAGCCAATGCATTTGCTGGGTGTATATAGATAAGCTCTCTGTCATTAATATATACTATGAAACTTCAAGCCATATCAAAGTTTTTTATAATAAATCCTCATTGTTCAATAAGGCATGCATACAGGAAAATGCACATATTGAACGTGGACAAATCATGACAAGCTGAACACACCGTGTAATTATCACTTTAGCCAAGAATAAAACATACCAGCCCCTCTGAAGATTCCTCTTGTGACTGTCACCTCCCAGTCCGCTCCCCAAAGTGAGCAATACTCTGAGTTCTAACACACTTAACTTTTGCTATTTTTGATCTTTATGTAAATTAAATCATACATCATTTACTCATTTCGGTCTAGTTGCTTTTGCTATCATGTTTATAACTTTCACGTATACCGTTTCATGGAGCAACAATCTGTTCATTTTTATTATTGTATACTATTTCCTGTGTGGAGATGCCACAATTTATTGACATTTTATTTACATTTTATTGCTGAATGCTTTTAGAATGATGACTGTTTTGGATGATTATGACTAAAGCAGCTATGAACATTTCTGTAACATTTGAAATATACAGATACACTTTTTTTTTTTTTGGTTTTATACCAATAAGTGGAATTTCTGGGTCATATTCAACTTGAGTAGATAATGCCAAATAGTTTATCAAAGTGGTTTTATCCATGTATGCAATCATCAGCAGTATGTGGGATTCTAGTTGCTTTCCATTCTTGGCACATTTGATACTGTTAATCCTTTTAACTTTTCCCATTCTGGTGCAAGTGAAGTGGCATTAAATTTGGTTTTAATTAGTATTTTTATGATTTTTAGTAAGCACAAGGAAACTGGCCATGGGCCATATGTATGTTCTTTTGGTGAAGTGCCTCTTCATGCCTCTTGCTTATTTCTAACTTCTGGATTAACTTCATGTGCAATATATATTTTTTCAGTCTACAGTTTTCCTTTTCACTCTCTAAAAGGTACAGTTTGATGAACAGAAGTTCCTCACTTTAATGTGGTTCTATTTATCATTCCTTTTCCTTATAGTTTTTGTTCTAAGTAGCCATGTTTGAGAACAATTTACCTAATATAATTCATGACGATTCTCTCCTACATTATCTTCCTTATTGTTTTACCTTTCACAGTTTTGTCTTTAATTTAGCTGTAATATATATATTTTTTTGATAGGAGATGGAAGTTAATTTTAAACTTGTTCTGCACTAGTATCTGATAACCCAGCATAATTTATTGAAAAGAACGCTTCTTACTACTGGTCCACACTGTCACTTTTATCCTAAATGGAGACCTTATGTGGACATGTTTACTTCTGGACTCCTCTTAATTTCTTTGGTTTACATTTCATCCTTGGATCAATAGGGTACTGAATTATTATAGTCTTAGAAGAAGTCTTATAATCTAGTGAATAAGTCCTCTTTCTCTGTTCTTCATGTGAGTTTTAACTATTCTTTTTTTATTTTTATTTTTTTGCGGTATGCGGGCCTCTCTCTGTTGTGGCCTCTCCCGTTGTGGAGCACAGCCTCCGGACGCGCATGCTCAGCGGCCATGGCTCATGCGCCCAGCCACTCCGTGGCATGTGGGATCTTCCCAGACCAGGGCACGAACCGGTGTCCCCTTCATTGGCAAGCAGACTCTCAACCACTGCGCCACCAGGGAAGCCCTTAACTATTCTTAGCCCTTTAGGTTTCCAGAAATTTTAGAATAAGTTCACAACATCCATCCATACAAAGAAAATTGCTGGCATTTTGATTAGGATAACATCATATGCACAAATCAATTTTGAGAGAACATATTTACAATGTTGAATCTTTCAATCAATGAAATGTGATATCTACTTTAGATCTTATTTAATTTCTGTCAATATAATTGTAATATTTTTTAGGATGGAAACGTTCATTTTTCATATATTTCTTCATTAACAGTAGAAGTTTTTGAAGCTATTTTAAATAGTATCATTTAAAAGTGTTGTTTTTCGGGCTTCCCTGGTGGCGCAGTGGTTGGGGGTCCGCCTGCCAATGCGGGGGACGCAGGTTCATGTCCCGGTCTGGGAGGATCCCACATGCTGTGGAGCGGCTGGGCCCGTGGGCCCGTGGGCCATGGCCGCAGAGCCTGTGCTCCGCAATGGGAGAGGCCACAACAGTGAGAGGCCCGCGTACCGCAAAAAAAAAAAAAAAAAAAAAAATTTGTTTTTCATTATTCCAGTATCTAGGTATAAATTTTCTTTTTGAATATAAACTTTATATATAATGTCCTGCTAAATCCATACATATCTTTGAGAGGGGTAGGTCTAATATTTCAAATCTCTTGAGCTAAACTAAATGAAGCAGAAATATTTTATGCATTTTTTTGCAAATTCACTAATATAGTATTTCTATCAATAGGGAACATAGAAAAAAAAAAGAAGCTCCTTCAAATATAATTGATAGAAATATGGAATAATTCCCCTGTTGGTATATTGAGAATTTTTAAATATCAGATAATAGTTTTCAGCATTTTAAAAGTTTTTTTCCAGAAAAGTTGAAAGAAAACACACTTTTCCTACATTTACCAATAATTAACCTTTAGCCATATTTGTTTTCTGATGTGAGAGAAGGAGAGGGAGAGAGAGAGAATGAATTATTTTGACAGAGTTGTTGAGAAATAGTTTTCCTGAAACTGCTAAGATCAAATAACTCCACCTACATAGCATGTTATAGTTGCATACCTAAGAAAACTACTATTAATTAAATAACATCATTGAAGATAGTTGCATGTGTTCCTAAAATGTTTTATAGCTGTTTTTTTACCCAACACCCAATCACAGTTCATTCGTTTCATTTGGTTTACCTGTGTATTTTTTACCCTTTACTTTTTGATCTGAAATGATTACCTGGATATTTCTGTGTTTTGTTTTTGTTTTGCTTTGTTTCCCATGGATTTTAAAAGAGTGCAGACATGTTTTTCTGTAGAATATTCTATATTTTAGGTTTTCATATGATTAGATGCAAGCTACAGATATTTAGAAATAAAAAAATAAAAGTGATATTGTGTATTTCTTATCCAATCACACCAGGAAATACATTGTATTAGGTCACTTGTTTAAAATGTATGTGTGGATTCTTTTGGTTATCGATAAAGGTATCCTCTGCAAAACAGGACAATATTGTTTCATTCCCAATCCTGTTGTGCTTATTCCATTTTCTTGTCTTAGTTTATCTGTTAAGACCTCCCATACAGAGTTGAAAACAAATGAGGAATGAGAGCATTTTTGTGTTCTCAACAGAGATGTGTTTCAACAGTAGTAGTGCTTACTGTTCTTTTTGTTTGTTTTTGTTTTTTGCTTTAGTTTTTCAGATTAAGGATTCCTTTCCACAGTTCTTGTTTGGTAGGGGGTTAACATCTCTTGAGATAATGTATCATTCATTTTCTTTCTTTTATTATACTGATATCTTAATGTTAAACTAACCTTAAGTTCCTAAAATAAAATGAGCTTAAGTTGCAGTATTCTTTGTATATATTGCTATAAAATATATATCTATTATTAGTAGTATTAGTATTAATTTTTTTTTAACATTCTCATCCAGGTCCATTGAAGAGTTGGAAGTGGACATGCCCTTCCTTGTTGGATTCTTGTCTGGTTTTGGTGTCAAGTTCTACTATCCTCAGAATGTGAATTGGAGTGTATCCCCTTTTTCTAATTTCTAAAAAGGTTTGTCTAAGATTTATGTTACTTTTTTCTTAAATTTTGGTAAGATTCATTTGTGTTTTTAATTTTCTTTGAGGAAAGCTTTAATTATGGTTTGAATTTTAATACTTTTTTGTTAAAAAAGAATGGAAATTTCCCACTCAAATTTTTGTTTACTTTCAATGAGTATTTTCCTAGGAATTTATTTGATCTAAACTTTCTAATTTATAGGTATGAAGTTGATCATATGCTCCTCTTCTAATTTTTAAAATGTATTTAGGATCTGTAGTGATCAACTATTTTTGTTATGTTTTATATGGCCTACTTCTGTTTTTTCTCTTTTCTCTCTCTCTCTCTCTCCCAGCATCCCCTTCCTTCTTGTTTCCTGATATTGTCAAATGTTATCAATTTTATCAGTCTGTTCAAAAAATTAATTTTTGTCTTTACTCATAACTTTATTATATATTTGTTTTCTGTTTCGTTGTTAGTTTTCTTACTCTAGTTAAGATATAGAGAAATATTTACTATTTATATAATACAATATTAAAGAAAGAATTAAAGAGAACAAACTATTGACAAATGCCACAATCTGGACAAATTCCAAAAGCATTAAAAAACCTAGAAAACTGTATTGTTCCAATTGGAGTGGTATGGGATGTAAAAGTACAGGATAGAGTCTTTTAGGGAGATGGAGATGGTCTATATTACAATCTTAGTGGTTTTTCTAGAGATAAATGTATACATTCTAAGAGTTATATACTTACTATTTGTATTTTGACTCTTTGAAAATTATACTTATTTTAAAAAGCAATCTACAATAAAGTGATAGATTATTATTAAAGCAGGGAATATATTTGCATCAACGATTGCTGGTGTGAAAGAAGAAGATATCACATTAAAGATATTATCTTAGTTTTCTTTGAACAGCTTACTTAACACTATAAACCACAATAAAATAAATGTAAAATTCAGATAAACTTATTTAACCATTATAAGTTATGAAGCATTTTAATGTTTTCATTGTACTTCCTCCTCATATTCCCCTATGTTTTATTGCTATATACCAATATACCAATATTACATATAAAGATTTACTCTGTTATAGAACAGAAACTAACACACCATTGTAAAGCAATTATATTCCAATAAAGATGTTTAAAGAAAAAGATTCAAAACTAAAACTAAGATAATTTGTCAAAAATCACAAGCTAAGAAGAGACAAAACAGAATTTAATTCTGTATACTTTGAACTCAATTCTAGAACTAATTCATTCATTCTGCAAATATTGGTTGACCATTAATATACAATGGTCCATGCCAGAAAATGAGTTTATAGTTTTGAACACACAAAACACATGGTCATTGTCATATGAAACTTAGAGCCTATAAATAATGCCAATGATATTTAACTGACAAAACACACAAATGGGAAGAATGAAGAGGAAAAAGACCCTTCTTTTATCTTGATTTAATACTTTTGCAAATAATTTCTCTGCAGAAAAATTCATAGGATAACACCTCATTCCAAAAGCTACAATTATCTCCAGTTTACTAAAATGCAAAAGTCAAAAATTATTTCCAAATCTCTCACGTTAGATTCTGATTGAGTTGGTATTAAATCCATTAAGCAGTTATTCAAGTAGTCTCTGATTAAAAATGTGGTCTTGTGGTAGAAAGCATGGCACAAGTATCCTAATCAACCATCATACGGCTTAGTTTCCCCCATCCTGAATTTAGCAATCCAGCATCTATCTGACCCTCAGTTCTTCAGACCTTCAACTCTGACCTACTTCATTGACTATCTGTGACTTACATCCTAAACTTCATTTTTACCAGGAAGTAACCTGCCCCTAAGGTCTTTGAACTGTAATATTCCTGTATTGACCATCAGTTATAGTTTTTCAACCATCTCCTCCCTTTATTGATTCTGGACTCATTCAACATCTAACCCATCAGACCCTCTCCTCTCTCCTGTGTTCTGAGTCCACTCAAGGTTTATTTTCATTCATACCCATAATAGATCCCAAGGTTCACCAATTTAATTGTCCTGAACTAATGTCTTTGATTGTCCTTTGTCCTCATAGTCAACCAGATAAATATCACTCCAAATAGTCCAACCCTATCATATCTTTTGGTTCTTTTTGCTGACTATCCTAGGTTGCAGTTAACATAGCTGTGATTACTAGATCGATCACAATTTCATGCTATGCAACTTTGGCCAGAGTTTTAAGGATACTTGGCAATGCTTTCCTCATCTCTAATTGACTCATTATAACTCTTCTCTTAGCAACTATTCAAAATAATCTCCAATGCTTTCAGATCCCCAAACTACTTCCACACCACACTCTGGGTAAAAGTTCTAGCTCCTAGTTCACTATGAAGATAGATGACATTCTACAATCTACCATCTGTATGATGTTTCTAAGATTAAAAATGAATTCATCATGCCATTCCCATTGCCATTATCTGGCTCCAGCTGATGCCTTTAGACACTTAGAGATTCTACTGGCTTCTGTTTCACTTTGCTCTTTCAGTTTCTTTGTTTATCCCACATAGCCATGCTTCCTTACACTTCCTTGTCTCTGCTTCCCCTGCCTAACATTGCATTTACTCTTTTCTCCACGTGTCTGTCTCTGGCACACCCTTTATGAGTCAGCTCAAACATCACTTCTCTTGGAATCCTTCCCCAAGCTGATTTAGAGGCAGTTTCCCATAGTGCCATTTCTTTTGTTCCAAAAGCAGCTTGAACATATTCCTAATACACTTGTCCCCAATATGTTCTAAGCAATTTGAAAACCAAGACTAGTTTTCTTTTCTTAACATGTTTCTTCAAGCCAATTGCATTGTTTAACTTATAACAAATGCCCAGTAGATTTTTACTGAATATGTGAAAACTGCACTTTATTGACAGTCACCTCTAACTGTCTTGATAATGTTAAAAAAAAAAAAAAACTTTTAGTTCCTCATTATGTTTCTCTCCTCCTCTCTTTTTCATCCACTTCATTTTTTCCTACCCCTTTATTCCTTGCTCTCTTACTATAGAAAGGGAAGATCCCTATTCATTGCTATAGTCTGTAAATTGTTTTTGATTCAGTCCTCTGCCACCTCCATGTAATCACATGTAATCACATGACATATCATTCTCCTTTATATTTGTGGTCTAAAAATACTCTTACTTCCATTTCATATTAAGAAAAACTATTTTCTTAACCCTGCTAGGTCACACCATCTTTCCCTTGTTCTCTCTTCAGATATTTTTTTCTTTGTTTTAAAATCTGAACTTTTCTATCTCTCTCCATTACTAATTTGATGCTTATCTGATAACAATCTCACTCTGTCATCCTCATTCTAGTGAAAGTGCTTTTCTTATTTTCAGTGCAAAACCCTCTTCTCAGTCATTCTCAAGTTCTTTCTCAAGAGACTGTGAAAACCCGAATAAATGTTCCTTAACTAACAGCCCCCCCACACATCCTGTAAAATGAGCCACATACTGAGGTATCTTCATACCTCTCTTCCTCCCTGGTCTGCATGTTTTGTTCTTTGGGCTCATCACCTGTGACCATCTCAACTGGGATATTCTGCCAGCAACGAAAAGTATTTGGTATTCCTGCATCATCTGAAAATGTAGCTTTTGAGCCATTTTGATTAAAATAGGCTAGATATTGCCACTAGTCGGTTGCCACTAAATTAGAATTCTGTGGAAACCGACTCTATTGTGGGCCACTGGCTACTCAATTTCTCAGTCAGAGTGCGCAGTGTTACAACCTGACCCACAATCTCTTCATTGCTTCTGAACCCAGCCTTTCAAATAGAGAGCTGCTGCTCCAGGAAATACAAGGTCAGCTTCCTGTGAACCTCTTGTCACAGCACTTTTGTCAAATGATCAATACATAACCTTCTTTGGCTGTGTTTCTGTTTATAGACACCTTATTTCATGTGTCTTGTAGATTCATTAACATTGGATTTATAGCCAACAGTGCTACAACTCACACGTAACAAACAAACCTCAGCTAGTACATAGAAGGCACATTGCCACCTTCTTGTTCTCAGGGGCACTAGATAGCGCTTCAGCATTATGCTTGAGGGTCATTTCAAACAGTGAAATCACCAATAACGACACAAAAATGCCAAAGAAAAAAAAAAACTGGCACTAAATAGACCACAGAAAGGACACTTGATTATAGCTTGAGAGTTGAGACAAGAAAACAAGAGTGGCTCCTTGTTCAGTTCCACTGAGTGACTCAACATTTGTTTCGCTGCCCACAAATGACTGCGAAAGCACCACAATTATTGACGTTGGTGTTGCACACATATTTTAGCAAGTAGGTGAGTTTACACACACACAATCCTTGAACATTTTTTTTTTTTAATGTATAAAATAGATAACCAGCAAGGACTACTGTACAGGACAGGGAATTCTACTCAATATTTTGCAATGACCTATAAGGGAAAAGAATCCGAGAAAGAACACACATATAACTGAATCACTGTACTGTACACCTGAAACTCACACAACATTGTCAATCAACTATACTTCAATAAAAAACAAAAGCAACAACAACAACAAAAACACAACAGAAAAAGGATCCCTGAACAATGGGGATGGACTGTGTGTGCAGCTCTCTTGCTTCACCTCCACTCGCTGGACTTCTGCTTGGCTATTTAAACCCACCTTACAGGAAAGTGAGCCAGACCTTCCTCTGGATGATCTCCTCTTTCCTTGGCTAATTTTCACATAGCAACAGTATCTCCAGCCAAATACTGATTTTTGCTCCTGCCAACTTCAACTTTCTCCCATCCCTGTGTTCTAACGGTTTAAACATTCTTTTAGTCATCAGGACTAGAAGCTAATATTACATCATTCAATATGTTTTTCTGTTTTTTCTTATTTAATTCATTCTTGATATTGCCATCAGCTTTATTTTCATAAAATAGGTCAAATCTTCTCTATGCTCCAGTTAAATATTCTAATAGATTTCAATTTTCTAAATATGCATTTATGTACACCCCCAAATCCCAAACTACTTTTTGCATTAATTAAATTTACATACTATAAAATGTTTTGTGCTCCAAATATGTCATAAAATCTCTCTATTCATATTTTATTAACAACTCTACACAAATGTAACTTATCCCGATTTTTACCATCATAAGTCATTTTTATTGTTTTGGGTTATTTATATAATTGAAATCATATAGTATACAGTTTTGCATCTAGTTTTTCTACTCTACCATAATGTAATAGAGAATGGAAGAATTTTGTTCATATGCATTGTCATTAATTATTACTGATTCACTTATTGATGGAAATATGGCCATTTTCATTTCAAGTATATTGCAAACACTGCTGCTTTTAGCACATTTTTTAAATTTGCTTCTTGGTGGACATATGCACATATTTTTGTTGTACCTATAGCTACCAGTGGTAGCTCTGCATCAACAGCCTTTATATACTTTGCTTTACTGGATAATTTCAAACAATATTCTAGAGTTTCTCCAACTTGCAATCCCTCTGATAGCTTCTGAGTATTACAGACCAAAATTTGTCATCATCTGCCTCTTTCAATTTAATCATTCTACTCTGTGCATAACAATATATCATTGTGTTCTACTTTTTATTTCCTTGACGACTAATGGTCTTAAGGATCTTCCTATACTTATTCTGGCAATTTGGATAAATATATGAATAAAAACTTGAGCATGTCTTAAAATACAGGTTTGTTGTTATTCTGGCAGGGTAAGACCAATAGATGAGGAGGTGATTGTCATGGAAAAGACAGTTTTCACAGATCCCAAAAGCAAGGGGCATGCTGCACCACTCAGGGCAACATGGAGACACACATGGGTTTGTCACGAGACAGAGGAAATGGGTGACAACGTAGGCAGGAGATTTTGCTGTGGTTTTAGCAGGAAAGGAAAGGCAGGCCAAGTTAACCGGGCTGAGGATTGGCTAGTTTGAATAATGTTAGTGGGCTCTGGGGCACAGAGGCTGCCTCTAGGTATCTGAGTGATTAGGGTAGGGGGATAGTGATTGGCCCCAGAGTGATTAGGGTAGGGGGATAGTGCCACTGAGTGTGAGAGCCCCATAGAGGAAGTGTGGGCTCTGGAATTGTTGCTTTGTATATGAAAAGCTTGCTTAAAGGGTAAATCATTTCCTGTCTCTTATAATTCACCAGCCTTGGTAGAGGTAGTCTTCCCCAGGGTCAGCAATGCACCAGATGTTAAAGCCTCAGAAATACAGAAAATTAAAAAGACACACAGTACAAGAAACTGGTTAAGGCTTTCATTCACATTTCTATTGCATTGTTTTAGTTAGGTCGTTTTAATTCAAGAAATCAGCCTTTTGTTGTCACCCTATGGCTGGTTTTGTCACTTTCTTAATGCTTTGTTTTTGCTTTTTTTAAAAATTTTATTGAAGTATAGGTGATTTACAACATTGTGTTAGTTTCAGGTGTACAGCAAAGTGATTCAGATATATGTGTGTGTGTGCATATATATATATATATATATGCACACACACACATATATATAACTGAATCTATATTCTTTTTCAGATTCTTTTCCCTTATAGATTATTACAAACTATTTAGTATAGTCCCCTATGTTATATAGTAGGTCCTTGTTGATTATCTATTTTAGATGTAGCAGTATGTATATGTTACTCCCAAACTCTTAATTTGTCCTTCTCCCAGTTCCTCTTTGGTAACCATAAATTTGTTTGCTATGTCTGTGGGTCTATTTCTGTTTTGCATGTAAGTTCACTTACATCATCTTTTTAGATTCCACATATAAATGATATATGGTATTTGTCTTTCTCTGTCTGGCATACTTCACTGAGTATGATAATATCTAGGTCCCTCCATGTTGCTACAAATGGCATTATTTCATTCTTTTTATGGCTGGGTAATATTCCATTTTTGTTATTCAGGTATAATTTACATACAAAAATGTTGTACTCCCTGTAGTGTAAAACTGAGAGTTTCGGCAAACATATACCGTCAGACTGTGACAATCATGATATAGAATGATCCCCTTCAGCCAAAAAAATCTCCCATGTCTCTTTGTGGTAAAAAAGAAAAATTTGCTTTAACAAGAATATCATGTAAATGGAATCATAGATCATGCTGCCTTCTGAGTCTGACTTACTTCACTTACAATGGGGCTCACCATGATGTTACGTGCACCAGAATTGTTCCTTCCTGCTGTTAAGTGGTGCCCCATAGTATGGACACAAGACAGCTTGCTCATCTGTTCTCCAGCTAAGGAAAAGTTGGGTTGTTGCCAGTTTGTGATGATTACTAATAAAACCCTGATGCACATCTGCATACAGATTTTGTATGAACCCAGTTTCTCTATTCATTTAGGAAATACCTAGAAGAGGGATTACTGAGTCATTTAATAAAGGTATGTTCAACTTTACAGAACCTGAAAGCATCTATTTCAAAAAGCCTGTACCATTTTGCATTTCCACAGCAATTCTGAGAGTATAACCCCAACTCCTGTCTCCCATTTTTGCGATACTGGTGTCAAACATGTCAGCTTTACATATGCTGAAACACAGCACATAGCTTCTGGGTTTGTTTTAGACTCTCAGCTGGTTTTCTCATTTTCTCTCATTTTGGTGAGGATATTTTCAGCATATGATTATTTGTGTAATTATGCATGCAAAAATTCATAAATTCTGTGTCTGAAAATTTCCTTTACCATCTATATCATTTTTTTATATGTTTATATTCTCCTAATAGAACTAACTGGGGCATGTTTTCTAATGCCCTATTCTCTGGAAAGGTGTGTGTGATATCAGTGCTGCTTCTTTCATTTGTATTTTGAGGATTTCACTGGAAAGACATTTATGCCTGAATCTGAGCTTATGGGACTGTTTGGAAGATATTCCATTGTTTTTCTGCCTTACAATATTTCTTTTGATATTATCTATCAGTCTCTCTACCACTTCTTTGAAAGAAAATTTATGTCCTTTACTTCTGTTTTTTATATTTTTATAGTTTACTAAAATTTTTGTATTTTATCAAAGGTATTCACAGGGGTGTGTGTGTGTGTGTGTGTGTGTGTGTGTGTGTGTGTGTGTGTGTGTGTGTGTGTGTGTGTATTTCAATTATTTTGTTTGGGTTCTGTAGAGTTCTTTATTTTCTAGGTTTGTGTACTTCAATTTTGTAAAATTCTTAACTGTTACAGCTTTAAATCTTGTATCTTCCTAATCCTCTCTCATGTCTCCTTCTTCACATCTCATAATATGTCTCATTAATTTTAATATTCTTACCAGCCCATGCAAACTTTTTCTTTTCTACATATATCAATCTGGATATTCTCTACTTACCTGTTTTCTCATTCACTACTACACACTCTAGTGTTATTAATTCTTAATTTTAATTCATTCTTATCTATAATCTTATCTATAATCTCTGTCTTTTACTTTCCTAAATCTATTATTCAGAGTTATTTTAACTTCTGTCTGTTGACTCATGTATAGATCACAAAATAATTACTTACTATCATCTGTTTTACCTCTTAGTTTTAAGCCTTTTGGTCTTATCTTTGTTTGTTTGCATTTTTTTTAACAGAAAACCAGGCATCATGTTTCTTGTGTAAAATTTGTGTGGAGCCAGAATTCATCTATAAGTTGAAGAGGCTCTTGATAAATTATTTCACCAGAGATACTTTACCTGTCCTCTCTCTGGTAGAAATAGTAGGATAGATAGAACTTACTGAAGGTTGTGTTGTGCACTTTAGGCAATATATATATATATATTTTCTTTCATTTGTGTGTCTTCTGCTCTATTATACAGCTTTCTAAAATTTCCAGCTGAGAATATGGGGGATTCCCTGCCCCACTCCCACTGCTCTGTGTCCTGAACACTAATACCTGCTCCTTGGTACCATGAGATTGTTAAAATCCCACAGTGCTCTTTATATAGTTTCTGCTTTGCTTTTTAGCATCCCGTGCCATCCTGTTTTAAATTTTGGCAAATAGTGACTGAGAATTGGGCTAATTTCTTTGTCTTTCCCTTCTGAAATCACTAAACTTGTCTTCCCAGCTCTACAATCCTACCAAACTTTTAGTTGGTTTCTTTGCCTCTTACCTGTACCTGTTTGCTTGGATGTTGTATGCCCAGATTTGGAAAATATACTGAGGGAAAATGGTTACAAAATATTTGCTCACTTCTCCTCAGGTCTCCTTAGGGATCTCTGGTCCTCAAGATTTTGTAACCTCAGCCTCTCTCCGTTGCCTCTAAACATATCCCTTACTTTATGTTTATATTCTTAGTGGAGCATTTGTCTATCACGAGCTCATCCGTTACAGCCATGAGTAGACGTACTCATGCATTTTCCCCAATAACTCTAGTGTCTTTGCTCTAACAGCTTGTCTACCTGTGGATGCCTATCTCCATTTTTCTCCTGGTTGAACATTATATTTTCATAATAGCTCAGTGGGAATCTTCATGACTTTCCATATTTAGAAGTGTTTTTTCTTTCCTTTGTGTTTTTGTATTTTGTACAAGGTCTTGACCTATATAAATTATCAGAATACCACAGAGGAGGACCAGTTAGCATGTGCAATTAGAGCCATCAGTTTCCCCATCCTCCCAAATATACAGGGCTATGTTACTTGTTGCCTTGATGGCGACATCTCTATACCTACTGGCAGAGCTGGAGTAAAATATACACTTGTTTGAGGCAAATTAATTCAATGGCGTTAAATGTGACTTAATGAAGAAAATCAAACAAACCATGATTTGAGAGCTTCCAGGAAGACCCCCTTCAGTGGGAAAACTCTGTATTGAAATGGTTGCTTTAATAAAAAAATAAAGTATGAGATGCTGCTGAAATGCAAACGTATCTTTGTGGAGCAACAAACTAAAATCCATATTTTATTTATTTCTTATCTTGGATGATATTATCAGATTTTTAAAGTATTTTTTTCTAGAAAGGGGAAATTTCTCAATGCAGTTGTATAAGCTTAAGAATAAAGAAAGGGAGACTTTAGTTATATTGTTTTTCTTTCTATGCTTGCCTGAGACTTCCTTTCCTGAAATCCCTACAAGACACTACCATGTTGAGATGTGTCTTTTCTCTGTGCTCATATCATTTCCTTACCTCCAGTATGTCACTAAAAACTGTCTCCTTGAATAGGTGACACACTTTTTCAAAGTAGAGGGAACGGCTTGTCCATGTAAAGTTCCTAGTGCCGTGCTCTCACACTGCTGGCGTGTTCAATGCTTAGACAATGCTACTCTGAAGCTCTTGTCCCGCTGAGCTTTTATAGAAGGCAAAGCACTATTTTCAATATTGAAAATAGATCAGTAAACAAAAATTCCCTGTCCTCTGGGAGATGAATCTGATGAAAAATACAGGCAGTAAAAATAAGTATGTAATATAATAACGTAAAGAGAAGGTAAACTGTTCTGGAAAATAAAAGTACAAAATGGCAAAACTGGTGATATTTTTGCACAAGCCTGAGTGTGGTGGTTAAAATGGGCTCACAAGTATCCAGAGACCTTTCGACTGGGAGAAGAAGGAATAAAATCAAAGGCCCCAAAGCAGAGGCCTTTAGAGGGAATAGGCCTTTGGTCTTTAGAGGGAAAAGAAACTAGGAAGTCAGCTAGAGGACAAGAGATAGGAAGACAGCTCTGAGGTTTAGCCAGGGGTTGGCCTTGTATGTCTTTGTGGGTCATGTAAATACTTCCTAATTATTGGTGTGAAATGGAAAGCCATTACAGGTATTTGAACAGGCATACATATGCCTTATGGATTAAAAACTAAGTGAAGAAAGCAAGATAGGAGGATGTCAAAATAATAAACAGAAAGGCTAGTCAGGTTCAATGCATTATCTAAGTGGAAGGTTGCAACAAATTAAGGAATTCTTGTTGCCATGTTTTGTTTTCTTTTGTTTATGGCTGTGTTGGATCTTCGTTGCTGTGTGCGGGCTTTCTCTAGTTGCAGTGAGTAGGGGATACTCTTCGTTGTGGTGCGTGGGCTTCTCATTGCGGTGGCTTCTCTTGTCACGGAGCACAGGCTCTAGCCACGCAGGCTTCAGTAGTTGCAGCACGCGGCTCAGTAGTTGTAGCACGCCAGCTTAGTTGCTCTGCGGCATGTGGGATCTTAGTTCCTGGACCAGGGATCGAACCCATGTCCCCTGAATTGGCAAGGGGATTCTTAACCACTGTGCCACCAGGGAAGTCCCATTGTTGTCATGTTAATCTGACAGTTTTATGAGCTTACTGACACCAGTGATCCCTTTGGGATGGATGAAATACTGACTATATAGGCCACTTTCCACAATACCATGACTTCTCTCATTCACAAATACTCTATGATTCCATCTCAACTTTACATGCGATGCAAATTTTAAGACTTCGCTAAATTCTACACTTTATTCAAATTTCCTCAGTTTTCCCCTAAAGTCCTTCTTCTGTTCCAGGATCCCATCCAGATACTACTTTACATTTAGTTATCATGACTCATTGGGCTCCTCTTGGATATGACAGCTTCTCAGACTTAAAAAAATATATATATTTGACTACCTTGACAATCTTGAGAAACACTGGTCAGGTATTTTGTATCGTAGAATGTTCCTTTCTGGGATTTGTCTGATACTTTGCTCATGATTAGTCAGTGGTAATATCTTTTGGGGAGGAAGCCACAGAAGTAAGGTGTCATTCTCGTCACTTCATATCAAGGGTACAAATTATCAGTATAGCTCATCCTTGCTGATATTGACCATTATCACCCAGCCTGAGGGTGTTTGCCAGGTTTCTCCACTGTTAAGTGGCTTTTCCCAGATGCCGTTTGCTGTGCTCTTTGGACAGAGTCACTTTATGAGGCTCAGACTTAAAGAGTGGGGAGTTATGCTCCACCTTGTTTTGTGCCACACAAATTATTCCTCTGCATGGGAGATTTGTCTCTTTTACTTATGTATTCATTTATTCAATCATTCACTTATGTCAGTATGGACTCATGGATATTTATTTTGTCTTTTGGCTTATAATCCAAGGCTACTTTATTTTGTTGCTCCAATTCTTCCAACTTTGGCCTTTGGGAGATCTTTTGGTTGATACATGTGCTTCTTTGACATACCCCTACCATTGAGAGTATTTCATGAATTTGTTTACTTATTCTGAGCACTTCCTTACTTTCTAGCATCGTAATACATACCAGACATATCTTGTATATTTCCTGCCCTAGTCCAATAATCAGTCACTTCTCCAAGGAGTCCTTGTTTCTTTTATTGATGAATGGAATTAGAAACCATGGTTTCAGGACTAGGTGTGCTCATGGTTACTGGGGCATTATTGTTCCTAGGTCCTCTCAGTTGACTGAGTAAGGCAGGTATATGTGTATACTAAACCATCGTATGCATGAATACATATGTCTATAAATATTTTTACATGTAACCATGAGTTCACACTGAAGTCTCCAAGTTTAATCCGTTATCACAAGTATTATTACACATTCCTCCTTTGATTATGTTTAAGTTCCCACTCAAAGAGGGAGGAACCTAGTTCCCATCACTAGCCATCTATTTATCTAAATGTTTAATTCCAGTATACATGCAGAGCGGTGTAAGCATTGTTAATCTGGACCCCACAGAATCAACTTCTACACTGCTTTTGTACAGTTCATTTAGTCTTACAGATTCTGCTTTCTTCCAGCATTAATCAGGCCAGCACTTTTTCTTCCACTTCCTTCAGTGAGGCTTTTTCACACACTAGTAATTGTTTTATCATACTGTATAGTATATCCTAGTGTTCCCCAAGTTTAGGAACTATATTTCCTATATATATACTGTATATAACTATATATACATTTTAATTATATGCATTAAAGTGCACACTTTGTGCTATGGCTCTTGACAAGTGCCTGGTGCTATGTGTCCAGAATTATGGTGTCATAGAGTATAGTATTACCACTAGAAAGTATACCTTGTGATTCGCTCCTTCATTCTTCCTTTCCTCTCCCTTAGTCTCTGACAACTACTGATCTTTTTATAGTCTCCATAGCTTGGCCTTTTACAGAATGTCATATAATTGGTATCATATAGTGCTTAGACTGTTCAGATTTGTTTTCCCTTTAGTAATATACATTTAATACTGATCCACTAGTTTTCATGATCTGATAGCTGTTTTATTGCTGAATAATAGTCCATTGTATAAATGTAATAGTTGTTTATCCATTCATTTCTTGAAGTGTATCTTGATTGCTTCCAGGTTTGGGCAGTTATGAATAAAGCTATTTTAAATGTCCATGTGCAGGCTTTTGTGTGGAAATCTGTTCTGAAATCAATTGGATAAACATCTAGGGATCCATTTGCTAGCTTATGTAGTGAGATCATGTTTAATTTTGTTGGAAAGTGCCAAACTGTTTTCCAAAGTGGCTGTAGCATTTTGGATTCCCACCAGAAAAAACCAATGAGAATTCCTATTGCCCACAGCCTCCCCAGCCACTGGTATTGTCAATTTTCCAGATTTTAGACATTTTAATAGGTATGTGGTGGTTTCCCATTGTATTTAATTTCCAACTCTCTAACAAATCATTTTGCTTCATTTATATGCTGATTCATCATCTGTATATCTTATTCAGTAATGTCTCTCTCTCTCTTTCTTTGTTGTTTTGGTTATTTTGTAATTTAGCTGTTTGCTTTTTAATGTTTTTGAGACTTCTCTGCATACTTTGATACAAATCTTTTCTCATATATATGTTTTACAAATAGTTTTTCCTAGTCTATGTTTGTCTTTTGGTTTTCTAAACAGTGTTTAATATTAATACAGTGCAACTCATTAATATTTTACCTTTATGGATTGTGTTTTTAACATTTATATAATATATATATATATATATTTCTCACATCCAATCCAACTAGATCACATAGATTTTTCCTATATTTTCTTCTAGACATTTTATGGTTTTATATTTTATATTATATTTTATATATTATATTTTATATTTAGGTTCATTTTGAGTTAATTTCTATGAAAGTTTGTGTGACATTTGTTTCCTAGTACATTATTTTTTGTATATGGGTGTCCAATTGTTTCAACACAATTTATTGAAAAAAAAAAGATCATTTCTCTATTAAATTGCCTTTATTCAATTTTCAAAGATCAGTTGACTGTACCTGTGTGTGTTATTTTACTGTTATTGAGTTCTAGTTTAATTCTACAGTTGTCTGAGAGCATACCTTGTATGCATTTCTGTTCTTTTAAATTTGTTGTGGTGTTTTATCATTGAGGATGTCCTCTATTTAGAGGAATGTTCCATGTGACCTTGACAAGAATGTGTATTCTACTGTTGTTGCAAGAAGTATTCCATAACTGCCCATTACATCCAGCTGATTGATGGTACTGCTCACTTTATCTATGTCCTTCCCAAGTTTCCACCTGCTAGGTCTGTCATTACTGACAGAGGGCTGTTGAAATCTCCAACTACAGTAGTGGATTTGAATATTTCTCCTTGCAGGTCTATCAGTTTTGCCCCATGTATTTTGATACTCTGTTGCTAGACCACTATATTTTTAGGATTTTAATTCTTCTTGGAGAATAAACCTATTTATATTTATTTAATCATTTTATTGCTCTGAAGTTTGCTTTGTCTGAAATACAACTACTACAGCTTTTTAAAAAATAGTGTTTGTGTGGTATATCATTTCATATCTCTTTACTTTTAATCTATCTGTATCTTGTAGAGGACATATAGTTAGTTTTTATTTTATAATCACTCTCACAGTCTCTGTATTTTAATTGGAGTACTTAGACCATTCACATTTAAAGAGTTGATATAGATTCTGTTTTCCATTTGTTGCACCTATTATTATTATATTTCCCTTTCTTGCATTGACTTTTCTGGTTTTAACTGAGAATTTCATATGAATCCATGTTTTGTCCTCTTTCAGCATATCATTTATACTCCTAGAATGTGCAATATACATTTACAACTAATCTAAATCCACTTTCAAGTAACGCTATACCATGTCATGTGTAGTGCAGGCACATACTAGTATAATTTCCCAATTCCTCCCTCCTGTCCCTTATAATATTGCTGTCATTAATTTCACTTAGCTATATGGTATAATCACCTAATACATTGTTACTATTATTACTCTTATAAGTTTTTTATCAGATACTTTAATAATAAGAAATAAAATTAAAAAGGTTTTATTTTTATCTCTGCTTATTCCCTTTCCTCTGTTCTTCCTTTCTTTATAAAGGTCCAAGTTTCTGAATTGTATAATTTTCTTCTCTCAGAAGAACTTGTTCTAACATTTCTGGCACAACACATCCACTGGCAACAAATTTGAAGGAATGTGTTTTGTACCGAATTCCAGGTTGTTGGTCTTTTTCCTTCCTTCTTTTCCTTCCTTCCTCCCTCCCTCCCACCCTCCCTCTCTCTCTCTCTCTTTCCTTCTTTCTCTCTTTCCTTCTTTCTCTCTCTCTCTCTTTCTTTCTTTCTTTCTTTCTTTCTTTCTTTCTTTCTTTCTTTCTTTCTGTCTTTCTTTCTTTCTTTTTCTTTCTTTCTTTCTCACTCTCCATATTTCACTTCACTTCCTTCTGACTTCCATGGTTTCTGATGGGAAGTCAGATGTAATCTTTATTCTTTTTCTTCTATAGGAGAACTCTCTCCTTCTCATTATATGGCTTATTTCAAGATTTTCTTTTTGTCGCGTTTTTTTTTTTTTCCTTGAAGTTTGAATATGATATACCTAGATGTAGACTTTTTGGTATTTATCCTGCTTGGTTTTCTTTGAGCCACCTGAATCTGTGGTTTGTCATTTATTTTAGAAAATTCTCAGTCATTATTAACTCAGATATTTCTTCTGTTACTTTTTTTCTCTTTCTTCTGCTATTCCTATTACATGTGTGTTACACCTTTTGTACTTATTCCACAGTTCTTGAGTATTCTGTTTAATTTAAATTATCCTTTGTTTTTATATTTTAATTTGGGAAGTTTCTATTGCATTTGTTCAAGCTCATTGATTCTTCCCTTGGCTGTGTCTGATCTAATAAAATGAGTCCATTATATGCATTCTTCATCTGTTACAATGTTTTTGATTTCTAACATTTATTTTTGTTTACTTCTTAAATGTTTCATCTGTATGCAAACATTACTCATATGTTAGTGAATATTATGCAATTTTTCTATTGGATCTCTTAATATATTAATCACAGTTATTTTAAATTTATATTAATTACCCCAAATCTGCCATATCTCATTCTACTTCTGATTCTTGTTTTATCTCTTCAGATTGAATTTTTTTTATTTTGTTTTTTTTTTTGTTTTCTTTTGTTTTTGTCTTGTAGCTTACCTCACAATTTTGTGTTGAAAACCAGACATGATACATCAGGTAGTAGCAATGGAGGTGATTTGGCTTTTAATGTGAAATTTTATGTTACTCTACCTAGGAGCTAGCTTATAATTTAGGTTTTCTGTAGCTGTAAGTGCCAAAGACTTCAAAGTTTCTTTTATTATTATCTCCCCCCTATATTAGACACATTAGTAAAGAATACTGGAGTTGTTTAATTGACTTTCTCCCAGGTCAGGTAAAACTCTGATAAAGAGTTTCTCTTACAGACTAGTTCATTGTTATTGAGAATTCTCCAACAGTACTTCAAAATGGAACTTTTCTCCTGCTGACCAAAATATGTGTGTAGATTTTTCTCCAGTGTTTATCATGAAAACCTGGTGAGGATCCTATAAATAAAACCCATGAAAGTTGGGAGGCCCCTAAGACCAGGCCCTTGGGAGTTTTTAATCTCTTTAGCTGATCCACACTCAACTTTCAGTAACTCATCAAAACTGCTATATCAGTGTTCCTACTCTTGTTTGCTTTAGTGGTTGTATTACCATTAATATAATTGTTATTATTATTATTCTCCACTGAAATTCTCTGTACTTGCCTCCCTCTCCAGATTTTATTTTAGAAAATTCTAAAACTGCTCCAGGGGTAGCAGTTTGTCTTACGACCTCAATTTCTGACGCATTTCAGAAAGTCACTGACTTTTTTCAGTTTGTTCAGCTCTTTTCTTGTTTGAGGTCTTGAGTGATGACTTTATATGATGGAGCTGATCAAAAGCTTCTTCTTCATTTTTGAAGGATAATTTCACTGGTATAGAATTCTACTTTGGTGGTTCTAATATTTCCTTTCAATGCTTTAAATATTTTACTCCACTCACTTCTTGCTTGCATTATATCTTATGAGAAGTTCACCATCATTCTAATCTTTTTCTCTCTATAATTGAGGTATTTGTTTTCCCTTTGGCTTCTGTTAAGATTTTTTCTTTGTCTTTTGTTTTCTGTAGTTTGAACATAATATGTCTAAGTATAGTTTTGGGGGATCTTATCCTGCTTGGTATACTCTGAGCTTCATGGATCTATGATTAGATGTGTGTATTAATTTTTGAAATTTCTCAACATCTATCACTTAAAATATTTTTTCTGCTCTGTTCTCTGTCTCTTCTCTTGGCATTTCTATGGCATGAATGATACACAATGTAAAAAATTTCCACAGTTCTTGGATGCTAGGTTTCATCATTATTATTATTATTAATTTTCTCTTGCATTTTACTTTGTGAAGTTTCTATTGACCTATGTTTAAACTCATTGATTTTTTTCCATGTCCATATCCAGTCTACTGAGGCATCAAAGGCACTCTTCAACTCTGTTACATTGTCTTTGATTTCTAGCATTTTCTTTTGTTTTATTTTTAGAGTTTATTCTCTCCATCTATTACTTTTTGCATGCTTTCTACTTCATTCCTTAGAGCCCTTAACATGTTACTAATAGATAGTCTAAATTCCCTGTCTGATAATTCAAAAATGTGTGTTGTATCTGAACTTTTTTTTTTTTTTTAGGGCTCTGGCTCCCTGGCTTTTGTACTATTTTTTAAAAACAACTTTATTGAAGTATAATTTACATACCATAACATACACCCATCTTAAGTATAAAATTCCATGATTTTTGGTAAATTTACCGAGCTGTGCAAAGCTCACCACAATTCAGTTTTAGAACATTTTCATCATCCCAGTAATGCTCCCAGCCCCTGGCCACCAGTGATCTGCTTTCTGTCTCTGTGGATTTGTCTTTCCTGGACATTTCATATAAAGGGAATCAAACGATATGTGTTTTGTGTCTGCCACACTTTGAGTAATGTTTTAGAGGTCTTTGTACTATTTTAGTGGGACAATTGGTGAAACTTCCATAAGATCTGTAAAATGGCTGCTGAGCATGGTTTTGATGATTGCTTTGCCTCTTCAGATTATATTCTTGCCTTTCTTGCATACCTTATAATTTTGAAATAGATATGATGTTTTGGGTAATAGAAACTGAGTTATATAATCTTTAATGTCAATTTTGTATATCCATCTTCCCTGAAGATGTACTGAGTTTAATGTTTGCTGTAAATGTAGGTGCTAGGGGTTCAAACTCCTCTAGTATTCTTGTTTTTGTTGTTGTTGTTTGTCTGCTTCCCTATTGATTTTGGATTTTCCTACATAGTCCTCTGCAGAAAGCTTCTATGTGTCACACCTCTTTCAGTTGCAATCCCTCGTTATTGTGTAGGAGTCCTATTTGTGTTGCTGCAAGGTGTACGGGAGGGCTATCTTTCTATAATTATGATTAAGTCTGTATTTTAGTGGGCCTGTGTCTCTAGACTCTGACCTTTATAAGTGGTTGCGCACTGGTATAGCTCACCCCCGACTAGGTTTGGAGCATAAGGCTAATGCACTGCAGTTGGAGAAATGCCCTTCCTTCAGGTGGGATAAAGGTCTTGTAAAGGCCTTTCCCCTGAACAGGAGGGCTTTGTTAAGAGATACTCAGCAACTTTCACAATGACTCCTCCCTCCTCTGTCCTGCCAGAGCCAAGCAGAATCCTTTTCAGAGGTTTTCTGGGAAAATCTGACACAATGTCTGGTGTTTAAACCCACAACAGTGTGAAGACCACCCTACGACTTCTGACCCTAGTTATTTGTTGTTCTCACACAAGTCCTTATTCAGCCCCCAGCAATTCTTCAAAATTATCATCTGAGTGTTCCTGCGAGTCTATGGTTCCAGCAGCTCCAAGAAAACAGATTCCAATTGTGATATTCTGGCTTCACTTCTAGGATTTGGGGTGATATTTTGCCCTATAATCTCAGTTCCTGGTAGGTCCAAAAAGATTGGTTGCTTTTTTGTTGTTATTTTGAGGATTGGCGAGACACCTTCTAATCTCTTTAAATGTCAAAGCTGGAACTAGATATTTATCATTTTAGTATAAAAAAAAGATTTACTTGTATAATTGTAATGCCATAAAGGAACATTTTTTTAAATTAAAGAATAATTCCCTTTATTTTTGTCCTTACTTCACTAGTTTTTAAAAATAGCTAATAATAACGATTCACATATGTCACAAGGACAAACTTACGTCTTTAATGGCAGTCCTTTTGAATTGTATTTTTCACAGGTGTTACACTTTCAGCATAATCCTATCTTCAGTAAGCCATCAAATTTTCTCTAGGATACAGGTAGCTTTATTTCATCAAAAATCAGTTTTCAGCTTTAATGTGGACACATTTTCCCCACAGCAATGACTTGCTGTTGTGAAGCAGAACTAAAAAGAATAATTTGTCTATGTGCAATTAAAGTCTCACATTCTGAATCTAATTGTTTCTGTGCAAAAATCCTGCTTTATGAACTGTTACTCCTATCTTTATAGTGTGCTTTGGAGGAGGGAGGCTTGATGAGTTGTTTCTTAATTTAATGGACTTAAATATACCACCACCAGCTGCCAAATAATTTGTGAAAATGCATTGTCATTTTGTGCCTGTTGTCCTATGAGAAACAAAAGTAAAATGACTGTTAAGTGTGTTGCAAAAAAAAGTAAATATAATCCCCTAAATGCAATTATATAAGATCCACTTTCTTGTGTATGGATTCATTAGCACGGAAATAAACTAAGTATTTTTATTAAATGGAAAAAGTCATCAATTAATGTAGAATTTAACCATAATCGTTTAACAATAATTTGTTGCCTTTTCCAAATTTAAAAATGGCAACAATGACTATATAATAACTCTGCAAAGCTTTCCATTCTTAAAGTGGACTTGACATAGTGTATTATAACCAAGATATTTCTAAGTTCATATGTTTGCATGTGCGTGTGGAAGTTAAAGTTACTCCACATTAAAAACCAAAATGCCTTAAGGGCATTTCTGCTTTTTTGTTTTATGTGTTTTTCTTGCACTGTAATTCTCAAAATTGGAAGTTTAAAGTTTGTTTAAATGGATAGATATGTGTATCTACATTCTTATTTGTCATGTAGTTTTTGGCTATGCCTCTTTGTGGGGACATATAGATAGCGTAATGTTAGGAGTTTAGAAAGGTTAACCTGGAGATAAACCTCACAGAAGTGACACCAGTATGAACCAGTTCAAGACAGTGGAGGTGTGGGATACAAATGGAAATGGAAGCACTGCATTCCTGGGCAGAAGGAATGTCATTTACATCCTAGCCTGCATTTGTGTGCTTTACTGCAGGTCACTTGGTTACCTGGAGAATCTGTTAACAATTATAACAGGGCATTTCAGCTATTCACATATCTTTGAGTGCCACACTTAGACTGCCCATACATCTGGTCTTGGAAACAGTTAATATATTATTCCTTGCACACAATTGCTTTCCTTCTTCTTCTCTGGTCTAAAGGGCACTCTTGGCAAAACCATCATGAATTCTTCATTTCAATTTTTTTTTTTTTTTTTTCGGTACGCGGGCTTCTCACTGTTGTGGCCTCTCCTGTTGTGGAGCACAGGCTCCGGACGCTCAGGCTCAGTGGCCATGGCTCACGGGCCCAGACGCTCCACGGCATGTGGTATCTTCCCGGACCGGGGCACGGACCCGTGTCCCCTGCATCAGCAGGCAGACTCTCGACCACTGCGCCACCAGGGAAGCCCTCCATCATGTTTTAATGCACATTATAGCTTAGATGCTCAACACTGGATTATCTCCATGATATCATAGGAAACACCTCAGATGAATGAAGACACTGCTGAGCTTCAGCCTCCAGCATGTCCCTGAGGTTCTACTCCTTCTACCCTTACCATACACGAGAGTCAACACAGCAGGACTAATTGTTATCCTTAAAAAAGGCCCTGCTTACAAGACTGGTCCTTTGCTGTTGTCTAGAAACTTAGATCTCAGGAGGGTTCCCAAAACTGTTAAAAGTGGTTCATTATGCCTAAACTGTTTGTGCAAACAATATGGCTTGTGCTTATAAAGAAAACATAAATATTCATGAGATTTGTTGAAGCATAGTAAGAAAGACTTTATTCAACAGAAGGACTATTGCCATAGGCATAGGGACCACTGTGATGGAATTCTGCAGTGGAGGAGAGAGATTGGGCTTAGTCTCTGAATACAGCATGGACAAGTGAGAATTTGTACCCAAGTCATAGGGTGGCAGTCATTGGGCCAAATATTACTAAGAAGAATCATCAGGTCTAAGGGGGGTTCCCACTAAATTGACTCAGTAAAAACTCTGAGTGCTCAGTCTCTAACAAGCACCTATCCCAGACTCTACATTCCCCTGGGACAGGACTCAGAAAGCCTGGGCCTGGTTTCCCCAACTTCACCCGAAACACCTCTTCTCTTTGCTGATTCTGCTTTATATTTTTTTTGTTGTAATAAATCCCAGTTTTGGCTATGATGATATACTGAATGCTATGAGTCATCTTAGAGAATCACTGAAACAAGATGGTTTGGGGGACTCCCAATACATCTATATCCTAAACGTTTACTAATTTAGTCTAGAGCTACCCAGATTCCTAACTCTTTCAAATTGCTGGCTCATATGAAGCTTTCCTTTATATTTTAGGGTAATGGTGGTGAATTGAATCTAATTGGTTCTGAGATAGATATTTTTGCTTTACTATTAGTTACTCTGAGGTCTTAAATAAGTAAGGAAATCTCTTGAAGTCATGGATTCTCAACCTGCATATGAAAGAATGAGTCTATAGGCCCCTTTTTCAACAGGCTGTGGATACATAGACTATTTTGTGTTCTTGTGGCCCTATAGTCTTATCTTCTTTTCTTGCATAACTTTGAAAACATAAAAAGTCAGTTTACATTAAGCATTTTCTTCCCATCTCATCCTACCTTATTGACATACTAAATTTTGACTGTTTGCTGTTGTGGTTGTTGATGTTGTTGTATCAGTTGGAATACTTTTGGCTGCAAGTAATAGATTATCCACAGGGGGAATCAACATCTTACATAATGAAGAGTTTAATATCACAGGTAGCCAGAAGTTCTTGGAAATATAAATCTAGGATTGGAAAACTGAGCAACACACCCAAATCAACAAGGGCCCAGACATCATTAATATTTCTGTTTTTAAATGTGGCTGATCCTTTCATGACTGAACTTATGGTTTCCACAAGTCCAGACATCAGATTCTTACAATCTCAATCAAAATGTAAAAAGAGTAAGATCTCCAACCACATTTTCTTTTATCAGGGAGAAAAAAAAAAATTCTTACACAATATCTAGAAGAGGTTTTCAACTATTTTGTTGGCCAGGTTGCTAATCACACTGATAAAACTTGTCAAAACCATTCCATGTCAAGAGGAAGAGAATGATCATAATTTGGATTAGATTAAGAAAAAATTACACATTGGAGCTAGGGCGGGGCCACATTCCATGAGAAGCTGAACATCAGAAGAAAAGTCTAAGCCTCTGTCAGAGGAAGGATTAGGAAACTGGCTGCAAGATAAGAAAAAAAGAAAAATATCCCAAGCAACCAACCAACCAACCAAAACAAAACAAAAACTACTAACTTATTTTGTTACTTTAACTAATATTAGCATTTTTAATCTTTGGAGCATAACATGTTTTTTTTCATATCCTATGTACTATTACTTTCAAATAATGTTGTATTTCCCAGAATTTGCAAACTTTTAGAAAATTAAGAGGTAATGAAGCATTTACTTTATTTTTACTTTAATGGACATGATGGCAACATTTTTCTCTATTTTAAAAGCAGTAGCTCTTAATATAACATACAATATTAAAATGTTTAAGAACTATACACTAATTACTATTTAAAATGTAATCTTTTCTGATGAACAAAATGCAAAAATAACTAAATAATGGAATAATATTTCATGTTCATGGACAGGAAGACTCAATATTGTCAAAACATTAGTTCTTCCCAATTTAATCTATAGATAAATGCAATCCCAATCAAAATCCCAGAAAGTTATTTTGTGGATATCAAAAACTGATTCTAAAATTTATAGGAAAGGCAAAAGACCTAGGATAACCAACACAATATTGAAAGAGAAGAACCAAGTAAGAGGACTGATACTACTCAACTTTAAGACTTACTATAAAGCTACAGTAATTAAGACTGTGTGGTGTTAATGAAAGAATAGATAAATTGACTAATGGAACAGTAACAGAAGAGAGAGCCCAGAAATAAAACTATATAAATATAATCACCTGATTTTTGAGAAAGGAACAAAGGCAATACAATGGAGCAAATGTATTCTTTTCAATGAAAGATACTGGAACAACTGGACATCCAAATGCAAATAAATGACTCTAGACACAGACCTTACACCCTTCACAAAAATTAACTCAAAATGGATCACAGACTTAAATGTAAAATGCAAAACTATAAAACTTCTAGTAGATAACATAGGAGAACATTTAGAGGTCCTTGGGTATGGTGATGTCTTTTTAAATACAACACCAAAGACATAATCCATGAGTGAAATAATTGATAATTAGACTTCATTGAAATTAACAACTTCTGCTCCGAAAAAGACAATATCAAGAGAATTAGAAGACAAGCCACAGACTGGGAGAAAATATTTGCAAAGGACACATCTGATAAAGGACTTTATCTAAAATATATAAAGAACTCTTAAAACCCAACAATAAGAAAACAGATAACTTGATTAAAAAATGGGCCAAAAATCTGAATAGACACCTCGCCAAAGAAGATAGACAGATGGTAAATAAGCATATGAAAATATGTTCCACATCATATGTCATCAGAATATTTTGTGTGTAGCTGAGATTTCCAAATAGTTCATCTACAGATACATATTTTATTGTAGTTATTTTATTTTTTTAAAATTAGATCTCATTTGCTTTCTTTCCTTTGGTGGTGTCCTTACTATATATATCCTGATTTTGTGGTTTTGATTTCTTCTTTTTCCAATAGTTTAATTAAATTTAATTTTTCTAGTAGCTAGTAATTTTTATACATATATATGGAATCTTAAATTTATTGAATTGTGAAGAGAAAACATTTTGTAAACTTGATTACTTTTGAATAAATATCGTATCAGGCTTACTATACTATATATATTTTCCTAAATGCTTCACAGGCATTTATTTGCAAAGAATGTACTCAAAAATTGTACCAATAGCTAATAACTAACTATAAGGTAAACACCAGTCATCTGCAACAAAAAAAAGACCAATATTGGAGAAATTGTCCTTAAGCAAGGCAATTCAACCAAAAGACCATTGGATACTTAATTACTATCAATATAAAGGTGCCTAAAATGATGACTAGAAGTGTATGTATCCATAAGCAGATAGAATTTATGGGGAAACTTTCCTCTGTGTTTTAGTTCTCCACAGTACACAAGGTAGAAGAGAACTGCTCAAATATAAGATAGGCAAAGTTGTGAACATATCATCTATTGTTATTTTTCTTAATTCTACTCAAAATCTCTTCTTGGTTTTACTTTTACTAAAATTGAATTTAAGTAAAGTAAGCATTTGACACTCTCCCTCACTTTATTGTCTTTTTATTGAAAATCCCTCTCTCTCTCTGCATTTAAGATAATCCATTTTAAATGTAGTTTCACTTGCATTCATATGATAATTTCAACTTCATCTGCGTGGATGCTCTGCTTGCTTTCCAGTCTTCTCTGCTCCTCAAGATAATTCTTGTTAGGAATTACTGGATATTCTCTGAGTTGCTTCTGTTCTTCACTTTTATATTTTTCAGTTGTTTATAAGCTTCAAGATGTAAGGAATCATATCTTGTCCATTTCTTGTATTTCCCACAGCATCTAAGTTTAGCACAGAATTCAAAAAGCTGTTTACCAAACAGAAATTGCTTTCCTTGATGTCTTCACTTTTTAGCTTTCTGGCTTCCCAATATATTAGAATAATCTTTGTCTTTTATGTATTATCTTACATATAAACTGTTTTTACATTGTTGCCTAATATTTGTTTTCTAATTTCATATATAATAATCTTTTACTTTATTTTTGTTGATAAACTGTCCCTGTGTAATAATATCATGTCTGTAAATTTGCCACTTATAAGGATATAGAATTAGATTTTCTGATATGCTGTACATTATTTCTTTTCTTATGGCTCAATCCATGTTTTCTCTATTGTTTGCTTAAATAATTATTTTATTTGTTTTAAGGGCACAATATGTGCTCATTATAAAAGTAATAAAAAATTGAAACAAAGTAGAAATAGTAAGGCAACAAGTGACACCTCCTAGAATAATCAACATTTACATTTGATTGTTATCATTCTAGGCATGATTATATAAACTTTTAAAACAAGAAGGTTGGATATAATGTGAATGGATAGGTGGATAGATGAAGCACTTTTTCAAATAAATTATTTAAATTAAGTAACTCAACTCATTTTTAATCATAAGAGAATATAAATAAATGATTAAATAAATTCTTTTTGTTTTGGCTTGTATTAGGTAAGGCCGAGGTTCACTTCTTTTCTGTGTGGCCATCCAGTTGACCAAACACAATTTACTGAACATCTCATTGTTTCCACACCATTACTTTGCCACTTTGTCACAAATCAGGTGACCATATAAATGCTCAACCTTTTCTGAACACTCTATGTCTGTCTCTGAAGTTAGTTTGCTATTCTGCCAATACCACACTCTTAATTGCTATACTTTTCCAAAAAGTCTTAATATTGAATCGTGTAAATCAAGCTATTTTCTTCCCTTTCAATATTGCTGTGGACATCATTAGACCTTTGTATTTCTGTATGAATTTTAGAATGATTTTATGAATTTCTGCTAATATTTTTTGGGGATTTTTGAATAAAATTTTACTGAGTATCTATCTATCTATCTATCTATCTGTCTATCTATCTATCTATCTAATGTATTTATATACCTATATAAAGCTCATCATGGTTTGCCATCAACATGGTGTGTCATTTTATTTGTTTAGGCATTTAATTTATTTCAATATTATCTTGTTGATTTTAGTGTAGACATTTATCCTAAGTATATGATTTTTTGGTGCTATTGTAAAAAAATATATTTCAGTTTTTAAATTTTCTTTGTCACAGGAAAATGTAAATACATTTGATTTTTAATTGATACTATGTCAAGCTAACTTAAATTCAATTGGTAATTATAATAGCTTTCTATGTTCCATGTACACAATCATAAAATCTGCCAAAAATGAGAAGTTTTATTTCTCCATTTACAACACACATTTTTCTCTATTGTACTGGCTAAATTTCCAGCAGAATATATCTTTAAATACACTTTAGGGGCTTCCCTGGTGGCGCAGTGGTTGAGAGTCCGCCTGCCGATGCAGGGGACACGGTTCGTGCCCCGGTCCAGGAAGATCCCACATGCCACGGAGCGGCTGGACCCGTTAGCCATGGCCACTGAGCCTGTGCGTCCGGAGCCTGTGCTCCGCAACGGGTGAGACCACAACAGCGAGAGGCCCGCGTACCGCAAAAATAAATAAATAAATAAGTAAATACACTTTTTTAAAAAAGTGCAGTTTTAGGTTCACAGAAAAATTGAGTGAAAAGTACAGAGATTTGCCATGTACCTCCTGCCCACACACGCAAAGCATCCCCTATTTTCAACATCCAGCACCAGTTTCATTTTAAAAATCAATGATCTGTCCTGCCCCTAGGTTCAGGAATAAAGATGCAGACGTAGAGAATGGACTTGAGGACATGGGGAGGGGGAAGGGTAAACTGGGACGAAGTGAGAGAGTAGCACTGACATATATACACTACCAAATGTAAAATAGATAGCTAGTGGGAACCAGCTGCATCACATGGGGAGATCAGCTCAGTGCTCTGTGACCACCTAGAGAGGTGGGATAGGGAGGGTGGGAGGGAGCTGCAAGAGGGAGGAGATATGGGGATATGCATATGCATATAGCTGATTCACTTTGTTATACGGCAGAAACTAACACAACATTGTAAAGCAATTATACTCCAATAAATATGTTAAAAAAAAAGATTGAATAGAACAAAACATTAAAAAAAAAGAGATTACTGGGATACTAAGGGTGCCATGAACAAAGAAAAAACAAAATCAATGAATCTACATCATTATTACACAAAGTCCATAGTTTACATTAAGGTTAACTCATGGTATTACATAGTCTATTGGTTTTAACAATGTATAATAACATAATATCCATCCAGAATAGTTTCATTGCCCTAAACATTATCTGTCGTCTACCTATTCATCCCCCACTCATCCCTAACCACTGGCAATCACTGATGTTTTCACCATCTCCATAGTGTTGCCTTTTTGAAAAGGCCCATACAGTTAGAATCATACAGTATATAACTGTTTTTAGATTGGCTTATTTCACTTAGTAATATGCACTTAATGTTCCTCCTGTCTTTTCATGGCTTGATAGCTAATTTCTTTTTAGTGCTCAATAATTTCATTCTCTGGATATATTATAGTTCATTTATTCATTTACCTACTGAAGGACATCTTGGTTGCTTCCAAGTTTTAGCAATTACAAATAAAGTTGTAACCGTAATTGTAAACCTCCATGTGAAGGTTTTTGTGTGGACATAAGTTTTCGACTCCTCTGGGTAAATACCAAGGAGTGTGAATGATGGACTCTATGGTGATAGTCTGATTAGTTTTTTCTTTCAAAGTGGCTGTAGCATTTTGCATTTCCACCAGCAATGTGTAAAAGTGCCTCTCAAACCATATCCTTGCCAGCATTAGATGTTGTAAGCCTTTTGGATTCTGGTCATTCTAATAGGTGTGCAGTGATACATCATAGCTGTTTAATTTGAAATTCCCTAATGACACATGATGTTGGGCATCTCTTCATATGCTTACTATCTGTATATGTTCTTTAGTGAGTTATCTGTTCAGATATTTTTTCTTTTAATTAGTTTCATTTTTCTCATAGTTGTGTTCTAAGAGATCTTTCTATACTTTTGCGAGTAGTCCTTTATCAGATATGTCTTTTCCAAGTATTTCTCCAGTCTATTCCTTTCCTTCTCGTTCTCTTGAAAGTATTTTTGCAAAACAGAAGTTCTTCATTTTAATGAAGTCAAGCTTATTAATTATTTCTTTCAGGAACTGTGCCTTTGGTCTTGAATCTAAAAAGTCATTGCCAAACTTAAGGTCATTTAGATTTTCTTCTTTGTTACTTTCTAGGAATTTTATAGTTTTGCACTTTTCATTTAGGTCTGTGATCCTTTTTGAGATAATTTTTGTGAAGGCTGTAAGGTCTGTGCCTAGACTGATTGAGTTTTTGCATGTGGATGTCCAGTTGTTCTAGCACAATTTGTTGAAAAGACTATATTTTTTCTATTGCATTACCTTTGCTCCTTTCTTAAATTTCATTTCACTATATTTATGGGGATCTATTTCTGGGCTCTCTGTTTTGTTCCACTGTTCTATTTGTATATTCTTTCACCAATAACAGTCTGTTTTTATAGCTTTATAATGTTTTGTAGTTGAGTAATGTCAGTCCTCTGACTTTTTTTTCAATATGTTGTTGGCTATTCTGGGTCTTTTGCTTCTCCTATAAACATTAGAATCAGTTTTGTTTTGTTTTGTTTTAATGTCCATAAAGGAACTTGCTGGGATTTTGACTGGGATTGCATTGAATCTACGGATCAAGTTGAGAAGAACTGACATCTTGACAATATTGAGTCTTTCTATCCATGAATGAGGAATATCTCTCTACTTACTTAGTTTTTTAAATTCATTCACGAGAGTTTTTATAATTTTCCTCATACAGATCTCATGTATATTTTGATATATTTATAACAAATTATTTTATATTGAGGGTGCTAATGTAAATGATATTGTGATTTTTATTTTAAATTCCTTTTGTTCATTGCTGAATTGCTGGTATATATGAAAGTTACTGACTTTTGTATATTAACCTTGTATCCTGCAATCTTGCTGAAATCACTTATTAGGTGTTTTTTTTTTTTGTTGTTTTTTTGTTTGTTTTCTGATTCTTTGGGATTTTCTACATAGACAATCAATCATCTATGAACAAAGACTGCTATTTCATCATTCCCAATCAGTATACTTTTAATTTCCTTTTCTTGTCTTATTGTATCAGCTTGGGCTTCCTGTAAGATTATTATTAAAAGGAGGGATGAGAGGGGACACACTTGCCTTTTCCTGATTTTAGCAGAAAAACTTCTAGTTTCTCACAATTATATACGACATTAGCTGTAGGGTTTTGGTAAAAAAAAAAAAAAAATTGTATCATCTCCAGAAGTTCTCATCTATTCCTGGTTTGCTGAGAGCAGAATTTTTTTTTTTTTTTTTTGAGCAGAATAATTTTTGAAATGGGTGCAATGTTAAACTTGTCTCTTTATTTTCAAGGGAAACTTTGAATTTGATATGAGTAGTAGGTTTGTAATAGATGCCTTTTATCGGATTTGGATAACTCCTTTCTATGACTGGCCTACTAGGAGGTTTTTGTTTGTTTTTTTGTTTATTTATCACTCAAAGATGCTGAATTTTAAAGACAATACGTTTCTTCATCTATTGGGATTCTCCTAAGGAGTATTTCCTCCTTTTTGTTAGCAAGGTAAATTATGTTTATTGATTTTAGAATATTAAACAAACTTTGAATTTCTGGAATAACCTCCCTTGGTTCTGATGTATTATCCTTTTTATATATTGCTGGATTTATTTTAAGACTATTTTATTGAGGCATTTTTGTATCTATGTTCATCTATTTTGCATGCTTGTTCATTTATTGTAATATCCTCATCAGATTTTGGTATCTGATATATGTTGGCTTCATTCAAAGAGTTAAAAATGTTCTTCTTTCTCCATTCTTTAGAAATGTTTGTGTAAAATTGATGTAAATTGTCTCCATAAATTTTTTGAAGAATTCATTAATCAATCGCTTTTCTCTTTAAGAAGACATCAAAGTTCAAATGTTTAATTTTTTTTTCTCATCTGTGGTAGGTCACATTTTTGAACAAATTGCTTAATTTCATCCAAGTGGTCAAATAATTTGTGTAAATTCATTCATAATATACTTTTAATATATTTTGATGTATTGAATTTTCAATGATGTAATCTTTTTCTTTCCTGGTACTAGTTTCACTAGCTACCCACTCCTTTTTTTTTTTTTTTTTCTTATTTCTCTCTTGGAGGTTATAAAAAAAAAGTGTATTTCAAGATATCTGCTGATATCTTAGGTATTTGATTTTGGATCCATTTTTAAAAATTGTGGTGAACTTCCTTCTTAGAATTTTACTGACCATTCACTAGTTTGTAAATCATTAAGCATCAGTTGTGTTTAATCTACCACCAGTCTGATTTTTCCCCTTATAAGAGAATGTAGTTTCTTTTTTTATGTTTGAATAAAAATTTATCTTCAAATTCTAGTTCTTAACCAGGATATGCATCACCTTTTGATAAGTAAATTGTGTTTTTTTTTTTCATGGAAAATGTGCTGCATTTTTAAATCTAAATACTTTTTCACTTTTATTTTTAATATTCTGTATTCAGTGTCACCAATTTACCATTCACTATGTCATCGCTTTCTTTCCTAAACTCCATCAATTTTTCCTCATATGTTTTAACCTCTTGTTTTTTCCCTGTGCCACAAAAGAACCAAATGACAGCTGGTAATTCAACGGAAATGTATGTTCAACTTGAAGCGATTGAAACTTTTTAGAAAATATTTGGTCAGAATCTTCTAAAAGGACTAGAAACTTCACTAGCATTCTTTCTATCCAGAAAGTCAGCAAGATCCTTCAAAAATGTGTTTGTAAAGTGACCTAACAGAGGCATTTGGCAGAGAAAACATTTTCAGCATAAGGAAAAAGCTAATAGAGCCTTAGTTTTCATATCTTTCCAGGATCTAGAAGCCAATCAATTTCATGAAGAAGAAATTGACTAAAATGTGATCTAGCATTAGTTTACATGAGAAAGATAAGTGAATTTCACATTTGTATTAGGGATTTTCCCTAAAGAATATTGTTACATTTTCTTGAGCTTCCCTGGTGGCACAGTGGTTGAGAGTCCGCCTGCCGATGCAGGGGACATGGGTTTGTGCCCCGGTCCGGGAAGATTCCACATGCTGCAGAGCAGCTGGGCCCGTGAGCCATGGCCGCTGAGCCTGCGCGTCCGGCGTCTGTGCTCCGCAACGGGAGAGGCCACAACAGTGACAGGCCCATATACTGAAAAAAAAAAAAAAAAAAGAATATTGCTACATTTTCTCTGAATTGGGGAAAAAATAATGTGCAGGAGTTATTAATGATAGTTGTGCAAAACATAAACAAAATGTACTTTAAAGTTGTGTCATATTTCAGAGATAAGATTATACTCTCTATTTTTTCCAGAGAAATAACATAATGTGGTTGAATCAACCGAATATGAACTCTCTTTTCTATCTACTTGCTATGACTTTGTACCATATCATTTGTGCAACTCAAAGTCATTGTGAATATCCATGGGGTAGAAATGCTTATCAGAGGTTAGCTTTGTTCTCATGATCACCATCTGGGGGTGGGTGGAAGGTAGGTAAAGGATATGTTTGAATTTTAGGATTATCATATTTGATACTCAACTCACTTCTCACTGTCTCCTTAAGAATAAGCCAGACAATAAATCTTAGGACTCAGAAACAGCCAATTTATACTCCAAGATGGGCATTAACAGCACATGATTTCGCTACTCATATTAATCTTCAAAAGGAATGCCCAGATTATAATAGGCCTCTACCTTCTACCTGGTAAATGAGGTGAGAAAACATCAATACTGTTTACAATTTTTATGTTTTTCCCCCCAACGATAACAACAAGGAGAAGTCTTCCCCTTTAAGTGCCTGGTACTGGGAAGAATTAAAGGGGATTATTTAAATTTCTAGCCAAGGATGTCATTCAAAACATTCCATCACTCATCCCATAACTGCCACTCTCCATCAATGCCTCAAATGCAATCTCTTTTATTTCCTTCCATAAAGACTCTCTAATCCTCAACAACTTCAGTCAATGAATTTCAGTTAATATTTATAGACTGCCATTATGCCAGTATCCAGAAATCTCCAACCATATTCTTGATGTAACTAATGTGGTTCTCTCTTATAACATTTTTCCATGAATTATACACCATTAGACATCTGCCTTTTACTTCTTTTTTTTTTAACATTTTTATGGGAGTATAATTGCTTTGAAATGTTGTGTTAGTTTCTGCTGTATAACAAAGTGAATCAGCTATACATATACATATATCTCCATATCCCCTCCCTCCTGTGTCTCCCTACAACCCTCCCTATTCCAGCCCTCTAGGTGGTCACAAAGCAATGAACTGATCTCCCTGTGCTATGTGGCTGCTTGCCACTAGCTATCTATTTTACATTTGGTAGTATATATAAGTCCACGCCACTCTCTCACTTCGTCTCAGCTTACCATTCCCCCTCCACATGTCCTCAAGTCTATTCTCTACATCTGTGTCTTTATTCCTGTCTTGCCCCTAGGTTCTTCATGACTATTTTTTTTTAATTTTAGATTCCATATATATGTGTTAGCATACGGTATCTGTTTTTCTCTTTCTGATTTACTTCACTCTGTATGACAGACTCTAGGTCCATCCACCTCACTATAAATAACTCAATTTCGTTTCTTTTTATGGCTAATATTCCATTGTATGTATGTGGCAAGTCTTCTTTATCCATTCATCTGTCAATGGACACTTAGGTTGCTTCCATGTCCTGGCTATTGTAAATAGAGCTTCAGTGAACATTGTGGTAGATGACTCTTTTTGATTTATGGTTTTCTCAGGGTATATGCACAGTAGTGGGATTGCTGGGTCATATGGTAGTTATACTTTTAGTGTTTTGGGGAAGCTCCAAACTGTTCTCCATAGTGGTTGTATCAATTTACATTCCTACCAACAGTGCAAGAGGGGTCCCTTTTCTCCACACCCTTTCCAGAATTTATTGTTTATAGGTTTTTTGATAATGCCCATTCTGACAGTTGTGAGGTGATACCTCATTGTAGTTTTGATTTGCACCTTCTCTAATGATTAGTGACGTTGAGTATCCTTTCATGTGTTTGTTGGCAGTCTGTATATCTTCTTTGGGAAAATGTCTGTTTAGGTCTTCTGCCCATTTTTGGATTGGGTTGTTTGTTTTTTTGGTATTGAGCTGCATGTGCTGCTTGTATATTTTGAAGATCAATCCTTTGTCAGTTGCTTTGTTTGCAAATATTTTCTCTCATTCTGAGTGTTGTCTTTTCATCTTGTTTATGGATTCCTTTGCTGTGCAAAAGATTTGAAGTTTCATTAGGTCCCATTTGTTTATGTTTTATTTTATTTCCATTTCTCTAGGAGGTGGTTTCAAAAGGATCTTGCTGTGACTTATGTCATAGAGTGTTCTGCCTATGTTTTCCTCTAACAGTTTTATAATGTCAGACCTTACATTTACCTCTTTAATCCATTTTGAGTTTATTTTTGTATATGGTGTTAGGGAGTTTTCTAATTTCATTCTTTTACATGTAGCTGTCCAGTTTTCCCAGCACCACTTATTGAAGTGGCTGTCTTTTCTCCATTGTATATTCTTGCCTCCTTTATCAAAAATAAGGTGGGTGACCATATGTGTGTGGGTTTATGTCTGGGCTTTCTATCCTGTTCCATTGATCTATTTTTCTGTTTTTGTGCCAGTACAATACTATCTTGATTACTGTAGCTTTGTAGTATAGTCTGAAGTCAGGGAGCCTGATTCCTCTAGCTCCGTTTCTCTTTCTCAAGATTGCTTTGGGGGTTCGGGGTCTTTTGTGTTTCCATACAAATTGTGAAATATTTTGTTCTAGTTCTGTGAAAAATGCCATTGGTAGTTTGATAGGGATTGCATTGAATCTGTAGATTGCTTTGGGTAGTATAGTGATTTTCACAATGTTGATTCTTCCAATCTAAGAACATGGTATATCTCCCCATCTGTTTGTATCATCTTTAATTTCTTTCATCAATGTCTTATAAAGGCATCAAAACTATAAGATGCTGATGCCTTTTAGTTCTAATTGCTACCTTTAATTATTTTTCTTTCACTCAAATAGCCTCATCCATTTGTAGACAGCTATGTAATCTTTTAATTTTGCTGCCAATATCTCTGGACATGAATTTGGAAATTTTACTTTTGCTTTCTTAATAATTTATTCCCTCTTTAACATTTGTAAAAGATTAGTTGAATTCACTAACAGATATATATATATACAGAGAGTAGCAGCACTGATAAAGAAATAGTTTTGTTTTTTTTTTAATATGGCTATAAAACTTTGCCAGGGGCTTCCCCGGTGGTGCAGTGGTTGAGAATCTTCTTGCCAATGCGGGGGACATGGATTCGAGGCCTGGTCTGGGAAGATCCCACATGCCGCCCAGCAACTAGACCCATGAGCCACAACTACTGAGCCTGAGCGTCTGGAGCCTGTGCTCCACAACAAGAGAGGCCACAATAGTGAAAGGCTCATGCACCGCGATGAAGAGTGGCCCCCACCTGCCGCAACTAGAGAAAGCCCTCGCACAGAAACGAAGACCCAACACAGCCAAAAAAAGAAAAAAAAAATTATATATATATATATATATATATATATATATATATATATATATATATATATACTGTGCCAGGAATATATCTAATCCAAAAATGTATGACACAAGGCCTAAATACTTGATACAAAATAACTAGCATTTTAGTTATAAGCTTTTTTTTGTGTGTGTGGTACGCGGGCCTCTCACTGTTGTAGCCTCTCCCATTGCGGAGCACAGACTCTGGACGCGCAGGCTCAGTGGCCATGGCTCACGGGCCTAGCCGCTCCGTGGCATGTGGGATTTTCCCGGACCGGGGCACGAACCCGTGTCTGCTGCATTGGCAGGTGGACTCTCAACCACTGAGCCACCAGGGAAGCCCTAGTTATAAGCTTTCTAGAACAAATATTAGCATCTCTAACTTAAAGAATATTTTTAGTTTACAGTTTAGTGAATTCTACACATTAAGGGCAAGGTTAAATGGAACAAATAGTTACTTAGATATCAGTTGAAGAATTATAAAATCAACTGTCAACACCCCCCAAAATTTAAATTATTTGATATGGTTTAAAAATATGTAAAAAGTGCTACTTTTCCACTATCAATTATTTAAAAGAATGCACACAAGAGGGAGGAGATACGGGGAGATTTTATATATATATATATATATATATATATATATATATATATATATATGTATAGCTGATTCAACTTGTTATAAAGCAGAAACTAACACACCATTGTAAAGCAATTATACTCCAATAAAGATGTTAAAAATAAATAAATAAATAAAAAACAAAAGAATGCATAATTTTCTAAAGAAATAGCTAATGATTTTAACATTATAAAACTGGGATGTTTATATTTGCACACTATTCTTGTAGGTAGAAGAAAAGAGAAGTATGTTATGTTAGAAGAATGCTGCAGAAATACAAAATAATACAATTTTGTTATGAACCAAAAGCCAAGATCATTAATCATGCAAAATGAAATAGTCATACCGACTAGTACAGTATTTTTTGTTGCCAAAGATATTTTGTTATTCTAATCTATAGCAATTATAATTATTAATGATACTAATGTTAATGGGAACTATCCATCTACATATGAAAAATATCACCTTATACTAAAAGTAAAATGTGCAATTAGTACATTAAAACCTGATTATAGCAAGTGAATTACTCTGGTTTCTTATTTAATTAATAAAATGACATTTCTCTTTACATTCCATTACTAAGACAGTTAAAAATAACATGCTAGGCAGGATACTCTATGATGGTCAATATTGCAATACCTTTTGTAACTTTCATAAAAGAAGCAAGTCTCATTATTTTCATTTGAAGTACTTAACTTTTCAAATGACTTATTGAAAAAGTGATACACAGCTTAGAAATACAATAGCTTTCTTGTATTTCTTAGAAATATTAGATATTTTTGAAATTAAAATTGAACATAAGTAGTGAACACAGAAACAGTACAAACTGCCCCAATGGTTAACATTTTCTTTTTAATGCAGCCAATTAGAGCTCTCACTGGAGCACCGTCTATGCTGGCATTTCATGCTGCCCTGCTTATTCCTTCCCCAAGAGCCACAAAGAATAATTAACTCAGCCAGCAAGAAATAAACGTTGACTTTTGCTGTTGGCCCCGCTAGACCACATTTATATTTCCACAATGTGACACAAGAGGTCATATGGCGTAAGAGCACATAGACAACTTTGGGAGAAAAAATAAAGCATTGTTCAGCCAGTGTTATGGTCTCATTACAACTCTGATCAATATCTGAACGACCATAAAAACGTGGGGAAAAATAATGCATTCTAGGCAACCAGCCTTGCTTTTATCTGGGGAGAATTAACTCCTTCACAGTTAATGCTTGTCACCTTGTAATGCTCTGTAGGATCTTTCCCCAGCTCTGGGACACATCTGAGATACATGAACCATTACTGCAGACTGCTTGTCACATAGATGTAAAAGGGCTATACAAAAAAAAAAAAAAAAAAGGGCTATACATTTAAAACATTACAATATTTTAAAATTAATCAAATGCTTTTTCTCAACAGATACTGCAAACCTTGCTTTGACTTCTCCAAGTATTTCTCATTATCTGTGTCTTGATTTCAAAACCAAAAATAGTGACTATATTAAGCTTTGGAAAAATATGTTATTTTGCGCAGGAACCCTGTCCTGGCTCAAACAGCTTGCTTATCAAATGAGGGAAGAAAACACCAAATACTGAGGATTATAGAGCAAAGCCAGAGAGAATTCACATTGTCTACAGACTTCAGTTATCTGACCTTGCTTACTTCTCTCCCTGCCTCCCTTATACTCCAGGCCCCCAAATTACTGAATCTATTGTAGTCCTCTGCTGCACCCCATAAAACTAGGTTTTACTAATGGTATCATTTTGCTAATTTCAATGAACATTTTAACCTGGTTGAGGCTTTCAGTACTACTGGAATCAGCCTAGGTAGGCACCGGCTTCACTGTGCCTCCCACCCCCGGCTCAACTCCAGCCAGTTTAGAGTTCTCCATCTGGGTTCAAATTCAGGAAACCCAGAAACATGAACCTATCCCTGGACCTCAGATGTGTCAGGCATGGAGCCCTCCCAACCTGTGCTAGGAGAGAGGGCTTTTCTGAGCATAGCTAGGTCTAGGTCGGTACCCACGGCTAAATGAGCAGGATGTCAGGATGCAGACACCACAATGTAGACCAGGATTTGCTGGGGTAGCCCAGGATCTGGTGGGGATTCCCAATCAAAATAACAGGGATGACATAATAATCACCATGATATCCACCATTTAGAGGGAATGCATTCACAGTATTCCAGTTTTGGTAAAGAAGCAACACGGATTGTCCTTATCTGATAGAGTTTTTTATTGAGCATGAAGGATGTAAAGAGCGTATATGGTGACAGAGAGCAAAGTCCTCTCATTTCAAAGCCTAAGCACTGCACTTGCTTCCTCCTATTCTACATGGTTCTTCTCAAAGATCGCCACCATCAGAAATGTGGGAGTATATCTGATTAAATCCATTTAGTGAGACATGTCCAACATCTCTTTTCCCTAAGGAAGGACAGACTCTAAAGAACCCTTCTTTTTGTTTGGTTGATTGGTTGCTACTTCTCATTACCTTATGGAGCTGACTTTTTTTGTTGTTTGTTGGCTTCACTTGCTCATCTGAAGTTCACACTACGATTGGAGAACAGGTAGAAGGTTGGGTTTATTTTTCCCAAAATCTTGCTTCTATTAATAATAGTAGAAGAATATTAGAAGTGAATAGTTTTAGTCTATTTTGCCTTCTTATTCTCTATTCCCCGTAAAATCAGACAGTGTAGTCATTAAGACAGGTTATAGTTAGATAAGTTACTTTCAATAATCTGTCAAAATGCCCAGTGTCTGATGGAAACCTAAGCTTGTGTTTTATTCAGAACTGTGTTTCTTCCCCTGAGGTTAAGAGAAAGTGTAAAGTCTGCTTGTACTTTCACCTGAAGACTGTATTCCCTCTCCTCCTCTCTCTTTTCCTTGGTTTCTTAATCAAATTTAAGTTGGATGACACAGACTAACACCCAGGAGTGACTTTAAGCAAAAGAAGGAAATATTTTAAAGTACTGGGTACATTTGAAGCTACCCAGAGAAAGCTTAGATCTGGGATCTGGAGAGTGACTGGGAAGTAATACAGCTGCTCCTTCAGCTGGGTTCTCTCTGTTTATGTGAACCATTCTCAATTACACTCATCAACATATATGGTCCCAAAAGTCTCCAAATCACAAGAGCCCCAGCCCACGAATTCAAACTTACTTACTCAACCAGTATTTACAATTGCGTACCTACCTACTGTGTCTCAGTGGAAAATTTTGACAGAAAAATTTTGGTTTATAGAGGAATTGACCCTCTCCAAGTCATGTGTCCAACTCTGAATTCATCATCTTTATCTGGTCAGGAGCTTGGGGTACTGAACAACTATGGTTCAGGGAATCATTCTCTGACTACGTTGTGTCTGTCACCAAATTCATAGGTTGAACCCCCAACCCCCTATGGGGTTAAATTTGGAGGTATTAGCTTAAATGGAATCATACGAGTGGACCCTAATACAATAGGACTGGTGTCCTTATAAGAAGAGGAAGAGACATCAGGGATGCAGTTACAGAGGAAAGCCCACATGAGGACATGGTGAGAGGGTGATCATCCATAAGCCAAGGAGAGAGGCTTCAGGAGAAACCAACCCCATGGACACATTGATCTTGGACTTCCAACTTCCAAAACTGTGAGATTCTGAGAGAATATTTCTGTTGTTTAAGACACCAAATCTGTAACATTTTGTTATGGTGGCCCAGCAGACTAATTATACAGATACTACTATTATTATTACTTATTTATTTATTTTTGTAGAAGGCGTCCTCAGAGAAAGTAGTATGGCAAGCAGTAGAATCATTTTATAAGTGGCTAGTTAAAAGAGCATCTAAATTTGTTTTTCAGCAAGACGTTATCATTTCTTCATTTGTTACTTCTTTCTGCACTCTTTCTTCCCCCTTTGCCTATTCCTTTCTTTTATGGGAAATGATGTCTACAAGTGTCTTTAAGCCTAAAATCGACACATTTGCAGCAAGACTTTTAACATTCATGCCAGGTATATCCCCCAAACTCAAATACATTTTATCTAAAACTAAATCATTTCACATTCTAAACCAACATTTCCCCTCCTTCAACCCTGCTCCTACCACTGCAGAGCATGGGAATACGGGTAGAGACTTTTTTGAGCCTTTGTTCTCTCCTTCCTTGCTGCTTTCTCTGCCCCATCTCCTTGGCCTGAACAATCAAACACTAAGCAGTCTTGCTTATTCTTTCTTCTAAATTAGCCTTCCCTTTCAAATTCTTTCATGATAGCTATCCTTACTGAATAATGAAGAACCAAGTATTATTGTTAAGTAACACCACTTAATAATAGGTAAGTGGACTTCTTATACACATTTGCAGGGACTGACAAAAGTAGCTTTGCAGTTACTGATTTGTATATTTATTACAGAAATATTAAAGAGTTCCTAGGTAACATTGACAAGCACCTCCCAGCTCAATTCTATTGAGTAGCTAGGAGTTCTAAGGAAGACTTTATGGTCACTAAGAAGAATCAAATAAAAATAAACAAAAAATGTTTAGAAATCAACAAGAATATAGCAACTACATATAAATTGCTTCTGATTGTCTCCATTTTGTTTCTTGGGTTCTCCTGTAAGATGGAAATTAAAATATCATTAAACATTTGACATAAACTCATAGGGTGGAAAGTGGATGTAAAAGAATATGGCTGTAAGTTGAGGACTTGGGGAAATACAAGATTCGAGCCATGGATTCCCTCTGTATTAAATCCACCCTCTGTACTGTTTCCAAAGTGTCTTTATAAACCTGATTAGGTAACTCTCCACTTTTAAATGCTTCACTGGTTGCCTGTAGCTTCCAGGGTAAAATTCCAAATCCATAGTTTGGCTCATAAACCTTTTCATGAACTGGCACCTACCCTCTTGGATGGCTTCAATCCTACGCTACTCTTACCACAATGCTTTCTTCTACTGTCCTGGTCTGTTTATAAATTGGTGAGCATGTTATGATATTTAGACATCTGTGCCTTTGCACATGGGTCCCCAGACAAGATGTCTATGGCCATCCTTTTGCCCTAAGTTGCTTTTGTGTTTATGTAACTCCCACACAGGCTTTACAACTCAGCTCAACCACTCCCCACTACTGAAGTCTTCTGATTTAGAGATTTCTTAAGTGCTTTTATGGGCTTTTTTTGCAAATGTCTCTCACAGGATTTTGAATTCTATCAGTGCATTTTCGATCAACCTCCTTGACATTTTTGGAGGAGAAAGGACATAAACTCTCTGGCTTTGTATTCCCAGTGGTTTGCACAATAGCTGTCACATTTTAGGTGCAGAAATGCCTGTGGATGGATACACAAATACTGCATTTAGAGGTGGATTTTTATATCTTCAAATTTGAAAAAATCTCTACTTCTGAAAGCAGCTCTTTTGCCCCTTTCCTGTTTGCCCATTTCTGTTCCCCTCTAACCTTAAAAGAAACTAATTATAGGAATGAGATCACTAGGCAACTTTTTTTTTTTTTTTTTTTGCGTTACGCGGGCCTCTCTCACTGTTGTGGCCTCTCTCGTTGCAGAGCACAGGCTCCGGACGCGCAGGCTCAGCGGCCATGGCTCACAGGCCCAGCCGCTCCACGGCACGTGGGATCTTCCCGGACCGGGGCACGAACCCGTGTCCCCTGCATCGGCAGGCGGACTCTCAACCACTGCACCACCAGGGAAGCCCACTAGGCAACTTTTAACCTAACTCCTGACTTATGCTCTACTGAATGCACACCATGCCTTACCTAACCTGTTGATTCTTTTCCTAGATTAAAAGAAGTAAGAATGAAGAATTAAGTAGTTAAAGAATGACTAGCTCTCCATCCCCAGCAGTCCCCTTAGCAACCCTGCAGGAAGACTTGTCAGATGAGATAACATCTGAAGAGAGATTGAGGAGTCAGCCAGCCTGCATGGAATGGAAAATGACTCAGAGCTTAACCTCCTGCCTTGATGATTCACTGAGGTTCTTTCCCCTTTTCCCTTTAAAAATTCCCATGGCTGAGCAGAATCTTTGGAGTTGTTTTTTGGGGACATGAGTCCACCATCTCCCTACATTGCCTGTTTCCTGATTAAAGCAACTTTCCTTTCTACTAACATTTGCCTCTCAAGTATTGGCTTTTGAGCAGCAGGAAGCCAAACCTGCGTTCAGTAACACTTCTTCCATTCTCCATACCTCAGATACTTGAAAATAGTGAATTTGCTTCTAAGGCTGCTGTGTTATGATGTTGAAAATAATAATGCCAGTGAAAGCATTTCATGAACAACTAATTTGTAAAGCTTCTTATGAAGAACACTTTATGACTATTTTGTAACATTTCCTAGTCACATATTAAATAGAAATTGTCAATTATATTCTAACTTGTGTTATCTTGTTGTTGCAGTGTTCATTCTTAAACTTGAATCAAGTTTCCACTTAAAGTACTTTTTATACAAGTTAGATCTTCCCAGTTTTTTGGAGGAAGGAAAGATAAATGGAGAAAAGGATTTGTCAAGACCCTAACAATCTTGTGGTTATATTTGCTATTAGCATTAAAATAAGTCAGAACACAAATAAACACTTCCTTTTACATTTTCCCTGATCATTTAGATCTGAAAGTCTTTCTGGCCTAATCTCTCTACACTCACTGAGCATCATCTGTGCTCTGCCTGGAAATTACATATTCAGAACACTTGTAGGTCTTATCACTGATCAGTACAATGAAATGAAGCTTTAGTCCCCATAAAAAATACAATAAAACAATGTTCCTGCAGTGCAGGATGAGAGCTGATTTAAATTACAATAAGGCACAAATAAAAGGAAAAAAAATGAAAACATTTCATTTTACGAGTTTTGTTAACTCCAGAAGCTTAAATCAAAGACGACTTCATCATCAATCATAACATCAACCCAGCAGCATCAATGGGCAGCTTTCAGTCACAGTAAATACCAGAGCTGAGTGCATTTCACACTCAATTAAAGGGAACTGAATCACACAATGTTAGAACTGAAAGGAATATTTCAAGTTTCTGAAACAATCACCTTACTTTGTGTATAAGAAACTGGACTCACAAACTACCTGCCTCTTGAATCCTTCAGCTGTGCCCCGTGGGTCCATAATAAACATGCTCCCCTGCCCTTTGTACTTGTCTCTAATGCTACATAGCACATCATCACATCTTAGTGACTTAAGAAAACAAGACTCATTTCTGTGAACACAGCTTACCTGGGTGTACTCACCAGATTGCAGTTGGGATGTTGGCTGGGGCTGCAGTCACTGGGCTTAACTGGGTGGTTTGTTCATGGGGTTGGTGTTGTCTTTGGAATGAGGCATCAGTCTTCCCTACATGAACCTCTCCCAGGGCTCATGATATAGCAGCTGCCTTCTTTGAGAGTAAGTGATCCTGAGAGGGAGCAAGGCAGAAGCCACAATTTTTAAGCCATGCCTTCGATCCCACACATATTAGTTTTCCTAATATTTTATTGGTGATGCTGCTCAGCCCTGTTCATTCTGAGGAGAGATTACCCAAAGACATGAATATCCACAAGCAAGAATCATGGGGGCTATTTTGAATCTGGTAACTGCAATTCTATTCCTCTTTTCCAAGGGTTTCTTTTACCTCTCTATCTTATCTCATTTCTCCACTGTCATCACTTCCACTGGGACCTTCTCAAGTGATGACAGGTCATCCGCCCCCAGTTTTAATTCCTACTCCAAAACTTCTGCCAATTACAAAACTGATCAATGGGTTGAAGTATTTTGTGTTCTCCATTTCTGCTTTCAAACAATTCATCCTTCATGACCTAGTAAAAAGAATAAAGCTATT